>NC_030677.2:195795371-196462871 GCF_000004195.4 Xenopus tropicalis | reverse complement strand
TTTACATTTGAATGTGGTTTACAAGTAGTGAAATAATTTGGCAGGAATGGATTTGCGCCCAAATTTCCGTGTTGCACCATTGGCGATTTATTTTTGCAAAACGGGCAACAAATGTGTCAAAAAATTGTCGCTTGTGTCAAAAAAATTTACACACGCGACAACAAGAGCTATAACTGGCTATTTTGGTAGCCCCTATGTGGACTGCCAGCCTACAAAAGGCTCTGTTTGGCTTTACACTGGGTTTTATGCAACCAAAACTTGCCTCCAAGCCAGAAATTAAAAAATAAGCACCTATTTGAGGCCCCTGGGAGCAACATCCAAGGGGTTGGGGAGCAACATGTTACCCCCGAGCCACAGGTTGGGGATCACTGGTCTAAAAGGGCGTCTCGGTGTGTAGACCCAGTAGCATACTGTATATGGTAGAAGATGGAAGACAAATACGGTGCAGTTGTCTTAAAAGCCCAATAGACATTCAGTATGCAGTTGTACATATAGTAAAAGCAAAACACAAAAATAAAAACCCAATCGCAGGCTTTAAACTTAAAGCGGATCTGTCACCCAGACATAAAAAGCTCAATAATAAAAGTCCTTTTCAAGTTAAACATGAAACCCAAATTCCTTTTTTTAAATAACACATCCAAACCCATTATAAAGGCATTTAAAAATTCCAGCTGTCAATCATATATTGCCTGCCCCGCCTCTATGCCTTAGGCATAAAGGCGGGGCAGACAATACCTTTCCAAATACCTTTCCATTCAGCACTTCTTAGATGTCACTGCACTTCACACTTTTCCCCTCCCTCGCCATCACCTAATTATGTAGCCAGTGCATGGATATGGGCATCTGGTCCTCCAACAAGATGTGTGATGCAAAGCTTGCCTTACTAACAGTGTCCACAAAATGGCAGCTGCCTGCTTGCTGTGATTGAATAGTTCCAAGACTGAAGGAAACAAAATTTATACTATCTGTATAGTGTAAATGAAGTTTATTTTGCTCAACTAATATGATAGAAAAGAGTTTGGAGTTTTTTCTTAGGGTGACAGGTCCCCTTTAAAAAAATGCTAGAAAATGGGTGGGGCCTTGATTAGTTACTGCCTCACATGACTGACTGCGAATGACCTTGGTGGGGAGATATAGCCACTTCCTTTCAGCCACAGAAAGCAGCTTTTCTGGAAAGTGCCTCCCCCTATATTGTGATTCTGGGAATATATATATTTATGTATAAAGCAACACCTCACATATTGCAAAGCAACAGGCTTTTTTCTTGCACTCAGAATACTTGCAAAATAACAAACTCGATCTTAAATGTGTTGATCTTCATGGAAAAATGGTTATTTCTGACACCCAGAAAGGAAACCTTTCCTGTCATTTGGAGAATACTTGGCCTTTTTCCCAGAAAACAGATGAAGGGTGCAATAAGTGCACCTGTTACAAACACAGCATTCAATACAATAAGGAAACCGGGGCCATATTTTACTTTTATTCAACTTTTGACTTCAATCAAATAAAGTTTACCTGCATTTCTCTATGTGGAACATATTTTTCTTAGATATCAGCTTGGCAAAAACGTCCCACGAGGCTGTGTTGGTTTAGCACAAATAGGATTGGCGCCCTCACCTCTCATCACTTGATAAGCAATTATTCCGTGTTGATGAGTAATCTGCTAAAGTATCTAACATCTATTAACCGTACCATGTGGTCCCGGGTTCTGTTTGCCATTTGCATCTGTTATTGAGGAGGAAATTACTTTCTGTTCCAAAAAAAAAAATGGAATCTGATTAAAGGAGGTACAGAGTGTTTACACAGAACCAAACCAGTATGGACTGTTTGTACAGGTATATACAGTAAGGGAAGGCAGGAGGAGAGAGACGTAGATGGGGCATTCCGGACTGGCATGGAGTGGTATGCCGTACTATGTGGCTTTGAAAAGTGGCACTTTGAGATTTGTCATGGATTACAGGGATGTAAGAAGGGGTCCCCAACCTTTCTTACTCATGGTCCACAATCAAATGTAAAAAGACTTGGAGAGCAACACAAGCACCATAAAAGTTCATGGAGGAAATAAGGGCTGTGATTGGCTATTAGGGGCCTCTATGCACCCTATCAGCTTACAGGGGCTTTATTTGGTAGGAAATCTTGTTTTTATTCAACCAAAACTTGCCCCAAGTCAGGAATTCAAAAATAACTCCCTGGTTTGGGGGCATGGGATCATTGGTATACACCAGGGTCTCCAGATAACCCATACATTACTACGGCATACTTAAAGGGCCATTCTTTTGAACTTTATGCTCCCTCTACACCTCAGTAAACTCCTGGTCTTTATCCCTTTCACCTGTTGTATTGAAGCCCACAGCAACATCTATTAAGGTCCCCAATATGGCACACATAATTAATATACATGACAGTCAGGATCCTGTTGTGCTCTGCACACTCCCCCTACTGGCCCTACTGTTACTCCCCTGCCAGGCCATATATACTATATTTCAAAGCAAGTTTCCCACTACAATATTACAGACTTAACTTCTTAACTCATAAACATAGAACCTAGAGAAATATGTGTTTCCCACGTGCAGAAGAAAGATGCTCAAGCACTTGCTCCTTTAAGAAAAAGTCGTGATGAGTGGGTTGACCTGAAACCTGCAAGTCTGGGCCAAAGTGAGTTCCAGGTTTGGGTTTGGGTGGGTGGTGGGTCATATTTTTAGCACAGACCCTCTCTGTTATATAGTGATATAGAAGTGCTCCTACTCTTTCCCCTCTCCCCCCCCCCCCCCCCAACTCAGCTCTCTGGCCATGAAAACAGCACTCTCCACTTCTCCTCTCTCATACATACTTACAATGTCTGCCGCTTCAGCAGGACTGAAGGGAGGGCAGGTATCAGAGTCATATGCCTATGGTTTTAGCAACCCCCCTCATTGCCAACTAGGTGCCTGCCTCTTCCTCCTCTGTCTATACCTACTTTCAACCCTGCCAACCACTCCCCTGTGGTTGCTGATCTGGGGATCTCCAGGCCCCTCTTATAGGCATTAACAGAATCTGCCATTACCCCATCACTAGGAAGGGCATTCCCCAACCTCACTGCCCTCACCGTGAGGAACCCCCTACCCAACATCCCCCGGCAGGGCATTCCCCAACCTCACTGCCCTCACCGTGAGGAACCCCCTACGCTGCTTCAAATGGAAGCTCTGTTCCTCTAATCTAAAGGGGGGGCCTCTGGTGCGTTGATTGTTTTTATGGGGAAAACACAACCCCCCCATCTGCCTATAATCCCCTCTAATGTACTTGTACAGAGTAATCATGTCCCCTCGCAAGCGCCTCTTTTCCAGAGAAAACAACCCCAACCCTGACAGTCTAACCTCATCGCTTAACCCTTCCATCCCCTTTAACAGTTTAGTGTCAGTCTCTGCACTCTCTCCAGCTCATTAATATCCCTCTTAAGGACTGGAGCCCAAAACTGCCCCACATACTCAAGGTGAGGCCTTACCAGGGACCTATAAAGGGGCAAAATTATGTTCTCATCCCTTGAGTCAATGCCCTTTTTATACAAGACAGCACTTTATTTGCTTTAGTAGCCACAGAATGACACTGCCTGGAATTAGACAACTTGTGATCTACAAAAACCCCCAGATCCTTCTCCATTAAGGAAACCCCCAACACACTACCATTCAGGAGATAGTTTGCGTTTATATTATTTCTACCAAAGGGCATAACTTTGCACTTGTCCACATTGAACCTTATTTTCCAGTTTACTGCCCACCTCTTTGTAAGTCCACTTGTTGGCACAGCAAAGACATGAAAGTTGCCAAGTATGCAACTGTTTTTGTGGGCTGTTAAAGAGCTGTCATTTTGGTATATTCTATATATACTGTTTTAAAGATGAGGTGGGATTGGAGGCCACATTGGGACATTACATTGAGCATAAATGAACAGAGTAAAAGCTAAATCTGGCCCTGTTGGAGACCACTTGGCACCCTGACGGTTACTATAAATATATTTCCTTGTTGATGTCTGATTTTTTTCTTCCTTAATTCTTTTAATTCACAGACATGTCAACCTGATGGCCGTGCCGGGGAAAAAAGGAGACATAAAAATAGCAGAGCTAATGACTTCAGCAGCGATAATCGGACAGTCAACAGGCATTTATAGGCTGTACTTATGGGATTAAAAAATGTAAAAAGAAGAGTTTGATATTTTTTTTAACCATAACTCTAATTTGCGTGTTTTTTAGCTCAAAAACTTATCTGGTATTTATTTAGTGACAAAATACCAAAAATGTAATGTAAAACTTTGCCATCTAAACGCTTGTGAGTTTCTGTAAAAGTCAATGGGAGTTGTCCTTGGCAAAGTCAAGAGATATTCGAGTTTTTGAGTTTTATTTGAGTTTGTAAACTTGAAAATTCTAGGTATTCAAGTTCTTTTTAATCGCACAGGTTTACCACATTCATAAATAAGAAGCATTCGATATGTGAGTTCATTTGATTTAGAAAAACAAACTCGAATTCACGAAATCGAAAGTTGCTAAATAAGCCCATTGGTATTAGACCCTCTCTGTGCCAAATACACAGTTTTTCTGGGGCAAGGCTTGCATTAATAAGAGTCATGTCACCAAGTTATCCGCACAGAAAACATGGCGATACAGCAATCTGTACTGATTGGCACCAAGTGGAGCAGCAACAGATGTGTAATATTATTTTTCAATGCAGAGAAGGACTGGTAGTAGTGTTTGGTATACGAGTTTTCTGACAGTAAATGGAGCAAAGTAATTCAGTGTGGCCATAAAAGAACTGTTAATGGGGAAACCTGCCCACAAACCGTGTTGCTGAATTCATCTTCATAAAATAGAAAACCTCCAGTGATTTGGTAAGTGTGCTGGATGTGATGCTTCATCTGCCAAGAGACAGTCTTAATGGCAAAGGAACTGGTGGAGACACTCCTGAAAACGTTGTGTGTTATTATAGTGGAAACCTCATTTTTGATGTTTTGTAGTAAAGATTTGATAAAACTGTATCTGGAGTTGCTTTAAACTTAGACATGAAGGACTTATTGATCACATCCTACTTACAAGCCTTGAACCTCTCCCTACTCCACCCTCCTTCATTTACCAGTTCCCCTACTAAGTAGTGGTGGATTTTACATTTAGTGATATTTGATCCTCATTCAGGGTCGGACTGGGCTGCCGGGACACCGGGAAAAATCCTGGTGGGCCCCGGCTCTAGTGGAACCCGGCGGCCCAGACTCGACTCTTGCAGCGCTCCCCCTGCCCTGGTGGGCCCTTCACCCCACAGTCCGACCATGTCCTCATTTTATTGGCTTCCCCTCAGGGTCCCATGATCTTAGAGAAATTGCTAAAAATCTGACCAAACCTGATGCAATTAGTGTTGAGCAGTTTGATTTCTAGTAATTAACCCAAAAGGCTTTTAGACAAGATGGAAGCTGAGGTTTAAAATAACTGAATGGCCAAGTGTGAGACAATGGGCAACCTAGAGCAGCAATTGGCAAGTTGGGTGAATGTTACACATGCACCTGGTAAAGAGAAGATAAAATGCAAAAGGGCTCATTTATGAGTAGGAGCAAGGTGCAGGGAACTCTGTTTTGACCACAATGCACCATGTCACCAGGAGTTGTGTCTGAGGCTCAATTCTTTGCACTCCCAGGAAGGAGGGGTGGCAGATGGGCAAGGATCATTCATGAAAAAAGGGAAGAAGAAGCACCAGGGGGACAAAAGGTGTCGAGAGCCAAGCACTTAACACCTGCTTAGGCACTAACTGTATTGTGCTCTGATTAGTGCAATTTCAAGCCCATCAGAACCTATATAAATTCAGTTTTTTTCATTTACCTAATCCGTATGCCCTACCTAGGAAGAGTAGGCCAGAGGAATACTAAGAGATGGTTTCATCTTTTTGCTGCTTTATATTTAAAGAAGCAAATAAAAGCAACACTAGTGCACCCTACTGCTGAAACTCAAATACTGCAAATAAGAGCAAAATGTGAGGTTCTTTAGAGAAGATTTTTTCCATGAAGCAAAGTAAGAACATTAGCAAGGGTAGCAAATACTCAATCCCATTAGCACTCAACTCAGTTTGAGTCTCAAGAGAGAGTTAAGCAAGGGTTGGGGGTATCATTTGTAGCACCTCAAGTGGAAGGGAGGATAGAATTGGGCAATATTATCAGAAGCTGACAGACACAACTAATCCACCTTTTCCTTCTTCTGTAAGTGGCACATTCAACAGGTGGCAATGATTAAGATCTATAGGGCACAAAGCTAACAAGGATACCTTAGTGCCCAGTTATTGTGGATGATACAGAGCCTTAGGGCAGGGATCCCCAACCTTTCTTACTAGTGAGCCACACTCAGACCTAAAAAGTGTTGGGGAGCCACACCGGCATGAAAAAAGTTCTTTGGTTATGCCAAATAAGGGCTGTGATTGGCTATTCGGTAGCCCCATGTGGACTGCTGGCCTGCAGGAGGCTCTGCTTGGAGTAAAACTGTGTCTCTGGGCTTCCAAAACTTGTCTCCAAACTTGTCGCACTTTTGACGGGTAATATATGGCAAAAAAAATTGAGTTTTAGCTCAAACATACAAAAATAAGAAAAAACAAAATAGAAACTTTGTAATGCTCAGCACAAGCCCTACTCATTGTGTTTATGTCTAACAATGGCGAGTACTGCCCCTTTAACTTGAATTAATACATACCTGCAAGTAATGATAATAAAACATCCTGGGGAATTAGTTTAAACGAATCTCATGGTTTATTTTGCCTTGAGAATTTTTCTCTTGGAGATATTTTGTCTATAGATGATTATGTTCTGAATGCCTCTCTTTCCTCTCTTAGCCCCTAAGACGCTGCCCCTTCCTGACCCGACTTTCTCAGATGGATTTAAATAGGAAGGAGAGACACGCGGAAATGAAACACTTTGATCAAGGGAAGAATTATCTGATGTACGGAGCTTTGCGCAGGATTTTCCATCAGTTATTTAGATCTTCAGATTGACCTTTGGGAGAAGAAATGCCATTTATATTCAATTCAATATGAATCAAATATTGTTATTCTGGCAAAGCCCATACGGTGGGAATATTTGATGCCTGGGTAGCAGGTTATTAATGAAAATGATAAAAGGCAGGTGACAGACAGTCGTATCTTAATTTGAAAAGAGAATTATTATACAGTTGAGTTGCAGCCAGTGCACCAGGATTCTTCCTTAAAGGAACCTGCCCTGAAGGAATAATTCAAATCCTCTGTGAAACATATGATTTCTACCCATTCTACCAACACGTGATTTCTACCTGTTCTACCAACACGTGATTTCTACCCGTTCTACCAACACGTGATTTCTACCCGTTCTACCAACACGTGATTTCTACCCGTTCTACCAACACGTGATTTCTACCCGTTCTACCAACACGTGATTTCTACCCGTTCTACCAACACGTGATTCCTACCCGTTCTACCAACACGTGATTTCTACCCGTTCTACCAACACGTGATGTCTACCCGTTCTACCAACACGTGATTTCTACCCGTTCTACCAACACGTGATTTCTACCCGTTCTACCAACACGTGATTTCTACCCGTTCTACCAACACGTGATTCCTACCCGTTCTACCAACACGTGATTTCTACCCGTTCTACCAACACGTGATTCCTACCCGTTCTACCAACACGTGATTTCTACCTGTTCTACCAACACGTGATTTCTACCTATTCTACCAACATGTGATTTCTACCTATTCTACCAACGTATGATTTCTACCTATTCTACCAACGTATGATTAATACCTGTTCTACCAACGTATGATTTCTACCTGTTCTACCAACGTATGATTTATACCTGTTCTACCAACGTATGATTTATACCTGTTCTACCAACATATGATTTCTACCTGTTCTACCAACGTATGATTTCTACCTGTTCTACCAACGTATGATTTCTACCTGTTCTACCAACATATGATTTCTACCTGTTCTACCTAAACTTCTATTATAAACGGATGACACAGGCCGTATGTGTCCAAAGACTTTGCACTTCCCAGTAGTTACATTTGGCACTGGTCCATCCTTTCTTCTGAATTGCTCATGTAACATGTGTATGGGGGGGTGTACTCAAAAATGCTCTACTACTATAATCACACTATGATCTAGGCCCAGGCAAAGGGCCTAACTGCCAGAAACTCCCAGTAGATACTTTTGGTATATGACTCTGTATGCTCAGGTGGGCCTTTGCTGGATATGAAGGAAGGGTTACCACACCAGTGTGCGCACACATCATTCACTCTCTCAATAGCTTTGGGCACCAGTGGTTCTTAAGAACAATGAACGGTTTGTTGATACAATTTCAACAGCCAGTCTCTATAGTTTAGTAGGTGTGCTCAACTGATGTTGAGGGATAGGAGGCAGGAGGTCAGGCACAAATAATACTCACAAATATCCTTTATATCTCTGTCTGGAATCATAAGGTAGTATAGCTTGACTCCTGGTGACCAGTCTCCATCACTAGGTGAAACCCACAGAGATGAAATGCTCCAGGATATAGTCCTGAGCCTAACCACTTGGGTCCCTGTAATGGCAGCAGTGTATTCTCCTCGCTGGAGACTGCTCACTACCTTCTCACCTCCTCCTGTGAGTGGGAGAATCCAAAAAAAAGAACACACCCAGACTCCCATTATTATAATCTTGGGGAAACCTGAAACCCTTGTCATTAGGAAAACTACTCCCCCTCCCAACTAAACATGACTGTACTCAATTCTCAATGCCAGGGGTTAGATAACTAAAGTTTGAAGAAACCATTACCCTCCTATAGTCACAAGTGCACCCACTGATGCAGAGGAACCCTGGAGCTACTGCCATCTTCCCTACTAATTCAAGCGTGTCCTCTGCTGCATTTTTCCTATGAAATGATGTATTCTCCACATAGACTTGGTATCTACTCCTTATATTACACCAAGTCTACATTGTCATACAGGCACATGTCTGTAGTCTTCTGACCACTCAGAAATGACTTTTTGACCAATGGATTATTTACAATATAAAACTTCTCTCCACTTCTGTCTTATAAACTCAGTGCTCTATGCCCCCACTGTTCTATTATGATATAATATAATGAATTCAAAACAACAGCCCCACCTGCTGATCATTTCCACTGACCAACCACAGTTTGCAGAAAATGAAACTAATTTGCTTAGAATTAAATAAACCATTTTTGGGTGGAGATCCTCTTTAACCTTCTGAGAGAAAAATAAACACATATAAGACCTTCTCTGTGCCCGGGCCGGTACTATCCTCTATGCTGTCTTCCTATGTACCAGTCTTTCCCCCTCCCATACAATGGCCCAGTCTCTTCACTCCTCAATATACCAATCTCTCCTTGTTTCTCCATGTCCCCACATCCTCTCCCCATGTCACACCCCTGCCCCATTCTTTCCCCCTTTATTTTACATACCAGTGTCTCTTTCTCTCCCCATACAGCATATTCCTGCCTTCTTCCCTCACAGTCAGACCTATCACCTGCTTATTACTTTATATTAAACACACCTATGCACTCAATCATTTTTTCTGTGCAGTCAATTACACTTGATCTAATATATCCTTATAGGCGGAATAATTCCAATGTGATTTGAAATGCTATTTTGTGACATGAAGTAAGAACTGCAGTTTGGTTCCCTCTCCACCAGATGGTGATAGAAGAACAGGTTGTTAAAATATAGAAACCACATAAATGTTACGTATGGAACTGGTTGTATAGAAACAAGCAACAATTTATTCAAAATAAAATTCACCACAACCCACTGCCTGATGCTTGCAGCTAGATGTGGCAACCCATTAACCATTTTAGTTCCATAAAATATAGTATCTATGGGTTAAATACCTATTACCAGTGAATATGAAGTGTTGGCAGGCAGGAAGGGAGTTTTAACCACTCAGTGAGAGCATTACAGTGGAGAAAACACATAAGGGGTCATTTACAGATCCCCGGGGAGCAAGTGTTAGACTTAATTAGCATTGAGCCCCAGGGAATCTGCAATCCACCTCACCCCTTTAATCCCGGCCACATGGTGAATCCACATCCTGCATGGCTCCTACGGGACCTGGGGGAAAAGCCTGGTAGGTCCCGTCCCTCAAGGGCCCCGCTGACCCAGACCTGATCCCTGCCAGTACTCCCCTGCTGACCTCCCTTCCCCGATCATGCCTAGGTAAGTATCTGTTATGCACGCTTGGGAGGAAGGGTGGGGTTTTGTGCAGGTGGTGGGGGCCTCTGGGGGGTGTGGGGGACCCCTGGGGTGGCAGCCCCAGTAGGCCCCACACATAGGGTTGCTACCTCTGTCAGCTAGGTAAGCCGGGCAGGGGGCGAGGGTGATGTCATGGGGGGCGGGGAGGAGGCAGGGCCGTGACATTGTGGGGTGGGGATGAGGCGGGCTCAGACTGTGGAGACTTGTTCCCTCCCATTATCACTCTTGCCCCGTTGCACCTAGCTGACAAAAGACGCAATGACACCGTTGTGTGGGTGGAGTTCGGCCACAGCTTTATTATCAAATACAACGTCCAAAATTAGTCCTTGCCATGTATATTCAACTTTTCCAAACAATAAACCATTTTGTTAACGAATGCCGGCCACTGCGAACGCAGCGGGCATGTAGAAGCCATAAGACAACATCAGAACTTAAATGGCCAAGGACTACCCCCCGCCATTTGCTGCGACAAACCACAAATTTATATTGATATGACAATTTTTTTTTTTTTTTTAATAAACAGAGTGCGCTTAAACAGGGAGGGTGGGAGGGGGATGCCGCTCAATAGAAATCAGGAAGCAGAGTGGCAGCAGCAGCGCGGGAATGCAGGCACAGGGGAGGGAGGAGGAGCGAGCAAGGGGGGCTGCCCTTTTCTGACTGCACTGGCTGGTAAGTTAACCCCTTACAAGCACGGAGGGAACTGGGCCACAGCTGGCTCCACAGTCCCTCCACGCTTTCATTATTTATTTCAGCGCTCTCTATGACGCGCTGATTGGCTGATCACCACGTCAGTGTTACTGAGACCTGCCCGGTTTTCCGAATTAGGGAAACCGAGCAGGAAGTTTTGATCCGGGCAGCCCTTCCAAAAACTGGGCTGTCGGGGTCAAAACCAGGTGCCAGGTGGCAACCCTACCCACACACCCCTGTCTACCCTGTCTGCTGTTTCTTCTTTGCGTTCTGCCCCTTACTAATAATTCTGCCTTTTTTTGCTATTTGCACACTGCAATCTTAAAATGAAATGACCTTTATTGTGTGTCCTACAATTTGAATGGGATTATTAAATGGGGCGTAATCATGGGATATTAGTGCTTTAAACCATAATATGGCTTATTAACTCAGTTAGCATTAGTGAGTGCAATCACTATGTTTCTTTCCCACAATGCAGTGTTTTTACCCAGAATTCCAGCATCATAGCAGTCACAAAAAGGCGATGTGTGGAAGTTTCTCTGGTGTCATTTTCATTGTTTGGCATGTGAGGGACGTCTGCATTGGTTTAGGCTCAAGCAGGACCAGAACTAGGGGCAGGCAGGAGAGGAACATGCCTAGGGCACAACAGACGGGGGGCGCCAGGCAAGTACCTTCTTTGCCTACCCTTAATCTGGACCCCTATCCTCCCCCTGCCCCATGTCCCGCTTACACCTGCATTACTCCTCTTCCCGTATTCCCCTGGGGGGGGGGGGGAACGGTGGTTGAGCTGTCCAGCGTTGCCTAGGGTTCCAGCCAGCTTGGTGTGCTGCGCCTAGTGACGTTGGACTCAAAGGAAACCCTGGAGCTGCTGCTTGGTCAGGAGGTGGCAGTAGCTCCAGGGTGGGTCAGTATAGGATTCCCTGTACTAATCCCTCTGCCTAATAACACAGAGATTGTGCCCATGAGATTTCAAAACTGACCCCCTTGTGCCCTTTAGATAAATGGCCACATTAAATTGAATACAGGAGTTGAGATGTATTTCCAGATATAGAAACCTCCGGGAATGTGTCTGCCTATTTTAGTTGGCTCAAACTCTTTAATGGATTTCCACCAAAGTCACAAACATTTAGCAACAGAATTTCAAATCAATATTAATTTATTAGTATTATATTTATAAGTGCAGCACTTCCAGCGAATATTGTGTTCATCCCTCCAAGCCATACCCTCTTCCTTGCCGCCACCCTCCACTCGAACACATTTAGAACTAACAGAAGACAACATAAATTCATTATGGCAATGTGTTTTCCAAGTGCGCCTGAAACATAAAATAAAAATGAATCATATACATAATTATAAGAAAATGGCATATTTTTGAAATTGGGATTAAGCTTTAGCTCTGATTGGTAGGCAATCAAAATATGATTTTAAGAAGAATAAACCTTACCTGTCCTGTAGCCTGAAGATATTAGGAACCAGTCCATACCCTAATGGGAGGAGTACTTACTCTAGCTGCCAGCGGTCACCATTCAGCCCTGAAAGATTCTTTCGTGAAACAGAAGGGCCCCTGCCCGGTCTTCACCAACGCCCTTTTGGGGCCAAGGAACTTGGGAACAGGGAACCTGCACACTACAGAGATCAGACCAGGGTAAACACAGTTCAGCATTAGGATGAAGCAGAATTGTTGCCAGGGACAGGCTAGCGACCAGGACAGGTAACTAGAATCAGTGACTAGTGACTGGAATCTAGTTCCTTTTCCTGTACAAAACTGGCTGATAATCCATAGCTTCCATACAGAGGTATTAACATTTATCATAACATTTGTTATGAATAGTGATGAGCGAATCTGTTCCGTTTCGCTTTGCCCAAAAATTTGCAAATCTTTCAAAAGATCAGCGAAACGGCGAAAAATTTGAGAAATGGCGAAAATGTTGTGCAACAAAAAAAAGTTGTCGCCTGTGGCTATTATTTTGTCGCACGGCTATTATTTTGTCGCGCGGCTATTATTTCGTCGCCAGTGGCTATTATTTCGTCGCCAGCAGCTATTATTTCGTCGCACGGCTATTGTTTCGTCGCCAGCAGCTATTATTTCGTTGCGCGGCTATTCTTTTGACGCCCGTGACTATTCTTTTTTTACGCCGGCGACAATTTTTGGACGTGTGGCGAATTTTTCCATGGCAAATTTTTTCATCCGTTTCGCAAGTCATAATGGAACTTATGGCCAATGACCCAATGTCTTTGTTTGTCAGGATTCCTGCAACCAGAGAGCTTCTTCCATCAAACAGACCCACTCATGTTCTGCTGAACTGATTGTTTTGGTAAAACACAATACTCAGTGCTCTTGGTGGTGTATCTTGAATGGGTCCTGGCCTGACTCATTATGACTCCTATCTCATTGTGCCTTATTGTGAATTGCTTTTCCCTGGCTTCTGATTAGAGATGTAGCGAACTGTTCGCCGGCGAACTAATTCGCGCGAACATCGGGTGTTCGCAAGTCCGCAAATTCGCGGAATTTTGCCGATGTTAGCCACTGGGTTCGCCGCGTTTTTTTTTGGCGCCGTGTTTTTTCGCCTTAGTTTTTCCGCCGCGTTTTTTCGCTTTGTTTTATCGCCTATGCATATACATAGGAATAGCTTGCGGTTTTTTTTTTTGCGTTATTTTTTTTCGTTATTTTTTTTTTGGCGTTTTTTTTACAAAGTATTTTTCAGAGAAATTTTTGCCCTTGATCCCCCTCCTGCATGCCACTGTCCAGGTCGTGGCACCCTTTAAACAACTTTAAAATCAGTTTTCTGGGCAGAAATGGCTTTTCTAGGTTTTAAAGTTCGCCTTCCCATTGAAGTCTATGGGGTTCGCAAATATTCGCGAGTTTTGGCGAAACGGGTTCGCGAACATTTTTGGCGATGTTCGCTACATCCCTACATCTGATCACGCCTGCTTCCATCTTCAGGTTCTGAGCAGGGAAAGTTATTTCTCTACGGACTCACCCTGTCCCCTTCCTGGCATTATTACTGAATCCTCATCAGTTGAAGAAATTTCAGTCCGATGAGCAGCTGGATTTTGTTATTTTTAAGAATCACTTTTCAAGGTGATTCTGGAAAATAATCAAAATCTTTAAAATGCCATTGAATGTTAGCAATATAGGGGGTTTTACCAGATTTTAAGGCCTGCTTTTTAGTAAATTTGCTATCCTTTGGTCGTTTGTTGCTAGGGATGTATGGAGGAGGCAACCTTTTTTCTAAGAGTGCCTCCCAGTCCATATTCTGTACAAGAGATGATAAATATATTAGTATCAGCTTATTATTTAGCATATAAAATAAATCAGTACAAACATCTACCAGCTTATCTATTTGTAGAAGACAGACACAGTAATCCAATAATAGGCCAGATTCAATTCAGTGAGAAAAAGGTTTATCGTGTAAAAACTCATGGCTGAGATTCAACACTTCTCTCACTGTTTCTCACATGAAAACTCTATTGAAGTCAATAGGAAGTAACTGGAACTGAATTAGGAGAAACGTTTTTTCTCCTCAGATGGAATCTCGTCCATGAGTTTTTACATGATAAACCCTGAGATCCATTTTTTTTCACTGGACTGAATCTGGCCCAATATCTGAAATTTAGCTCCATCCTATTTCTTATCATGACAATGAGTTTTTAAATGTCTAAAACATAAACATACCTTAAAGAAAGGACTCATCTTTACATCCTCAGCACCTCTTATACTAGACCCTAGACGACTTGAAGGATTTTTATCCAATAGCTGCAGAACAAACACATTTACAAATCAATTAGCTAATGATCTCAATGATTATAAAATAAATGTAAATATTTAAAAACTGTACAAAGCTCTATATAACACACGTGTGGGATAATCATAGGTACTGGTGAATAAAGGTGGCCATCCACCGTCAGATTCACTTGCTTGGTGATGTTGCCAAGCGAGTGGATCTTCTCCCGATATCCCCACCTACGGGTGGGCGATATCGGGCAAATGTAGGCTAATTCGATCGTTTGGCCCCAGTGCAACAATTGGCCAGTCGGTTCGGGACCGCATCAACGAGCCAATGTGGTCCCTGATCCGATTAAATTTTTAACCTGCCCGATTGATATCTGGCGAATCCAGGCTAATTTGGTCTTTTGGCCCTGGGGCCAAACGATCGAATTATAACGACGAGTATAGCAGAAGTCGGATCGGGGACTGCATCAATGAGCCAATGCGGTCCCCGATCCAACTACATTTTTTAACCTGCCCCATCGATATCTGGCTGATTTCAGGCCAGATATCGGTCGGGCAGGCCCATCGTTGGTGCCCCTACACTGCCGAATCGGACTAAGGGACCGATATCGGCAGCTAGAATTGGCCCGTGTATGGCCACCTTAAGAGCAACATGTCACTGAGAGATAACAAAGGGAAAATGCCAGTCAATGAACTCCCCATTTCATATGGAATGTGTGGCGGAGAGCAGAGAGTCTACATATGTAAAGGCCAGTGATAAAATTATTTGCATTTAAATACGAACTGCATGATAGTAGTTTGCAACAATAAAAGCCAAAATGGCGGAACACTCACATTTGAAGTTATGTCCACAGCATTATGAGATAAATGCTTTGGAAATGTTGGTTCTTGGTGGGTGATTCTTCCAAATATCGTACTTCGCAATATTCCTCCAAATGGGAACTGCAAGAGCAGAGAATTATTAGTTAGAAAGTCTAAAGAGTTTTAGAAAAAACACATTAATGGCAAAATAATGCCAAAAGGCAGTCAGCACTGGGCTGTAGCAGTGTATTTAATATTCTTATGGGAAATGTCTCATTCTTTCTATTTAATTCTATCAAAATGTCTAGTGGGTCTGTAGGGTTTACTACTTTATAAAATCCTTTGTCCAATATGCCGCCTAAAATCAAGGATTGGTGATGAGCGAATCTGCCCCGTTTCGCCAAAAACATTTGTGAAACTGCGAACAAATTAACTAAACTTAATTAAATTCACTTTTCATGCAGATGTTACAGTGAGATAATCCTTATTTGAAAACTTCACTAGAGAAATCACTTAGAGGCACATTTACTAATCCACGAATCCGAATCCCGAATGGGAAAAAATCAGTTTGGAACCAAAAATTTTGCGACTTTTTCATCGCTGTCACAGGTTTTTCGTATTTTGCGCGATTTTTTCTTCACCGTCACGACTTTATCGTATTTTGCACGACTTTTTCATTGCCGTCGCAAATTTTTTCATATTGAGCAATTGTAAACGGCGGAAAAACCAATCCGATTTTTTCGCAACGGCGGCGAAAAAGTCGCGGAAAATATACGATAAAGTCGTAACGGCAACGAAAAAGCCACGCAAAATACAAAAAAATCGTGACGCCGACGAAAAAGTCGCAAAAATACCTATCATTACGAAAAAACGCATTCGGACGCTTTCGGTCCGTTCGTGGATTAGTAAATGTGCCCCTTAGGGTTATTCATGCAAACAGCTTTAAATGAATAAAGATAATGATGCTAAGTTAATGAAAAATAATGGAAAAAGTATTATATTAACAGATAAAATAAAAACAAGTAAATAAATAAAAATATACATTATTTAATTTTATATGAGATATTTTGTGTTTACCTTGCGAAGCAGCATACGGTAAATCATGACTCCTACAGCCCACCAGTCCACCGCTCTGTTATAGCCCTGTCTTTGGAGTATTTCTGGAGCCATGTAGTATGCTGTTCCACAACGTGTAAGGAGCTTTCTGCCATATGGTACTCCTTAGGAACAAACAAAGAGAAAGTGATATAGTTATAATCAAACATAGGGACGGTTTTCAGCTGATTGGATATAAACAGTAACCCTATTTGTGTCATTAATATATGAAACAATTACAGCTAATATTTCATAACGTAAGTATATTTACTAATGAAAATTCCTTTTTTCTACATATCTATCCATTTAGAAATATTCTCATAAACTTTCAGACAAAAGCAGACAGCAAAAAGCAGTAGTACAAATTCTGAATTAAAACTGCTCGCAATCTGGGCTATGCAATGATACATAATTCAGTCAAAGATGAATTAAGCAACAGATTAGAAATACAGGTATGGGACCCGGTATCCAGAATGCTTGGGGCCTGGGGGTTTTCTGGATAAGGGATCTTTCCTTAATTTGGATCTCCATTCTGGATAATGGGTTTCCGGATAAAGGATCCCATACCCGTTCTTAGTGGCTAATACCAGGTATGTAAACATAGATTATACTACATAGATTATGTCTATGGGGAAATGATGGCAGATTTACTGAAATACGAACTGAACCCATAATGTTAGCAGTTATTTATACTTTCATGACTGGTAGGAAAATATAAAATGTGGCAGTTGTAATGGGCGAATCTGTCGAAAAATTCTAGCAAAAAGTTGCACAATTTTTTTGTTGCCCGCATCCATTTTGACGTGACCGCACCCATTTTGACTTTTTTTTTTTTGTTAGCGCACAATGAATTTTTCAGTGGCAAATTTTCTCATAAATTTTGCAAAACAATTCGCCAATGGCAAAAGGCGGAAATTTGCTGCAAATCTATGCCTGGCGAATCACTAGTTAGAATTGTATTGACTGATTAGAGCTCTGGACTGATTGGCAAAGTTTTGAAAAACAATGGGTATTCCATTCATTTTTACCTTTGGAGACTTATAAAATGGCTACATCTCATTATTCACGTTACTATGGATTGGTGGTAACACAAACCTCAATTTAGATATCAGTAGTGATGAGCAAATTTTTTTCGACAGGCATGGATTTGTGGTGAAATTCTACAAAAGTGGCAAAGGTTCGCCGTCAAAAAATTCACCAAAAAAAGTGTGAAAAATGCCCATTCACCAATGTAAAGTATTTTGCGTAAAATAAAAGCCAGAAGGGCAAAATGCCCTATGCGTTTTGAGAATTTTTCAGCAGTCTTGAGAATTTTTTGGTGAAATGGGACAGATTCGCTCATCACTAGTGAAGTAAAATAGGACAGATTTGCTCATCACTAGATTTCAGAACTAGCTGCGACGATGGCCACTTTAGATATGAAATATATGTCGGAAATCTTACCTTCTTTGCCTAAACTAAAATCTGCAATCTTAGCGTAACCATGTTCATCCAGCAAGACATTATCCAGCTTCATATCCCTGCATCAAAATAAAGTTACATTTTTTAAATTGCCAAAGAAATAGCGGTGCTCTGAAATGTACAGTAATTGTATAGAGCTACAAAGATTAAAAGTATCAAATAAGACGCAATAACAAATTTGTATTGACTATTATCTATTTGTGCCTATTTTTTTTCACTTTATTGCTGTTAAACTGGTAAAATGAAGTTATTTGTAGGAAACATAGAACTGCTGCTACGACTAAAGCAACAGGACCTTTAACACTGAGCAAGGCTTACCTATGTATAATGTCATGGTCATGCAAAAACTGCAGTCCTGCAACAATGCAGGCTGAATAAAACCTGTAAAGATGGAAAAAAAAATCATATTAGTTTTTTATATAAACTCTTGAAACAAGAAGATGCCATTGAAAGATATGAAACTGCCATAGATCATGCCCATTTATTTATAAGAAGATTAGGTCAAACCATGAGGCTTTTTCAGAGCAAGACTAAACTTTAGGCCACATTCAATTCACTGAGAAAAGGGTTTATTGTGAAAACTCATGGACGAGATTTAATTTGAGATGCCATTAAATTTATCACGTGAAAACTCTATTAAAGTCTATGGGAAACTAGAACTGGTTATAAACCATGAGAGAACTTTATCTCAACCAGCGGAATCTGGACCTTCATGTGAGAGTTGAATCATCAAACACAACCAAAAAGCTGATTGTGATTTTTTTAAAATTTAATTTTAGAAAATGTTAATATAGGTAAAGGAGAAATGGAACCTTTTGACAGAAATGACAAAATTCTAGGGGGTATATTTATCAGGCTGTGTAAAAAGTGAAACATAGCTTATAGCAGCCAATCAGATGCTTTGCTTTGGTTTTCTAACTGTTGAAGTCTGATTGATGATTGGTTGGCCTGGGTAGTGATTCACTCCATTTTTTGCACGGCATGATAAATATACTCCTTAATGTCAAGTTGCTCAAAATAAAGCAGAAGCATTTTGCTAATCTGAAATATCATCATTTGCTATTTTTTGTTTAATACTTATTCTTGAAAACTATCATCTTTCTACAAACTTTCTTCTATAATTCTAAAACTGTTTTTATTGACTATGTTACTGATATTTTTGCTAAAACTCTATTGACCCTGCAGAGGTTTCTAACTGCACTTACACAACTGTCGGCTCTGAAAATCTTCTCTTCGACAGTTGTTGATTCAAATCGCCTCCGGGAGCAAAATCCATAGCCAGGCAGGCATGGTATTCGGTTTGGAAAGCAGCAAATATGTTCACCACGAAAGGTTGTTGTTCCGTTTGTGCCAATTTTAGAATGTTCCTTTCTGGAATTAGACTGGAAAAAATGAAAGAATGGTAAATCTACAGTATATTGTGGGGAAAAAACATTCTGTTAGGTTTGTTAGGTATTTCAGTTTGTGAATGCATTACATTGCACGGTTGTAAAAACTGTCCAATTTTTTCCATGGCTAAATCTAAAAGGGATTAAGGCCTTATATATCCATATAAACGTATAGAGTTCTCTGCAGTAGAACTTACCAATCAAGATCCTTCAAAATTTCCTTCTTTTTAAAGGTCTTGACAGCCACGATTTGGTCGGTTTTCGCAAATTTGGCCAGATACACCTGTAGCAAAAGACATAAACATAAATGACACTGAAAACTATAATCTGGAGTCAGGATTTTAATGGAGGACATAGTCGTTTACCTTTCCATACGATCCTTTTCCCAGCACAGGACCAAAGTTGAAATCCTCTCCAGTAACTTTAATACTGTGGATTAATCTGAAATTAAAAAAAACAAGAATTTTAGAAAAATATTTTCTAAACCAAAATAAATGTCTGCTCTCTATATAAGAGCCTCTGGGAATCATACGCAATATAGAAAACAAATGAGCCACATTTAGATTTATACCTTGATTCTCTAATGATTCTTTGAGGTGCATCACTTACACCTGGGATATTAGAATCTACAGTAGATAAACCCTAGGAAAGAAATTGAGACGCAGAATTAAACTTCATCTTAAACTGATTCTAGCTTTATAAAATTCAATAAAACAGACGAATGGAGTTTTAGTTGAACAACTAAACTCCAAATTATAATTTACAAATAATAAAAATTTGAGCTAATATGTTACCAGCACCTCTCATATCTTCTATCAAATATTTTGACAGACGTACAAGATTCAAGATATGAGCATATGAAATATTAGATCAAATTTTTATTATTTGTATATGGCTTGGCCTGTATAATAACCCTACGCAATATACGCGGGTGACAACAAAAGAACAAACAATTCGCTAATTTTCCTGTTGTTTTGCGAATCTTAATAGCTTAAAAAATCTCCTTATTTCTATTCTTTACAGTTAATCACCCCAAGACAAAATATTTCACCTAATCATGAGTTATTACGTAGAAATAAAGTGTCAAAGTACTTACTGTCACAACAAGACTTTCAACAGTCTGATCTTCACACTCCTCTTCTCTCCCAGTTTCCTCCTCATTTAGTTCTATAATAATATCACTAATTGAGAGAATACTGGAGGAGTCTGAAAAAGAAAAGGGTTTAGTAAGTAATTGAAAATGATCAAAAAGAAAAATGACAGATATGGGACCTGCTATCCAGAATGTCTGGGACCTGGGGTTTTCTAAAAACTTTAAAATTTAGATCTCCATACTAATTCTACTAAGAAATCTTTTAAACGTTAAATAAAACCAATATTATTGTTTTGCCCCCAATAAGGATTAATTTATTTTAATTGGGATCAAGTACAGGTACTGTTTTATTATTACAGAGAAAAGGGAATCATTTAACCATGAAATAAACCCAATAGGGCTGTTCTGCCCCCAATAAGGGGTAATTATATCTTAGTTGGGATCAAGTACAGGTACTGTTTTATTATTACAGAGAAAAGGGAATCATTTAACCATGAAATAAACCCAATAGGGCTGTTCTGCCCCCAATAAGGGGTAATTATATCTTAGTTGGGATCAAGTACAGGTACTGTTTTATTATTACAGAGAAAAGGGGATCATTTAACCATTAAATAAACCCAATAGGGCTGTTCTGCCCCCAATAAGGGGTAATTATATCTTAGTTGGGATCAAGTACAGGTACTGTTTTATTATTACAGAGAAAAGGGAATCATTTAACCATTAAATAAACCCAATAGGGCTGTTCTGCCCCCAATAAGGGGTAATTATATCTTAGTTGGGATCAAGTACAGGTACTGTTTTATTATTACAGAGAAAAGGGAATCATTTAACCATGAAATAAACCCAATAGGGCTGTTCTGCCCCCAATAAGGGGTAATTATATCTTAGTTGGGATCAAGTACAGGTACTGTTTTATTATTACAGAGAAAAGGGGATCATTTAACCATTAAATAAACCCAATAGGGCTGTTCTGCCCCCAATAAGGGGTAATTATATCTTAGTTGGGATCAAGTCCAGGTACTGTTTTATTATTACAGAGAAAAGGGAATCATTTAACCATGAAATAAACCCAATAGGGCTGTTCTGCCCCCAATAAGGGGTAATTATATCTTAGTTGGGATCAAGTACAGGTACTGTTTTATTATTACAGAGAAAAGGGAATCATTTAAACATGAAATAAACCCAATAAATCTGTTCTGCCCCCAATAAGGGGTAATTATATCTTAGTTGGGATCAAGTACAAGGCACTGTTTTATTATTACAGAGAAAAGGGAATCATTTAACCATGAATTAAACCCAATAGGGCTGTTCTGCCCCCAATAAGGGGTAATTATATCTTAGTTGGGATCAAGTACAGGTACTGTTTTATTATTACAGAGAAAAGGGAATCATTTAACCATGAAATAAACCCAATAGGGCTGTTCTGCCCCCCATTAAAGTGTAATTATATCTTAGTTGGGATCAAGTACAAGGTACTGTTGTATCATTACAGAGAAAAAGGGAATTATCTTCAGAATTTTGAATTATTTGATTCAAATCGAGTCTATGGGAGATGGTTTTCCTGTTAACGGGTTTCTGGATAATAGATCCTATACCTGTACTATAAATAGAGGTGATGATAGGAAGGTTAACATTCTTTCTAATATATATTGCGGGCAATTATAGGTTGGCATTACGATAAAATTAAGTGATTTCTTAAATACTGTACCATCAGTCATTGCATCTTCCTCTTCCTTAAATGGACTAATTTCAGTCCCATCCAAGTTTTCCAGCTCTTCCTCTTGACTAATGGCTGTCTTAGCACTAAAGATAATGCCATCCTACAGAGAAAATAGTTTCACAGTAATAAGCATGTATATAGACACATACTGAAAGTGCTTTGTGTAGTGAGTATTTTATCTATATTTTATTACTGTATTGTTTCCCATCTGTGCTATGTGTAATATGTATGTATTGGTTTATTATGCAGTGCTGCATTTACAAATAACACTATATAATTTTAAAATGGAGGTCTTTTGGGTACTGAATTAAATTAGAAATCTTTGTACGTTTTACTAACTATGTGGCTAAAAGATCTTAAATATCAGATATCAGTGTGGTCATTGCTCATCCTCTAAAGGTGGCCATACAGGGGCAGACTTCAGCTGCTGATTTGGATCCTTCAGATTGATTTGGCAACTTATCTGCCTGTGTATGGGGTCCCCCAAGGTGCCTCCCCAACCAATCTCTGTCCTAAAATTGGCCATATGTCAATTAGGCAGGTTTGATTCTTCCATCAAATTGGAGACCGCATTGGCTTATTGATGCAGTCCTCGCTCAGACGGGTCCTATTCCCATCACTGCAATTCGATCGTTTGGCCCTCAAGCCAGTTGATCGAATTACTTCGATATCGCCCACTCCAATATCACCCACCAAACGGGTGGATCTTAAAGTGTATGGCACCTTAAGTACCCAACCCATTGGCCTGGCCTTCACATCCTCATCTGCTGATGCACCTTACATTTACTGACATGGGGCATGGGCAGATGGATGTTTCAAACCTCAAATTAATGCTGATCTATCTAAATTACAGGGCATTCTATCAGAATGGCCCCTCTGACCTGCCATACACGTACAAAGTATCTGACTAAATATGGGCCTGTATGTCATGTTAAAAAAGCCTTAAAACTTCATTTGTGTCTAACCTTCTTTGGTTTATGTTATTAATGTGACAGTTCATAATGGAAGCGTTAGAATTTTAGAAAATGTTCCCTTTTTTAAGGAAATTGTGCATCTTTACTTACATCAGAGGAGCCTTCAGAAATGAGCTCAGTAATAATTACTTCTTGCTCTTGTTTCTCTTCTGTGTCCGCACAGGAGATCTTGGGAATATCTGAGAAAAAAATCACAAAAATGTTGGATTTAGCAGTTAAAAAGTACACAGTAGCTGTTACCGGAACTATCTATGGTTACATGGTAGATTCTATTGATCAGATTACTTTTTAAATGGCAACCAAAATCAAAAGGTTTTTGTAAATATATTGTACAGTTAAGGTGTAAAGGTGGCCATACATGGGCTTGTAGCTGCTGATATGGGTCCCTTGGACCGATTCGGCAGCTTATTGGCCCGTGTAGGCGCAGGAACGACAGCCATACCCGATCTATACCTGGCCTGAAATTGGCCAGATATCGATCGGGCAGGTTAAAAATTAAGTTGGATCAGGGACCGTATCGGCTCGTTGATGCGGTCCCGAACCGACTGCGGCAATTGCTGCCATTATACTTCGATCGTTTGGCCCCAGGGCCAGGGTGTAGAGATGTAGCGAACTGTTCGCCGGAGAACTAATTCGCACGAAAATCGGGTGTTCGCAAGTTCGCAAACTTTTAGCGATGTTCGAAATTTTGGGTTCGCCTTAGCTGGAGCCAAATTTTGACCTCTCACCCAAGAGCCCGCAGATACATGGCAGCCAATCAGGCAGCTCTCCCTCCTGGACCACCCCAGGACCACTCCCTTCCATATATAAACCGAAGCCCAGCAGCCATTTTACATTCTGCCTGTGTGTGCTTGATGAGTTAGCATAGGGAGAGAGCTGTGCAGGGATTTGAGGGAGAGTTTAGGTAGCTTTGCTGACTAGTAATCTACTTTCTACTGCTCTGTATGTAGCTGCTGGGGACAGCTGTCCTGCTGATCTCATCTGCTGTAACCCAATAGTCCTTGTAAGGACTGCTTTTATTTTCTGATTACTGTTACTCTTCTTTTCATTGTGTACTGCAGCTCCGTCTGTGTGTGTTGGAGACAGGCGTGCTGCTCATAGTAGTGCACTAAGCACCAACCACACATTCACATCATTTTTTTTTATTTGTATTTTTTTACTTTGCTACTGTAATTTATAGAGCCCAGTGCTATTAGTCTAGCTGTGTTGGGGACTGGTGTGCTGCTCCTAGTAGTTCACCACCAGCACCAACCAGAGATCACTTTTTTATTATCAAATTTTTTTTTTTATTTAACTTACTGTTCTTTAACGTGTCCAGTGCTTTTTGCTGTTGTTCATAGTAGTGCACCAAACACGTTACACATAGTAGTGACATTGCATTGCAATAAAATCACCTGAGCGATGTTTTTCCACCAGCAATAATATATTTCATATCCACTACTGCGGCGTTTTGTCTTTGTGTGTGAACCGGCTGTAACCTTTACACGACTTGATTGGCATGTAGACGCCGGACGTTTTAAAGCAGTTTATTACACAAGTTTAGAAATGTAGTGTGATTTCTGCCCTTTCCAGCACAAAACGCAACGCTGTGTCAACAACGTATTTTTCAGAGAAGTTTTTGCCCTTGATCCCCCTCCTGCATGCCCCTGCCCAGGTCGTGGCACCCTTTAAACAACTTTAAAATCAGTTTTCTGGCCAGAAATGGCTTTTCTAGGTTTTAAAGTTCGCCTTCCCATTGAAGTCTATGGGGTTCGCAAAGTTCGCAAAAGTTTGCACTTTTTGGCGGAAGTTCGCGAACGGGTTCGCAAACTTTTTTTGTGAGGTTCGCTACATCTCTACCAGGGTGTATGGCCACCTTATGAAGCTTAAGAAATCTGTGTTTGGAGTTGCCTTCCTCTAGCGGCTGCCATTAAAGTTCCAATATGGCCGTAGGCCCCACATTCCTTATAAAAAGAATTGCCACTTCTAAGAAATATTTTATTTGCAGTTGCTGAAGGGTGAGGTGTAACCATAAATGTAATGGTGTTAATGGGCCAAACATGAATATTTTTATTATGGCAATATAATTGGAAAAATAGATACTGCACCTGAAGAACTTTCAGCTGTCTCAGTTCTGTCAAATTCTTCTTCAACCTGATGTTTTACAGATATTTCAGATTTTTCTTCTGGAATAACTGCAACAGCGACATTGTCACTGCGTTTAGGTTTCTAAAGGGAAAAAATGATAACCATAGCATTAAAAATGTTGCCAACAATATTGATGCTTTTGACAAAAAAAAAAAACTGAGACTCTACACCCAAAGGGGTTTTTTTTTTAACAGTGATTTATAATTAAGGGGTTGGACAATTCATTTCCAAGTAAGTAACATGTAAAGGACAAGGAAACTCCGATTTGTGGATGTCATTTCATTTGAAAGCTGGTTCTGTCTGTCCCTTTCTAGTTCTGACTACAAACATAAAGAACATAAAGAACCACAAACATAAAGAAACCAGACAGTTGCAACTTTCGATGCAAAATTACATTTACAAATAACATTTTAAGAGCTACAAATATTTACATAGGGGCCCATTCGTCAGAATTCAAGTTTGCGTTTTTTAAAATTTGAGAAAAACCACAGTGAAAAAACACAAATATACTAGAGAATATTAACAGTTTATATGTATTGAAGAGAAAAAAAACAAAAAACAACAAAATTCAGCAAGTAAAAGCTGGAAAGGATCAACAGAAGTCAATGGGAATTGTCTCTATCAACGTTATTTCTTTTTCCAGTTCATTAAATCTTTAGAGTTTTTTAGCCTCATTGAAAATAAATGGAATAATGTGATTCTCACTGGGGAAACCCGAGTGCGGAAATATTGTCAATTTATTCTTAAATAAGCCGGCGTTGGAGAAAGAAAGTCAAGCAAACCAAACTCAAAAAT
This sequence comes from Xenopus tropicalis, assembly GCF_000004195.4. Classification (NCBI taxonomy): domain Eukaryota; kingdom Metazoa; phylum Chordata; class Amphibia; order Anura; family Pipidae; genus Xenopus; species Xenopus tropicalis. Next base: position 196,436,774 of record NC_030677.2, on the reverse strand, counting down.
GAGTAAATATGCTCCTAAATAATTATAGAAAATTTGCTTAGAATTCATTTTCTTTCATTTTAACAAAAAAAACAAAACACTTTTTGGGTAAAGTTCCCCTTAACATTTTTACTGCCAACGACGTATGGGATAAGGGCTTAAATGCCAACAATGTGTCCCATACGTCATTAGCATTTAAAGGCTTTTCTCTGCAGTGGCGGCATGAGTTTCTAGCGATGACAGCCCCCATGGACAACGAGCCAGGGGGGCTGTCATGAGGGTCCTGCGGCGCGATTGGCGCAGGACCCTCCTGGAAGCAGCAGACGCGATCGCATCACGTCTGCTGCTTCCTGTTTCACCCCCCCCAGCGCAGGCCCACTGCAGCCTGGAGGACCTGGAGGCGATCGGGTGCTTCAGTACAGGTAAGGGTTTTTTTGGTTTTTTTTGCACTTACACACTTACACACACACTTACATACATTTATATACATTTACATACATTTACACACACTTACAGCACACAATTTAGCAGTTTTTTTTTGTTTTGTTTTGTTTTTTTTCATTTTTCACACTTATATACACTTATTTACACTCATATACACACTTACACACTATCACACAACTTTTACACATGTACACACATGTATACACAAACACTTTTGTTTTTTTTCATTTTACCACTTTGTTTTTAGTTTCTTTTACCTAAAAACTGTTTATTTTGACAGCGTGACTATTGGATCAGATATTCTGACCACTAATTACACTGTCATGTGACTTATTTTGTTGTTTCGCTGATTTGCACAATTTTTGTGGTTTTATTGTATTTTTAGCCCAGTATTAGTATTCCTGATCTGTTTTTAGCGTAGCTTTGCCAGGTGTAACTTTGGTGTACAAAAATAACTTTACCTATTTTGAATTCATCAGAATGTGTACTTTCCAAAAATATATGGTTTTCTGGGGGTCTCTGTATAGTTACGCTGACAGGGGGCTCTGTGCAAAAGCTGAGTTGGCAAGCGAGAAATCCATATGCGCTATTTTCATTTTGGGGTCAGTGCCAGTACGCACTCTGCGTAGGGCACCAACTCCCAGGGGGGCACCCAGACAGTACCGCCGCTCCCTACGCAGAGTGCGCACTCTGCGCAACAACATACCAAGTCTTCGCCAGCACCAGCGGCTCCTTCTTTCTTATGCCGCGGCAACAGGCCCTTTTATAAGGTTGCGCCCGTGCGTATGACATCACACGTCAGCGACGAGGCGCAACCTTATAGTAGTGCCTGTTGCCGCGGCATAAGAGAGAAGGAGGCACCGACGATCACTGGTCTGTTGGGGGTACTTTCTGTGGGGGCAATTGGGGGCACTGTGTGGGCTGGCTACTGTCTATGGGGGGTACTGTGTATGAGGCAATTGGGGGTACTTTGTATGGGGGCACTGTGTGTGGGGGCTACTGTCTATGGGGGGTGCTATGTATGAGGCAATTGGGGGCACTTTGTGTGGGGGCTACTGTCTATGGGGGGGTACTGTTTATGCGATATATTAGAGAGCCACCAGCACTGAAAGAGTTAAAACTCTCTCATCTTCATTCAACTTCTGTGTAATCTTTTAATCTGGTTCTAAAACCTTGTTTAACTTTTTTGCAAAGTCCCCTCATTTTTTTCCAGTCTGTACAACTGGGAGGATTGCCCGAATTTAGCAAATCTTTTAATAATAATAATAATAATATTAATTAGTGATGAGTGAATCTGTCCTGTTTCGCTTCACCGGAAAATTGGCGAAACGTTGAAAAGATTCATGAAATGGCGAACAATGCTGCGAAATGTGGAAAATGATGTGCGTCAGAAAAAAATTTGCACATGTCCCAAAAAATTCTTCGCACGTCAACAAAAATGACGTGTACGACAATTTTTTTTGATGCGCGTCACTTTTTTGATGCGTGCAACTTTTTTTGACGCACTGCTAATTTTTCTGAGAATCCATGCCTGCCGAAAAATGAGTGAATCTGTCCTGTTTTGCTCCTCTGAGAAATTTGCAAATCTTTCCAAAGATTTGCGTAAATTTTGTGAAACTGCAAAAATGTTGCACATCCAAAAAAATTGTCGTGCCTGTCAAAAAACTATTGCACGTCAAAAACGTTGCATGTCAAAAAAAAATTGCTGCACGCGTCAAAAAAAACAGAGTGCGCCAATTTTTTTCTCCGCATGTCATTTCTTTTATGCGCGCGCCAATTATTTTTGACACCGATGAAAATGTTTTGTGGCGAATATTGTCGCAAAACAATCCACCGACGGTGAAACATGGAAATTCACCGCAAATCCATAGCTGGTGAATTATTTCTCCCTTCACTACTCGTCACTAATAATAATAGTGAAAATAACGTTCTCATTGTTCTTACCTTTTTTCTGCGCTTTATTACGCTATGAAAACAACCCATCACTGTTGTTCCTGTAAAACAAAAATCATAGTCTGTAAGAAATACGTCTGAACAAACCTAAAGTGTTTAATGGAAGGTCTGATACAGGGAAAAATATGCAATAGATATTAGAAAGTACAATCGTCCTGACTTTGGTCATTATTCCCATTTCTCTAGTATGGGAGACTCCCAAACAAATCATGATTTCGATTAAAAAACTTATTTAGAAAAATGGATTCCAAATCAAGCTTATTTAGAAAGCGGAAATCGTTAATTATGATATTAATTGAATTAACAGGTAAAACATGTAAAAACTATCATTGGCCACATTAGTGATGAGTGAATGTGTCTCGTTGGCTTTGCCAAAAAATTTGTGAAACTTCAGAAAATTTTTTCGATGCACACAATTATTTTTTGACAAGACCGGGCCCAATTTCACAAGACTGGGCACAATTTCACAAGACCGGGCCCAAATTGACAAGACAGAGCCCAATTTGACAAGACCGGGCACAATTTCACAAGACTGGGCACAATTTCACAAAACCGGGCCCAATTTGACAAGACTGGGCTTAATTTGACAAGACCGGGCCCAATTTGACAAGACCGGGCCCAATTTCACAAGACCGGGCCCAATTTGACAAGACCGAGCCCAATTTGACAAGACCAGGCACAATTTGACAAGACTGGGCCCAATTGAAAAAGACCGGGCCCAATTTGACAAGACCACTCCTATTTTGACTTGTTTTTATGCGACCGAGAGTTTTACACAGTGAATTTTGCGGCGGTTGTTTCATTCGGGGTGACCCCATGATTAGATCAGAAAAGCACAAGCAACCTGCTCCACTATAGGGCGAAGCAGTGTGGAGAGTTTGGGGGTTTTACCCCTAAAACTGTAGGAGGAAAAGTGGTTAGAAGATGGGGGGCACTAAGAATAAGAAAAAGATTATGAAGAAGAAGCAGAAGAAGAAGCTGAAGTCGAAGAACAGAATGTTTTTCAAACCAACATAATAACTTTTAAAGCACCAACAATTTTAATAAATTCATAATGGAAAGTTCCTTAGAATGATGTTTCCTTTTATTACATGTCCTGTAAGCACAGCAAATGGACCCTGATTAAGTATGTGACCAGGGTTGGACTGGGGTGTGCAAGGCCCACTCGGGCTGCCTATCTATCTCCCAACAAACTATAGGGCTGATTCACTAAAGTGAGTTAAATTTTATTGCACGCTTGTCTGCGTTAAAATTGACGCGAAAATTAACACGCGATTCGCTACAGTATTACCGCGTGCGTTAGGTCGCGTTAAATTTCACGCTACTGCATGCCTTAATTTTAACGCATGTGTTAATTTGCACGCCAAAATAACACTAACGCATGTTTTACAAACACTTTGCGTTTTTTTGCATGCGGCAAATATTTGTACGCGGTGCCTTGATTAGCGCTCGTTCCGTCAAATACCGCACAAAAATAGTCTTCCCGACTAAAATAACGCAAGCAGCATCGCGCGTAAAATAAGTATACTTTTAGTGAATCATGCGTTAAGACACGAAAAATTAGACGCAATAAAATTTTTAACGCATGCTATAAATAATGCACGTTTTAACGCACTTTAGTGAATCAGCCCTTTTGCCTTCTATCAGTTATGAATCAGTTTAGTGACAGAGTTCTGTAAAGTGCCTGGTTAGACTTCTGAAATGGGTCACAGGGGAACTTTTCTGCATCTGATCTAAAGGCTAATGGGGGAATTGCTTTGATAAACACGCAACATCTTTATATTGTAGGAAATGGTTACTAAGGGGCACATGTACTAATCCTCGAATCCGAATCTCGAATGGGAAAAAAACGGATTGGAAACGAAAATTTAGCGATTTTTTCGTCGCTGTCGAAATTTTTTCGTATTTTGTGCGACTTTATCGTATGTTGCACGATTTTTTTGGCACCGTCGCGTTTTTTCCGTATTGAGCAATTGTAAACGGTGGGAAAACCAATCTGAATTATTCGCGACGGCGTCAAAAAAGTCGCGGAAAATATACGATAAAGTTGGAACGGCCCTGAAAAAGTTGCGAAAATATGAAAAAATCACGACAGCGACGAAAAAGTCACAAACATACCGATCATTATGAAAAAAGCGCAATCCGACGCATTCAGACATTCGGGGATTAGTAAATGTGCCCCTAAGGGGGAGGTTTACAAAGACCCGAACGCTCCGAGCGTATTCTTGCCGATTTTTTCACGCTTGCACGATTTTTCCGAGCGTCCACGCGAAAAATTCAGAAAGGCTCTGCCGCTGTTTGCAATGGTTCGGTACGAAAATTTTGTGACTTTCAGATCGCCAATACGATAATATCGTGACTAATAAGATTTTTTCGTAAGCATTTTCGCGATATTTGCGATCTTCAATCCAAATTTTTCCCATTCAGGATTCGAATTCGTGTTTTGATAAATGTGCCCCTAAGTGTGAGCATATTACAAATGCCATGTTAAAGGCCAGGAAACTGCAAGGAATCTCAATTTGAAAAGTGAATATACATTTCCATCTGTAATAATATTACTAAATAGTAACAAATATACTTACAGATCAACAATGAAAGGTTAGGTTTGAATTGTTTGTTCAAAAATTGGTGTTTGTGTGAGAATAATTGGTTTAGTACTGAACAGTAGCTATAAGCACCGAACAGTACCTCGCAATCTACACAAATGACACTAATTGGCTTGCAAACTTTACTCATGCAGCCATGGTCATTATGACATCACACACTATGACATCATCACTTATTGGTTTGAAACTTCACTCATGCAGCCTGGTTGCTATGCAACAGTCCATTATGACATCACTCACTATGACACCAACTCTAATTGGCTTGAAACTTCACTCATGCAGCCAATGGTTGCTATGCAAAGGATCACTCACTATGGATAGTGATGAGCACAATTTTTTGTCAGACATGGATTTGCAGCGAATTTCCACGTTTCACAAAACAGGCGCAAAAAATCTCACGCATCAAAAAAAATTGTTGTGCGCATCAACAATTTTTTTTGACGAGCACAACAGTTTTTTGTATGTGCGCCATTTTTTGCATTCCGCAAATGGGACAGATTCACTCATTACTAACTATGACGTCAACACTAATTGGCTTGAAAACCTCACTCATGCAGCCAGGCCCATTACTACACTGGTTGCTATGCTATGTCACTGTGGCACCAGTACTGTAGCCTTTACAGACTTACTTTCCCAACCATTCTGATTTGTAAATCATGTTAATGCCGATTTGGGTCTTTCTATTGTGTTTATTATCTAACGATAGCACATAGTATTATTAATTGTTAACAAATATGTCTAAAACACCACCATGTTTCTCTGAGCTGTATAATAGAAAGGGGTACAACAACCATAAAACGACATGCTCATATTGACCAACTGTGATACAATTAAACTGCAAGGTTAAAGGCTAATAAACAGCCAGAAATTTCAGTTTAAAACTTTAATAAATCTGTCAGTTTACAATGTTAATGCTAATAATATTACTGAGAACTAAGAATCCACGTACAGCTGGGCCCCTTATGACAATAGTTGCTAAGCAACAAGGCCTATTGTGACATCACTCCCTAGGGAATCAGTGTTGTAGTCTTTACAGGCTCCAACTTACTTTCACAACCCTTCTGATTTATAACTCTGTGCTTTTCTCTTATGTATATGTATACTATCTGCACTACACTCATGAGCCTCAAGAAGGGCGAAACCGGTCTGTAGTTGGGAATCTGATCAGCATAGGCGGAGGGTGACTTTTTTGTTTGGGGAGGCTAAAGATGGCCCATACACAGACTGACCTACAGCTAATGTGACACTTAGTGGATTCACTGCTGGTGTAAAAAATTAACCTCACAACTACCTCTGGCAGTTCCCACTGACTCCCAGGCATACTGTGCAAAAGTGCGGGTGGGGGGGATTTTTTTAACCCTAAAATGCTTAGGATGTAAAAGCATTCATACGTGCACTTCTGTTAGGGGTTCTCTATACATTTGTGTTCAGTTAGGTTAAAGGGGTAGTTCACCTTTAAATTAACTTTTAATATGATGTAGACACTGATATTCTGAGACAATTTGCAATTGGTCCTCTTTTATTTTTAATGGTTTTTCGGTTATTTAGCTTTTTGTTCAGCAGCTCTCCATTTGGTATTTCAGCAGCTATCTGGTTGCTAGGGTCTTATATACCAGGTAGTGGTTTAAACAAGAGATAGGAATATGAATAGTTAAGGGGCCTGCATGGAAAAATAAAACTGTAGCCTCACAGAGCAATACTTTTTGGTCAGTGACCCTCATTTGAAAGCTGGAAAGAGGCAGAAGCAAAAGGCAAATTATTCAAAAACTATATAAAATTAACTAGGAAGACCAATTGCAAAGTTGCTAGGAATAGGCCATTCTATAATATACTACAAGTTAACTTAAAAGTGAACCTCCCCATTAGATGTGTTTAAGTTAGCTTTATAGAAAGTGAGGCAGCAGGTACTGACATCCCAGGCACATTATATACAGTGAGACACAGTCTTTATATACAAACCCAGCACATTATATGCCATGAGGAGCAGTGGGTACGGATGGCAGATATTCAGGCCCTGGCACTATAACACTGGCACTGATACACAACATTGGCTCCACTGTAACTTACTATAAATGAAAAAAACAATGACAAAAGTAAAAAAAAAATAGAAAGTGCAAAAAACCATAACAAATATATAAAAGCACAATGAGCTTTGTCAGGGGGAAAAATTAACTTACCCTCCATCTGTTAGGGTAGGGGATATTATAAATGTCAGATGACAAAAAACAATTTAATTCCAGCTAGTGGGTCAGTCTTTAGAACATATACAGTATAGTACCTGGGTATAGTACCTGGGTATAGTACCTGGGTATAGTGCCTGTGTATAGTACCTGTGTATAGTGCCTGGGTATAGTGCCTGGGTATAGTGCCTGGGTATAGTGCCTGGGTATAGTGCATGGGTATAGTGCCTGGGTATAGTACCTGGGTATAGTGCCTGGGTATAGTACCTGTGTATAGTGCCTGTGTATAGTACCTGTGTGTATAGTACCTGTGTATAGTACCTGTGTATAGTGCCTGTGTATAGTGCCTGTGTATAGTACCTGTGTGTATAGTGCCTGTGTATAGTGCCTGTGTATAGTACCTGGGTATAGTATCTGTGTATAGTGCCTGGGTATAGTACCTGGGTATAGTACCTGTGTATAGTGCCTGGGTATAGTACCTGTGTATAGTGCCTGTGTATAGTGCCTGTGTATAGTGCCTGTGTATAGTGCCTGTGTATAGTACCTGGGTATAGTACCTGGGTATAGTGCCTGGGTATAGTACCTGGGTATAGTACCTGTGTATAGTGCCTGGGTATAGTGCCTGGGTATAGTACCTGGGTATAGTACCTGGGTATAGTGCCTGGGTATAGTGCCTGGGTATAGTGCCTGTGTATAGTGCCTGTGTATAGTGCCTGGGTATAGTGCCTGGGTATAGTACCTGGGTATAGTGCCTGTGTATAGTGCCTGTGTATAGTGCCTGTGTATAGTGCCTGGGTATAGTGCCTGGGTATAGCGCCTGTGTATAGCGCCTGTGTATAGCGCCTGGGTATAGTGCCTGGGTATAGTACCTGGGTATAGTACCTGTGTATAGTACCTGGGTATAGTGCCTGGGTATAGTACCTGTGTATAGTACCTGTGTATAGCGCCTGGGTATAGTACCTGGGTATAGTACCTGTGTATAGTGCCTGTGTATAGTGCCTGGGTATAGTGCCTGGGTATAGTGCCTGGGTATAGTGCCTGTGTATAGTGCCTGGGTATAGTACCTGGGTATAGTACCTGTGTATAGTGCCTGGGTATAGTACCTGGGTATAGTGCCTGGGTATAGTACCTGGGTATAGTACCTGTGTATAGTGCCTGTGTATAGTACCTGTGTATAGTACCTGTGTATAGTGCCTGGGTATAGTACCTGTGTATAGTGCCTGGGTATAGTACCTGGGTATAGTACCTGGGTATAGTGCCTGGGTATAGTGCCTGGGTATAGTACCTGTGTATAGTACCTGGGTATAGTACCTGGGTATAGTGCCTGGGTATAGTACCTGTGTATAGTGCCTGGGTATAGTACCTGTGGGATGAAAACTGCAGCAAAGTTCAAAGCTGGTTCATGGGTAAACTTACAGTCTGCAGATTCTTCTTCTTTAAGTCTTCATTTCTGCAATTTGCAAAATTTCCCGATCCCTGTCTGCATCTGTGTCTTGATTGGTCAATTTTACTGTCTGTCAAGAAAGCTGTGCTCTGATTGGAGAATATACAAGAAGAAAGATCCAATCAGAGCACAGCTGATTAGAGCAGAACCCGGAGCTTGCAGGGACAGGAGAAGATTTGCAGGACAGCGCAGAAACAGAGCCAGATTTTTTTATTTTATTTTTTTATTTTTAGGGTGCCAGAGCAGGTTTGGGGAGGCTTAGCCTCCCCTAGCCTTATTGAAAATCCGCCTATGCTGATCAGCTATTATCCTGGCTTCTGCTTTAGACCCCCAGTGGGTGAGCTTTAGCCTATAGGATAAACCCATGTAAATGGAATTTTTTTAGGAGCCTTTTGTTCCCAGTATCCCTTTCATCTATCTGAATTCATTTCCAGAATTCCTTTTGTTTATTTGTATCTGTATGAGACAGTCTCCTCAACCTTAATAATTTGTTTATACTATCTTTGAATGACACCACTTACTTATTAACATTAATTATTAACAAATATTTATGAAGTGCAGCAGTACAACAGAAAGGTTCACACATCCAACAGATATAAATGTTCTCTTCTTCTCTTGTCGCCATTCAGTGCAAATTGCGGAACAAAACACAACTGAATTTTTTAAATAAACCTCCCCCTAAGAGACAAGCTGTGCTGCGTTTACAAAAACCTTACAATTTGCCACAAGATGGCAGCATTATCTTAATATTGAATGAAAGCAAAAGGCACTGAGAACTTAGCGACATTCATGCTCAGTTCAAAAAAATAAGAAAAGGTGAGAAAAAAAAATCAGGCACAGAATTTCATGTTTTTTGCCCTTTGCACCATTTACATTTGCTAGCTGGGATAAATCATAAAAAGTAACAATAACAATAAATTGTAGCCTGACTGAGCAATAGTTTTTTGCTGGGAAAGTTGGAAAGAGAAGAAAAAGGCTAATAATTCAAAAACTGTAAGAATTAAAAAATGAAGACCAAGTGAAACATTTCTAAGAATTGTCTGTTCTATAGTATACTAATGATAACTTATGGGTGAACTACCTCTTTAGCTATGTTGTAGAGCAGGGATCCCCAACCAGTGGCTCAGGAGCAACATGTTCCCACCAACCCCTTGGATGTTGCTCCCAGTGGCCTCAAAGCAGCAAATCAAGCATTAAAAGCATTATCTTGGTTGGGCATCTGAGTTTTTATTTTGAACACTGTAGGTTGCATTTGATGCTTTGATCAGGTACAACCACTAGAGTCGGTACATGTTTTCCCACTGGCAGTCATACTGGCAGCAGTGAAATGGCTGCCCCATGGCAGGCTGTATTGTCATTATGTGAGTGATAATGAGGAAGGTTGGGCTCCTGCTTCTGTGCCATCTGATGGCCTCCATACATGTGGGTTAGCAGGACCAACAGATCTCATTTCTATCTAGATAGACCAACTGCAATATTACATGGTAGCAGCTGTCACCTCACGGTATCATAACTAGTGAGAACCTGGGTGGGGCCCAGAGACTAAACAGACCCATGATCTGTGCTAATCTTAGGTCCCGCTCCCTGTTCCAGACCCCTCTGGCTCAAAATCCCCATTCCTACTGGCCGCCATGACTTCTATTTCTACCACTTTCACCTGTAACCCCACTTACAGACCCCTTTCCCTCCGCCTTTTACATCTGTTGCTGGAGTGGGGTGAGCTGGGGGCCCATGGGTGAGGGGGACAGGGTTGGGACCCCATTTCATGTGGGTGAGGGGGACAGGGTTGGGATCCCATTTCATGTGGGTGAGGGGGACAGGGTTGGGACCCCATTTCATGTGGGTGAGGGGGACAGGGTTGGGATCCCATTTCATGTGGGTGAGGGGGACAGGGTTGGGATCCCATTTCATGTGGGTGAGGGGGACAGGGTTGGGACCCCATTTCATGTGGGTGAGGGGGACAGGGTTGGGACCCCATTTCATGTGGGTGAGGGGGACAGGGTTGGGATCCCATTTCATGTGGGTGAGGGGGACAGGGTTGGGATCCCATTTCATGTGGGTGAGGGGGACAGGGTTGGGATCCCATTTCATGTGGGTGAGGGGGACAGGGTTGGGATCCCATTTCATGTGGGTGAGGGGGACAGGGTTGGGATCCCATTTCATGTGGGTGAGGGGGACAGGGTTTAAACCCCATTTAACAGACAATATCTGACAGCAGAGTTAGTTTGAGACTCCCGCACTACATAATCCAGGTTTAAACTGGCCATACATTTAAAAAAATCCACTCGATTGCCAAGGTCTATCATTTACAGGCCAACAACGGGATCATAACAGAGGCCAATGCAGGCCCATTGGTAGAGGGCCACATCAAAGGCCAATGAGGTTCTCTCCCCAATTTTGTCTTTTCCTATAACAATTAGGTAGTGTTGGCCAGTGTAGAATGGGATTGCCACAAGAGCCATCAGAATTCCTGTCCTTTTCCCCTCCCATTGCTAAGCCCCGCCCCTATATGGTATTTTACATTAATAACATTGATTAATTGTTCAGTTCCTTATGAAGCCTATAAACCAGTAGCTTGTCACCTTAATTATTTTCCGGAATTGCAGTTCATGGTCAAACAGCAGAATATTTACACCAGGCATGGATTCACTGGAAATTCCGCATTTCACATTTGGCAAATTTGTGAAAGTGCAGCAAAAATTCACTGCTCATTGCCAGACTTCACTGCATAAAACAAAAGTACAATTTTTCACGTGTTTATTCTTAGAGCAACTTCCCACCAACAAGGTCTAAAGTGGTGTAAAATAATGGCACCAAATCAGGCATTTGGATGGTGTAAAATTAACCACACCTTGATAAATTTGCCATTTCTTTTACACAGCTTTTTACACCATCTTTTGGTTAATATCGTTTTTTACAGCATAATAAATAGGCCCATATGTGCACCCACATCCAATGCATTTTGGTCACATGATTTGCCCAAAGGCTATCATTCATGCCCCTCAGTACATCTATTTAAATCTTTCACATGCTACATCACCGTCATCTTCGCAATTCTATTATCATTATAAAGGAAAGCTACTGAGGATTTGCCACATTAGTGCAAGCTAGAACTCTAGATCTATTCTGCAGAAAGCTTTACCATACCTGAGTAAACTGCCCTAGAAGCTCTCTGTGATTAAGATAGCAGCTGCCATTTAAGCTTGGTCTGACATCACTTACCAGCCTGCAGGCTGCCGCCTGGTAGATCTGGTCTCAGATTACAGCAGTAAGGAGAGAGGTAAAAGGGAGAAGGAAGGGGGAGAGGGAGGAGGGAGAAGGGAGAAGGGCAGGGGAGAGGAAGAGAGGAGCAATCTGCACATGCTCAAGCCTGTGCAATGGAGGTTTCAGGTGGGAGAAGGAAGTGTGATGCAGAAGCTCAGGTGTACACAATAGAAGGAAATAAATGCAGTGTTTCTTTTCAGAGGACTCAGAGCAGCATTACTGTAAGTCTGTATTTACATAGCCCTTTCTGATAAAGCTTAGTTTTCACCTTTCCCTTTAATAAATATAAACTCCTTCTTTAATAGTTAACCTGTCAGTTATAGTTTATAACGCTAATGGACTCCTGCTGCACAAATATGGCAGCCCCCTGATTGGTAGTTTAACAGCATCAGCATTTATGTGTGATACATTTGAGTCAGACTTCTCTGATGAAGCACCCAGTCGGGAGAAACGAAATAGCAGGGTGGAGCCATGGGTCACTTGAGCACTTGAGCTGACACTCTGCTGTTTGGTATGAAATATGAGAGTAGATATAAAGATCAGGCTCATTATATACCCTTTTTTCAGTGACTTTATTACATCAGGGCCATTTATACTGATTGTTCTGTGCAGCCTGAGCAGAGGATGAGTTAATATAGGCTGTATTTATGGAATATTTTACAATTATTTAAAAGCAATTAATTGAGTTATTATGATCACTGAAACAGGCCCATTGTAAAGCTGATTATTTTGCACTAACAATGCGTTATTACATAAGAGGGAGAATATGACTACACAAATGAGAGCAAACAGAGCAGTATTTTAGCCAGAGTTTAGTCTGTTAAAGGCAATATAAATCCTCAAAGCAAATTAATCTAAAATTGTTCAGAACGCTCTTCTAGGCACTTTTGCAATTTATATTATTTTTTCAGGTTTTCCAATTTTCAAGCTATTAGCAGTTTTTCAACTAGGAAAAAGGTTTGTATAATACCCCCTATAAGTGGAAGCTAGTAGGTCAGCTGATTTGGAAGCAAGGGTAGAAATAAAGTCACTTTACTATCAGAAATTCCCATGACTTGCCATTGAGAGTGGCTAACTAAATGTTTGCTTAGCTTTGTATGCTCAGGGCTCAGCGTATTTACTGTATATTACTGTATATTAAGGTCCAATAACAATGCATTATTAAGGACGTGGGGGACTTTCCCTTTGACCACTCTTGTTATGGGAATGTTATGGGAATTTCCTATCTTACGGAATGAGATCAGTGAGTCAGATCAGATTTTTGCAGCTGCTATTGGGTTTGTGTGCCAGAGCTGCCCGTTTGCTTTGTGCCAACCGGAATCAGTGATGGTTTTTTTAACTTTCAGACATGATTCGCTTCTGCCCCATCATTTAGGGCTGTATAACGAGTGCAAAAACAGGAGTAAAGCACCTTGCCCAGCTTATCTGCACTCCTAGAATAGTGTTGTTCCTCACTCAGTAACAGGTGATACTTGATAGAAAAAAGACCATAGATGCAACGGCTGAATGTGCAAGCTGAGTCTGTATTTCTGTATAAAGGCTTAATAAATATGCATTAATGGGGCAATTCGATAAAACACACACAGTAATAAACCAGTAGTTAGCATGTACTAGTCACCTGTCTGCAGGCAAACATCTATTGTTATTGGCAACTATTGTAGATCCAGTGTAACTGTCATGACTCATTAGTAGTATATTATGGACCTTTAAATCCCTATGAAATTTAAGCATAAGGTACTTGGGTTTTTTAGGCTTTTTGCTGCTGAGGTGAAAGACCAGATAATGCCCATAATACTTACCTCTCCTGCACTCAGATGGGGATAGCGGGTTAGGATCACGACTCTAGAGACTGCAGTTGCACTCTCCTACATTAGGAAGAGGGACATTTTGCTATTACAGTTACCATGTTGGCTCATTGCCGCCCCTAGTAAAGTGCCACCCAAGGGAACGTTACTTTGCCTCATGTGTAGTACAGGTATAGGAACCTGTTATCCAGAATGCTCGGGATCTGGGGTTCTCCAGATAAGGGGTCTTTCTGTTATATGTATCTTCAATCATTAAGTCCACTAAAAAATCATTTGAACATTAGATAAACCCAATAGGATTGTTGTGTGTATAGTAAGGATTAATTATATCTTAGTTGGGATCAAGTACAGGTACTGTTTTATTATTACAGAGAAAAGGGAATCATTTAACCATTAAATAAACCCAATAGGGCTGTTCTGCCCCCAATAGGGGTAATTATATCTTAGTTGGGATCAAGTACAGGTACTGTTTTATTATTACAGTGAAAAGGGGATCATTTAACCATTAAATAAACCCAATAGGACTGTTCTGCCCCCAATAAGGGGTAATTATATCTTAGTTGGGATCAAGTACAGGTACTGTTTTATTATTACAGAGAAAAGGGGATCATTTAACCATTAAATAAACCCAATAGGACTGTTCTGCCCCCAATAAGGGGTAATTATATCTTAGTTGGGATCAAGTACAGGTACTGTTTTATTATTACAGAGAAAAGGGAATCATTTAACCATTAAATAAACCCAATAGGGCTGTTCTGCCCCCAATAAGGGGTAATTATATCTTAGTTGGGATCAAGTACAGGTACTGTTTTATTATTACAGAGAAAAGGGAATCATTTAACCATTAAATAAACCCAATAGGGCTGTTCTGCCCCAATAAGGGGTAATTATATCTTAGTTGGGATCAAGTACAGGTACTGTTTTATTATTACAGAGAAAAGGGTAAGTCGTTAAAAAAAAAAAAAAAATGTGATTTAATTAGAGTCTATGGGAGATAGCTTTCTGCAATTCAGAGCTTTCACAGGTTTCCATATAATGAATTCCATACCTGCACAGACAATACCTGCCTGATATATACCAGACAGCATATATTTTTCAAGAAGAAAGAAAATATGTATTCCTCGAAGGGAATATTTACAGATACAGCAAAAGATACAAAGGGCCATTTAGGGCCATTTACAATGCCCGTAAAACAGGCGGCAATCAGCAATGTTTTTGCACTTTTCCCACTATGAGGGTTCTGTGCAAGTATCTGTTTTGTAAACCAGAGACCTGCAGAGTGCTCCTTGAATTTTATTCATATTTTTGGCCTACCACTCACTCTCTTATCCTCTCTACATTTAGTCCAAAATGTTTCTCAAACCATGGCTGTTGCACCTCGCTGCCATTCCCTGCTACTGATACAGTCTCACATCAAATACTAGCTCTTGGCCCTTATTTACAGAACTTTATTAAATTATTCCCCTCCTTTATTTTTAAACATTATCTCAGGATATACTCCAAACTGGCCACTTGTTCCTCCAGTGATTGACTTCATCAGAGCAGCTCCCTACCTATGGGATTTGTTTCCACCCAACACTGGACATTCTGCTACCCACGTGCCCCCATATGTAAAAAGGCACTAAGTTTGACCAGTAGCAACCAATAAGCTGTTTGCTTTTAAACAGGTGATGAGTAAATGTTACCTGCTGATTGGTTGCTAAACAAAATTAAGTTTATTATATAACCCCAGTAGTGTTATATGTTCCCTTAATACCAGGGTCGGACTGGGCCACCGGGACAAAAACCCAGCGGCCCAGACCCTATCACTGTTGCTGCTTCCCCGGCCGTCGATGTCCTCCCCTGACGCGTTTCAGGGCCCCTGCAGAAGGTTGGGGGGGGGCGCAACGGGGGCCCCTGCAGTGGGTGCGGGTGACGCGGCCTGAGTTGGCACTTTGGGTGAAGCGGATCCCAGGGGGCCATAAACATCCCAGTCCGACCCTGCTTAATTCTGACTTCTTCCACCAAGCCTACACACTGCCCTATTAACCTCCAGCAGCTCCCTTACACAAATTATTAATTCCCACACCAACAAATAAGCTTTCTCACATCACAAGGTACAGATTCATCATCTCCTCGCTAACAGTAATGAACTTAATATTTCTCCAACATAAACATTCCTAACGACACAGCATAAATGGGCATGGTCTGTGTAGACTGGGGGCATGGTCTAATAAGTACCAAGTGTGCTATTCTACTGTTGGGAGATATAATCTAGTGTATTACAGGGCTTTTTTCTCTCTTCCTACCAATACCTGCTGCTATGGGATTATGCCCAGGGCAGTCTCCTGAGCTGGCATTGTATTACAACCAAAGCTTTGTAGGCAAGGGACCCCAGGCTTTTGCTAGTGAATGTTGCCATTGTGCTGCTTCTCAATGCATTATCACAAATGATTTGTGCCGTTTTCTGTAATTTGAGTATCTGACGGAGAGTCTGCCGTAATGAATCAGTAGATAAAAAATGCCATGATGCTGTATCTATATTTAATCAGAGAATCTCAGTTTACAGCTGTAACTACATTTCTAACATTACACATAATAAGCCACTTTGCATGGGATTGCTTTACATACATTACAGATGACAGCACAGTTATGCAGGGTTATACTGTGTATTAGACTGGCGACAAACCGAATATAGAATCTGATTGCCTAAATTCTTATAGGGTGTCTCTGACGATGTCTGCAATTACCCATAACATGAAAAATACCAGATATGAAGCTGTCAGCAAAAGAAAACCTGATTAAATAGACATATCCTTAGGAAAGGACAGGCCGGCAGCAAAGCAAATGTCTAACTATAGTAATGAAACAGTTTAACCTTAATTTATCTTCCATTTGCGGTTATTATCAGAGCTAAAGATACGGGGGAGGCTGCTATAAGCAGATAAGTTCCAAGACGAGAGCTAAAAATAAGGAATTAAAGGCAAAGCTAAATGGGAGAATGTCATACAACCCTAGCACATCTTCACGAGTCCCATTTTGGTAAGAAGCGAGGTGTATGTATTATAAGTTGCTCTTGATCTCTAAGTCTAACAAAGGTAAACATCTAGAGGGCAAAGCATGGGCGGATAACTTTACTAAGTCCAAGGAGCCACCTTGTATTATCCTCCTCAATACGTTTCTGACGTAAATGAAAAAGTCAAGCTTCTATGCCAGGGACCCCCAACCTCAGGTGTAAAAAGTCTTGGTGAGCCACACAAGAATGAAAGAAAGAAAGTTCTTTGGGGATGCTAAATAAGCGCTGTGATTGGCTATTTGGTAGCCCTATGAGGCTGCTGGCCTGCAAAACGCTCTGCTTGGAGTAAAACTGTGTTTCTGGGCTTCCAAAACTTACTTCCAAGCCAGAAATTTATAAGTGGGCACCTACTTTAAGGTCACTGGGAGCAACATCAAAGGGGGTGGTGAGCAATATGTTGCCCTCGAGCCACTGGTTGGGGATAACCCTGGCCAATAAATCAGGCTGGTCCAGTAGAAATATATGGAAACTAGATTACCCACCATAGGTGTGTTAGACCATTTATTGTTGACTATGAAAAATTATAACAGGCTAAACATGCTTGGAATCCTCCATATTCCCCCATAACCATCTGCTCCAATGGGGGCCCTTGCTGGGAGCTGCTTCTAGGGATTCCTTGACAATATCTGATTCAGAGGACAAACTGATCCTGCTTTCTTTAGCTTACATATCCTCCTCCCTTAGTGATGTATCTATGAGAAAAGTGAAGGAATCTTAAACGGTAAATTGGATTTACACCTGCCCAAAAGTAGGTCAGCTGTGTTATTAGGGACAATGCCAGGCCAGAAAAGAGACTTTTGGATGCAATATCAGCATATTGTGTTTCATTAACAAAATGATTCAGGCTTCTTTACTGCACTTTATAACCTCAACCATATTGAAGTTTTATATGGAATTTGCCATTTAATTATTAGGAAGTTCAGCCAAAGTCCAGCTGTTGTGTTACCATCAGGCAGGATGTTAGTAAATTTGTCTTTCATCTGCAGAATTGCCGAATGAGTCCTAAGCGCTGTGACTCAGCAAGCATTCTCATGGCCATTGGTTCACCGGACAGAGTGGTTTATAAACAGTATTAAAAGCACAGTTTGGCGCCAAATTCGGTTTAAGAGTGGGTTTGTAATTTTTCTGTTCACTTTGAGAAAGACTGTGGATACGGCCGAAACGTTAGTTTGACGTGTTTCCATCAAATAAATGTTTCTTTATTTCTACTAAGTCCTGTGAGTGCGGCATCTAATTTGGTTTGTGCTACATTTCTACATACTGCACCCAGGCATACTTTGACCTTGATAAACGTGAGTGCCTACTTGCTTGCATTTTTCAGTATTAAAAGCAGGTATACATGTGGAAGCCTTAGGGAACAATTCTCCGTTCCATTAATCTGTAGCTGAAATATGTGGCCGTTCCTAATCCCTGGCCCTATTTACTCACCAGAAAGCACTCACATAATGTCCTTTGTTTGTAAATAATGTTTCAACATTTCTGCAATGTGTTAAGTGCATCTTTTGTGACTAAAGTGGAATTTAAGAAGTGGGAATGGACAAAATCCATAATGCCATTATTCATACACACGTGTGCTTTGTTAGTATATTTTTTAGGCAGATAAACAGAAACTCCGTGACCTACGTTTACAGTTACATATACAAACACAACGGCACGGGCAGCTCACTAAAATGGGCACGAAATTGCCCCAGCATTAATGTCATTAATAAAATGTACTTGTGCCATAAACACTGCTTGAGTATTTGTGGGGAAACGCACAGCCCAACCATCCTGCTCTGATAAATATTTCATCAATAATAAGCCCTAATCAGGGTTGGACTGGCCCACCGACAGGGTCATATTTATATGTATTATCAGGGTCGGACTGGGGGGTGCAGGGCCCACCGGGCTCCCGCCCCAGGGGCAATGCAGGTGCCCCAGCCAGCCATGTCACCTACCCCCCGGGGCCCCCCTAACCCCCCTGCAGGGCCCCCACCCGACATCCTCCCCAAACGCGTATAAATTGAATGCGTCAGGGGAGGAACAGTCAATAGGGGGATCGCTGGTAAAGGTCAGACTTTGTGTATTATATTTATATGTATAGGCACCCAAGGGCCTAGTTACATAGTAGTTACATAGTTACATAGGGTTGAAAAAAGACCAGTGTCCATCAAGTTCAACCCATCCAAGTAAACCCAGCACACTTAACCCACACCTACCAATCTATACACTCACATACATACACTATATATACAACCACTAGTACTAACTGTAGATATTAGTATCACAATAGCCTTGGATATTCTGATTGATCAAGAACTCATCCAGGCCCCTCTTAAAGGCATTAACAGAATCTGCCATTACCCCATCACTAGGAAGGGCATTCCATAACCTCACTGCCCTCACCGTGAAAAACCACCTACGCTGCTTCAAATGGAAGCTCCTTTCCTCTAATCTAAAGGGGTGACCTCTGGTGCGCTGATTGTTTTTATGGGAAAAAAGAACATCCCCCAACTGCCTATAATCCCCTCTAATGTACTTGTACAGAGTAATCATGTCCCCTCGCAAGCGCCTCTTTTCCAGAGAGAACAACCCCAACCTCGACAGTCTCACCTCATAGTTTAAATCTTCCATCCCCTTTACCAGTTTAGTTGCACGTCTCTGCACTCTCTCCAGCTCATTAATATCCTTCTTAAGGACTGGAGCCCAAAACTGCACTGCATACTCAAGGTGAGGCCTTACCAGGGACCTATAAAGGGGCAAAATTATGTTCTCATCCCTTGAGTCAATGCCCTTTTTTATACAAGACAGCATTTATTTGCTTTAGTAGCCACAGAATGACACTGCCTGGAATTAGACAACTTGTTATCAACAAAAACCCCTAGATCCTTCTCCATTAAGGAAACCCCCAACACACTACCATTCAGTAGATAGTTTGCGTTTATATTATTTCTACCAAAGTGCATAACTTTGCACTTATCAACATTGAACCTCATTTTCCAGTTTGCTGCCCAGTTATCTAATTTTGTCAAATCGCTCTGCAAAGCGGCAGCATCCTGCATGGAACTTATAGTTTTGCACAATTTTGTGTCATCAGCAAAAATAGAAACAGTACTGTCTATGCCCACCTCCAGGTCATTAATAAACAAGTTAAAAAGCAAAGGCCCAAGGACTGACCCCTGCGGTACCCACTAACCACACTGGTCCAATTAGAAAATGTTCCATTTACCCCCACTCTTTGTACTCTATCCTTCAGCCAGTTCTCTATCCAATTACAAATATTATGTTCTAGGCCAATATTCCTTAATTTGATCATTAACCTTCTGTGAGGTACTGTATCAAACGCTTTAGCAAAGTCCAAGTAGATGACATCAACTGCCATTCCAGCATCAAGGTTCCTGCTCACCTCCTCATAAAAGGCGACTAAATTAGTCTGGCAAGATCTGTTACGCATAAAACCATGCTGGCACAAACTAATAGTATTGTGAACTGCAATGTATTCAAGTACCCTATCCCTTATTACCCCTTCCAAAAGTTTTCCTACAGCAGCAGCTTTTTGAGGTTTGGGTGCCTATATAAGTGTACCCTCTCAATAACTGCCTACCCAAATTAGTTCCGGTAGAACATGGGTTACACTGGACTCTCTCACCCAGAATGGGCCTTCGCTAAGTGGAAGAGGAAGGTGAGGGTGTTACAGAACTACACCTCTCTTGCTGCTATGCAGAAAAATAATGACAGGGGCCACCAGAGGTTCTTGCAAACAACAAAACAGAAAGTTCATTGAACATTCACAGGGTTTACACACAGCACACAGTCTCAGAGGCAAGTGGTACAGGCAACACCACATACAGAATGTAATACAGACTGACACTCCCCTGAGGGCAGATTGGCAGGAATCTCACTTCCCCTCTGCCACACCCCATAGTGGATCCCTCAGGGAATTCTCTATCCTGATTCCCTATTCATTTGGATCCCTACACTACAGGCAATATGGCCTGGGAGAGATACCTCCAATCTGCCTCTCCTCAGAACTTTCTAGCTCAGCCCTAACTGCCTTACACCCCTAGAGTGGTACTGGTACGGGCGCTACCCCTGCCCCTATCTAATGCCCCAGTCACAGGGCCCTGTTCCCCAACTTCAACTGGGGCCCTGGCCAGACTCCCAGCAACACCCACCCTGTTCCTGAGGTAGGAAAAAAAAAAAATTTGAAAATTTTACCTCACAAGCCTCCCCCTCACAGGACCAACCCCTGCCCAGCTGGTATAGGCTGCCCCAAAAAGATGGCAGCCCTGCTCCAGCCCCGGCTGGAAAATTTCTGCTGATATCTGGTGCCAGGGCGAGGGGGGGGGGGGGTGAGGGGATAGGCTGCACCATGGAAGTCATGTAATTATGTCGGATCAAGGCCGGTATTGTGGGTAGGCCACAAAGGCCTAGCACAGCAAAGATCAGGGGTGGCTACTCCAACTCCAGCCCTAATTAAACCTGCCTGAGATTCATGCACATAACGCATTGTGTGACTAGTATAAAATAGAATTGCCTCTAAATGTTTTTCTTGATGTAACATATGTGCAGCTATAACAGCTGAGACAGTTCCCGTTGGATAGCTAGTGTAGGGACCCATAGGGTTAAATGGTCCCTATGGCTTTAAATCCCTACAGGTTCATTTCCCTTAGTTGCTGGGCAGAAGGGAATGTATCTAAGTGAGTTCATTAACATGTGTGCTATTGGTTAGAAGGTATAGCGACCACATCCTGCCTCACTTTGGAATAGTATTGGGAGAGGAGTGGCACCTTCCTGTTTGTTTTGCTTCCATCTTAGGGACAAGGTGGATGTGTGCTGAGAGCCCAGGGCATGGGCCCAGGCCCAGTGAAGTCGGGGAACAGGGCCCCGTGAATGAGGCATTAGATAGAGGCAGGTGTAGCTCCCGTTATAGTACACTCTAGGAGTGTAAGGCAGTTAGGGCTGAGCTAGAATGAGCAGCATTGAGCTCCTGCATAGGATTTGCAGTTTTTCTGGAGATAGTTCTCCCAGGCCACATTGCCTGTAGTGTAGGGATCCAAGTGAATAGGGAATCAGGATAGAGAATTCCCTGAGGGATCCACTACAGGGTGTGTTGCAGAGGTGAAGGGAGATTCCTGCCAGTCTACCCGCAGGAGAGTGTTTGAATATACACTCGGTATGTGTTGCATGTACCAATGGCCTCTGAAGCTGTATTGTGAGTAAACCCTGTGGATGTTCAATAAACACTTATCATTTTGTTATTTGCAAGAACCTCTGGCGCCCTCTGTTTTCATTTTTCTGCATAGCAGCAAGAGAGGTGTAGTTGCACAACACCCTCACCTTCCTCTTCCACTTAGCGAAGGCCCATTCTGGGTAAGAGAGTACAGTGTAACCCATGTTCTACTGGTACTAGTCCGGGAAGGCAGCTATTGAGCTGAAATAGAGGTTACACTAGCATCGCCTTTCTGAAGAGTTCACAGGGAAAAGAAGTTTTTCTATTTGTCTGCAGATAAACAATAACCTGCTGTGCTATTTCATGAGCTGAAAATGCGTGAGGCTTTGGTAGCCGGCACTGAGATTTCGATGCCCTGCAGTTTAGGATATCAGGATGAAACAATATATTTTAAACCTGTGGTTACTGCAAAGAGCCGCACAGGAAGTCATTCTGTTTCTGAAAGGCAATTTGGTTTTATATCATCATCCATCCATCTACAGTATATTCCTGTAGGGGACTGTATAATATTGTACAATGGGGGAAAAGATATTGGGGTAAGGATATAGGGGTTATCTTTGTTTTGTTTGCATGTACATCACCAGTGTGGGGTATACATAGTACAGAGATGGCACCTCCATCAGATGCAGGGATTTATTCATCACCTTAGACCAAGGGAACGGGAGCTGTAAATTGCTTTAGGGGGGACTATACTTCCCCCTTTAGTGGATATAAAGAACTATCTTATGGGGTGGGACAGACCTCTCCTTTAAAATTATAGGAATTGTAGGGACCCATAGGATTAATGTCACCCTATGGCTTTAAATTCCTACTTTAGTTGCTGGACAAATGCCCATATATCTAGTTATGTAATTTTTATATCTGTATCACTGGCTGTTAGGCTTTTAACTATTTCCTGCCACATGTTAATATAGTGTCTGCCACAGGGTGGTCTTCCCTCTTTTGCCTTCAGTTGCTGACCCAGCGGATGTGCTCCAGGGAGCTTGGGATCAACAAGACCCAGAGTTACCCTTGAGGGAAAACCCTTCTATGTATGTATGTATATCTTTATTTATAAAGCACTACTTATGTACGCAGCGCTGTACAGTAGAATACATTAATACAAACAGGGGGTTATTAAGATAATAATAGATAAATACAAAGTTTAATAATAAATACAGATAAATACAGCAGCAATAAGTTAAGAGTCGAGGACACAAGAGGAAGGAGGTCCCTGCCCTGTAGAGCTTACAATCTATATTGTAGAAGTTGGGGAACAGAGACCCAGTGAATAAGGCTTTAGTTTACTATTACAGGTTACTTATTGTTATAGCACTTTCTAGGAAAGTGAGACAGATAGATCTAGCTAGTAAAATCAGTCTCTGCTCCAACTAGGAGATATAGAAGGGAAGGGGGCCACAGTACTGAATAGGGGTATATATAAATGTTAAATCATTATGCGGGGGTAGGAATAAGGTTGTGACCACAAAATTCAAAATACAGACAAAGATAAAGGTCCTCTGAACTCACCCATTATTAATATACTGTATATAGGACTTTAAGATATTTCGGGGTTATGTAATAAAGGGCGCAATGTTTGCCCAGGAGCAGTAACCCATAGCAACCAATCAGAAGGTTGAATTTACAGGTCACCTGTTTAAAGGAGAAAGAAAGGTAAAAACTAAGTAAGCTTTATCAGAAATGTAAATACAGCCATAAGCACTCACAGAAACGCTGCACTGAGTTCTCTGTCCAAAGTTTTTGTGTGTCTGTTTTCCTCTGCTAGAGACACGCAGCTCTCTCCTCTGTCCCCTCTCCTGCTCCCCCCTCCCTCAAGAATGCAAAGAACTCACTCCCCCCCCCCTTAGGAATGTGGATCTGAGCCAATCAGCAGGAAGCTGACTCATAATCTAACTAACTGAGCATGTTCACTTGGTCTGGGTCTTGTTGCAGGAGTGAGGCATTATGGGAACTTTCTTTACACAGCTCAGCATTTTTTCTTCCTGTTTGGCTTCTGATCATCTGAATGGGAGAAATATGGGGAGACTTAAGGGCACTATTGAGAGAACTGAAGGTATGCCTGCAGCTTGAGATTAACTCTTTACTAGCCTTTCCTTCTCCTTTAAAAGCAAACATGTTATTGGTTGCTATGGGTTATTGCTACTGGGTAAACTTAGCGCCTTTTATTACATATAGAGGTTAGTGTTTTAAGCTAGTAAAAATGCCCTCCCCTTTAAACAAAACAGGAACTGTTAATGCAGTTGGTCAGCTTCAATATACTGCAATATATGGACAAACAATCTATGTTTTGTTTAAATGGACATTTTTTTGGCAGCTCAATGCATAGAATGTCTTAATGTCATAAATACAGTATATTGATAATGGGTGCAGAGGACCTCTTGCCTCTGTCTGTATGAATTTTGTGGTCTCAGCCTCTATGTATATATATATATATTCAGTGCACATAACTATTTCATTATTTTAATATTTTTTTTTTATAGTTATGAGAAACTAAGTTTCTAAATATTTTTGACAGCGTTATGGTTCCTGTCCAACTGTCTGTCCCTACCCTGGGAATTATTTAGAAAGTCTGGTCTTGGTGACCACAAATTTCACTTGGTACTTAGTGCCAGACATTACTGCTGCCAGTATCAGACAAATACATCTGATATGAAATGCTCATGTATAGTTTTCAATTTTTTCTCTCTCTGACAGGTTCAAGCCGCACATTTCAAGGCAGTAAAGGACTGGCAAGGCCCTGGGAAAGGCACATTTGCAAAGCCCCATAATTCACTTTGTAAAGAGCATATGCAAATTAGGCTAAGAAGGGGCTAATATAGTACAAATGATAAGCTCGCTCAAAATAAGACAATAATAATATTAACATTAATTATAAATCAGATATCAAACTGATTGCCTCAAAGGTCAAAGTAACGAATCGTACCAGGGATTAAGTAAAGACCCGGGTGTTCATACCCCGGGTCTGTCACTCAGGTAACAAAAAGTCTGAAGAGCGATGAAAAAATAAGAAGAAGCTCACCGTGATCCTGTAATGGTCCGGGTGCTTAGAGCCCCGAACCCGTAGCCAAGGCAAAATATCAGAATTTGTAAAGGTGAATCCAAGCGCACCGGACAGCTGGATGTTCTCTTAAAACTTAGTCTTTATTCATCCATTAAAAACATGCCACGTCTGACGCGTTTCGTGCACAGATGCACTTAATCATAGGCAGGGGCTAAAGAGGGCTAAAGAGAATTACGTGTGTAGTGTGGCTAAAGATTTGAAACTTAAGTGTTTATGGGACAAAAAGTCACGTGATTTTGAGGATTTGGTTCGGACACAGATTTTCTAAAAAAAAACGAATCATGGCCGAATCCTGAATCAAATCCAGGATTCAGTGCATCTCTACTAAAAAGTATTGCAGTTTCTACCTCCAAAGACAACAGAAGCATAAATGTGCCAGCTTTGGGGCAGTGATTGTTGGCTTCTTAAGTTCAAGCCCAGTTTGGAAGTCCAACCTTTAGTCAGGGCCCCCATAGTTATAGCAAGTTTACAGGTATTGAAAAATATCAGTGTCTCATTGTATGAATCAGTGATCAGTCAACAGATCCTTTCTAGGACAGCAAACAGGTTTTTCACCCCCATCTTACTCAAATTAAAAATCCAAGGTTGGCTTTCAAGTGTATTTAGAAAAGCACCCCTAACGCCGCTCCAAGCCCCTAAGTGGGGACCAAGCCCACCATTTAGGAACCACTTATTTGAGGTACCAGTGTTATAATTAAAACTGCAATTCTGAACTCCAACACCCAAACACATGCACTTAATGTGCCTCCCTTAGTATTTTAATAATAGCAGATGTGTCTAGGGAGATATTGAAATCTAAAGCCATGGGGACATTTCCTATACTCCTATATTTTCTTTGGCTGTTTCTGCTTTCGAAACATTCTGATCAAACATTTAAACTATTTATAAAATAAGAGAGAAATTAGCACTAATTACAAAATGTGTAGTTAGTGTAGGTATGAGAACCTAGCCTCGAGAGGCCAGAGACGGCAAAAAGCCACTAGGAAATGTGGCTGTTATCTAGGAGGGAAGAGCCATTTGGGGCTTCTGCTATGTATGGCAAAAGGACTTATAGTGCTCCTTATTACACTTTGCTATCTCTAGTTCTAATATACAGTATGTTTCCTTATATCCTTGGGTAGGGTCTTTGGACTAAGGATGCTTGATTCTAGCCCAGACTTCCTAGATGCTTGCGTGGCTATGAAATAATATTTAGATAACGCTTGTTTCTCATGGATGTTTGCTCTTTAATGCAATAAGCTTATACAGCTGTTGTATGGACCAGATGTTCCAGAGATATTCTACAATTTCATCTATTAGCAAACACTAACATTTTCTGAAATATGCTTTTCATTTACTGACATGCTGAATTTCTTGGCTTCCATAGAAATCCAGCTCCTGTGCAAACATCAATTCTGTGCATATTGTTACGGGCATAATTTCATGCGCAAATACTCCAAACACATTACGTCAAATAAGGCATTTCCTTTTATCACATGCCTCTTTGGGAAACCAAATCTTCTTTGGAGGCAGTCCAGGGCTGTCAAGCTGCTACAGTTTCAGCTTATGTAACTTACAATTAAATAACTTTGTATTTGTCTGGTATGATAAATTCCCCTATGTCATGCCTTGAGGCTGTCAGATACAATGAAGAAAATTTGTCTTGGTTGGGCAAGTAGAGAATTTTATACGGAGTTCAATGTCTTAAAATGAACAGTAGACAAAACAAACAAACAAAAAACCAAATAGCAGTAAACGCTTGTCAGAGGTTTTGGTGCAACTGGTAAAATGTCATTGCTGATTAGTTGCTATGGGCCACCACAATGGGGTAAATTTACCCAGTTTTAGTGAACAAGCATCTCTGTCATGGGGCAGCCTGTTTAGTGTAAGGAACACATTCATTTCCTACAAGCTGTTAAACTTCTGTTTGTTTGTTTCCTTCTTCTACATTGTTTGCATGTTATCCATCAACACGTTTGGAGTTAGCTTAGATGAAAGTCTCCTCTGTAGGCCCAAATGCACTATAGTTTGTATCAGCTTCTGGGCTCTCAGCATCTGCACAGCAGAACAAGTACATGATCTAGCTGAGAACCTATTGTGCAAGTGTCAGGACCTGCCAAGTTTAGTATTTGCTGCCCACTGATCTTGCTGGTTGAGCAACCAGAAGCTATGTAGGTTCCAACCTGCTTTACATTGCTGACACCTGTGAGCATTTGGGTTTAGCTATAAGCAATGCCCCAGTGAAACCTGCTACCTCCTCCTCACTCTTGGTGGTTCAGCATCTAACCCCCGAGTCCCTTGACTTCTGACTCCCATTTAGTGAGTGTGTTCCATACATATCCTTATCCTCTGTATTCTGATCTGCTGGTTTTAATCCCTCCTTTGCTCTGTCTGCCCAGACCTCATTCTCAGACTGTGGTGCCAGGGACCTACCAGAATACCTTAGACCTGTGATCCCCAACTAGTGGTTCGTGAGCAACCCAACCCCTTAGATGTTGCTCCCAGTGGCCTCAAAGCAGGTGCTCATTTTTGAATTTCTGGCTTGGAGGCAAGTGTTGATTGCATAAAACCCAGTGTAAAGCCAAACAGAGCCTTCTATAGTCTGTCAGTCCACATAGGGGCTACCAAATAGCCAATTATAGCTCTCCTTGGCACACCCAGGAAACTTTTTCATGCTTGTGTTGCTCCCCAACACTTTTTCCATTTGAATGTGGCTCACGGGTATAAAAGGTTGGGGATCCCTGCCTTAGACCACCGGCCATCTTTTTAATTTCCCTAACCAATCACCTTTTTTATTCTCTTAATCACTTCTCATTACATGCCATCATCTATTAGTCCCTCTCTTTATTCTCTTTGTTCTCATATAGAAATGGGGAATCACCAATAGACATACAAGGTTGGGTGAGCAGAAAACAAATGACACCTAGGCCCATTGGGAGTTTTTATGGTATCCTGGTGGGCCAATCTAACACTTTTGCCTGACTTTTATGGTAGGTCCCTGCCTTAACCACTGGCCAATAATGTCTATTTGCCTCTCCGCTTACAAGTACAGTGAATTTTTTACTTTATATACTTTGTACTTTATATATTGTCGCCGTTTTTTATCAAACCCCTAAAATGTATTCTCAAGGTTACACAGTGCATAGGTTCCATCCACTCAGCATACAAATGTGATCTTACCTGACAGCCACATTTATTAATATATGTGTGCCCTTGATTTCTACTCTTATGAGTGAGAAGGAGGGAGTCTAGTGCTAAAATGGCAGCATCTCATTTCTGGTTACTCCAGCTGCACATATTAATAGGAAAAAATAGATTTTGTCACAGAAAGGAATGATTGAAATGAATAAAAGTGTTTTAAATAGGGGGTTATTTAGTTAATACAGTTGCAATAATCGCATTAGTTCTGCACAGCTCTGTCAGAGACCTGGTGTGTGCCCAAAAGACACGAGGGATTCCCCAGGGGTCCGGATGTAATGTTAACACGTGCTTTGATATTGGTACTTTTAAAGCCCACTGATGCCAAAGTTTATGGGCAAATAATTGGTTGATTTGCCCGTAGGTGCTCCTGCTTCCCTGTTTGTGTTCTTATTCAGTATTAACCCTTTCCTGTCTGACCTAGCCTGAATTGATCTGTTGCTCAACTTTTGGACTTTGTGCTGTTCTGTGCTGTGCTGATCCTTGAACTTTCTTCATACTTTGCCTTGTTATGATTTATTTCAAGTGGCTGATCCTAATTGTGCCAGCCTTACTGATTGGATCTGCTGAATAAAGCTACTTTCTTTTGCCTTTTGTCTGCTGATATCACAGCCAGTCTCCTCCTAGGTCACTACTGGGGCTGCCACCTTTTGTGGTTTGGGAGTCTAGACAGGGCAAATGGTGTCAGGGATGGGGCAGATTACATTTTGGAGGTTTGGTTATGATGTCAGGGGCGGGGTTATGATATGTTGATCAGCGATTGGCTAAAAATCCAGACAGGCAGTTTTTACCTGGATAGCCCTTTTGACAACCAGATTGTCTAGGTGAAAACTAGACAGGTGGCAACCCTAGTTTCTACTCAAAACACCACGACCAGTGGCCCCTGAGAAACCACTGTGGGCCCATTGATCCTGATAGTATGAACTAGTTGCTGGTAGTGGCAAGCAAAATTTTTCACCAATTTTTGCTACAAAAAAATGCCCAATGGCCTCAAAAATAAAAAGTCACACAGTTAAAAAAAAGTTGTACAGTATGGAAAAAAGTCATGGTGAAAATTTGCCTATTGACTTTATTGTATTTCACAAATTTTTCAGCAAAACTAAATGCGACAGATTTGCTGGTCATGACAATATTATCATACAGACCCACAAAGTCGAGGGTATAGTTCACCTTCTAGAAAACCTACTGTGTGCACACAAGTTATATTTCTACAGGCTGTGTCTACAGACCAGGATTAGAGCAAAGAGTTCCAATGAGCATTTGGGTGGCACCACCTGTATTCCTATGTACATTGTTAGAAAATATACACATTTACTGTCTTCCTAAATGGCCACTTTATCTGTTGGATTAGATGTACCAGGAAGATGGGTGTGCCATGGTCTATAATCAGCCTTTCTACATGAAACAGCTCAATTAGCACCGGCAGGGAGATACTCCAATTTCCACAAATGGATAAACAGGATATATAGATATATTAACCTGATTATTCTCTATCCTTTGACTGGGCAATAACACATTTTTAATCAAAACTTTAACGTGGAACACATTTATGTGCAGAGTAATATCCCATAATAAGCTGCAAAGTGAAACCAAACACCAACTTATGTTTATTTAGACCGTGTTTCAATAGCACGGTGTATGTGCCAATTAATTTACTCTGAGCAACCTTCATAAATGTCTAATTTCCTGGAAAATCTTTGTTTAGTTTCCAGTCCCAAGCACGTGTGTGTGTGTGTAAAAGCAAGAAATATAGATAAAGAAAGGGCAACAGCACGGTGTCCACTTGCATTGGGCGAAAAAGTACATGGGCTTAAACATTAAATGTTCTTTTCATTTTTGTGCCCTTGGGGCCCAGCAATTTCACAGTATGATATTCTGTATCTTGTTTCATATGGGACTCCACAAGAGGTAGTCTCAAACTGTTACTGACCAGATTTGAACTTGCTCCCAGTTGACCTGCTCAGTGTTACATACAGTATAGTGCAATGTTTATAGCAAAATGCATGTTCATTTGAAAGAAACCTTACACTTGTATATTTACTGATTATTTGTACTTATTAGAGATATTGTACATGTATTAATTTCTACAGCTTTTAGCACAAAATATCATTTAAACATATTCATATTTTCAAATATTCCTCACTTTGCCACTAGGTGGAGCCTGCAGGGGAAACAATCAACAGAAAAAATGTTTTTCTACAATCCTTGCAAAACGGCATCGCTGCAAAAGTTCCAGAATAAGCAACAAAACCAGCTTGTATAGATACAATACAATATCTTCAGGCAGACTCTGTAGACTTCCTAGGATTAGAATCTAACAAGAACTAACCTTTTGCAGGAGAATTAATACACAGCCTGTAGATATTCACTGTAGAGAAGCTACTTTTGTTGTTACCAGTCTAACCCCTGTTAAGTCAAGGAGCCTAAACCTCTTAACCAGTTAAATATTTCCAAGGATTTGTGGTGAAGGCTACAAATGTGAAGACCATACTGCGGGGTTATGGGTAATGTGTCAAACAACCATGCTGGCTATTATTATTATTATAAGACTTCCCTACTAAACTAGGAAAGTACTTGATATCTATGTGCACATAGTTAGCGCAGGCAGGGACAGTGTCCGTAGGACATTTTGCAAGCAATGGTCCAGCCATTTAAAGGTGTTGTTCACCCCTTTATGTTATAGAATGTTCTATTCTTAGCAAGTTTTCAATACATCTTCATTTTTTATTTGATATAGTTTTTGAGTTATTTGCCTTCCTCTTCTGACTTTTTGCCACTTTTAAATAGGGGTCACTGACTCCCCGACAGCCAAAAAGCTATTGCTCCGTGAGGCTACAATTGTATTGTTATTGTTATTTTTTATTACATATCTTTCTATTTAGACCCTCCTCTATTTCTATTTCTGTCTCTTTTGCAAACAACTGCCTGGTTGCTAGGTTAAACTGGACCCTAGCAACCAGTTTGCTGCTGAAATTCCAAACTGGAGAGCTGCTGAACAAAAAGTCAAAACCCGCAAATAATAAAAAAAATCAGCATTGAATATATTAAAGAAGAATATGAGATTGGATGAGAGGCGATGGGCACAGAAGAATCGGCCTACACCGAGGGGGCTCGTAAAAACCCTGTGATCGGATCTATAGTGTAGCTATAGGAGGGATATTGGAGGCTACCCACAAGAGGGCAGCAAAGAACCATATAAATCTGCTTTATTTAATTAAAGAATCAGAATGTTCGAAATCCTTAATCAGTTGCTTACCAGTGTCCGCACCAATATTTGCCCATCTTTTCCCCCCTGGCTCTACTTCTAGTACAGGGCACAGATTCTTCTTCATCCCAGTACAATAATGACGCTGAAGCTATAACAACACAGACAAGCCATGGTTACTGAGTGACATTTATGAGTCCAATTAGCTCCAGATGCCATAAGGAAATGGAGATTTCACAACGCTGTAGGATCAATGCCAGACAGTCATTATATAGTTACATCGTTTATTTGGGTTGCAAAAAGGCAATTGTCCTAATTTCAACCCCTACCAATGATTCACCTTTCTGAACAGATGAATACAGCACATGTTTCAAAATGACAGCCAGATATTCAATTCAGTAAGAAAATGTATTTTATGGTTTATCACATGATTCAATTTGAGATGCAAATCAATACAGAAAACTTTTCTTATATTTCTGCACACAGCATAAGTGAGTTGTAGTTGTACTACCTCCCCCTTGGTCCTTCCACATAGCAAATGTCCATTCTATGTGTTAGAGACAAGTGTTCCCCATGCTCTATAGCCATTCTAGCTGGTCAGTTGTCTGTTTTAGGGCTCTGGCACACGGGGGAGATTAGTCGCCCGCGATTAACTCCCTGTTCGCGGGCGACTAATCTCCCCGAGTTGCCTACCCCTGCCATCCCACCGGCGAACATGTAAGTCGCCGGCGGGATGGCAGACGCGGCGGGGCGATTTGCGGAAACCGCCGAAAAAGCCTCGCGAGTCTTTTTCGGCGATTTGCGCGAAATCGCGCCGCCGCGTCTGCCATCCCGCCGGCGACTTACATGTTCGCCGGTGATATACTGTGATATAACTCTTTAGTGACTTCTAATATCCTTATCATTTACAGTAGGGGGTACATTATCCCTTATAATACATGAGTGATACTCAGAGTTTCCTGTATAACTCAGCCTGCAGCCTTGTGCCTTTATATGGTCACAGAACCCCTCAGTGACTTCTAATATCCTTATCATTTACAGTAGGGGGTACATTTTCCCTTATAATACACGAGTGATACTCAGAGTTCCCTGTATAACTCAGCCTGCAGCCTTGTGCCTTTATATGGTCACAGAACCCCTCAGTGACTTCTAATATCCTTATCATTTACAGTAGGGGGTACATTTTCCCTTATAATACACGAGTGATACTCAGAGTTCCCTGTATAACTCAGCCTGCAGCCTTGTGCCTTTATATGGTCACAGAACCCCTCAGTGACTGCTAATATCCTTATCATTTACAGTAGGGGGTACATTATCCTTTACAATACATGAGTGATACTAAGAGAACGCCTCAGTGACTGCTAATATCCTTATAATACACAAAAGCCATGAATACACTGTAAATGATATCCTTATAAATGGTGCTTAGTGATGACATTTTTGTCATATGACTCCCTGAAACTTGTATATTATTACAAATAAAGTACCCCCTGTTGAAAAATATGATTATATCAGAAGTCACCTCAGAGTTCTATGACCCGTATAAAACTCCTTGGTACCTTATAATATCCTTTTATTTAACAAAAGGGGTTCCTTTTTTATTATATTATTTACAGTAAGTTGAAAAAACACAATATTCCCATCAGTATCTTCTCATTGGTAGAAATAATATAAACGCAAACTATCTACTGAATGGTAGTGTGTTGGGGGTTTCCTTAATGGAGAAGGATCTAGGGGTTTTTGTAGATCACAAGTTGTCTAATTCCAGGCAGTGTCATTCTGTGGCTACTACAGCAAATAAAGTGCTGTCTTGTATAGAAAGGGCATTGACTCACGGGATGAAAACATAATTTTGCCCCTTTATAGGTCCCTGGTAAGGCCTCACCTTGAGTATGCAGTGCAGTTTTGGGCTCCAGTCCTTAAGAAGGATATTAATGAGCTGGAGAGAGTGCAGAGACTGACACTAAACTGTTAAAGGGGATGGAAGGGTTAAACTATGAGGTTAGACTGTCAGGGTTGGGGTTGTTTTCTCTGGAAAAGAGGCGCTTGCGAGGGGACATGATTACTCTGTACAAGTACATTAGAGGGGATTATAGGCAGTTGGGGGATGTTCTTTTTTCCCATAAAAACAATCAGCGCACCAGAGGCCCCCCCTTTAGATTAGAGGAACGGAGCTTCCATTTGAAGCAGCGTAGGTGGTTTTTCACGGTGAGGGCAGTGAGGTTGGGGAATGCCCTTCCTAGTGATGTGGTAATGGCAGATTCTGTTAATGCCTATAAGAGGGGCCTGGATGAGTTCTTGAACAAGCAGAATATCCAAGGCTATTGTGATACTAATATCTACAGTTAGTATTAGTGGTTGTATATATAGTTTATGTGTGTGAGTATATAGATTGGTAGGTGTGGGTTGTGTGTGCTGGGTTTACTTGGAAGGGTTGAACTTGATGGACTCTGGTCTTTTTTCAACCCTATGTAACTATGTAAGTGTCCCAGCCAGCAGTTTTTAGTACAGAACATGTAACAATCCTTCCAAGAACTGACATCCTACAGACTTTTCTTAGTAATACAGAATGCTGGAAGGCAGAAGCCATCCTGGATACTCATCCTAATGTGATATACAACATATTTACCCTAATTATCTCATTGATGAACATTATTTATAGCCTGTCAGAACAGGTAGGGACAGGATGTGATATAACCGTGTAGAAGTAACGTGCAAGTTCATAAGTTTAAATGGAAAATAAGGAGTATACAGTATTTACTCAAGGGTTAATTGCCTATTCATTATCTCTGTATGTAAAGAAAGGTTTTCCCCATGTATGTTTCTTTGCCAGAAGGCTGTCAGGGGGATGCTGGGATCTGTACATCAGCAGATGGAGGCCTGCACATAGGAGATTCCCAGATTATGTCATTTCGTTCCCAGGTCAGATAGGGTCCAGTCTTTTCTAATCCCACTTGGATGCCCTGGTCTCTAGTGAACTGACCCTGTCTTAAAAAAAAATATTTTTTTTGCATTTTTTTATTTGAATCTTTTTTGGAAGGGAGTAGAGCAGTCTCTGGGTCATGGGGAAGACATATTGTCCCAGTGGGTTAGGAGCTGATTAATCAAACTAAATTCCCTTGGCCACATTTGTTCATGCTGGCAATCCGCTCAGTGTCAGTTTATCACTCTTCCTTTAGTAAGGGCGATGCGACCAGTTCAGTTTACTACATTGAAGCATGAAACCTTACAGTGTCGGACTGGGGCCAATACCATCTGCCCAACCCCCTCCCCCCCCCCCTCCCCCCCCCCTCCCCCCCCCGTACATTTTACTAAACTTCAGTGCAATTGGAGGATGGAGGTCAACTGGGGAGTGCCAATGGGGACTGGATCTGGGTCGGTGGGGCCCATAAGGGCCAGGGTCCACCAGGATTTTCCTGGCCTACTCCAACCCTGGAAGCTTATATGAGAATTTCTACACAACTCAACATACAATGAAGGCCTCTGGTATATGCCAAACCCATCGCACAGATACCGCCATGAATGAATGTGCTGAGCCACTACCTGTCTTACTAACAGCAACTGTCTTTATCTCTGTTCTGCCTCGCTATATGGCAGATATGGGCTGAGGGTCAAAGCAAGGGACCATTTGTCTGATTTAGCTATGAACGCAGTGGACTTTTAAAAACTCTTAAAAAATGAAAGCCTAGAAAATATTCCATGGGATGATAAAAGGGAGTAATTAAGCGAAAACAATGTATGTTTAAGTTGAGCCAGATGCAACCAGATGGTGGATCTGCTGATCTACGTATGCTTCTCCTTCTTCTCCTGTTTATTTACTAATATCATGTCTCTAATCTGACGCACGTGTATATTTGTTACAAGCTGGCTAGCCATCTGTTTTGGTTTGTTGAATTAAATATTTATCCTGGGCTAATCCAGCACCAAAATTCTATTTTCTCCCATATGAAACTGCCCAAACTTTATCACAAAGTTCACAGTAGTCCCAGTTGAACCTGCAATTAGGCAGAAAACCCTCAATGAGGTGCTTTACAGGACAGGATCCATGTTCCCTCTGGGGTTGATACAGGTATGGGATCCCTTATCCGGAAACCCGTTGTTAAGGTTATATGGATATATATATATATATTAATTAAACTATATAGAACAATTTTAATATTATGTTATTCTTTTATTGTGTAAGTCAATATTTCTGAACTAGGCTGAATAACAAAATGACATTCTAAATTACATTTTGTAAAGTTAAGTAAATAGTAATGTTTGAATTAACTATTGATTTAAGATGTACTGCCAAACCTGTAATTAGGGAATAAGTCAAATCTGGTCTCATGATGAGTAGTCCCAAAAGACCACAAGTAATCAGGACGTGCTTCAATCCAGAAAGTTCTAAATTACGGAAAGGCCCTCTCCTATAGACTCCATTATAAGCAAATAATGCTAATTTTTAAAAATGATTTCCTTTTTCTCTGTAATAATAAAACAGTACCTGTACTTGATCCCAACTAAGATATAATTACCCCTTATTGGGGTCAGAACAGCCCTATTGGGTTTATTTCATGGTTAAATGATTCCCTTTTCTCTGTAATAATAAAACAGTACCTGTACTTGATCCCAACTAAGATATAATTACCCCTTATTGGGGGCAGAACAGCCCTATTGGGTTTATTTAATGGTTAAATGATTCCCTTTTCTCTGTAATAATAAAACAGTACCTGTACTTGATCCCAACTAAGATATAATTACCCCTTATTGGGGGCAGAACAGCCCTATTGGGTTTATTTCATGGTTAAATGATTCCCTTTTCTCTGTAATAATAAAACAGTACCTGTACTTGATCCCAACTAAGATATAATTACCCCTTATTGGGGGCAGAACAGCCCTATTGGGTTTATTTAATGGTTAAATGATTCCCTTTTCTCTGTAATAATAAAACAGTACCTGTACTTGATCCCAACTAAGATATAATTACCCCTTATTGGGGGCAGAACAGTCCTATTGGGTTTATTTAATGGTTAAATGATTCCCTTTTCTCTGTAATAATAAAACAGTACCTGTACTTGATCCCAACTAAGATATAATTACCCCTTATTGGGGCCAACATAAGCCTATTGGGTTTATTCAATATTTAAATTATGTTTAGCAGTCTTAAGTTATGGAGATCCAAATTACAGAAAGATCCCTTATCCAGTAAATGCAAGGTCCCAAACATTCTCGATAACAGGTCCCATACCTGTACTAAGACTGAGTCTCAGACAGTTGAGTTTCATTCTATGGACAGCTGTTCAAGAGCTTGAAATGATTTTTGTTGTTGCAGATAGTCCTCATTTAGTGCTGAGCAAATCTGTCCTGTTTCATTTCACCAACAAATTCATGAAACTGCTGAAAAATTAGCAAAACGGTGAAATATGGCTACTGCGTGACTTTTTTGACACATGCTTTTTTCCGTCTGCAATGTTTTTGGCACAACCATGATTGTAGCTGGACAATTGTAGCTTCACAGAGCAGTAGTTTACTTGGGCAGCCAGAGCCGGCCAACATTTACAGATATTGTTCATCATTCACATCAGTCTCTTTCCATATAGAATACAATTTAATTCTCCTATCAGGGTCAATATCATCAGGAGTTAATTAACCTTCCGGCATGTTTTTGGGAGGAAACACACAGGTATAACATTATAACATGTCAGCTCCATGCAGTACCCAGTCAATATTGAATCCAATTGCTATAAGGCAGCAATGCTATCTACTAGGGCCAGTCGGCTATAGGTTCTATTGTGTATGTGTATTGGGGACAGTTGTAAGAAGACTCGGAGATGATGGGTATGGGTTGCTTGAGGAGTCTCCTATATATATGTCTGGGAAGTGTTTAGGAAGACAAGATGTTTTTCTCAGAAAATATATTGGTACATGTTTATTCCATGGAAACCAGGCTTGTATCTGTATCTAGCAGTGTATTAATCTCTGTGTTAGTTTAAAAAATCTGATGTCCGACCAACAGAAGGTCTACCGCAACAAACTCATTTGCATGACATACGACATCTGGTATTGGTTATACTTCAAGAATTGAGGCTGAGTCTACAAAGGGACTTCGGAATATTGCAAATGTGTTCCTGTAGTGGGTTGGGAGCTAAATAGTGCCATATGTTGACTTTCAAAACAATAAACAGCCTCCTTGGGAATCCTGTTAGATTTAGTCCAATGTGCATTAAAGCCATCAGCTGTGGTTCTGATCATTCAGAAACTATTCTGACAATGCACTTCCATGACTTGAAAATAGCTGAACGGTCTGTGAATATCTTATTATCAAATGCAGAAAGTTCTGAGTATCCCACAAGTGTTCACATTAAACGAGGAAAAGCAAGTGTGCAACTGTATTAAAAGTTACAGTGGGGCATTTATTATTGTGCTGCTGTCGGCTACAATAATTAGACCTATAGATGGCGCCAGAGATTGCACTGGGTTGACTTTAGCTTGCCTAGATATGCATGTACAATATTGTGGGGTCACCACACTCAACTTGCACTCTATACTTGCAAAAGACACATTCTTGTTTAAGGGAATGGTAGTAGTTGGGGTTTGTATTGAGGTTACCCAACAAACGCAGATATAACTTGAAAACATGCTGAAGGGAGACCAGGGAGGAAGATATAAGCACAATGATTTATCATACTTGTCTTTACCAACATGAACATCTTTATACACCTAAAATGGTCATCCAGCTAGTAATTGTTACTCAAGGGTGCCTTACCCATTGTTGCCCAGCTAATTCACCAACAAAAAAGATCCTTGAAATGTATGTCAGGGTTAAGAGTAGAACCCATACATTAATGTGCATGGAACTGTCCAAATGGGCCCACTGGAACAGCCTCTGAATGTATTTATTAACAGCACTACATTGTAC
This sequence comes from Xenopus tropicalis, assembly GCF_000004195.4. Classification (NCBI taxonomy): domain Eukaryota; kingdom Metazoa; phylum Chordata; class Amphibia; order Anura; family Pipidae; genus Xenopus; species Xenopus tropicalis. The sequence goes on along the minus strand of NC_030677.2, from coordinate 196,398,488 downwards.
AATAGATACATTCTGTATGTAAAATAAAACAATCATTGCATATTAAACTACTGTTATCTGCTGTCTACTGAGCTGACCCATGGCAACCAGGCATAGAAAGTGGAGCTCACATGGAAAAAAGGTGGCAGCAGGACTTACATTTACCTAAAATATATAAGTTGGGGACATCTCCCCCACCTAAATGGCATAATTGGTACTGCATATATCCCCTTTATTTTCCAGCACCATCACATTTTCATAAAACAAATAGCAGCTTTTGCCTGGTGGCCATTTTGCCTCTGACATCTATATCTGCAAACAACACATGTGTGCTGTAAAGTTCATGCAATCAAGAATGCAGGCTTACACATGCAGAACTTACTTTGATAAAAAGTTCTGCTTGGACTGAGCACTGTAATGGTTAAGATGAGTTCAGGAAAAGAGCTTAGGAGAAAAAACTTGTGCAGAGCTAGAATAGAGTTTCTGTAGGAACCAGTAATGAAATCTCTTCATTGGCTGATGGACTGGAGGGAGTGTTTAGTAATCTGAGCTGAGAAGAACTGAGCATGCTCAGTATGGCTGTTTACTGGTTTTTGTAAGAGGGTTTACATTTCCTTTAATTCCTTCTCTACTGCTGCTCAAGTTCGCCTGGATCGGGGGCGTTTGGAGGCGTGGTAGCACGGGCGACTGATATATGGGTTACTATCCTGGTGAGTGCTCCCCTTACCTACTTGTTTAAATCCTTTAAAAGAGAAGGAAAGGTAAAAACTAAGTCAGCTTTATCAGAAAGGTCTATGTAAATACAGCCATAAGCACTTACAGTAATGCTGTAATGCAGTCCTCTATCAAAAGAAACATAATGTTCCAGTGTCTGACTTTCTCTCTCAGAAACAGCCTTAATTCCCTGGGCCAGAGTCTGTGCAGTTCTCTCCTGCTCCCCCTCCCAGCAGAATGCTAAGAACTCCCTCCCCCCTCCCTTAGGAATGTGTGATCTGGGCTATAATGGCTAGAGACTGCAGGCAGGAAGCTACTTAAAATGGCAGCTGCTATCTTAAGCAAACGGAATGTGGTGAATGAATTGGCAGTAAAATGCCAAAATGACTTTCCTTCTCCTTTAAAGTTAACCTCAAAAAAATTGCCCTTAAACTATCCCTTTATACTTTACAGGCAAAATATATCAGTATTATATATAAACAGACCATCTTCCATGTCTCTTTAGTGGCACTATATGTTGTAAATAAACATTTTTATTTCAGCCCCATACATTGTATTTACTTGCAAAGAATCATCCTTTTCCCTAGTTTAATCATCTATCAAGGATGTGAAGTGCCCAGCGCCTTCCCTGCCCGTGTCAGATCTATTCACTTCTGACCTCTGCTCACTTCTCTGTGTTTCCAGAATGGCTGAAATATAAATTGTGTTCAATAACAACAACACGAATACATAGAAATAAATCAGTTGCGTGTGTCAAAAACCGCTGAATCACAGATTAGTTCAACAGTTCAACCTGGTTTCAAAATGTAGTGGCTTTTATTATGACTTTATATTGACCTAGCTAATTCCTAGGCACACCATCCGTGCAACTGAATGGCAGACTCAATACAAGAAAAATCTATAAATATCTATATTCCTTATGAAAATATGTCTTTAATTTCTCCCATTTTTTTTCACTCAATTCCAATATTTTGACAAGGAAAACTCTCAGTAAGAGAAACCCTTATATTTTATTTAATGTATATTTATATCACTTTACTGCCACTGGCCACTGGTGATTTTGAAAGTTTTTGCCCCAAGGTAGTAAATAGGGTTTTTTCCCTTTTATATAACTACAGGTATGGGACCTGTTATCCAGGGGTTTTCCAGATAAGGGATCTTTCCATAATTTGGATCTCCATTCCATTCTGCTACAAAAAATAAAACAAAAAATCTTTACACATTAATTAAGCCCAATAGGATTATTATATCTTAGTTGGGATCAAGTACAGGTACTGTTTTATTATTACAGAGAAAAGGGAATCATTTAACCATTAAATAAACCCAATAGGGCTGTTCTGCCCCCAATAAGGGGTAATTATATCTTAGTTGGGATCAAGTACAGGTACTGTTTTATTATTACAGAGAAAAGGGAATCATTTAACCATTAAATAAACCCAATAGGGCTGTTCTGCCCCCAATAAGGGGTAATTATATCTTAGTTGGGATCAAGTACAGGTACTGTTTTATTATTACAGAGAAAAGGGAATCATTTAACCATTAAATAAACCCAATAGGGCTGTTCTGCCCCCAATAAGGGGTAATTATATCTTAGTTGGGATCAAGTACAGGTACTGTTTTATTATTACAGAGAAAAGGGAATCATTTAACCATGAAATAAACCCAATAGGACTGTTCTGCCCCCAATAAGGGGTAATTATATCTTAGTTGGGATCAAGTACAGGTACTGTTTTATTATTACAGAGAAAAGGGAATCATTTAACCATGAAATAAACCCAATAGGGCTGTTCTGCCCCCAATAAGGGGTAATTATATCTTAGTTGGGATCAAGTACAGGTACTGTTTTATTATTACAGAGAAAAGGGAATCATTTAACCATTAAATAAACCCAATAGGGCTGTTCTGCCCCCAATAAGGGGTAATTATATCTTAGTTGGGATCAAGTACAGGTACTGTTTTATTATTACAGAGAAAAGGGAATCATTTAACCATGAAATAAACCCAATAGGGCTGTTCTGCCCCCAAAAAGGGGTAATTATATCTTAGTTGGGATCAAGTACAAGTACTGTTTTATTATCACAGAGAAAAGGGAATCATTTAACCATGAAATAAACCCAATAGTGCTGTTCTGCCCCCAATAATGGGTAATTATATCTTAGTTGGGATCAAGTACAGGTACTGTTTTATTATTACAGAGAAAAGGGAATCATTTAACCATTAAATAAAACCAATAGGACTGTTCTGCCCCCAATAAGGGGTAATTATATCTTAGTTGGGATCAAGTACAGGTACTGTTTTATTATTACAGAGAAAAGGAAATCATCTAACCATTAAATAAACCCAATAGGGCTGTTCTGCCCCCAATAAGGGGTAATTATATCTTAGTTGGGATCAAGTACAGGTACTGTTTTATTATTACAGAGAAAAGGGAATCATTTAACCATTAAATAAACCCAATAGGGCTGTTCTGCCCCCAATAAGGGGTAATTATATCTTAGTTGGGATCAAGTACAGGTACTGTTTTATTATCACATAGAAAAACGAAATGATTTTTAAAAAATGTATTTGTTTGAATAAAATTGAGTCTATGGGAGATGGAGCTTTCTGGATAATGGATTTTCAGATAATAGATCCTAGACCTAGTGCTTGGGGCTATACAGCATATTTTCTGCACACTTCCCAGCATATTTTACATTAGAAAATAGAGAAAATAAATTGCCCAAGTGTGTGTGTTTTGCTTAAATGCAAATTTGATTCCATAATTGCACTCTGTGGAGTTTTTAAAAAACACTCAGTGCTGGCCGCAGCATATTTCTGAGAAAATCCCGTATGCATCCTCCTCTTTAGAAAATACATTGCTCACTTTCTTTATTCCATAACTGCTAGATGAGCTTGGTTTATAAATGGGAAGCAAATTAATGTCAAGCTTTGTGATATCTTACCCCTATTTACAAATGCTGCAATTAGGGAAAATGCTTGCAGTAAACAAGCTGCCGGGCTCCTACTGTGTTAGGGCTTCAGGGGAAATATTTCTGTTTTACTTTTTATGGTTTTTGGTGATGCACATGTTATTCTGCCATTCTGCCAGAGAGCCTTATCTTCTACTTTTTTCTGTAAATATAATACAATGTAAATGCAGGAAAGCTCCCTCCATTAAGATGTTGGTTTTGCTATCAGTATATTTCGAACAAAGTTGGGGTCACTAAAGAGAAATATTAATATGTAATGAGGAGGCACAAAATAACTGCATAATAATGTCAGATGTGGTAGATTTTTTGCTTGTATAAAAATGACCACCCTCAATTACCTACAGCGCCTCCTATTGACTTCAATGGAAACCACTCCGGAGTGTAGTTGTGGGTGCTTTTTCCAACCTATATTGCTCAGGGTAGAAAAATGCTCGCACCAACAAATTATATGAAATAAGAAACAGTGGATATTGGCACCCCAAGCACAATATATACAGTGGGTACTAGCACCCTAATACATTATATAAAGTAGGAGAAAGCAGAGGGTTTCTGCACCCCAAGTACATTATATACAGTGGAAAACAGTGGGTACTGGCACCCCAAGCACACTATAGTGAAAAAGAGTGGGTACTGGCACCCCAAGCATATTATAGTGAAAAAGAGTGGGTACTGGCACCCCAAGAACATTATAGTGGAAGACAGTGGGTACTGGTGCCCCAAGAACATTGTAGTGGAATACAGTGGGTACTGGCTCCCCAAGAACATTTCAGTGTGAGACAGTGGGAACTGGCACACCAGTCACATTATACGCAGTGGGTACTGGCACCCCAAGCACATTGTTGTGGAAGACAGTGGATACTGGCACCCCAAGCACATTGTTGTGGAAGACAGTGGATACTGGCACCCCAAGCACATTGTTGTGGAAGACAGTGGGTACTGGCACCCCAAGCACATTGTAGTGGAAGACAGTGGGCACTGGCACACCAGTCACATTATACACAGTGGGTACTGGCACCCCAAGCACACTATAATGAAAGAGAGTGGGTACTGGCACCCCAAGCACATTGTAGTGAAAGACAGTGGGTACTGGCACACCAGTCCCATTATACACAGTCGGTACTGGCACCCCAAGCACATTTCAGTGGAAGACAGTGGGTACTGGCACACCAGTCACATTATACACAGTCGGTACTGGCACCCCAAGCACATTTCAGTGGAAGACAGTGGGTACTGGCACACCAGTCACATTATACACAGGTGGTAGTGGTACCCCAAGCACATTACATACAGTGGGAGACAGTACTGACACACCAGGCATATTATATGAAATGAGAGACAGTGGCTGTAGGTTGTATCCAGGGTAAATGAATTGGCAATTTTAATTTTAATTACCCCTTGTGCAAAAGCATAGAGATAAAAACATGGTGATTTGTAGGCAATTTGTGCCATTTTAATGTAGTGATGTGTGGGCCAGCCTAAAATCCGTGGGTTGGGCTGGTTTGGGCTGGCAGGCAGGACCAGGCCAAACGTTACCATCTGATCATAGTATTACCTGCTTCTTCTAGCAGATATTAATATTTATAGACCAATGCCTGCTTGCCTGCCCCTTTGATAAAGGCAGAGGCATGGTGGGTAGGGTCGGTGTCAACCAGAAGTGCGCATATCACTAGTCCTGGAATTTCCTAGACATTGTTATAAAACTTTATCAAAATAGATGCAATGTGGCACTTTACAGTTAAAGGAAAACTATACCTTAAGAAGGAATACCCAACCAACAGATTTTTATACTTATATGAATACTAAATTGTTATATCATATTAATTGGCCTAATAAAGAATCTCACCAAACCGGAATATATATATATCAGTAAATATTGTCCTATTGTAACAGGAAGTAGTGTGGGAGTAAAAGGCAGAACTCTGCCCATTCATTGGCTGATTAAACGTATGCGTGCTCTTTGTTAGTTTTATGCACCGTGAATCCTATGATCCCAGGGGGCGGCCCTTAGTACTTAAAATGGCAGTTTTCTATTTAGGATTACCCAATAACACATACTACTAAAAAAAATAATTTTTATGAAAATGGTTTATTTAGATGAAGGGGGATTTTATGCAATATATTTTAAAACAGACCTGTATTTTTGGGGGGTTTAGTTTGCCTTTAATCACTCTACCCCATGGCAGCTTACAGGAAAATCTGCATAATTAGTGCCAGGTTCATTGGGAGCCAATAAGCCAAAGCACCAGGAGGAAACCCAGAGAATCGTGGGAAAACACAACATAGAGGAAATGTTTGTTATATTGGATCCATTGTTTTCTTAAACTGTAAAAGTAGTTAATTAGAGTGCAGCAAGAGACGGCAATTACGAAATCACGATAACTGTGTTCTCTGTTCTGGTGTTAAGGAATTATATACAAGAAGTTGCACCAGTCCATGCATACAATGAGCTTCTTTTTCTGATGTACGTCTGCAATTAGTAAGGACATTATTTATTATTAGAGGAGCAAATAGAGATACAAAGAAGTTTTTCCCCAAGAGCGAGGAATGTGCTCACATAGCAGACTTATATGGGCATTTATACTCAATAAGACTTGAATATTTTTCATTTTAGATATTAAGAATAATTTCCTTAGCTTGAGGCAAATACTTTTTTACCCAAGTTTGTATTAGAAAATGTCAAAGTTCCTTTTATGATGTGTTTGTGTTGGCAGTGTGTTTGTGTCTTCACGATTGCGTCAGTACAATGATTGCTTATTCACAGGGAGTGTCACAAATGGGTCAAGGTTACTTTATATAACAAGGAGAGACAATTGCAGAATTGACAGGTGGGGACCTCAGGTGTCAGCATGTTCAGCCAACTGGGATTTAGTTGTACAGTTGACTTGTTCCTAAAGGGCACTGGTGGTGGATACCAAGCCTGCAACCGTCGGGCGGGTACAGGCACATGGAGGGGATTTCGATACAAAACTGAGTACAATTAAGAAGGTTTTTAGACCGTAGGGGCAGATTCTTGGCCTGTGTTAATCAACAGGCCATAAATCCACCCTGTATGGCAGTGCCTTAAGGTCATAACATTGCAGTTTGCATGAAGACTAAATTGAGCAGGAGCATATGCCCTAGAAGCTGACCTGGACCTGGCTTTCATTGCATATGATCCCGCTCAGTAATCAATCCATACAGCAATAGGGTAACCACAAACAAGGTTTAGAGCTTGAGATTTGAGAGAGGAGGGGGGCATCCTGTACTTTGCAGAGAGCTGGTAAGGCCCCATCTAGAAAAGTGCAGTTTTTGTCTCCAGTACTCAAAAGGCATATTATTGAATTAGAGAAAGTCCAAAGATGAGCAACTAAGGCATGGAAAGTCTAGGTTATGAAGTAATACTGGAAAATTGGGGGGGTGGGGCAAGTTGGAGTTGTTTGGGTTGGAAAAGAGGTGAATAAGTTAAGGATATGTTAACTACCTGTATGTATAAATATGCAAGGGGATCATATAATAATCTATAATGTTTTATTTACCAGTAGGTCCTTTTAGCAGACACGAGGGCACCCACTCCAAGTAGAAGAAAGGAGGTTCCGTCTAAATATTCAGAAGGTATTTTTAACTGTGAGAGCTGTGAAGTTGTGGAATTATCTCCCTGAATCAGCTGTACTGATTGGCTCTTATTGAGGTTACAGAGTTATTGAAAACAAGTTTATCCAGTGACAGATCCGATTGCCATCTTGGGTCAGAAAGGAATTTTTGGTTTCTATGTTACCATTTCTGGAAAAAAAGTCAGCCTTTCTATATTTTTACCTTTTTTTCCCTAACATTGACTTGTGGACTTTAACAGTGTCGTAACAATAAAGGACTGTGTAGTTAACCATGATTGATAAATCGCTTTGGACCTGATTCACTAAAGGGCGATAAAACGTGCGCTATTTTTATTGTGCGCTAAAATTTTTACTGCGTCTTAATTTTGGTGATTTTTCGCACGATTCACTATAAGCATACTCGCGCTTTTTTATGCGCGATATTGCATGCGTTATTTAACTCGCGAAGACTATTTCAATGCGGTATTTGCTGGTACATGTGCTAAATTACGCCCGCGAATAGTTGCCGCATATGAATGGTAGCATAGAAATAGTGTATAAAAATTGTCGCCGCATATGAATGGTGTATATAAATATTAGCCACATATGAATGGTAGCATATAAATGGTAGCATATAAATAGTAGATGCATATAAATAGTAGCCACTAGTGATGAGCAAATGTGTTCTGGTTTCTTTAGTGAAAAATTAGCAAATCTTTCGAAAGATCCCCGAAACAGCAAAAATGTTGTGCGGGCAAAAAAATTGTTGCTGTGACTATTATTTTTTGACGCTTGTATCAATTTTTGTATGTGCGGTGAATTTTTGCGTGGCGAATTTTTTCATGCGTTTTGCCATTGGCGGATTGTTTTGCGAAACGCATGAAAAAATCCGCCGCGAAAAAATTCAACGCACGTCCAAAAATTTGCTGCGAATCCATGCCTGGCGAAACATTTCATCACTTGTAGCCAAATATAAATAGTCGCGCAAATGAACGCACGCCATGTTAGCCATACACACCAATACTTGCAGAAAATTACTGTATTAAAAATGAACATTTCGCTGCAAACTGGCGGCTGCGTCACTCTAGGGGAAACACAAACTTGAATAAATAACACTGTAAGTCCATATTTTATTGCAAAAAATCATTTACTGTACTTTTGTATAATTTTTCGCCTGCCTGTAGTAGGTGTTAATTTTCGCATAGCCGAATGCGATATTTAGCGCGCAAAAGTTAGAGTGAATCATGCGATCGTATTCTTTTCAGCGCGGAAATTAACGCATGCGGTAAAACTAGTGCGAGAAATAACCCATGCGAAAATGGCGATTTTTCGCACGAGATAATACTATGGTGAATCGTGCGCAAATTATTTTGCGTTTTTTAGCGCAAAAAAGTGTGTGATCATTTTTATCGCTCTTTAGTGAATCAGGCCCTTTATTTGCTAATATGGAAATATCATATTAGTTATTTTTTTACGTTTACAAATTGTATGAAGAATTGATTCATTTTACATATAAAATATACCACAGCTCTACAGATGTTTAATTCACTGCACAGAAACTTCACACTGTGAAGAAGTAATGATATAAAGAACTCCTTTGTGTGTTCCAGTTATAATGATAATGTGATCAATCTCTGTTGCCCTAGGCCAGTGATCCCCAACCAGTGGCTCAGGGGCAACATGTTGCTCACCAACCCCTTTGATGTTGCTCTCAGTGCCCCCAAACCAGGGAGTTATTTTTGAATTCCTGACTTGGGGGCAAGTTTTGGTTGAATAAAAACAAGATTTACTACCAAATAAAGCCCCCTGTTTATTGCTACTTTTGATTCAGTGAATGGGGCACCATTTGAAATCTCTGGGGTAAACTTGCAGCCGAAAGCACAACTCCAGTTCTTTAGAGGGTACAAATTGCAAAAGCCAGACCCTGAATACAAGTGCTCTCTACATGAGCACTTAGGGGTAGTGCTTTTGCACTTCTGTTTAATGTCTTCATGACCCCCTAATATATCCCCTTGCAGGGTGCAAAGACATAACTGCAACCATTCAGACCCTACTTAAAACTTACTAATTCTTGAGAAACATAATAATTTAGGCACAATATAAGACACATAAGGGCTCCTTGCACTTCCTGCATTGCCATTCAGTCCCTCCTGCCTTCTGTTCTGACTTGTTCATGGCAGCTATTGACATGGAGAACCCTGCTAATAGCGTGGGGCCTCCCTCTTTTCCCCTGGTAGCTACACCACTGCCTAGAGCAGGGATCCCCAACCTTTCTTACTTGTGAGCCACAGTCAAATGTAAAAAGACTTGGGGAGCAACACAAGCACCATAAAAGTTCATGGAGGAGCCAAATAATGGCTAAGATTGGCTATTAGGGGCCTCTATGCACACTATCAGCTTACAGGGGGCTTTATTTGGTAGGAAATCTTGTTTTTATTCAACCAAAACTTGCCCCCAAGTCAGCAATTCAAAAATAACTCCCTGGTTTGGGGGCACTGAGAGCAACATCCAAGGGGTTGGGGAGCAACATGTTGCCCCGAGCCACTGGTTGGGGATCACTGGCCTAGAGCTACCATCACCTGCAGATGCTCACGCTGAACACTGGAAATGATGCCAGGCAGACTTTGAAAATATTTGGTGCAATTGCCCCCAATTTGCAATGACCTATATGTGCAGTTGCATCCATTTTGTCAAATCGGACTCACTTGCGGTAGGCTTAGCACAATTGCATTAAGTAAATAGCCCATATGACAATGACATTCTGGGAAAAAATGCATTGTGCAAAAATTTGCTCACAGAGCTTGCTAACATAAATAAGCCCCATAATGGCCTTTGTTGAATCACAACCTCCTCAATAAAGATCAAATGATCATTTTGTTTGCCTTCACTCTTGTACTATTAGTACAGACCATGAAAACCTTAGTTTTAGCTTGCCCTTGGCATAACTCAAGCACAATTATCAGCTAATTTTGTTATTAGTCACCACTTCTGTTGATGCAGAATTGAGGTAACAGCAAGGTAACACTTAGCGCTGTATTCTGATAAATAACAATACTTTTATTGCCCAAAATTTGAGTTCTGATATTATATGATCATCATGATGTGTAAATCTGACAGCTTTGTAAATAGTAACAAAGTGTTTAATGAAGCAAATCCTGCAAAGGTAAAGGCTTTAGTTATGGTCCAAAACTCTGTAATTATAAACGTGGGAAGATACAAGTACAAGACAGCATTATTGAAATGCTCCTGTTATTGGACTTAATGTGTAATTTGTGGCCCAACTTGTGTATGAATAGGGATTCTTTCCAGCCCACTGTATGCGTCAGATGCGTGCAAAATTCTGTGAAAGGAAATTACACAAATTGATGTCTTTTCTTTTTTATCTGTCATTTGGAAGCAGGGAGTTATTTGAGGCATCAGGACTCTCCTCCTTTGTCCAAGTGAATAGTAGAATTAAAGTTTGAATTTCGTACTACTATAAAAGTTATGGCCATAGACACTAGATGTGACGTTCTTCTAGCTACAAGGTCCCTATCAGGGTCAGACTGGGCTGATGGGACACAAGGAAAAAACCTGGTGGACCTGAGCCCACTCCCCTGCCCAGTGCCCCCTCAGAGGTCCTAGCCACCTGAGGCGGCCAAGTTGATGCTGCCACCCTTGCTCCCCCTGGCTTTCAATGAGAAGATACTAAGCCTTCTTATAACGGGTTGACCACAATACATTGGACTCCAGTTGTGTTGTTTAAAGCAGGCTGAAAACCCATATCAATCTCCCTTAGCATCAGGCTGCAGCCACTCTGACCAGAAGGAAAATAAAAGCTGGGGCTTCCTACCAGGTATCAGAAGTTCTTCTCAGACACTTACTGGATGACTTCTTTCTCTATACAGGGTTCCAGACTAGAAATAGTTGTTGCAAAATTAGGTGTTACATTTCTCAACCTTTTTCAAGAACTTGAATAATTGAATTGAAAATGTTTTAAAGTAATTAAAATATTATGTACTATTGCCCTGCACTTGTAAGGGTGAAGACACACAGGGTGACTTTGAAGTAAGCTTGTAACGGCAACTGACCGCAGTGGCTTTTCTTCCATAGGCTACAACAGAAGTACTTTTCAAAAAGTCGCAGCTCCTAATCACCCCATGTGTCTTCACCCTAAAAGTTGTGTGTTTGCCTTAAAAACATGGTTTATATAAACAAAGCTGCTGTGTACCTATGGGGCAGCCATTTTTGCTTGGTAGCTATGGGATACTAGGTACTGAATGGCACCATAACCATCTTAGTGATGAGCGAATCTGTCCGTTTCACTTCTCCAAAAATTTTGCAAATCTTTCAAAAGATTCATGAAACAATTTTTTTTTATACAGGCAACAATTTTTTGTTGCATGGTGAATTTTTACATATCGAATTTTGCCAGCCGTTTCACGAAACAATCCGCCAATGGCGAAATGCGGAAATTCACCGCAAATCCATGCCTGCCAAATAATTTTGCCCATCACTAACCAAGACTTTTCACATTATGTTTATTTTACAGAACAGAGCATCATTTATAGAATTTTTTTAAATATTTCAGGCTATTGTCATATGAAATATTTTGTATCAATAGTCTTTATTAAGTTAAAGACTCTATACAAGTACTGAGACCAAGAACAATTCCTCGGGAGACACTAAACATTGGTCCATAATTAGTGATGAACGGATTTTTTCACCAGGTGAGGATTCACAGCAAATTTCCACATTTTGCCATTGGCAAATTTTTTTGCGAAACTTCCATGAAAATTTGCAGCGGAAAAATTAGTTGTGTGTCAAAAAAAATTGCGGTCTAATTGGGCGCGTTCACATCAAAACAGGAATGGTCTTATCGAATCAGGTGTGGTCTCGGCAAAATGGATGTGGTCGCATAAAAAAGATGCGGTCGACAAAAAAAAGCAGTGGGCAGCAAAAGTCACATGACAAATGCATTTTGCGGATTTTTCGTTGTTTCATGAATTTTACAGCAAAGCGAAAGGGGACAGATTGGCTCATCGCTATTCATAACAAGTTGTAATGGGACATTACAGTTAGACAAGAAATGCACTTTTCCATCTGTAGAGGAAGGCATAGCAAAATAAATAATAATATTACAAGTGTCGGGGCGATTTACTCTTCCATCATAACAAATGAGCAATAAGAATCAAGGACAAGCTCTCACCCAATAACCATGGTGCTTGTGCCTCCCTTACAGAAACAAATGAAACACTGTCTCCGTTGTTTGGATAATTAAAGAAAAATGTTGCTGGTTTGGAACTGTGCGTCAAGTAATGTTTATGTAATACACTTCTTTATGATTTCCTATTGTTTTTATTGCCTTCTAATACGATGCCAATGCTAAAATGTCCCTCTAGAGAGACTAAATCTGTTTTCATTTAAAGCCTCAAAAACTGTTTAAAGGGGACCTGTCACCCTAAGAAATAATTCCAAATTCTTTGTATCATGATAGTAGCAAAATAAACTTTACTTACACTGTATAAATGATTGAATTTCTTTCTTTCAGTCTTGGAATTTACAGTAACAGCAAGCAGGCCGGCGCCAGTTTGTGAATAAGGCAAGATTTGTATTACCCCAAAATCTTAAACATTTGCCATCTGAGTGCTGAATGGAAAGTTAAAGTAATTGTAATTAAAAATCTAAGCTGTCAGTCATATACTGCCTGCAGGTAATATGTGTGTTTGATTCAGAAACCCTACTATAGTTTATAAAAACAAAACTGCTGTGAAAAGGGAGAAAAGGCACAGGTTACAGATAACAGATAAGCTCTGTAGATTCCCATAGTATTCTATAGAGCTTGTCTGCTTCTATGTAACCCAGTGATCCCCAACCAGTGGCTCAGGGGCAACATGTTGCTCGCCAACCCCTTGGGTGTTGCTCTCAGTGCCCCCAAACCAGGGAGTTATTTTTGAATTCCTGACTTGGGGGCAAGTTTTGGTTGAATAAAAACCAAATAAAGCCCCTTGTAAGCTGATAGGGTGCATAGAGGCTGCCTAATAGCCAATCACAACCCTTATTTGGCACCTCCATGAATTTTTATGATGCTTGTGTTGCTCTCCAACATTTGTCTACATTTGACTGTGGCTCACGAGTAAGAAAGGTTGTGGACGCCTGATGCAACCTGTGCCTTTTCTCCTTTTTCCAGCTTAAATGGCTAACCCCATGGCCACACAGAAGCGTTGTTTATATAAACTATAGTAGTCTTTCTGAAGCAACACACAATTTTTACAGGTGCAGGGCAACAGTACGTTATATTTGAACAACTTTAAAACATTTGAACTTTTTGGTGTTACTGTTCCTTTAGGACCTGAAGGCTCTTGGAATGCCCTAATTGGATAGAGAAGGGAATTCCAGAGAAAGAATGCAGTACATGAAAAGTCCTGGTTGCATTAATATGAAGAGGTAGCAACTGAGGAGGAGAAAAGAACATAGTAGGTAATGTATATATACAAAGTACCGTATATACTCGAGTATAAGCCGATCCGAATATAAGCCGAGGTAACTAATTTTACCTAAGAAAACTGGAAAAACGTATTGACTCGAGTATAAGCCTAGGGTGGGAAATGCAGCAGCAACTGCTAAATTTCAATAATCAAAATAAATACCAATTAATCCTATTAACTTCCTTACATCTGAGCATTGTAATGCTTTTGCATTTTGGAAATAACATGTTAAAACATGTTTTTGCTATTAATTTAAAAACAACTGTATTGTAAATGTAGTAAGTTTGTCTAGTATAAATAAATTTAAAGCAACTGGACTTGTTTGGTAATCATTGAAGACGTTTCACTACTCATCCGAGCAGCTTCTTCAGTTCAACTGACTGGTATGGGAAGTCCTCAGCATATATACTCTTCCACTAATCCAATCACAATGGCACTTTGTAACTCTTCAGAAAGGTGACATCTGAAACTCACAGAGGTGTGAATGCTGTGGAGTTACTTTGAAAGGATTACCAAAGTATCATGCAACTCTTCAAACAGGTGTGACTTTTTGGAGTTGCATGAATGGATGTGTGAAGAGTTCTGAAACTGAAACTAGAGTATATATGCTGAGGACTTCCCATACCAGTCAGTTGAACTGAAGAAGCTCCTCGGATGAGTAGTGAAACGTCTTCAATGATTACCAAACAAGTCCAGTTGCTTTAAATTTATTTATACTAGATATACCATGACCTGGATGAATGAAAATCTTCATAGACGTAGTAAGTTTGCATTCATCAGTTTTGTCCCATCCCCCCCCCCCTTCAAGTCACCTTTGGCAGTCTAAAAGATGTTGTTTGGTGTCATTGCTGACCCAGTCTACGTAAACTTTTCTTTGCTTTACTCCATAACAATTTGCATCCAGCATTACTTTGGATGCACTATTTTCCTTATGAACCCTTCTGGGGATTCTCTGCTTATTTACTTAACCGCTTTACTGAACAGTAAATCCTGCCGTTATCTATAGAATAGATAAGGATATTTGCCTACCAGAAGTAATACTTAATTCCTCAGGAAGCCAGATGTAATATGGGGAAAATGTAATCCCTCTGAGCAATTATTCCAGAGATTAACAACAAAACACAATTCACCATAGCAGCTTCCTGGTTCATGATGGGCACAGACGGTACTTGCTATAACAGCCCTATGTTCCAATATTAGAGAATGAGTTTACACAATGTTTTCTCAGACTCAGTGCTTCCTTATTGAGCCAGGGAATACGTTACATGGATGCAGAGAAAACATTGGAACATCCAAACTAATTAGTTATCACTCACACATTCCGGGCCGTTTGTTTATATTGTACTTTCATGGTATTTGTGCTATTATAGCTGGTAAGCGCTCTGTAATTGTGTTTGTTTTTAGGGTTGTAACACATAATGAGACTACTGGTGGGGGCCACAGGTATGGGGGGCGGAGCTAGTTGGAGCCCTGACAGATACAGCTCTTCTCTCCCTAACCTAATATGGCTCTTTTGCTTGACTCTGAAGCTATGAGATTGGAACAGACTGTCTGCAAATTTAGATATATGGCACTATTAGGGTGTATCTGTGCTATTAAACCGACAGCTCTGGGTGCACAGTTGGCCACAAAGACATTAAGGATGTCTCCAATTATAAATCCTTAAGTGAAGGTTAAATTCTCTCATTCTCACGATTGCAAAAAATTTGTATTAAATACGATCATTTCTGATGATTGCTAATTGCGCAAAAAATCGTATTGCAGTCGTACGAAGATATCGTGGTACGATCTGAAAGTTCCGAAATTTTTGTATCCGAATGATCGAAAGCGGCGCGACAACCTTTCCTTCAATGCATGATTTTGGAAGCCTTCCATAGGACTCAATGGCACTCAAGGAAAGTCACGATAACGAAGCTTGAAAGAATTCCGAAACCTTCGTACTCGTTGCGACAAATATGATTTTGTTGCACAAAGTGACGCAAAGCACGAAAAGGTCGTGGAAATTAACAAAAATATCGTAGAAAATACACACAGCTCTAAAACTTAAAAAAAATACGAATTTTTAGCGTTCTGACTCAATCGCACTTTGATGAATAGGCCCTTTAATGTTGCTTTGAGTCCTTTTATTTCAAAAGTCAGAACAACCAGGGCAACGAACAGAAATGGACAGATACTGCATTCCCGGCAGTTATATATTTACAAATACCTTTAAAACCACTGAAAATGTATTATGAGCCTATATTGCAACATTGCTTGATAGCTTCTTTCATTTGGCCAAGTTTTATTTTTGGGGTTACTTTAACTATTTATAAAAGTCTCAGGCATAAGGACAGGTTTTTTTAATGTTACTCTATAATATATAATGTGATGTAGAGAGAAAACCCAGTTAGCAAGACAGTGCCCCATATGAGCTCATACAAAGACAAAGGGCATCCAGCAATAGAAAAGATCTTGCTCTTTCCTTCACATAATTCAGACCAATTTGTTAAGCAGTCATTTAATTACAGTGTTAGAAAATCATTAAATCAGAAGAGGAAACAGTAAATGTCATGGGTGCGTTTGGCTCTGATTACAAGACAAGCAAATCTATTTCCTAGATAATAAAAAAACATAAAATTGTGCTGGAGCCACATTTAGAAAATGCAATTTTTGGACTCAGCGGCAGTTAACCACGGAGCAGGCAGAGAACACGTCATTATTTTGTCTTAATGAAATTGGCTTTGCAATGTCCACCTAGGAAAAATGCAGCTTATTGGAACCAAGTGGTGCGTGATTGATCCCATGGAGGATCCAAATATAGAAGCCCAAGAAAAAGAGACAGAGGTTTCTGGGGATGAGCAGGATTCAGTTTCGCACCAGAGGTGTGAAAATCATTCCTGTTTATTTCTAGAAATGTATTTCTCTTTTTTTCTATGTTTTTTTCTATGTTTGGATACTCTTTTTTCTTGCCTTCTATAGAAGGCATTACAATTATGTAGGCAGATAGGGGGTATTCTGTTTTCCCATAAAAGCAATCAACGCACCAGAGGCCCCCCCTTTAGATTAGAGAAACGGAGCTTCCATTTGAAGCAGCGTAGGGGGTTTTGGGCAGTGAGGTTGGGGAATGTCCTTCCTAGTGATGTGGTAATGGCAGATTCTGTTAATGCTTTTATATATGGTGTATAGGTATAGGTTTATGTGTGCACTGGGGTTCACTTGGAAGGGTTGAACTTGATGGACTTTGGTCTTTTTTCAACCCAACTTAACTATTTAACTATATAAGTCTGAAGGAACGGGACTTACCAGGTTATGGTATGAAATATCTATAGTAGTGATAGCTCTAAAGCAACTGAAAATATGAGCACAGTCAACCCAACTGTTGGTATTGACCATGGGCAATGCTAAACTTTATCAAGATGGCTACTGATGGCCCCAGTGCACTTGCTAATTCAGAGCTGCCACCATCGCAATCACCTCACTGTTGCCATTTATTCAGCAGACTATAGGGGTAGAAAAAAAAGTTGCAAAGTTTTTTTTCTGGTCTAGCAACCAATCAACAGGTAGCAGTTACTGAGCATTTGATATGGATTATTTGACCTAGGCAAACTGTGCACCTTTTATTACATTAACCTATTATTTTTTTCCGAGTGTTCCACTACAGGGGAGCGCAGATAAAATCCCATTCCATTCTTCTTAATGGGGCTTTACTCACAGGTGCATGAAAGTGCCCCAACGCATCTCCAATGCAACATGTTGTGCTCCACCTGCGCTCAGCGCTTACATGCCCCTGTGTGAGTACAGCTCCATACGGAAGAATGGAAATTCTTCCTGTGCTCCCCTGCGGTGGAATGCAGGAGAACACCATTGCAGGGAAACGCAGGACGAAATGCTAGTAAGTACAAGCCCTAAATGTATATATTATTTGCCCACACAGTTGCCCCCCCCATCTATTAATGTATTGTATGAACTATACAATGCTTGTACACACACAATTCTACAGATGGAGCACTGATTCTCCCAAACAATTCCATAATATATGTCATACAATCAGATACTCTCAGCTGAAATCCTCGCAGTTAATTTGATTTTTATAGATAAAGATAACACAAGCTCATCGGGGAAAAGAGTTCAGCATGTTTTTGAGCCATTCAACCAAACTGACCTCTAGGAAACCATCTAACTGAATAGAATATGCCGAGAAATAATTGGGGATAGCAATTGCTCCATCTGTATATACTCATATACAATATATACATGTATAACAACATTTGCAAAACCTTATGGATATCGTACTTTATTTATTAAACCTGGCAATTTTATTTTAACTCTACTTTAGATTTTCCAACATAATATAAACTTGTTTGTTAAAGTAAATATAGATCAGACATGTGTAACATAGTCTCACAGGTAGTTAGACTGCAGAACAACAACAGCGATAGTGTTGGACGCCCCTGATAACCTGGGAGGAATGGAGGAAGTTTATTGATAACAACAGGATGTCAGTCACATCTCCATGCACAAGTGGCGGCACAAGCGTCAGAGCACCCACTGCTTCATTCAGCCCAAACCTGTTTATAGAATCCTGCTGAGGGTGCCATAGTCCTATTTACACTACGTTTCTTTCTGTTTGTGCTGGGCAACAGCTGCTCTTCAATAACATCTTTTTAAATCCTTCCCATTATAACCTCTTGGGTCCAAGACTTAACACATACATGGAAAGTTTTAGGGCAGGGCAGTGAGGGCATTTATCCGGGGCTCCCAAAATGAAAGGGGTTGTTGGAGCGCTCCAAGGCTTAGTAAAATATACAGGTACAACAGGTCCCCTGTTTCATAAGTCATTTAGAAAGTTATGATCATAAAACTGACAAGCCACCGTACCAAAGGTTAATAGTTAGTACAGGTATGGAACCGGTTATCCAGAATGCTTGGCACCTGGGGTTTTCTGGATAAGGGATCTTTCCGTAATTTGGATCTCCCTACCTTAAGTCTGCTAAAAATAATTTAAACATTGAATAAACCCAATAGAACTGTTCTGCCCCAATAAGGGGTAATTATATCTTAGTTGGGATCAAGTACAGGTACTGTTTTATTATTACAGAGAAAAGGGAATCATTTAACCATTAAATAAACCCAATAGGGCTGTTCTGCCCCCAATAAGGGGTAATTATATCTTAGTTGGGATCAAGTACAGGAACTGTTTTATTATTACAGAGAAAAGGGAATCATTTAACCATGAAATAAACCCAATAGGGCTGTTCTGCCCCCAATAAGGGGTAATTATATCTTAGTTGGGATCAAGTACAGGTACTGTTTTATTACTACAGAGAAAACGGAATTGTTTAAACATGAAATAAACCCAATAGGGCTGTTCTGCCCCCAATAAGGGGTAATTATATCTTAGTTGGGATCAAGTACAGGTACTGTTTTATTATTACAGAGAAAAGGGAATCATTTAACCATTAAATAAACCCAATAGGCCTGTTCTGCCCCAATAAGGGGTAATTATATCTTAGTTGGGATCAAGTACAGGTACTGTTTTATTATTACAGAGAAAAGGGAATCATTTAACCATGAAATAAACCCAATAGGGCTGTTCTGCCCCCAATAAGGGGTAATTATATCTTAGTTGGGATCAAGTACAGGTACTGTTTTATTACTACAGAGAAAACGGAATTGTTTAAACATGAAATAAACCCAATAGGGCTGTTCTGCCCCCAATAAGGGGTAATTATATCTTAGTTGGGATCAAGTACAGGTACTGTTTTATTACTACAGAGAAAACGGAATTGTTTAAACATGAAATAAACCCAATAGGGCTGTTCTGCCCCCAATAAGGGGTAATTATATCTTAGTTGGGATCAAGTACAGGTACTGTTTTATTATTACAGAGAAAAGGGAATCATTTAACCATTAAATAAACCCAATAGGCCTGTTCTGCCCCAATAAGGGGTAATTATATCTTAGTTGGGATCAAGTACAGGTACTGTTTTATTATTACAGAGAAAAGGGAATCATTTAACCATGAAATAAACCCAATAGGGCTGTTCTGCCCCCAATAAGGGGTAATTATATCTTAGTTGGGATCAAGTACAGGTACTGTTTTATTACTACAGAGAAAACGGAATTGTTTAAACATGAAATAAACCCAATAGGGCTGTTCTGCCCCCAATAAGGGGTAATTATATCTTAGTTGGGATCAAGTACAGGTACTGTTTTATTACTACAGAGAAAACGGAATTGTTTAAACATGAAATAAACCCAATAGGGCTGTTCTGCCCCCAATAAGGGGTAATTATATCTTAGTTGGGATCAAGTACAGGTACTGTTTTATTATTACAGAGAAAAGGGAATCATTTAACCATTAAATAAACCCAATAGGCCTGTTCTGCCCCAATAAGGGGTAATTATATCTTAGTTGGGATCAAGTACAGGTACTGTTTTATTATTACAGAGAAAAGGGAATCATTTAACCATTAAATAAACCCAATAGGGCTGTTCTGCCCCCAATAAGGGGTAATTATATCTTAGTTGGGATCAAGTACAGGTACTGTTTTATTATTACAGAGAAAAGGGAATCATTTAACCACTAAATAAACCCAATAGGGCTGTTCTGCCCCCAATAAGGGGTAATTATATTTTAGTTGGGATCAAGTACAGGTACTGTTTTATTATTACAGAGAAAAGGGAATTGTTTAAACATGAAATAAACACAATAGGACTGTTCTTCCATCAATAAGGGGTAATTATATCTGAGTTGGGATCAAGTACAGGTACTGTTTTATTATTACAGAGAAAAATTAAATATTTTGTAAAAATCTGAATTATTTCCTCAAAATGGAGTCTATGGGAGATGGCGTTTCCATAATTTGGAACTGGATAATGGGTTTCCGGATAACGGGTCCCATACCTGTACCATCATGAGGGGTTTACCTTGATGTGGTAAGATAGCTTGGCAATTTTATGATAATAGCTTTGCAACTAAAACCCCCTGTTTTTAAAAAATACATGCACTTTTAT
The DNA here is from genome assembly GCF_000004195.4 of Xenopus tropicalis. NCBI lineage: Eukaryota > Metazoa > Chordata > Amphibia > Anura > Pipidae > Xenopus > Xenopus tropicalis. Next base: position 196,377,794 of record NC_030677.2, on the reverse strand, counting down.
AGATACTAAGGGTTATTATTAAACATCAAGCCTTTAGGTTAAAGCATTCAGTTCTTAAAGGGGTTGTTCACCTTTGAGTTAACTTTTATCATAATGTAGTTAGTAATATTCTGAGTCAACTTGTAATTGGTCTTTATTTTTTATTATTTGTGTTTTTTTTAGTTATTTCCCAATTTTTCAGCAACTTTCCATATTAGAATTTCAGCAGTTAACTGGTTGCTATGGTTCAAATAACCTTAGCAAGCAGGGAGTGGTTTGAATGGGAAACTGGTATAATTATAGGAGATGACCTAAATAGAAAAATAAATAAAATTAAATTGAAGCCACACAGAGCAAGAGTTTTTTGGCTGCCAGGGTCAGTGACCCCCATATGAAAGTTGGAAACTTCAGAAGATCTGTAGCAAGCAGAGGTATTCAGACGCAGAAACCACGTGTAAGTGTAGGAACACATGCATGGTTTTAGGAACCAAATGCTTGAGCCCGAAGGATGGAGCATAAATAAATCAGCCCCTAAGTGATTTATGAAACAAGTGACCAGGGAACATGCATTGATCAATACCCTCCCTTTTGTATGCTTATAAACCGGGGGTGTTCAACCTGTTTCCTCTCCATCTGTTAGTATAGTTCAACCACAGTTTGAGGGCTGAAGGTTGTCAATTTTTGATTAAAGAAGAAGGAAGGTTCAGGGAGTGCCACCTAGTCATTCTAGTTGTTTACCTCATAACCCAAGCTGGAGCTCCTCTTCTTCAAAACTGTATCAGGCATGGACCTTGGTGCTATATCCTCTTGTTCTCCCAGGTGTCTCCTGAACCACTTCTAGGATTGTGAATACACAGTATAGAAGCTACATAGTTACATAGGGTTGAAAAAAGACCAGAGTCCATCAAGTTCAACACTTCCATATAAACCCAGTACCCACAAACCTATACTTACCTATCTATATACTCACATACATAAACCACTAATACTAACTGTAGATATTAGTATCACAATAGCCTTGGATATTCTGCTTGTTCAAGAACTCATCCAGGCCCCTCTTATAGGCATTAACAGAATCTGCCATTACCCCATCACTAGGAAGGGCATTCCCCAACCTCACTGCCCTCACCGTGAGGAACCCCCTACGCTGCTTCAAATGGAAGCTCCATTCCTCTAATATAAAGGGGGGGCTTCTGGTGCGTTGACTGTTTTTATGGGAAAATAGAACACCCCCTATCTGCCTATAATCCCCTCTAATGTATTTGTACAGAGTAATCACGTCCCCTCGCAAGCCCCAAGTGGATTCACCACTTTCTTGAACCTACACACCTATGTCAATACCCAAGCAGGTGAAACCTACCAAGTGTACTAGCCTCCCAAAACCTACCAAAGGTGCTTGAAAAGTAACCTTACTAATTTCTACAATGTAATAATCCAGTCTTCTCTAGTTCTCCTTCTCTAATCCTCATTTACAGGGTTCCATCTCTCCATTTTTTCTATCTCCCCTTCTTAACTTTACACACACTCTTTAGCTGGGTCTACTCTCTGCCCCAAGCTCCTAACATATGTCTACCCTTAGCGTCTATGGGTATACAAAATAAAAAAACTATAACTCCAGCCCCTTATACCATGGTGAGGAGCAACCTGAAAACACATAACAATTTGGCTTTAATCCACGCACAGGATTTGGTATCACCTGAAACCCAGTTCCAGTCCAGCAGCAGGTTGCACATTACAAGGGGCACCAACACTATATTTTATGCATTGCTAAACATTTTATTATTAAAAAATAAAGAAATAAAGATGATTTTCCTAGCTGCCATTGTGCCTACTGGCAAAATACTTGTTCTAAGTTGCCTTCTTAAATAATGCACATGGAATTATTGATCAGTGAGTAATATAAGGGCCGATGACAAGCAAGCTGGCACTCTGAGCTGTTTTACAGAGTGTGAGATCTGTGCGATCATGTTTTTATTGGAGAAAACAACACCTGGTTTATTTCCCAGGTTGGCACATTGTTAAGGTCAACATTGACATATGACGACAGTGTAAATTGATTCATTAAGAACTTCCTTATTGCAAAATCTTATCTACAGTACAATGGTGCAGCTTGTGTGAACAGTGTTCTTCCGGCTCCGCAGCTCAGCTTTGTCGCGTAGTATTTTTGTGCGAGGCGAAGAAAGAAAGATGGAAACATGTAGCAGCAGGGACTGACTTAGTAACACAACTATCAGCATTAGAATAGAGAAAGCTAAAATCTCATTGGTTACTATAGGAGTTATTTACAAAGACCCCCAACAGAAATAGAAGGGGCACAAAAGCCCCCAGCATTGCGACCTAGGCACATGCCTGTTCTACCAGTTCTAAGCCTCCTGTTCTAATATTTTATATAATAATATGTATTGTAAAATAAGGCCTATAGTATTAAATGATGTCTTTATTCACCTAAGTGTTCCATCTGTATATTCCATTTCTATATAAATGACAGTAATGTAGGATATAATATTCCCCCCAGTGTAATGCACAGTAATGTAGGATATAATATTCCCCCCAGTGTAATGCACAGTAATGCAGGATATAATATTCCCCCCAGTGTAATGCACAGTAATGCAGGATATAATATCCCCCCAGTGTAATGCACAGTAATGCAGGATATAATATTCCCCCCAGTGTAATGCACAGTAATGCAGGATATAATATCCCCCCCAGTGTAATGCACAGTAATGCAGGATATAATATTCCCCCCCAGTGTAATGCACAGTAATGCAGGATATAATATTCCCCCCCAGTGTAATGCACAGTAATGCAGGATATAATATTCCCCCCAGTGTAATGCACAGTAATGCAGGATATAATATTCCCCCCCAGTGTAATGCACAGTAATGCAGGATATAATATTCCCCCCCAGTGTAATGCACAGTAATTCAGGATATAATATTCCTCCCCAGTGTAATGCACAGTAATGCAGGATATAATATTCCCCCCCAGTGTAATGCACAGTAATTCAGGATATAATATTCCCCCCCAGTGTAATGCACAGTAATGCAGGATATAATATTCCCCCCCAGTGTAATGCACAGTAATTCAGGATATAATATTCCCCCCCAGTGTAATGCACAGTAATGCAGGATATAATATTCCCCCCAGCAGATTACACGCAGCTTCTGACACAGTTGCTTTCAGGAAACAATCATTTCCCCAGGCCCTTGGACTTGATCCCTATATTCAAAGGTTTCCGTTTCAGAGCTGATAATGGCAGCCCACGTGGCAGTATGACAGCACTGCACAAGGCCCATAGGATAATGTAATCTCTTTACCTGCATTCCTGGAGGATAAACAGGACAATATTTCATTGCCTACACAACCAGCTGCTGTAGCTCACAGACATTTGATTCATCTGAGGTTAAATATTACAGCTTAAAGCAGAGAAGTTGCTCTTTGGCATTGACATGAAGAGGTTGGGGATTTAGTATTTACTTGTATGGCACAAGTGGCGTCGGTCTGAAACTCTACCCTTAAATGAACTTACACTGGGGCAGAATTAGAGAGCAGGGGAGACAGGTAACAGCCCCAGTCAGAAGAGGTAGACAGTTCTGCCTTTTAGGGCTCTGGCACACGGGGAAATTAGTCGCCCGCAAGGCAACTTCGGCGATTTGCTGAAATCAACTGCGCAGCGTGTGCCATCCCACCGGCAACTTACATTGTCGCCGGTGGGATGGCAATTCAGGGTGATTAGTCGCCCACGAACAGGGAGATTTGTTGCGGGCGACTAATCACCCGTGTGCCAGAGCCCTTAGGGTGAAGACACATGGAGCTACATAGTAGCAGCTACTTGTGATGGCTACTAAACCCCAGAAAATACCCTGCCATAGACAATACTGAGAATTGCCTCTGCTAAAACACACGTAGAGACAATTATCAGTAAATAATCAGCATTGTCTATTTTAGTAGCCACGACAAGTAGCTGCTACTAGTAGCTCCGTGTGTCTTCACCCAAAAGCTCCTAATTAAACAAAAAGTTCTTGATTATTGACTGATTACATTTACATTAACAATGCCTTGTACCTGATGGTAACTAAGCTAGCAAATATCCATGCTGATGGCAAAATACTCTTACTGGGTTTATCTAGGAATTTAGGGGCCTCCAATGAATACAGCACTGTCTGCATTCGGAAGCACTGTATTCATGAGGGGCAGAAGAGGGAAAGCAAATAGGTATCCTTTGCCGTCCTACCCATACTCGCCCTGCTAACTTAGTGCCAGATCTAGGAAAGTGAGCAATAAGGGGAACTCCTACTTCTTGCCATTTGTAAATGGCCCCTTGTGTCTCCAAAAGAACTAACTTTTCTGATTCCCGGGGCCAACAAGGAAGTATAATAGGACAAAAATAAAACCATTCTTCTGCCTAACATATTGGCACCCCCAGTGATTACACCTTTCCTTCAACTTATAGATATTGTGTATTAGTTTTAGCTTTCATTGTGAGTGCTGTTGCCCCTCGCAACTGTTTAAAGAACCAAATACAAGCTCTTCTGGTTACATAACCCCCCAGCCCTGTGTTAATATTGCAGCCTTTGCTATTATGAACCTGTCGCTGTTGGGATATTTATTCAGCCTGATGGAACAGGCAATTACGATGGCGAGGGAAACAGATGCAGCGCACAGATGTTCAGTTCTACCCCACGCTAGTAATGTAAAGCTGAACCTGATTAAATCAAGCCGTGCCCGGTGCAGGTACTGCTGGGTATGCCACAGCTTGCCAAAAGCTGATAAAAATAATTACAGGAGCTGAAACCTGCCAATACCATATTTTACTTCCACAAAACTCAGTACTGACATGTCTGACAAGTAACATTGATTAATAAGCACACTTTGATCATCCTTTTTTGGGTAAATATGGGAACAAAACACTTGCAAAAAAAAGACCAAAAACTTGCAGTGCAATGTAATATTCTATATTCTATATAGTCTATCTGTATATAGACAGTTATTGTGTTGTAATTTGTCATTGTGCTTAGTGCATTGTTTAACATCTGATTAAAGGTTGCAGTTTTGTAGCAAAATATTTTTCATTAGGAAGTTTTATTACCTACACTGTGTTACATATGCTGTGTATTGTTGGAATCTATCAAATTTCTAGCTCTGGCAGATGGGGGGGGGGGGTCACTAAATGCTTAATTTACTTATATTTATATTATATTCAGGAAAAGAAAAGATTTTAGCACAAAGTAATCATTTCACGCATTGCAAATATTGCCAGTTTATCATCCGTCCCCACTTCCCGGGGACAGTTTTCATTTTTAGGACCTTGATCCCCAGGGAAAACTGTCCCCGGCAAACATCTCCTTTCTCTCACCTTAACCTCCGCTGCTCTGATCAACTTTCTTTCAGCAGTTATTTCTGTCTCTCCATGGAACAATGAGCAGAGCGGGGGAATTTGAGAGTCTGCAGGAAGCTCTGCTCAGGGTTTCTTGGAGAAATATATGCTCATTCCACTGTCAGCAACTTTTTGCAAAATTGCTCTGCTCCAGGGATATGTATAGATATACATGTAGCAGCTGATTGAAATAGTTTTATGATGTTCTTTAGTTCCAGTGCATGTTCAGGAGTCTGCTCCAATCAGTTATTATAGCGGGGCAGCCTGGGTCTAACCTGAGAATATCAGGAAACTTTTTGGAAGAGGCACTAGGACCCCTAGTTTGACTTTCTGTAACTCCGCAACTGGCTAAGAGGGTAGTGGGTTTTGCACTTGATGGTTGCTGACAGGTGGGTGCCCCCGTTTGCAACAATACAACCAATATTCCATTACTCTAATAAAGACACATCGTCTCTGTGCCCCTAGTGTGAATGTTATAACTGGCATTGTCTTAAAAAGAAGACATTGGCACAATATTGGAGCTGCCATTAAAATGAGTTAATGGGTAATAGCACATGGGGAGATTTTCAGTGTTTTGTCACCCAATCAATTTATCAGAATGGGGAATACATTGCACCAATTCCCCCCCCCCCCACCCCATTAACAGTTATTGGAAATTGCCATAACTGTGCCTTGTCCTGTTGCTCAAGAACATCCAGCTTTACATTTTTAAGTGTGACCAGACTGTCACTAGAAGGGGCAATGCGCCATCAAGACATTTCCAGACACTGGGGGTATTTTGCCCCTGTCACAGCAATAATTTACAGTGGAACCTCCTGTGCTCAGTGAAAAGCCAGGGTATCTATCCTGCCTGCTCTAAATTTGCCAATACAGCAATTTAGGTGAAACAAAGTGCCATCCCTGGACTAAAGGAGACTTGAACCTCTGAGCCAATTCTGTTTACTCTATGGAATACCATATGGCACCAGAGATGTGAAATGTAATTATTTTCACATTTGATGTGTAATACGCTAAGGGAAATGTAAGCTTTTTTGCTCAGTTGGAAAATCTCATGGTGGACGTTTTGAGCTCAGCATCCCATGCCGGTCTCTGAAATAATCCTCAGAATTTATATGAATACAGGTTTCTCACTTTTGTCAGATAATACAAATGTTTCTTTCATTATTTGTTACAGGTATAGGACCCATTATCCAGAATGCTTGGGACCAAGAGTATTCCAGATAAGGGGTCTTTCCCTAATTTGGATCTCCATACCTTAAGTCTACTAAAAAATCAATAAACCATTAATCAAACACAATAGGATTGTTCTGCCCCCAATAAGGGGTAATTATATCTTAGTTGGGATCAAGTACAGGTACTGTTTTATTATTACAGAGAAAAGGGAATCATTTAACCATTAAATAAACCCAATAGGGCTGTTCTGCCCCCAATAAGGGGTAATTATATCTTAGTTGGGATCAAGTACAGGTACTGTTTTATTATTACAGAGAAAAGGGAATCATTTAACCATGAAATAAACCCAATAGGGCTGCTCTGCCCCCAATAAGGGGTAATTATATCTTAGTTGGGATCAAGTACAGGTACTGTTTTATTATTACAGAGAAAAGGGATCATTTAACCATGAAATAAACCCAATAGGGCTGTTCTGCCCCCAATAAGGGGTAATTATATCTTAGTTGGGATCAAGTACAGGTACTGTTTTATTATTACAGAGAAAAGGGAATCATTTAACCATGAAATAAACCCAATAGGGCTGTTCTGCCCCCAATAAGGGGTAATTATATCTTAGTTGGGATCAAGTACAGGTACTGTTTTATTATTACAGAGAAAAGGGAATAATTTAACCATTAAATAAACCCAATAGGGCTGTTTTTCCCCCAATAAGGGGTAATTATATCTTAGTTGGGATCAAGTATAGGTACTGTTTTATTATTACAGAGAAAAAAGAAATGCATTTTAAAAATCTGAATTATTTGATTAAAATAGAGTCTATGGGAGACAGGCTTTTCGTAATTCTGAGTTTTCTGGATAATGGGTTTGCGGATAAAGGATCCCATACCTGTATGCAAATAGGATTATATTAATCCTTAAAAATACAGACACGTGCAAAACAATCTAACTACACATACGAGCCACATTCATACAGAAAAAAAAACAAAGCAATGCTGCAACTTTATATCTGGGGGGGGGGTCCCAAACGTATGAAAGTTTTTATTTAACCTAACATTGCGATTGATAATGATAATTAAGCTGACAGAATTTATATATAGGCATCCGAGAGGAATGGGCCTGGTTTTATTTATAAGAGTGGGGAACATGCAAGAATAAGAATAATAATAATACTAATAATAATAGTCATTGCTTATTTGCAATGTCTTTCTCTGACTTGGTGACAGTTTAATAACAGTAGGTAGGCCCTATTCTCTGCATTGTAAAGAGAAATATCATAAAAATCAATTATTAAAGTTCCTTTTGTAAAGGCAGCTAGCAGAGATGCCAGTGAATTGCCTGGTACTGTCAGAATTACAAATGGGCCCTCGAACTATTGGGACACATACTTTTCCTACAGATTCTTTGTTTCTATAATAAAGATTTGTTTGCTAAATTGCTAAAGTGCTAAATTAGAAGTCATTCTTCTCTCTCAAATGCTTCTCTTACCATATGCCTATCGGTAACTAAATCCCATATATTGTATCCGCCATTGTTCCGTTTCTATCTATATTCACTGAATTAATGAATACAAATGACTTCACATAATTCTTCCTTTCTAATCAATAGCATATGGGGGGGAAACGTATGTGTGGAAGCACTTAGTCATGGAGACACCCACTGCATCCAATCAGCATCCAAATGTCAAAGCGCATTGATCTGTTTAAGGTAAACCTGACACCGTTTCTAATGCCAGAATTACAGTGATTAAAATACCGACAGGCTTTGTACAGTATCAGTATATATGCTTCAATCACTTCCAGATTAGGTCAATGAGTGTATAGGGTGAGGCATCTCTACCCTATTCTGTGCCCCCCGTGTTCTAGTATGTGCTAGAGAGTTAAAAATAGCCATATTAAGTATCTTGGATCTATCCCACAGAGAATATAGCATATAGAGACCGGGGTACAAGGCCCCAGTGCAGATTGATCCCAGGAAGGGAGGGGGGGGGGAGCAGTGAAAGAGAAGCAGCCAGTGTTGAGGCTCATCTTTATAAACTGAGGCGCTCTAGTTGGCTTTGTGTAGCTGAGCAGCCTCACATCCAAGTTATATTCAGCTGCAATGTACGAACCAGGTGTAGTTTCCCTTAGCTACCAACCAGCAGGCATCTAGTTGCTGTAAGTTACTAGCCCTGGTGCAAAGCTGTGACTTTAGAAGACAGCAAAGGTAGCCATATTCAGTCTTGGCTGTATCCTATGGAGAAGATATTATATAGAGCCCCACCTATAGCCTCACTTTCACTGTAACATAGTAACATAGTAACATAGTAAGTTGGGTTGAAAAAAGACATACGTCCATCAAGTTCAACCATAATGCCTATACCTAACCTGCCTAACTACAAGTTGATCCAGAGGAAGGCAAAAAACCCCATCTGAAGCCTCTCTAATTTGCCTCAGAGGGGAAAAAATTCCTTCCTGACTCCAAGATGGCAATCGGACCAGTCCCTGTATCAACTTGTACTAAGAGCTATCTCCCATAACCGTGTATTCCCTCACTTGCTAAGAATCCATCCAGCCCCTTCTTAAAGCTATATAATGTATCAGCCAGTACGACTGATTCGGGGAGGGAATTCCACAACTTCACAGCTCTCACTGTAAAAAATCCTTTCCGAATATTTAAATGGAACCTCCCTTCTTCTAAACGGAGTGGGTGCCCTCGTGTCCGTTGGAAGGACCTACTGGTAAATAAAACATTAGAGAGGTTATTATATGATCCCCTTATATATTTATACATAGTTATCATGTCACCTCTTAAGCGCCTCTTCTCCAGTGTAAACAGACCCAACTTGGCCAGTCTTTCTTCATAACCGAGACTTTCCATACCCTTTACCAGCTTAGTTGCCCTTCTCTGGACCCTCTCTAGCTCAATAATGTCCCGTTTGAGCACTGGAGACCAAAACTGAACAGCATATTCTAGATGGGGCCTTACCAGTGCTCTGTAAAGGGGAAGAATAACCCCCTCCTCCCGTGAATCTATACCCCTTTTAATACAGCTCAGAACCTTGTTTGCCCTTGCAGCTGCTGCCTGGCATTGCTTGCTACAGCCAAGTTTATTATCTACAAGGACTCCAAGATCCTTCTCCATTATGGATTTGCCTAGTGCAGTCCCATTAAGGTTATACGGGGCTTGCATATTTTTACATCCCAGGTGCATGACCTTACATTTATCCACATTAAATCTCATCTGCCACTTAGCTGCCCAGATTGCCAGTTGGTCAAGATCCTGCTGCAGGGATGTCACATCCTGGATAGAATTGACTGGTCTGCAGAGTTTTGTGTCATCTGCAAACACTGATACATTACTCATAATACCCTCCCCTAAGTCATTTATGAACAAATTAAACAAAAGTGGACCCAGTACAGAACCCTGAGGGACCCCACTGAGAACCTTACTCCAAGTAGAGAATGTGCCATTAACAACCACCCTCTGTACCCGATCCTGTAGCCAGTTTTCTATCCATGTGCAAACGACTTCACTAAGACCAATAGACCTTAGCTTAGAAAGCAGTCGTTTGTGGGGAACGGTATCAAATGCTTTGGCAAAATCCAAATAGATTATATCTACTGCATCCCCACTGTCCAGCTTCTTACTTACCTCATCATAAAAAGCAATTAAATTGGTCTGACATGACCTGTCCTTCATAAAGCCATGCTGATTACTGCTCATAATGCCATTCTCCACTACATAATTTTGAATGTGATCCCTTAACAAGCCTTCAAATAACTTGCCCACCACGGATGTCAAACTTACAGGCCTATAATTGCCAGGCTGAGATCTTATTCCCTTTTTAAATATGGGAGTGACATTCGCCTTCTTCCAATCACTAGGTACCATACCTGATGAAAGAGAGTCTGAGAATATCAGAAACAAGGGCCACTGCAATTCTGCCCCTAGCTCTCTCAGTACCCGAGGGTGTATTCCATCTGGCCCAGGTGCCTTGTTTACATTTATCGTGTGTAACCCTTTAAGCACCATATCCTGTGCCAACCACTGTGTAGTTGGAGCTGAGGCAACAGTGAAGCTATTGGGTGAGACTTGGCCCACTGGCTCCTCTACTGTATACACAGAAGAAAAGAACTGGTTAAGCACATCTGCCTTTTCTGTATCTGCTGTAACCATATTGTTATTATAACTCAATGGGGCCACACCCTCAACCTGCATCTTTTTACTATTAATATACTTAAAAAACTTTTTGGGGTTAGTCTTGGCCTCGGCCGCGATGCGCTCCTCATTTTCTATCTTTGCCTTCCGGATTGCTGTTTTACAACACTTGTTATAGTGTTTATATTCATTAAACGCAGCTACTGTCCCCTCTGACTTATATTTCTTAAAAGCTTTCCTTTTTTTCCCTATTAACTTCTTTACCTCAGAGTTAAGCCACATGGGGTGATTCTTAACACTTCTACTTTTTCTTATTAATGGAATGAATTGAGAACAGTAATGATTTAATATCATTTTAAATGACAACCATTTCTGCTCTGTATTTTTATCAGAAAACATAATGCCCCAATCTATGCCCTGAAGCGCTGCCCTTAAGGAGCTAAAATTTGCCTTCCTAAAATTCAGTGTCTTTGTTGCCCCCGTGTAAATTTGTTTCCTGCACCAAACATCAAATGAAATAACATTATGGTCACTATTACCCAGGGGTTCAACCACTTGCACATTTGCTATACGTTCTGGGTCATTAGAGATCACTAGATCTAGTATAGCATTGTTCCTGGTTGGCTCCTCAACAACCTGTGACATAAAGTTGTGGAAATAGAGCGAGAGTTAGTGCCAAAGTGATATTCAGTTGCAGAGTTTTAATGAGGTCTAGTTTTATATAGCTACCAACCAGCAGGTATCTACTTACTACCAGCAGATATCTAGTTACTACCAGCAGATATCTAGTTACTACCAACAGATATCTAGTTACTACCAACAGGTATCTAGTTACTACCAGCAGTTATCTAGTTACTATCAGCAGATATCTACCTACTACTAGAAGATATCTACTTACTACCAGCAGATATCTAGTTACTACCAACAGATATCTAGTTACTATCAGCAGATATCTACTTACTACCAGCAGATATCTACTTACTTCCAGCAGATATCTAGTTACTATCAGCAGATATCTACTTACTACCAGCAGATATCTAGTTACTATCAGCAGATATCTACTTACTACCAGCAGATATCTAGTTACTATCAGCAGATATCTACTTACTACCAGCAGATATCTAGTTACTATCAGCAGATATCTACTTACTACCAGCAGATATCTACTTACTATCAGCAGATATCTAGTTACTATCAGCAGATATCTACTTACTACCAGAAGATATCTACTTACTACCAGCAGATATCTAGTCACTACCAGCAGATATCTAGTTACTACCAACAGATATCTAGTTACTACCAACAGGTATCTAGTTACTACCAGCAGTTATCTAGTTACTACTAGAAGATATCTAGTTACTACCAGCAGATATCTAGTTACTATCAGCAGATATCTACTTACTACCAGCAGATATCTACTTACTTCCAGCAGATATCTAGTTACTATCAGCAGATATTTACTTACTACCAGCAGATATCTAGTTACTATCTGCAGATATCTACTTACTACCAACAGATATCTAGTTACTACCAACAGGTATCTAGTTACTACCAGCAGTTATCTAGGTACTATCAGCAGATATCTACTTACTACCAGCAGATATCTAGTTACTACCAACAGATATCTAGTTACTATCAGCAGATATCTACTTACTACCAGCAGATATCTACTTACTTCCAGCAGATATCTAGTTACTATCAGCAGATATCTACTTACTACCAGCAGATATCTAGTTACTATCAGGAGATATCTACTTACTACCAGCAGATATCTACTTACTATCAGCAGATATCTAGTTACTATCAGCAGATATCTACTTACTACCAGAAGATATCTACTTACTACCAGCAGATATCTAGTCACTACCGACAGATATCTAGTTACTACCAACAGATATCTAGTTACTACCAACAGGTATCTAGTTACTACCAGCAGTTATCTAGTTACTACTAGAAGATATCTACTTACTACCAGCAGATATCTAGTTACTACCAACAGATATCTAGTTACTACCAGCAGATATCTACTTACTACCAGCAGATATCTACTTACTTCCAGCAGATATCTAGTTACTATCAGCAGATATCTACTTACTACCAGCAGATATCTAGTTACTATCAGCAGATATCTACTTACTACCAACAGATATCTAGTTACTACCAACAGGTATCTAGTTACTACCAGCAGTTATCTTGTTACTATCAGCAGATATCTACTTACTACTAGAAGATATCTACTTACTACCAGCAGATATCTAGTTACTATCAGCAGATATCTACTTACTACCAGCAGATATCTAGTTACTATCAGCAGATATCTACTTACTACCAGCAGATATCTACTTACTTCCAGCAGGTATCTAGTCACTATCAGCAGATATCTACTTTCTACCAGCAGATATCTAGTTACTATCAGGAGATATCTACTTACTACCAGCAGATATCTACTTACTATCAGCAGATATCTAGTTACTATCAGCAGATATCTACTTACTACCAGAAGATATCTACTTACTACCAGCAGATATCTAGTCACTACCAGCAGATATCTACTTACTACCAGCAGATATCTAGTCACTACCAGCAGATATCTACTTACTATCAGCAGATATCTACTTACTACCAGACAATATCTACTTACTACCAGCAGATATCTACTTACTATCAGCAGATATCTACTTACTATCAGCAGATATCTACTTACTATCAGCAGATATCTACTTACTACCAGCAGATATCTACTTACTATCAGCAGATATCTACTTACTATCAGCAGATATCTACTTACTACCACCAGACATCTAGTTAATACCAGCAGATATCTAGTTACTATCAGCAGATATCTAGTTACTACCAGCAGATATCTACTTACTACCAGCAGATATCTACTTACTACCAGCAGACATCTACTTACTACCAGCAGATATCTAGTTACTACCAGCAGGTATCTAGTTACTACCAGCAGATATCTACTTACTACCAGCAGATATCTAGTTACTACCAGCAGGTATCTAGTTACTACCAGCAGATATCTACTTACTACCAGCAGACATCTAGTTACTACCAGCAGACATCTAGTTACTAACAGCAGGTATATAGTTACTACCAGCAGATATCTACTTACTACCAGCAGACATCTAGTTACTACCAGCAGACATCTAGTTACTAACAGCAGGTATATAGTTACTACCAGCAAATATCTAGTTACTACCAGCAGATATCTATACCTTGTGCAAATGCTGGTGCAGGAAAAAAATTCTTGTCACGTGGCAATTTTCTTTGACGCGCGTCTGCGTTTCGCTAACTTTTCACTGTTTTGCTAATTTTATGGCGAAGTGAGATGGGACAGAGTCGCTCATCATTATTCGTTAGAAATGAATGTAAAGCGCTGTGTAATTTGCTGGCGCTATATAAATAAATGTTGGTAATAATGATAAAGGCATTTTTATTCTTTGGTGTCTGGTCCTTTAAAATATACAATATAACAAATGTAACCAGGAAAATAGGCAATTTGTTTAATTGATGGCATCCAGCATCCCATGTTCTGCTCCGTTAGAGAAGCTCCCATAGAAGAGAATGCTTGTTACAGAGATATGGGATGCAGCCGCCGTACATCTCTCTCTCTAATTGGCTGTCATATATAAAGTTATAGAAGCGGTAGCTGTAAAAATGCCATGTTACTTCCATGGAGATATAGTGCAGCATTAAAAGCATATACAGTTTCTTCTTTTCTATTAAACGAGGTTCATTTATCACTAAAGAACTACCAGATTGTATGGTCCTGTTACCTCCCTGACTTCACACAGTGGGGCTTATTTTTAAACACGGGGCAAATGTGCACCTAGGCAGTAACCCAGAGCAACCAGTGATTTGCTTTTTTCGGGCAGCTGCAGGTAGAGCAATGAAAGCATACATCTGATTGGTTGCCGTGGGTTACTTCAGGGCTGCAAATTTGACCAAGGTTTATAAATGACCCTAGGGTGCTCTACATCATTTATCAACACTGGGCAAATTTGCCCATGGGCAGTAACCCATGGCAACCAATCAAACTGTTGCATTCATTTTTCTACCTACAGCAGGCTGAAAAAAGCCAATCACTAATTGGTTGCTATAGGTTATTGCCCATTTGGCAAAGTTGCCCAGTGTTGATAAATGAGCCCCTAGGGCAGAGAACATCCTTTGGAGGGACATTTTGGCCAGGAACAACGTACCCCTTAGTGTTTGTTCATTCAGAGAGAACTTTTGCCAGGGTCTCCCTAATTATGTGGTGCAAGGTGCTGGGCACAGCATTGGTGGGTGCAGGCTAGCCCTTTATTTAAAGATAGGGCCCCATTAGGGGCTGCAGGCACCACCACTCTGGGTAGGGGGCAGAAAGGGGGAGTGCACAGACCTGCCTTCAGAACAGCAGAAGTTGCTGGATGTCGAATTACAGCAGTTTTTTTTAATTTTTCAGGCTGTCTTCCACAGGTTTATTGTACAGGTATAGGACCTGTTATCCAGAATGCTTGGACCTGGGGTTTTCTGGATAAGGAGTCTTTTTGTAATTTGGATCTCTGTACCTTAAGTCTACTAAAAAAATCAATAAAACATTAATTGGATTGTTTTGCATCCAATAAAGAGTAATTATATCTTAGTTGGGATCAAGTACAGGTACTGTTTTATTATTACAGAGAAAAGGGAATCATTTAACCATGAAATAAACCCAATAGGGCTGTTCTGCCCCCAATAAGGGGTAATTATATCTTAGTTGGGATCAAGTACAGGTACTGTTTTATTATTACAGAGAAAAGGGAATCATTTAACCATTAAATAAACCCAATAGGGCTGTTCTGCCCCCAATAAGGGGTAATTATATCTTAGTTGGGATCAAGTACAGGTACTGTTTTATTATTACAGAGAAAAGGGAATCATTTAACCATGAAATAAACCCAATAGGGCTGTTCTGCCCCAATAAGGGGTAATTATATCTTAGTTGGGATCAAGTACAGGTACTGTTTTATTATTACAGAGAAAAGGGAATCATTTAACCATTAAATAAACCCAATAGGGCTGTTCTGCCCCCAATAAGGGGTAATTATATCTTAGTTGGGATCAAGTACAGGTACTGTTTTATTATTACAGAGAAAGGGAATCATTTAACCATGAAATAAACCCAATAGGGCTGTTCTGCCCCAATAAGGGGTAATTATATCTTAGTTGGGATCAAGTACAGGTACTGTTTTATTATTACAGAGAAAAGGGAATCATTTAACCATTAAATAAACCCAATAGGGCTGTTCTGCCCCCAATAAGGAGTAATTATATCTTAGTTGGGATCAAGTACAGGTACTGTTTTATTATTACAGAGAAAAAGGAAATCAGTTTTAAATATCTGAAATATTTGATTAAAATGGAGTCTGTGGGAGAAAGGCATCCCGTAATTCAGAGCTTTTTGGATAATGGGTCCCATACCTGTACAAAGATTGGTGAAAGTTTGACTATTTATAAGTTTATATATTTATGTCAGGGATGTGTAAGCTATAGCTCTACAGCTACTATAAAACTACTAGTCCCTCTACTTCCCAACAGCCTATAGCAAGGGGAAGCTTGTACTTAACAGACAAGTGTTGGGTACAGAGCTCCCTTGTACCATAGTCAGGGTTAGAATGGGGGTTGCAGGACCCACTAGGGCTGCCACCCCTGGGGCCCCCACACACCCCGCAGGTGCCCCCAAACCTCCAACCCCCTTCCTCAAGCATGCATAAATGAAACTTAACAACAAACAAAGAGAAAATTGGTTTTGTGCTTTATCTGATAAGGTTAAAACATAACTTTTATTACAAATAAGGACATAAAACGGTTCGTCGACACCTACTACACTGTGTCAACTGTTATAGACATAATTAAAACCAACTAATGTTTGAAAACATGTCCAGAGTGCAAATTACCATGATTAGTGCAGACAAGTATTACTTCCAGGACATGTTAAGAGTGGGGGCTGACGTGTAGGAGTCACTTCCATATATTACAGCCTCAAGTATGGGGTTGGTGGAAGCTGTTAGGAGTTCGGGTCTCACTAGCGAACTGCTGATGAATTGGTAAATTGGTCTGACTTAAGTATAATAAGTGTCATTACCAGTGTGACTCTCCCCTTGTATTTAGTTTCTGTACATCTGTGAATCCAGTTAACTTCTCCCCTATATGTACCCTCAGGCTACCCTTGTCCTTTGTCTTTCCCCTCCACCTATTTAGTCTATATGTGAGTATTGGGATACGAACCTCCCCATGAGGGCTAATGATTTGAGCTCTAAATCATAAGCATTAGGTGTGGTTAAGCTACCTCTATACTTTAGGCTGTAATATATGGAAGTGACTCCTACACGTCAGCCCCCACTCTTAACATGTCCTGGAAGTAATACTTGTATGCACTAATCATGGTAATGGACATGTTTTCAAACACTGGTTGGTTTTAATTATGTCTATAACAGTTGACACAGTGTAGTAGGTAGAGATGTAGCGAACCTCACAAAAAAAGTTCGCGAACCCGTTCTCGAACTTCTGCCAAAAAGTGCGAACTTTTGCGAACTTTGCGAACCCCATAGACTTCAATGAGAAGGCGAACTTTAAAACCTAGAAAAGCCATTTCTGGCCAGAAAACTGATTTTAAAGTTGTTTAAAGGGTGCCACGACCTGGGCAGTGGCATGCAGGAGGGGGATCAAGGGCAAAAACTTCTCTGAAAAATACAGCAGATGGGATCAGCAGGACAGCTGCCCACAGCAGCTACATACAGAGCAGTAGAAAGTAGATCACTAGTCAGCAAAGCTACCTAAACTGCCCCTCAAACCCCTGCACAGCTCTCTCCCTATGTGCTAATACAGAGCAGTAGAAAGTAGATAACTAGTCAGCAAAGCTACCTAAACTGCCCCTCAAACCCCTGCACAGCTCTCTCCCTATGCTAACTCATCAAGCACACACAGGCAGAATGTAAAATGGCTGCTGGGCTTCGGTTTATATATGGAAGGGAATGGTCCGGGGGTGGTCCAGGAGGGAGAGCTGCCTGATTGGCTGCCATGTATCTGCTGGCTCTGGGGTGAGAGGTCAAAATTTAGCTCCAGCTAAGGCGAACCCAAAATTGCGAACATCGCTAAAAGTTTACGAACTTGCGAACACCCGATTTTCGTGCGAATTATTTCACCGGCGAACAGTTCGCTACATCTCTAGTAGTAGGTGTCGACGAACCGTTTTATGTCCTTATTTGTAATAAAAGTTATGTTTTAACCTTATCAGATAAAGCACAAAACCAATTTTCTCTTTGTTTGTTGTTAATTCCATGGGTGGGAGACACCCTGTGCTAGTCTGACTTTATGCACTCTTAGGTGGTCCGAGTACTCTTTGGTGCTTTTTTTTTATAAATTAAACTTACCTTCAGCACATTGGGGTTTTTCCCCTGTGCATCACCGGACCACAGTCCCACCCTGGCCATAGTGCGCTGTACCTCATTCACCAGAGATGGCGCGCCCAACAAACTGGCACAGGGTGCTACTCTAGATAAGCGCCTAAATAATTACAAGAATAAATCAATAATAAAAAAGGCTCCTAAACAAATAACTCGTCTAGAGTTAATTTTCAGACATACTTCACAAAGTGTAATTGCAATTAAATTGATGATCAGAAAGCTAAATGACTGTAATTCCAACTTTAGGCTCCTGAATAATGTATATCTAAAGAGCTTTTCAAACATCCGGCGATGTAATGTTTTCTGGTTTAGCATTTCCATTATGAAGTTATCGCTATATCCCTGGCGTCTAGGAACTAAAAGCAGCCATTTATCTCATTATTCTACATTAACTACTGTAAAGAACTGGAAGTATTTTATTTATCCTTCCCAGGGCGGGTACAAGGGATGAAAAAAACCACAAATTTTCAGAATTTACAAATGCAGATGTTCTAAAACTCATTGCAACAAATGTCTGACATTTACTAAAAAGTCTGAACTGAAAAAGTATATGAAGGCGGAAAAAGTTGCCTTTTTTAAAATGTTTTACAAAAAAACTTGTGTTAAAAACCTGAAAATCTCTAACAACTCGAAAGCAAAGAAATATCTTACAAGGAAAGGGCATTTACCATTGACTTCTACATGATCCTGATAAGTTTTAGATGGCAAATTGTCAGATGCGGAATTGTCACGGTATTGTTGCATAGTAAATCTTGAAAAAGCCGTGACTTTTTTTTCGTCGACGTTTAGCGCTAAAACATCAGAATTGGGAAGATTGTTAATAAAATCATTTCCATGAATATGACATTTACTAAAAAGTATGAACTGAAAAAGTATGTGCGAGAAAAAGCCGCAAAATTGGGACTTTTTTTGAATTGTCGCACAAAAACCTCAACTTTTTTGAACATTTTTCTCAAACAGTCAGTATGTAGTAAAACTGTAGCAGGTGGAAAATGACTCAATGGGAATACTAGGAATGACTCTTGGAAAGCTCTGTAGTCAAAACAATTTACTTGCAAAGTTTTATGATAGAAATGAACTGCAAAATATTTCAGATTTGTGGTCAGACTTTAAAATCAGGCTTCTTTATCCCTCCCGACCCCACAGATCTCCTTCTGCCTTCTACCCAACACTTCCCCCCCATGGATTTCCCCCAATACATCAGCTTTCCTACTCTACCTCTCTCCCATTTACATTGGTACCAGTGATACAGACAATCTTTTATGTCTCTGATCATACTGTATTATCCTATGTAGGGAGTGTTTAGGGGTTGTTGCACCAGTTTCAGAGCTGCCATGTATTGAGAATCTGAATTAATTATTAATTAGACTTAGATTTTTTGTATTTCTTAGTGCTAAAAATCACGAAATAAAAAAGTCTCGAATTTTTCAAGATTTGCTATGTGTCAAATCAGCTATCCAACAATTTGCCAGCTAAAGCCTAGCAACATCATGTAGAAGCTAATGGCAGATGTCCCTTCCCTGGAAGGTCCTTCTTTTGCTGCAAAACATTAAAGGTTTTGGATTTTTGACGCTGTTTTTTTTTTGTGTGCCAATTTGAAAAAGTAGAGGTTTCTCTGTGACAATTCGAAAAATTTGGAGTTTTTCATGATTTTTTTCAGTTCAGTATGTATGTATGTATAACTTTATTTATAAAGTGCCACAAGGGTACGCAGCGCTGTACAGTCTTACAGAATACAAAATTACACACAGGGAGGACAAGTGATATAATAAATACAATAAATAAGTATAAATACACAGGGAGTAAGTGCCATGTGGTATGAGACACAGTAGGAAGGAGGTCCCTGCCCCGTAGAGCTTACAGTCTAAGAGAAGAGAAATACTAAAGTTTTAGTAAATGTGACATTTATATTGTATATATACAGTATATAGTGAGTGGGTCCCTAAGCTCAGGTTATACTGTGACATTTATATTGTATATATACAGTATATAGTGAGTAGGCCCCTAAGCTCAGGTTATACTGTGACATTTATATTGTATATATACAGTATATAGTGAGTGGGCCCCTAAGCTCAGGTTATATTGTGACATTTATATTGTATATATACAGTATATAGTGAGTGGGCCCCTAAGCTCAGGTTATACTGTGACATTTATATTGTATATATACAGTATATAGTGAGTGGACCCCTAAGCTCAGGTTATACTGTGACATTTATATTGTATATATACAGTATATAGTGAGTGGGTCCCTAAGCTCAGGTTATACTGTGACATTTATATTGTATATATACAGTATATAGTGAGTGGGTCCCTAAGCTCAGGTTATACTGTGACATTTATATTGTATATATACAGTATATAGTGAGTGGGCCCTAAGCTCAGGTTATATTGTGACATTTATATTGTATATATACAGTATATAGTGAGTGGGCCCTAAGCTCAGGTTATATTGTGACATTTATATTGTATATATACAGTATATAGTGAGAAGGCCCCTAAGCTTAGGTTATACTGTGACATTTATATTGTATATATACAGTATATAGTGAGTGGGCCCCTAAGCTCAGGTTATACTGTGACATTTATATTGTATATATACAGTATATAGTGAGTGGGTCCCTAAGCTCAGGTTATACTGTGACATTTATAGTGTATATATACAGTATATAGTGAGTGGGCCCCTAAGCTCAGGTTATACTGTGACATTTATATTGTATATATACAGTATATAGTGAGTGGGCCCCTAAGCTCAGGTTATACTGTGACATTTATAGTGTATATATACAGTATATAGTGAGTGGGTCCCTAAGCTCAGGTTATACTGTGACATTTATAGTGTATATATACAGTATATAGTGAGTGGGTCCCTAAGCTCAGGTTATACTGTGACATTTATAGTGTATATATACAGTATATAGTGAGTGGGTCCCTAAGCTCAGGTTATACTGTGACATTTATAGTGTATATATACAGTATATAGTGAGTGGGTCCCTAAGCTCAGGTTATATGGTGCCATTTATATTGTATATATACAGTATATAGTGAGTGGGTCCCTAAGCTCAGGTTATACTGTGACATTTATAGTGTATATATACAGTATATAGTGAGTGGGCCCCTAAGCTCAGGTTATACTGTGACATTTATATTGTATATATACAGTATATAGTGAGTGGGCCCTAAGCTCAGGTTATACTGTGACATTTATAGTGTATATATACAGTATATAGTGAGTTGGCCCCTAAGCTCAGGTTATACAGTGACATTTATATTGTATATATACAGTATATAGTGAGTGGGCCCCGAAGCTCAGGTAAGTGACAGCAGTACAGAGCAGGGAATCAGCAGAAAAGAAGATGGGGGGCTACTGGGCCATCTTTGGGGGCACAGATCTTCCCTGCTAAAGGGCTGTGGTTGCCTTGGGCTGGTACAGAAGCCCAAAACATAATGTACAGTGTTTCTGCCCTACTTCTTTAGTTAGGCTTTAGTTATCTTTTCTACTATACAGATTCTTAAAGGAGAAGGAAAGGCTAAGTCACTTGGGGGTGCCAAAATGTTAGGCACCCCCAAGTGACTTAGATCGCTTACCTTTTACCTGGTGCCCCTGTACGGAGAGAACAGCCCCAGCCCGGGGTAGCAGCGAGCGCTTCCTCCTTCCTATTCGCTTGCGCATGCGCAGTAGAGTGAGTAGTGGAACTTAAACAAGAAAGTCGGCTTTTTACTCTACTGAGCATGCGCCGGCCCACGGATTTCACCGGCAGAAGAGAAAGGAAGGAGGAAGCAAGGTAAGCGATCTAAGTCAGTTGGGGGTGTCTAACATTTTGGCACCCCCAAGTGACTTAGCCTTTCCTTCTCCTTTAAGGGGCACTGAGCAAACATTTAAGAGATCATATGATGGATACCAGGGGTGTAGAGATGAGAAATGTATTCTGGATATGTATGCAGAACATCTGCTGGATAAATATTTAATAGGTTCTGCATTATTTACAGGTAGGTATTTCAGCCATTATGTTTACAATTCAGCAAGTCTGTCTCCAGGCAAATGCATTCTCCTCTCCTTTGTGCTCATAAATACAAAAAAGAGAAACAAGTGTCACTGCCCTGTTAATCCAGGCAGGCGAAAGCTACCATACTGAATACCATGTGTATTGGAAGGCTATGGCTGGCACAGCTGGCACAGGCAGGATCCTTGGCTGCATCCATGGCTGGCCTCTCCTTTTGCAGATGTATTTTCTAAGAAAACGAATTCTAATTAAAGGGCAAATTAATAAAGTAGTAAGAAAAGATTTAGGTTAAAACTGGGAGATGCAAAAGATGACCTTATTCTTCACTGCATTAATATATCATGAGGATATTAAAAGTCACCTCAGATGAACTGTACCATGGCCTTGGGCCTCGTGCTTTTATATGGTCATAGAAATCCTTGGTGATTTATCCTTATATTTTACAATGGGGGGTACATTATTCACTATATACTGTAATTAGTTGTTGTTTTACTAAGCCTACCTAGTATAAGCATTATATCACCTCACAATAGGCACATTAGGCCTTGTAATCGGGGCAGGATTAATATCCTGGGTTGCCTATACACACCCCCTTAGACAGCCCCTCTCATACCTAAATGGCACCATGTGAAGGCCAGTTTATGGTAAGGAGAGGGTTTCTTAACCAATACGACCGCGCTCCCCACACCACATGTGTGTATGTCTTACATGGTGCCTAAATGCCTGGCAATGGCTCAGTAGCAGCAAAGAATAATAGGAGCACACCAATTGCTTAACTGGATTACCATAACAATGTTTTGGGGGGGTCTTATCTAGGTATGGGGTCTAAGGCTGATGCCACACGTGGTGTTTTTACGCTTCGTATTTTCTCAGCCTAAAAACGCAGCACAAGCCACGCAGTCCCTGACTATGGCGTTTTTCAGCCTAGTACTGGTGACGTAGCAAATCCCGTTTCCATGGTGCTAATAGTGCAAAATAGTAAAAAACGCTGCGTATTTCCGCTAGGTCTGGCAGCTGCCTTTGTGTATACATAGGAATAGCTTGCTGTGCAAATACTGGCGTATTTCAGCAAACGCTTGAAAAATCTGTGCTAAGGCGTTTTCTAGAGTATTTACGCTTTGTGAGGTTTCCTTCGAGTCTTTTCAAGTTATTTCTATGGATGATGATATTGTGCGTTTTTCAGCCGCCAAGAGAATTAGAAAATACGCAGCTTAAAAACGCCACATGTGGCATCAGCCTGACACTATGCTGAGGCTTTTAATATACATAATTCCACAAATTACAATGATAAAAGTGAAAGTTCATTTAACATGTCCATATCAAAAAGTCCATTTGTTGTCCATTTGTTGGTATTGTAATGGCTGAATAAATGGGTAAAGCATCAACAGCAACACTGGTGTTAGCAGCTCCTGTTTGTATTATTTACCGAGTGTCTTTGACTCAACTTATTGCAACTCTATCTTGTATTTATTTGTATTTATTGTCATACTTTGTATTTATCTATTATTATCTTAATAACCCCCTGTTTGTATTAATCTATTCTACTGTACAGCGCTGTGTACATAAGTAGCACTTTATAAATAAAGGTATACATACATACATACATACATACATACATAAGGAGAGGGGTACCCCATCAGCTTGGCCCTAAGGTTCTTATATATAAATGGCCTGAGAGTAATGCTACAAATGGCTAGGAGCCACCGCGTACGTGGGAAGAGAAACAGTGCACATTGGGTGCAATACTATGTCCAGCTATTTGATGCAGAAGGACTAAGAGACGTAGTAGTATGGCTCTGTAATGGGTACAGCACGTGGGATGCTAAACTTAGCTTGTACTTCAGGACTGCGGTTTAAACAACTGTTCAAAGTCTAAATAAAAAATGTCAGATATTGGCCCACGGCACATCTGCTTTGTTAGCATACGCTGGCAAGCCAGCCTAGTGTAACCCCTATTTGGCAGTATAAGTCAAATTTATCCAGCTAGTAATAGAGCATGGGGTACATGCCACTCGGTTTCACAGGATGGGCCTTCGCTATATGGAAGGGGCTTATGGAGGGTGTTGCGTAACTACACCTCCCACTGCAACGTGTAAGTGCAAACTTAAATAATGATGGAATGGACGCCAGGAGCTCTTGCAAACAAAGGTAACTGTTTATTTGTCCAAGACAAATGGTGGTAATGCAGGGCAATCAATACTCACTCTCTGATGAGGTATAACAGGATTCAGCAATACAATTGATGATAAAGCAGAAAAGCAACGAAGTATGGTGTCCACCGGTTTATCCCTCTCATATAGAGTATGGGCAGGGTAAAGATGACCAACAGAGTGACAGGGGGGTAAGTCCATCAGTTTAACCCTCTCTTGTAGCGTTAGGGCAGGGTTAGACTGGCCCAGTCCCTGCCACTTCTGTGTCCCTAAGCTAAGGCAAGTAAGCCTGTTAGGAGGCTACTCCTTTACTCTCTCTCCTGGGTGGAGCAAGGAAGCTGCTCTTTCTAAATACAAACTGTCTGACTCACTTTCCTAGAAAGTGCTATGATGTTATTTAACCTGTTCTTTCTTTACCTTGTTCACAGGGTCCTTGCTCCCGACTTTACGTAGGGTACTTGTCCCCTTAGGGCCTAATATTCTGGGCCTTGTGGATCCCAGGCTTCCTAGAGACATGCACTTAGGTCAGATGCTGCAGGCCAAGAAAAAAAATACACGGTTCCATGTCCCCCCCACCCTCCTCCGGTCCCCAGAGAGCCACCCTGCAGTTGTGGGTGTGCTTCCCCTATAGCTACACCCCTGCTTATATCTCATACTCCTGCAAGCACAGACTGTATGTGTGTATGTATATTTGTATGTATATAGAGCAACTTATATACACAGCACTGTACAGCTTGCAGCTTGCAATCTAAGTGAGTATAAAACAATTCTAATACATGCCTACATACAGTAGGCTGGCACAGACACAGGCCAAGCTACCATCTCCTGTATATACAGCATTAAAGCTTCTGAATACTTCAGATACTTCTCTGTTATTTACAGTAAAATTGGAGATCGCTCTGTTAAACCTCGGCTAAAATTTACTATTTAAGCAAATACAGATTATTAAATCATTCCCAACTATTTATGAATGTAAATAGCAATAACTTTAAATAAAAAATGTAAGCCTTAGATATTAAAGTCAGAGAGATATAACACAGATAACGGATGCCAAAAGTAAAAAGCATAAAGTAATATACTGCCCAGGGTACTTTCCATAACAATTCTTGGGCATATTCATGTAGGTGTTTGGGATTTTTTAGCTCTTTATATCTACTCCACCTACAGTACTATCTATCTATCTATCTGTCTGTCTGTCTATCTATCATCTATCTATCTATCTATCTATCTATCTATCTATCATCTATCTATCTATCTATCTATCTATCTATCTATCTATCATCTATATCTAATCTATCTGTCTGTCTGTCTGTCTGTCTATCTATCTATCTATCATCTATCTTTCTGTCTGTCTATCTGTCTGTCTGTCTATCTATCTGTCTGTCTGTCTGTCTGTCTGTCTATCTATCTATCTATCTATCTATCTATCTATCTATCTGCCTGTCTATCTATCTATCTATCTATCTATCTATCTATTGTCTGTCTATCTATCTATCTATCTGTCTGCCTGCCTGTCTGTCTATCTATCTATCTATCTATCTATCTATCTATCTATCTATCGTCTGTCTGTTTATCATCTATCTATCTGTCTATCTATCTATCTATCTATCTATCTATCTATCTATCTATCTATCTGTCTGTCTGTCTGTCTGTCTGTCTGTCTGTCTGTCTGTCTATCTATCTATCTATCTATCTATCTGTCTATCTGTCTGTCTGTCTGTCTATCTATTGTCTGTCTGTCTGTCTATCATCTATCTATCTATCTATCTATCTATCTATCTATCTATCTATCTATCTGTCTGTCTGTCTGTCTGTCTGTCTGTCTATCTATCTATCTTTTCTGTATTAATGATCTTTATAACCTAGGTATTTATATTCATACTGTCATAATGTATTGTTATAAAACCTGTTGCCATGACAATGGAACACTACTTCCTACTCTGATCTATCTATCATCTATCTGTAACCCCTATTTGACTATAACAACAGGCAATACAGGCTAGATAGGCTTTAGAGCATGGGGTACATTGGACTCTACTTGCCAGATGGGCTTTCACTATGTGGAAATATCCTTGGAGTGTAGTGCAACTACAACTAACTGAAGCTGTGTGCAAAATAAACAAAAGAATGGGCGTCGTTTTTTTGTGGTAAACCATAACGTAACTTGTTTATTGTCCAAGACAATGATCCACAGGTTTATAGCTATACTCACACAGAAAAATATGGTGTCCACCCATATAGCCCACCTCAGCCGAGGGTGGGGAAGGTAAGGAGCACCAACCAGCACGGCCTCCCTGCGGAGAGTAGCCTGGCCCAGTATCTGTATCCTCAGGGTGTCCCTTAGCAGCCAAGGATCCCTCACAGCCAACTATGGATCAGGGATGGGAACTGGCCTGATACCTGTGTCTTAACCATGTCCTGCTCTAAGGCAACAGTGCCTGTAGGGAAGAGTACTTCCAGCTAATCTCTCCTGGTTGGAGCCGGAACTGCTCTAATTAATCTCACTATCTTACTTTCCTAGAAAGTGCTCTTATAAATGTAACACTATTTTGGCTATAGAGGGACCAAAACCAGGCTAGGCTAGTATTAAGGTTAGAGCATGTGTTACATGCGACCCTCTTTCCCTGGAGTGGGTCTTCGCTATAAGGAAGGAATTCAGGTATATGTTGTTGTTAAACTACACCTCCCACTGCCACTATGTAGTGTAATAAATCAGACCAAAGGATAGATGGACGCCAGGAGCTCTTGCAAAACAAAGGAACTGTTTATTTGTCCAAGACAAAGGTATCAATGCAGGGCAATGCAGTCAATACTCACTCAGATGAGGTAAACAGGTATGAAACAGTACAAATTATGTTAAAGCAGAGTTAAGCAGTTGAAGCATGGATGCCTTCCGGTTTATCCCTTCTCATAAAGAGGTCAGGCAGGGTAAGACAACCAACAGAGTGATAGGAGGCAAGCTCACCAGTTTATCCCTTCTCATAAAGTGGTTGGGCAGGGTTAATTGCTGGCCTATGTCCCTGGCACTTCTGTGTCCCTAAGCTAAGGCAAGTAAGCCTGTTAGGAGACTACTCCTTTACTCTTCTCTCCTGGATGGAGCAAGTGAGCTGCTCTTTATATATAAGTTCTGACTTCCTCACTTTCCTAGAAAGTTCTATGATATTAGTTAACCTGTTCTTACTTTACCTCGTTCACGGGGCCCTGTCCCCAACTTTATCTAGATGGTATAGCTTTACTGGGGCCTATGGTCTGCCTCCAAGCTCAATGGAGTGGTGCTTCAGGTAGCAGACCGGCAGCCAAAGAAGAAGTCACACCCTCCTGCCAGACACTTTATCAGTCTGCAGGGGGCGTGTACAACCAGGCTAAACCTATAAGGAATAGTTTTAGAACTATAACTTAAGCACAAGGGCTTCTGCCCAATAACAGTAAAGGTGTGAAGAGGTAGGGTTTAAAGCCATAGGGAACTTAACCCTATGGGTCCCTACATAAATTATCCTGATACTCACTACTCCTCATTCACAGGGTCCCTGTTACCTGACTTCACTAGAGCTGGATGCAGCCTCTAGGGTACTCACTTTACTGGGACCCTGTTGATCCCAGGCTCAGTGGAACTCCCACCTGGGCCAGCAGATGCAACCAAAGAGGAAGACCCACCCCTTTGCTAAACACTATATTGAAGTGCCAAGGGAGTGGTCTCCCTATTAACCAATAAGGCACACATGCCAATGGCACACTAGGTACATGGGCCTCTGCCCAGTAACAGGAAGATATAGGAACTAGTAGGGCTTAAATCAATAGGGACGTATTAACCCTATGGGTCCCTACATATTTATATATTATCTATCTATCTATCTATCTATCTATCTATCTATCTATATCTATCTAATCTATCTATCTATCATATATCTATCTATCTATCTATCTATCTATCTATCTATCTATCTATCTATCTATCTATCTATCTATCTATCTGTTTGTCCAGCTTATCATCTATCTATCTATTTATCTATCTATCTATCTATCTATCTATCTGTCTATCATCATCTATCTACCTATCTGTCGCTGGCTCCTTCTGAAAGCTCAGACTCAGGCACAATGCACTGAGATGGCGCCTACACTCCAATATTACAGCTACAAATACATTCGTTGGTTCAAGGATGAAATTTTGAATGGCAGAGGGAATTATTTTCTATATAAACAGTGTCATTTAGAAATTAAAAGCACCCCATAAATATCATGGCAGTATCTCTTTAAAGTGACCTTTACATCTATAATACGGATGCACCGTTATGCACTGTTTAAAAATAGACAGACATCTCTATTCATTTAGGTGGCCATTTCCCTGGTAACTGATTCCAAGTTACCCTTTAGTCCTCCCTTAAACAAATTGAAGCCATTTTTCTCTGTTGTGTGTGGCTGTATGGGAACTGTAGCCTCTCACTGACTGGTTGTCTCTTCTTCCATTTATCCAATAAGCCGCCATTGGTATGCACCATTCGACTACAAGGTCATGTACTCCCTCATCTGCTCAGCAGCATTATATGGCCTTAAAGGCCACTTAAATTATTCATCCTATATTAATTTATTATCTTATTATCTTTTCTTTTTGACCTTTAAACTTTAAAATTGCGATGTCTTTTTCCCTTGTATGGTCTTGTATGGATGCTTCGGGAAGCTTGAGCAGATAAATTGATTTCTCCTGGTCACTTGGCCTTAGGGAGTTGCCTATATATGTATGTGTTTAAAAAAAATATCTTTAAATAAAGTTCATTTTTATATTCAGGCCAAATGTTGGCGATAAAAAAATAAAATAAGTCTAAACCAATGTATAGGTTTTTGTATTGTATGCAATAGATTAGCGATGGGCGAAATGTTTCGCCAGGCATGGATTCACATCGAATTTCCGTGTTTCGCCATCGCCGGATTGTTTTGTGAAATGGGTGAAAAAAATTTGCAGCAGAAAAATTTGTTGCGCATCCAAAAATTGTCGCAAGAATAGTCACGCGTCAAAAGAATAGTCGTGTGCCAAAAAATTGTCGCAAGAATAGTCGCGGGTGTCAAAAGAATAGTCGTGCACCAAAAAAAAAATTGTCGCAAGTATAGTCAAAAGAATAGTCGCATGCCATAAAAATTGTTGCAAGAATAGTCGCGGGCGTCAAAAGAATAGTTGCGGGTGACAATTTTTTTTTCTTCATGACATTTTCGCCATTTTGTCTTTTGAAAGATTTCAAATTTTTCGGCAAAGCTTTATATGTTACTCTGTATGTCCAGTGTATGAAACCCACTTACTGTACAGCGCTGCGGGATATGTTGGCGCTTTATAAATAAATGTTAATAATAATTATATATATATATATATATATATACACAAGGCAGAGAATGATGGCCCTCACATGGTTTTGTAAAAAAGAAAAGAATCGCTAACAAATGCAAGTGGTGAGGTTCAGCCGCCACACTCCTGTCAGATGCCGCCCAGCGTATTCCATAACTACCATTAGCCATGTGGAAAACAGCAGGCAAATGTCACCCTTAACCTAGTGGCGGTACTCCATAGTAAGGTTACGTTGCCTAGTAACCGCAAATCCCCATTCTGGACGGCAAATATTCCTATATAGAAATAGCGCTAGAGGTAAGGGCGTTTACTAGCCTCAAGGCCAAGCCTATGTCTAAAACGGTAAAGTCCTATCCCAATGTATCCCTGGCAGAACGCCAGGCTATTAAAACCTTGAAAAGTGACAGTAACCTGGTCATTAGGCCTGCTGATAAGGTGACTTATTGTACTGCTATTCTATTATACCTACTACAGAAATGAGCTACTGGGGCAAGTAGCCGACCTGCTACAGAAATGAGCTACTGGGGCAAGTAGCCGACCTGCTACAGAAATGAGCTACTGGGGCAAGTAGCCGACCTGCTACAGAAATGAGCTACTGGGGCAACTAGCCGACCTGCTACAGAAATGAGCTACTGGGGCAACTAGCCGACCTACTACAGAAATAAGCTACTGGGGCAACTAGCCGACCTACTACAGAAATGAGCTACTGGGGCAACTAGCCGACCTGCTACAGAAATGAGCTACTGGGTCAACTAGCCAACCTACTACAGAAATGAGCTACTGGGGCAACTAGCCGACCTACTACAGAAATAAGCTACTGGGGCAACTAGCCGACCTGCTACAGAAATGAGCTACTGGGTCAACTAGCCAACCTACTACAGAAATGAGCTACTGGGGCAACTAGCCAACCTACTACAGAAATGAGCTACTGGGGCAACTAGCCGACCTACTACAGAAATGAGCTACTGGGGCAACTAGCCGACCTACTACAGAAATGAGCTACTGGGGCAACTAGCTGACCTACTACAGAAATGAGCTACTGGGGCAACTAGTCAACCTACTACAGAAATGAGCTACTGGGGCAACCAGCCAACCTACTACAGAAATGAGCTACTGGGGCAACTAGCCGACCTACTACAGAAATGAGCTACTGGGGCAACTAGCCGACCTACTACAGAAATGAGCTACTGGGGCAACTAGCCGACCTACTGCAGAAATGAGCTACTGGGGCAACTAGCCGACCTACTACAGAAATGAGCTACTGGGGCAACTAGCCGACCTACTGCAGAAATGAGCTACTGGGGCAACTAGCCGACCTACTACAGAAATGAGCTACTGGGGCAACTAGCCGACCTACTACAGAAATGAGCTACTGGGGCAACTAGCCGACATAGGTACATATAGCCCTTTTACCTGACCTGATGAAGGTTCCAGTAAGGAACAGAAACATAGGATTAATAAACCTCACCACTTGTATTTACTAGTGTTTCTTTTCTTTTTTACAAAACCCTGTGCTGTTATTCTCTGCCTTGTGTATATTTTTCTCAGAGCTCTGGCAGCCAGGCATCGCTAGTTGTTTATGGTATGTACCCTGTATTTTTCATACAATAACAAGAACATTGAAGAGGTTGGGGGCTGATCATTTAACCTTGGCCATATAGATTGGAGAGCAAGCTGTTTGGAATCTGTGATACCCACACCCATGTAGTATAGTATATGCTAGTAACGACCCAGCCTTAATCTGGCTCAGCCCAAAGCGCACAGATGGAGGAACTCAGCAATTCCACACAATCCAAGCTTACTCATTCCCTGCAACCTTTTTGTCATTCATAGAGTAAATATTCAATTTGATTCCATGGATTTGTATTTATATTGGCAAAAAAGCAATAGCCTAGCCTTAGCATTAAGTGAAACGCCTGATTTTTTTTAAATCATTTACAAACCCCACCAGGCCTGAGAGAATCCAGTGGAAGATCAAGAAATTGCTAAAAGCATAAATATTTCAAAATGTCAAGAGCTGACATAGAGAGGGGAAATGGAACTCGAACATAAAGCAAAATGGTTGCTAATGCAGTCGCTAAGCACCTTATAAAGCTAGCGGCTCTGTGACAGAATCAAACCTGAGAGGAGAAGGGCAGGTTCTTTGTTAGAGGCCGAGGAACATCGAGGTGGTTCTTATCATCTTTGTATTTTCAGTAGGTGTTACACCTGTAATGAGAAATTGATTATATAATGCCATGAATAATTAAAGAGTTTAAGTGCTGAGTAAAGCAGGTTTAACTAATCAACCCCAATCTCGCTCGTTTGTGGGTAAATCAATGATTAATTGGGCACTCTTCCCAGTGGACACAATTTGTGTAATATCAGCAAGGTTATCAAACCCCACCCCCGCTACTGGGCACATTTTTTTTTACTAATTGGTCTTGTAATTTGAACTATGACCATCTTGCCTAGCGTTACTTTATACTTTTTCACTTGTTTTACGAGAATTCGGCGCAGAAAAATTTGTCATGTATAAAAAAAAAAGGCAGCGCTTGTGGCAGAATGAGTGAGGTCGCGTTAAAATGGGTGCAGGTGCGTCAAAAAAAGAGGTGCGTGGCCAACGCATTTCACAGATTTCTCGCCGTTTTGCAAATTTTCTGGCTAAGTGAAACAGGACAGATTCACTCATCACTAATCATTAATCCTGATATTTTACTACAGGGGGTACTTTATTTTTCATATAAATAAAATATAATATTTTTAATATACAGGTATGGGACCTGTTATCCTGAATGCTCGAGAACTGGGGTTTTCCAGATAAGGGGTCTTTCTGTAATTTGGATACTATAAATCTATTAAAAAAAACATTTAAACATTAATTAAACCCAATAGGGCTGTTCTACCCCCAATAAGGGGTAATTATATCTTAGTTGGGATCAAGTACAGGTACTGTTTTATTATTACAGAGAAAAGGGAATCATTTAACCATGAAATAAACCCAATAGGACTGTTCTGCCCCCAATAAGGGGTAATTATATCTTAGTTGGGATCAAGTACAGGTACTGTTTTATTATTACAGAGAAAAGGGAATCATTTAACCATTAAATAAACCCAATAGGACTGTTCTGCCCCAATAAGGGGTAATTATATCTTAGTTGGGATCAAGTACAGGTACTGTTTTATTATTACAGAGAAAAGGGAATCATTTAACCATTAAATAAACCCAATAGGGCTGTTCTGCCCCCAATAAGGGGTAATTATATCTTAGTTGGGATCAAGTACAGGTACTGTTTTATTATTACAGAGAAAAGGGAATCATTTAACCATTAAATAAACCCAATAGGGCTGTTCTGCCCCAATAAGGGGTAATTATATCTTAGTTGGGATCAAGTACAGGTACTGTTTTATTATTACAGAGAAAAGGGAATCATTTAACCATTAAATAAACCCAATAGGGCTGTTCTGCCCCCAATAAGGGGTAATTATATCTTAGTTGGGATCAAGTACAGGTACTGTTTTATTATTACAGAGAAAAGGGAAATTATTTTTTTGAATTTAAATTATTTGATTAAAATGGAGTCTATTGTGGACCATCTTCCCTTAATTCAGAGCTTTCTTGATAACAGGTTTCTGGATAACAGATCCTATACCTGAGAAAGTTCTGTGACATGTATAAAAGCATTATTCCTTTATATATCCTTTATATTATCATGGAACTTCTTTTTATCTTCAAATAACTTTTATATATATATAAAATTTTACTGTAGGGGTGGGTATTATCATTAAACAGGGCAGTAAAACACTCCCGAATGTTTGGTTTCACACTAAACAAAAATCATGCTAGTAGTTAGTAGTTTCTAACGTGTAATGTATTAAGCAAGATAAAGTCTTCATATCTATGATGATTCTTTTATATTGCTTTATTTTTTGGCTCAGATACTGGCCAAAGACTTGTGATAAACCAATTTATCAGATGTCATAACAAGGTAGGCTGCTTTAAATCAAATGTAATATTGGCTAGCCGTCATATTGGCAAATAGTTCAGGGTAATATGAGCTATATAGCACCGGTGCCATAACTAGAGATATTGACTTTAGTCTACTGCAAACTGGATGAAAAATAAAAGCAAAGACTTGAATGGCTGCTCTGGATAACTGTGTGATGCATTTTAGTATCTATGTCAGTAAATCAGCACCATATTAATTAGGCTTTGCCCCATATCCTGGGTGTAGCCAGTTAGTTACAAAGGATAGTACTTTTCCCACCATGGCCATTGCATCACAGACATTTTTCATTTCAATACTATTCGTTTGTGTGTAACATGGAGACTAGTCGCTCTCTGTACCTCTTGACCAACTCTCGCCACCGTCACAACACTGGGGGGGTTGCAGTAAACACTTAGAAGCTAATAAATAAGAGGCTACTCGCAACTCACTTTATTAATCACAGGTGCAGCTTTCACAGTGTTGCTTGCCCAGTATGGTATAACCAGAATCCGTTTTCCCAGGCTGCAGGGCCCCACAGTTTGCCTACCTTCCCTGCCTCCTCCTTGATTCAGAAATTCCATAACCAGACTTTCAGCACTGGAGTCCACCTTACATTGGGAGTACTAGACCCTATCTACCCAGTCTCTCTTCCCCTGGGTCCCTATCTGGGCAAGGTACCACCAAGACGTTTGTCCTACTTTTTCTTCTCATTGGAGCTCAGCTGCTCATCTACACAACCTAAATCTGACTTCCACCAACTACAGCAAGCTTAAACAAGCTACCCTTATGCTACTTAACCTCTTTAGAGGAGAAGGAAAGGCTAATAAAGAGTTAATCTCAAGCTACAGTTCTCTCAATAGTGCCCTTAAGTCTCCCCATATTTCTCCCATTCAGAAGATCAGAAGCCTCATAGGAAAAAAAAAAAAAACACCGAGCTCTGAAAAGAAAGTTCCCATAATGCCTCACTCCTGCAACAAGACCAAGACCGGTGTACATGCTCAGTTAGTAAGACTATGGGGCACATTTACTTATCCACGAACGCTCTGAGCGTTCGTTCGATCGGTCCAATCGTATTTTCCACAACTTTTTTGTACCTTGCACGACTTTTTCGGCGCTTTCATGACTTTTTTGCCGCTTGTGTGACTTTTTTGTATTTTTAGCGCGCAAAAAATCGGATCGGTTTTGCCGCTGTTTAAAATAATTTGGTATGAAAATTTTGGGACTTTCGGATCGCCAATACGATATTATCGTGACTAATATGATTTTTTCGTAAGCATTTTCGTGATATTTGCGATCTTCAGAAATTTTCGTTTCCAATCCGAATTTTTCCCATTTGGGATTCAAACTCGTGTTTTGATAAATCTGCCCCTTTGAGTCAGCTTCCTGCTGATTGGCTCAGATCCACATTCCTAAGGGGGAGGAGGGAGTTCTTAGCATTCTTCAGGGAGGGGGGAGCAGGAGAGGGGAGAGAGCTGCGCAGACTCTGGCATAGGAAAAAGGGAGACAAGAAATCCTGTGTTTCTTTTGATAGAGGGCTCAGTGCAGCGTTTCTGTAAGTGCTTATGGCTGTATTTACATAGACCTTTCTGATAAATCTTACTTAGTTTTTACCTTTACTTAGTTTTTACCTTTAAAAACTCCCCTTGGCGGAAAGTCTTAGGCTCTCCAGCGTCATACGTTTGTTCTTCTTATCAGCCATAGAGGAAATAATGCCCTGAACTAACAACTCTTACATAACATCAATTATTCTACTCCTAACCTTGGTAGTATTGCAATTAAATCTTATGCTTTTCTGGATATGTTATTCTATGGTTTCCAAACGTTGTATCGGCCAATAAATTTCCTGTTGTGGAACAGTAACACACAGAGGGGCTGGGAACTCACTGACAGTCTTCTAAGTCAGCAGTTGTGAATTGGCAGCTCCTCCCTGGGAAGGCTGCCGTGGGCGTAAATGTTTAATATTTTTAATATTTCCACGAAGAAATGTTGGAAAGGTGTCTTATTTATCTTTCCTAAAGTATGGACATTTGTTTTAAATTAAAAGTAAAGTTGCTTAACAGACTTTATTTTGGCACCTTGTACCAGTTTGATATTCTGGATATTGTGGGTTGGCGCCCCACAGAAAGTGCGGTTGGATGAAATGATGCATGTTATATGAATGACATTAATTCTGGTGGTATGTTAAATTCTGAACTGCTGTCACTCATTGGCTGATACTATTGCCTGGTAGAACTTGGTTTAACAAGAGAAACCTTCAAATAGAGAAACCTGTGGGGCCCCACTAAGCACCTTACTTACTATAAGGATTGGTATCCATATCAGTTTAGGTCCTACCTTGAAATATTAACATGTATTACATATAACAATAATGAGATTAGTGTACAACACTGTGCTAAATGTTTACAATACGGAATGTCGTTAGTGAGTGTCTTATGGTGCAATTTTGTTATGTATAAACAGATATATTGCCAACATTCTTCTGTTCGGGATGAATTAATAGGGCTACACGGGCGTAATTTTGTGTCTCCGATTCCCATAAAGCAGCAGCTAAATAGTTTATTATTTTATGGTTTGGAAATTAGTGTTGATAAGATTTATCCATAAGTGGTTTAAACAAGGCTTGCAATACAATTTCCTAAAGTTCTATTGTAATGGAGAAGGAAAGTCATTTTGGCATTTTACTGCCAATAGATTTGCCTCATTAGTGCCACCTAGAACACTATATTTATTCTGCAGAAACCATTACCATACCTGAGTAAAGAGCCCTAGAAGATTCCTCTGTTTGTTTAAGATAGCAGCTGCCATTTTCGCTTGGTCTTCATAGCTCCCTGCTGCAGCTCTAGCTGTTATAGCTCAGATCACACATTTCTAAGTGAGGAGGGAGTGAGTTTTATGAATTCTTGTGGGAGGGGGAGCAGGAGAGAGGAGAGAGCTGTGCAGACTCTGGCCCTGGGAATGAAGGATTTTTCTGAGAGAGAGGAAGTCACATACCCTAAGAACATTTTTACGCAAAATGAGACAAGAAATCCTGTGTTTCTTTTGATAGAGGACTCTGCGAGTGCTTATGGCTGTATTTACATAGACCTTTCTGATAAAGCTTACTTAGTTTTTACTGTTCCTTCTCCTTTAATGGCAATTAGAAAGAACTAACTAAAGTAACTTTTGGCGCAGATAAATACTCTCTCCAGATTATTTTAAGGTTGAACCTTAAAATATGTGATAGATGTTGTGTTAGTCTTATGGGCCAACATCAGCCAACAGGAGACACGTGGCAGTGACATGTACCATGCATCTGTTTACAAGGTTTTTGTCTATGAGGTGATAATATGTCTGTTCCTTCCTCATTCATTTTCTTTGTTTGTATCCAAACTGCCTAAAAAAACCATACAATACATTTAGCTGAAAAGCCTGCCCTGCCGTAAGGATCTTTCCTGCAGCTTAAGTTCTTGTACCTATTAAAGTACACAGAGTTTAAAGGGATTGTATCAGGACTTTTATAGTGTAGGTTTTGTTACTAAATTACACTTTTTACATAGCAAATAATTTGCTCTGCCATTTAAAATGTTATTCTTGAACCAACAAATGTATTGTAGCTGTAATATTGGTCTGTAGGCGCCATCTCAGTGCATTGTGCCTGAGTCTGAGCTTTCAGAAGGAGTCAGCGCTACACATTAGAACTGCTTTCAGCTAACCTATTGTTTCTCCTACTCCCATGTAACTGGAGGAGTCCCAAGCCGGACTTGGATTTCTTACTATTGAGTGCTATTCTGATACCTACTGGGAGCTGCTATCTTGCTCCCTTCCCAGTGTTCTGCTGATCAGCTCCTGGGGGGGGGATATCACTCCAACTTGCAGCACAGCAGTAAAGTGTGACTGAAGTTTATCAGAGCAAAAGTCACATGGCTGAGGGCACCTGCGAAACTAAGAATATGTCTATTCCTCTGTCAAATTTAAGTTAAATATACAAAAACCTGTTTGCTCTTTTGAAAAATAAATTTCAATGCAGGATTCTGTTAGAGGGGCTCTAATAACTGATGCACTTCAGGACTCAGAAGTAATCAGATCTCAGCACTGAAATGTTCTTCCATTTGCCATATGTTGAAATCTAGAAAAAAATACTGTAAATAGTAAAAGTGCTTCGAAAAGAAATGTGATATCAATTTGTTTTGAAAGTTTATACTATAAAGATAATGTTAAAGTTCAAAGTGCAATAGAATTTCTGCTTTGTGAGAAAAACACAAAATACACTCAGTTCATGTTTAGACTTTTTGCCCTAGGGCCAAACAATCGCATTACAATGTAGGGGATAGGAGTGAAGATGGCATCAATTAGCTGATTTGGTCCTTGATCCGACAGGGAAGTCAAGCCTGTGCAATGGACATCATTTCGGGTAGATATTGGTCGGGGAGGACTGTTGGGGGTCCCCATACGCTGTCAAATCGGTCTGAAGCACCTGAATCTGTAGCCACCTTTAGGGTGAAGACACACGGAGCAGCTTCTTGTAGTGGCTACTAAAACAGACAATGCTGTGTTTTAGCAGAGGCAATTCTCAGTACTGTCTATAGCAGGGTATTTTAGTAGCCGTGAAAAAGTAGCTGCTACTAGTGTCTTCACCCTTAAAGTTCTCCTTTCTCCCAAAACATTTACTTTCACAGATTGTTTCTTTAAGCAGAAGTCCTGGATTTATTTGCTATGTGTTTGCTATCAGGCCTGATGTGTCCAGCCATCTTTTATCTGTCGTCTAATCAAGCAATAGCTGCTTCCATCATTTTCCGCCATAACTGAACCAAACATAACTGAATTCAACACATTCCTCTCTTCCACTGTTCCAAATCATTTCACTTGTCTGTAAATGTAATCTGAACTGCATCTCAACAAGATCGGACAACACAATCCAGTTTCAATGCAGAACGGTTAATGCGGTGCTAGAAATGTCAGATTAGGAGAATAAAGGTACATGGAGTCCTGCTGGCCTTTACAGAATAATGGACATTGGTCAATTTGGCATCTGCGTATCACCAAGACATGCCATGTTTTTTTCCCCAGAATTCCAGATTCATTGTGGAACAATGGGCTTCATGTATTTGCTCTGTGCCTGATGCAATTGCTTCCATTCTGCCAAAATAAATGGCACTGCTTGTGCATTTTATTGCAATTGCATGAAAGTCCATCTGGCATCATTTCCCGTGTTCATTGTGTGAGTAACCCCGTGCTCAGTTCTTTAGGTGCAAGTATGCGGCACCAATTGGCGCTGGGCACAAAAGGAACCCTGGAGCTACGGACTGGTCAGGAGGTGGTGGTAGCTCTAGGACAGTGATCCCCAACCAGTGGCTCGGGGGCAACATGTTACTCATCAACCTCTTGGATGTTGCTCTCAGTGCCCCCAAACCAGGTAGTTATTTTTGAATTCCTGACTTGATGGCAAGTTTTGGTTGAATAAAAACAATATTTCCTACCAAATAAAGCCCCCTGTAAGCTGATAGTGTGCATAGAGGCTGCCTAATAGCCAATCACAGCCCTTATTTGGCACCTCCATGAACTTTTATGGTGCTTGTGTTGCTCAAGTCTTTTTACCTTTTACCGTGGCTAACGAGTAAGAAAGGTTGGAAATCCCTGCTCTAGGGTTACCCTCAACAGGGGCAGCAGCCTACAAACAGAAGGCAGGAACGTACGAAAGTGCAACTCACAGTAGGGAAAAGAGTGGGACTTGTGAATGACCCCTATTTAGACACTCACTGAGGCAATGGATCCCTTGTAGTAGCCCGGAGCCAGCAGTGTGTGATGGAAACACAGGTCACTGCATAACATATTGCTTTAAGGGATTCTTATTTGCAACTAAAAGCTCCAGTGATTTATACAGAGTTTCTTTTCATCATTTCCAGTCACAAGAAAATGTTTTTGATTTGAGTTTTATAGAACCAAAGGAGAAAACAATGTACCTTTATCTAAGCCATTTGTTTCAGATTCATTTTTCTTTCACCCATGCAAATTGTGTCAAGTAATCAAATATTTCAGTTATTCTTACATTTCTCAAGAGTTGTATTTACATAGTATCATAGGAGAGTCATTTCTCATATTGCACATAAATCAATTGCTGATACAGATATAGGAGCTGTTATCCAGAATGCTTGGGACCTGGGGTTTTCTGTAATTTGGATGTCCATACCTTAAGTCTACTAAAAAATTATTTAAGCATTAAATAAACCCAATAGGATTGTTTTGCCCCAATAAGGATTAATTATATCTTAGTTGGGATCAAGTACAGGTACTGTTTTATTATTACAGAGAAAAGGGAATCATTTAACCATTAAATAAACCCAATAGGGCTGTTCTGCCCCCAATAAGGGGTAATTATATCTTAGTTGGGATCAAGTACAGGTACTGTTTTATTATTACAGAGAAAAGGGAATCATTTAACCATGAAATAAACCCAATAGGACTGTTCTGCCCCCAATAAGGGGTAATTATATCTTAGTTGGGATCAAGTACAGGTACTGTTTTATTATAACAGAGAAAAGGGAATCATTTAACCATTAAATAAACCCAATAGGACTGTTCTGCCTCCAATAAGGATTAATTATATCTTAGTTGGGATCAAGTACAGGTACTGTTTTATTATTACAGAGAAAAGGGAATCATTTAACCATG
Source organism: Xenopus tropicalis (assembly GCF_000004195.4). NCBI lineage: Eukaryota > Metazoa > Chordata > Amphibia > Anura > Pipidae > Xenopus > Xenopus tropicalis. Next base: position 196,337,590 of record NC_030677.2, on the reverse strand, counting down.
AAATAAACCCAATAGGGCTGTTCTGCCCCAATAAGGGGTAATTATATCTTAGTTTGGGATCAAGTACAGGTACTGTTTTATTATTACAGAGAAAAGGGAATCATTTAACCATGAAATAAACCCAATAGGGCTGTTCTGCCCCCAATAAGGGGTAATTATATCTTAGTTGGGATCAAGTACAGGTACTGTTTTATTATTACAGAGAAAAGGGAATCATTTAACCATTAAATAAACCCAATAGGGCTGTTCTGCCCCCAATAAGGGGTAATTATATGTCAGTTGGGATAAAGTACAAGGTACTGTTTTATTATTACAGAGAAATAATTTAAAAATCATTTAGAAATTAAAAAGAAAAACAATAAGAATTATTTGCTTAAAATGGAGTCTATGGGAAATGGCCTTTTCATAATTCAGAACTTTCTGGATAATGGGTTTTTAGATAACAGATGCCATACCCATATCATAAAAGGATTTTGTAATCATATGGAATAATTTATCTTCTGTTGAATATAAGGTATTTGTTTTGGCTGAGTTGGGTTGGGTGACAGCTAATTTTCTAGAATCCTGTAAAGGGGATCAATTCTTTTAATTATGGAAAAGTATTTTTACTACACAAAAGTATATAAAATAAACAGAGAAAAGCAGATTTTCCATTTAGCAGCTATATAGACTTTTATTATACATGTTTGAGCACCACCATGCAACATAAACAGTTCCAGCGGCTATATAAATCTTGGGAATCATACTTATAGCTGATTAAATGTATGAAAAATTATAAATACTCAGTTTAACAATGCGGATTTATATTATGTGTGTTTATTGCATGTGGAACCACAATGGGACCAATCTGGTGTATAAATCCAATTGCATGTATCGTAGCACAGTAAATTCCAGCATATTATATACAACCCCACATTATTTAATATATTATATCAAACTGATCCAGGGACTGGTCCGATTGCCATCTTGGAGTCAGGAAGGAATTTTTTCCCCTCTGCGGCAAATTAGAGAGGCTTCAGATGGGGTTTTTTGCCTTCCTCTGGATCAACTAGCAGTTAGGCAAGTTATATATAGGCATTATGGTTGAACTTGATGGACGTGTCTTTTTTCAACCTAACTTACTATGTTTCTATGTATCATATTCTCATCATTCCTCAATCTCCTACTCGTCTCTACTTGTATTTTATCTCTTTTTTTTCCACTATTTCCTTCTTCTCTCCTTTTGACTATAACCCCCTCTGATGCCTCCACCTTCTTTATCAGTATCTCGCAAGCTTCTAAATGCTGAAGTTTTCCAAATTTTTTGTGCATAATAAATATGAACAATTCGAGTTCTGAAAACCATAATTCAGTTTTGGGAGTTTTTATGCAAGAAAAATCGTATCACAGAAATAATTTGAAATCAGCCCCTAGGAGCTAAGGGCCTATGCCATATGGCTATTCCTATGGGGATAAGCACTAATATAGGGTGAATTTCTTCTATTGTTTTCTAAATGCTATATTCCCATAAAACTCTTAAGTAGAAGGGGCTCATTTCCTGCCTCTATATCCATTTCCCATTTATTACCCATCTGCCCATATCCTTTTAATTACATTATTGTCTAACATTTCAAGCATGCTTTACATCAGTGGAATTGGGCTGATGAATACGATAAATGAGAACATGAAAACTGCCGTCACCGCAGACAAATGTGTAAATTGGCTAACGTACTTTAAAAACACATTAGTTTAGATTGACTGCAGTCCCTGTAGAAGAACTAAACAATTTGGGCTAGTTGTAGAAATAGAAGAGCCCTGGGGGGGAAGATATTTTTAAAAAGCTAAATGCCTGACCCATTTTGCTTCTAGATGAGCCAGCAGTAAATAGCTGAGGGCACTGTATGGGGTCTGCAAATGACTTACACAATAGCCTTAGCTCCAACACTTATCTCAATTAGTTAAACAGGTCATTGTACTCCTAGAATTCTAGTGGGCTAGTATTAATATATTTCATCTATTCCTTTCATAATGAGGGAAAATGTTATTGCACTTTAAAGGGGTCACTTACTTGTGCTCCTACCGCAAGTGCAGATCTAGTGCTGAGAGGCCCTGTACCTAAAGGATAAGTAAGCCTTTTATTTTAAACTCTCCAGATTAATGTACTTTTCTCCCTGCATCCAGATTTGTTTTATTTCTCTATTTTGTTGATAGAGCATGGAGCTGAATAAGTCTAATACTAGGCCTAGACTTTTGGGTGAAAACATTATAACTAAATGTTTTTTGGCTGATGTATACTTAGGGGCACAAGGGGGCTCTGTAAAATTCATACTTATAGAAAAAAACATATAGATCACACAATAAGAAGTTTTGTGTATCCTATAAAAAACACTTTTCAGTTTCTACCATAACTTTTTTACCCCCCGGCCCCATTGCTATCTATCATTTCATTAACATCCCCCCAAGCTCAAACACATAGTTAGCGGCATATAAATATAACCATTCATTCCTAGATGTCCCCATAACTCATAATTTATAAACCGTAGCTTACCCTGACGTCATTTTTTAAATTAAGCTTAATTAATTACGCCCCTTTTCTTCCGAAGCAGCTTCCTTGGCATTTAAGTCTTGTGATCCTCCAACAGCATTATTTACTAACTGCTACTGCCAAGTACCAAGCGCCCAATCATGTGAAGCCGTGCCAACGTGCCCCAGTACTTGTGCTCTGATAGCTTATAAATACAGTCTATTCTTTCTATATTCCTACATCTGTCATTGTCTCTTTCAATTTGGAAGGTGATATATAAGTTGTAAGTTATATATAAATAATAATAATATGTTTTCGAGGCTGCTGTGTGACATCAGGGCGAGTACATAAAGGACTATTTGTGTGCCCTTTAACGGAAAACTGTTTCATTTGAAAGGAAGTATTTATTTAATCTGCTTTATTTTAGAGATGGTGTAACGGCAATGAAAATATTACTGAAAAATTGACTTAAGAGTCAATGTTTTTCAGAGTTGGGAATGGCGTCACTTCTGTACCCCAATGCGCTCAGTGTTAATAATGGCATTAGCATGTTTATCCACTTGGGGCATGTCAGTAGAGGCTATTCAAGGAACCTGCTAATGGAAGCCTATGGAAGCCTACCACCAAGTTCAGGATTACTAAAGCGTTCCTTTTAGCAACTAGTGGTTAGTTTGCAAGGTTAAAGGGGTAGTATAGCCCCTTGGTTCAGCACAATGTGACCAACATCTCTTTAACCCTGTCTCCTTATCATTTCTCCGTTGGCTTAAGGTCCCCATACACCATACATGGCGATGTCGACAAGCAAGCGGATCTTCTCCCAATATCCCCACCTACGGGTGGGCGATATCAGGAGAATCCAGGCTAATTCGATCGTTTGGCTCTGGGGCCAAACGATTGAATTATAATGACGGGCATAGGAAAAGTCGGTCCAGGGACCGCATCAACGAGCAGATGCGGTCCCCGATCCGACTAGATTTTCTAACCTGCTGATCGAGATCTGGCCGATTTCAGGCCAGATATCGGTCGGGCAGGCCCGTCGGAAGTGCCCATACACGGGCCGATTAGCTGCCGAAACAATCTAAGGGACTGATACCGGCAGCTAGAATCGGCCTGTGTATGGGGACCTTTAGTCCAGGAACATCACAGCCCTGCCTCCTTCACATCATAGTTCCATCTTATTTGCAAAATTGATCCACCCCAAGGTCATCAGCCAGTAAGAACCCAACAAAAAGTTGGCAATCCTATGCAGAATATGTTGGCGCTTCAAAAATACATGCTTGACCACTTTACTAAATACATAAGCACATAATTAATTTCAATGTAAATATAATGCTGTCTGCAAGAAAGCCAAGTTGTGCCATAGCATTACTCACAGTGCTTGGGTTCAGCTCTCACCAGGGTGCTGCATTAGTGTAGCGTGTATGCTCTTAATGTGTTTGATTTGGTTTACACCATGTGCTCCAGTTTCCTTCATCAATTAATGAACATTCTGGTAGGTTAATTGGCTCCTGATGGAATTAACCCAGGGGTGTGTGGCGTAGTGATATGAATGTGTAAGCCCCGCTGGGGCAAGGGCTGATGTGGATGAATTAGGTCTCATTTAAACATCTGTTTTGTACGTTTCATTTTTCTCAGATGTTGACATTGCTTGATTATGTTACCGCTTATGTTTGTGTTTACATGGATTTCATACATTTTTTATATATGAAGTTCTGTAAATTTCCAAAAGTTCAACAAAGCCCGGCCGATTCTAATAGGTCTATTGTGCTTTATCTAACTGACTAACACAAACAACTTTGTTGTTGAGAACTTTTATAATAGATGGAAACCGGCAAAAAGCAGAATGAGAAAATCATATGTGTAAAGTACCCCAACAGCAGACTCACATAGGAACATGGGAAAAGTTGGTCGGTTTTGTTTTTTAGTCCCCCCAAATTGGTCCAAGAGAAATGTTGGTGTAAATGTAAACTAAACCTTCTCTGTACATTGCCAAGCAAGATTTTAGCTTAAGATATGTGCTGGTTTCAAATTTTCTGACCCCTACCCACCCTTTCTCACCCTGGGCCCTACCCACTCTTTCTCACCCTGGGCCCTACCCACTCTTTCTCACCCTGGGCCCTACCCACTCTTTCTCACCCTGGGCCCTACCCCCTCTTTCTCACCCTGGGCCCTACCCACTCTTTCTCACCCTGGGCCCTACCCACTCTTTCTCACCCTGGGCCCTACCCACTCTTTCTCACCCTGGGCCCTACCCACTCTTTCTCACCCTGGGCCCTTCCCCCTCTTTCTCACCCTGGGCCCTACCCCCTCTTTCTCACCCTGGGCCCTACCCACTCTTTCTCACCCTGGGCCCTACCCACTCTTTCTCACCCTGGGCCCTACCCCCTCTTTCTCACCCTGGGCCCTACCCACTCTTTCTCACCCTGGGCCCTACCCACTCTTTCTCACCCTGGGCCCTACCCACTCTTTCTCACCCTGGGCCCTACCCACTCTTTCTCACCCTGGGCCCTACCCACCCTTTCTCACCCTGGGCCCTACCCACCCTTTCTCACCCTGGGCCCTACCCACTCTTTCTCACCCTGGGCCCTACCCACTCTTTCTCACCCTGGGCCCTTCCCCCTCTTTCTCACCCTGGGCCCTACCCACTCTTTCTCACCCTGGGCCCTACCCACTCTTTCTCACCCTGGGCCCTACCCACTCTTTCTCACCCTGGGCCCTTCCCCCTCTTTCTCACCCTGGGCCCTACCCACTCTTTCTCACCCTGGGCCCTACCCCCTCTTTCTCACCCTGGGCCCTACCCACTCTTTCTCACCCTGGGCCCTACCCACCCTTTCTCACCCTGGGCCCTACCCACTCTTTCTCACCCTGGGCCCCTCCAGCCCTTTCTCACCCTGGGCCCTTCCGACCATTTCTCAACCTGGGCCCTACCCACTCTTTCTCACCCTGGGCCCTACCCACTCTTTCTCACCCTGGGCCCCTCCAGCCCTTTCTCACCCTGGGCCCTTCCGACCATTTCTCAACCTGGGCCCTACCCACTCTTTCTCACCCTGAGCCCTACCCACTCTTTCTCACCCTGGGCCCTACCCACTCTTTCTCACCCTGGGCCCTACCCACCCTTTCTCACCCTGGGCCCTACCCACCCTTTCTCACCCTGGGCCCTACCCACCCTTTCTCACCCTGGGCCCTACCCACCCTTTCTCACCCTGGGCCCTACCCACCCTTTCTCACCCTGGGCCCTACCCACCCTTTCTCACCCTGGGCCCTACCCACTCTTTCTCACCCTGGGCCCTACCCACTCTTTCTCACCCTGGGCCCTACCCACCCTTTCTCACCCTGGGCCCTACCCACTCTTTCTCACCCTGGGCCCTACCCACCCTTTCTCACCCTGGGCCCTACCCACTCTTTTTCACCCTGGGCCCTACCCACTCTTTCTCACCCTGGGCCCTACCCACTCTTTCTCACCCTGGGCCCTACCCACCCTTTCTCACCCTGATTAGTTGGCAAATTTGGTTGAGGTGGCATGGCTAGATAAAGCTGTGGGTCCTGTATCTTTCGCCACGATTCAACATATGTACCTCTGTATGTGTTATTTACAACTACCTGTGGCAGGCAGTAAGGACAGGACTGGCCTGTACCCCCTGACACCGTGGCCTGCACCCCACCTTGATTATTTCCCACCCCCCCCAAGATACAGACCATGGCCAGACCAGCGGAAGAAGTGCTGCCTGAATTGGCACTAAGGGGTGTGCACTTGCATTTCTTCCCCTGGTCTGTCATAAATGCCCATGTAAATAAGTAAAAAACATTTGCTCAGAAAACAAAATTATTTCCATCTAAAACCCTATACACAATGCAGATGCCCTCTAAAGCTTCAGGGCTAAATAAAATATTATTGTAGCGCTGTTCCTTGTGCTTTCTACCTGTTCCCAGAGCTGCCGGTTTTTCAGCATAAATGGTACAAATTATCGTTGTTCTCTGTTCCAGTCGCACAATGTCATTCACCGGTGCGTGATGCAGAACAAACCCTACCCATGCCTTCCTCCAAGCACAGCAAGGTCGGCAACATTTAAAAATAAAAGTGTTTTTCATACAAAAGAGTGGTTTAATGGGTACTCCTGGGATGCAAAGTCACATTAACCCCACTCATGGTGCTTGTGCTGGGAGATGGTTTTACACTCAAGTCTCTGAATACTGATAATGTTCTATACCAGTAACACAGCAGCGGGGCCATAGCACTCACACACAAACCAGCACACAAGTAACAACTTATACACTTTCTGCATCATAAGAAGATTAAAAACAATTAGGGGGAACCCAATAAAAGTCATTAATGGAAAACACGCTCAAGGCATACAGATTTCCCTTTGTACGGACTGTTTTTCTACATTCATACTCTGTTTGGACTTACTTTGTGCCTGCTTTACAGCCAGTCAATAAAATTGCTTTATGCTGAGTGAAATATAGCTATATATGCAGAATGTAACATATCAAACATAGGAAATTACAAAATTAACCTGTAAATGATAAGGATATTAGAAGTCACTGAGGGGTTCTGTGACCATATAAAGGCACAAGGCTGCAGGCTGAGTTATACAGGGAACTCTGAGTATCACTCATGTATTATAAGGGATAATGTACCCCCTACTGTAAATGATAAGGATATTAGAAGTCACTGAGGGGTTCTGTGACCATATAAAGGCACAAGGCTTGAGGCTGAGTTATACAGGGAACTCTGAGTATCACTCATGTATTATAAGGGGGAATGTACCCCCTACTGTAAATGATAAGGATATTAGCAGTCACTGAGGGGTTCTGTGACCATATAAAGGCACAAGGCTGCAGGCTGAGTTATACAGGGAACTCTGAGTATCACTCATGTATTATAAGGGATAATGTACCCCCTACTGTAAATGATAAGGATATTAGCAGTCACTGAGGGGTTCTGTGACCATATAAAGGCACAAGGCTGCAGGCTGAGTTATACAGGGAACTCTGAGTATCACTCGTGTATTATAAGGGATAATGTACCCCCTACTGTAAATGATAAGGATATTAGAAGTCACTGAGGGGTTCTGTGACCATATAAAGGCACAAGGCTGCAGGCTGAGTTATACAGGGAACTCTGAGTATCACTCATGTATTATAAGGGATAATGTACCCCCTACTGTAAATGATAAGGATATTAACAGTCAATGAGGGGTTCTGTGACCATATAAAGGCACAAGGCTGAAGGCTGAGTTATACAGGGAAGTTAATAAGATAATATACCCCCTACGGTAAATGATAAGGATATTAGAAGTCACTGTGACCATATAAAGGTGCAAGGCCACATTATTATTATTTATATAGCGCCATCAGTTTACGCAGCACTTTACAGGATAAAGGGGTACAAAAGACAGAACAGTTAACGTGTACATATAAACGATTTACAAAAATGGGTTACAATTACATTTGGATGAGGACTGGAGACATTAGGGGGAGGACCCTGCTCGCAAGAGCTTACATGATGAGTTATACAGAGAACTTAGCAATGGTGTAACTATAGACGAAGCAGACCTCACAGTTGTGGGGGACAAGGGAGGACAGGGGGCCCGAACCATGGGGTCTGCTTCCTTTATAGAAATCCCCCCTCCCCAGGTGCTGTCCTGCCTGAGAGCTGGCAGGGAGAGGGGGCACAAGGGCTAGTAGACAAGGTGGGCTTGCAGACAGTTTTAACTAATGACATCAATAAGCATTGATAAGGATATAATTTACTGGATATTCATGGCTCCTGAGTATTAAATATATGGGAATAATAAACCCCACATAATGATATTAGAAGCCATTAAGTGTTATAAAAAGACCTCTAACCATTTATAAGGGCTATTTTACAGGATAATTACGTTACTGTAAGTGTTATTGATATATTCTTTGCATATCCTGATATCACTGTATGATATAATGCTAATATAAAAATATTACAATCCTGAAGAAAGTCACCCCCAGTTTGGATATGTACTAGAAAGCAAAGCAAATCACTTTGCCAACAAGAACTGAAAAAAAAAATGACTGTTCCCTGGAAGACATCTCATTACTGGAGTATAAATGAAACAGTGAGTTCTTCTGAAATATGTGATAGCTTAATGTACCTCGCTGTGAAAGGAACGTACAATTCATAAATGGGAGCTGTGTGCTTGTTAAAGCGAGAGAAGAACAATGCCGGCATGGAAAGAAAATAAACTTAAATATTCTGACTCACGAATATCTTTTACTTTGTAGTTTGGGAAGATGAACGCTCAGTCGGGGATCGTAAATTCTGATGACCAAAGAAGTAGCTGCTTGTTTTTTTAATAGCTTTTCCCAGAGTTAGCCAAAAAATGTAATCTCTTTGCTTTATTCTTACCCTTTAATAAAATATGCCTCCTATTATGGGTAATTACCCACCTCGGCCCAGGGAATGAATAATGGAAACCGTAATGTAATACAACCCTTTAGATGTGAATTCCATTTTCACTGCTCTGCCAGCCTTGAATACTGTGCCATTTAGGTGGCATAGAAAACTCAGGCTACTATGGGCTACTCATCAAGGGCAACAGGCTATTGAAATACAGGTATGGGGCCAGTTATCCGGAATGCTGGGGTTTTCTGGGTAAGGGGTCTTTCTGTAATTTAAATCACGGTACCTCTGTCTACTAATAAATCATTTTAACATTAAATAATCCCAATAGGAGGATAAGGCATAATTATATCTTAGTTGGAATCAAGTACAAGTTACTATTTTATTATTACAGAGAAGGCAATCATTTTTAAAAAAAAGTGAATTACAGGTATGGGATCCATTATCCGGAAACACGTTATCAAGAAAGTTCCGAATTACGGAATGGCCGTCTCCCATAGACCCCATTATACGCAAATAATTCTAATTTTTGAAAATGATTTCCTTTTTCTCTGTAATAATAAAATAGTACCTGTACTTGATCCCAACTAAGATATAATTACCCCTTATTGGGGCAGAACAGCCCTATTGGGTTTATTTAATGGTTAAATGATTCCCTTTTCTCTGTAATAATAAAACAGTACCTGTACTTGATCCCAACTAAGATATAATTACCCCTTATTGGGGGCAGAACAGCCCTATTGGGTTTATTTAATGGTTAAATGATTCCCTTTTCTCTGTAATAATAAAACAGTACCTGTACTTGATCCCAACTAAGATATAATTACCCCTTATTGGGGCAGAACAGCCCTATTGGGTTTATTTAATGGTTAAATGATTCCCTTTTCTCTGTAATAATAAAACAGTACCTGTACTTGATCCCAACTAAGATATAATTACCCCTTATTGGGGGCAGAACAGCCCTATTGGGTTTATTTAATGGTTAAATGATTCCCTTTTCTCTGTAATAATAAAACAGTACCTGTACTTGATCCCAACTAAGATATAATTACCCCTTATTGGGGGCAGAACAGCCCTATTGGGTTTATTTAATGGTTAAATGATTCCCTTTTCTCTGTAATAATAAAACAGTACCTGTACTTGATCCCAACTAAGATATAATTACCCCTTATTGGGGGCAGAACAGCCCTATTGGGTTTATTTCATGGTTAAATGATTCCCTTTTCTCTGTAATAATAAAACAGTACCTGTACTAATCTCTAGTAATCACTTGTTAGGAAAAGACAAGCAACTTGTCGCTGGTACTTGCTTTTTAAAAATTGCAGCGACTAAATCTCCCCGTGGGACATTGGCCTTATATAAACTATAGTAGCGTTTCTGTAGCAAACACACCAGTTTTTCCAGTGCAGGGTAGTACATTATATTTCAGTTACTTTTATAAACATTTTCATTTTTTGTTGTTACTGTTGCTTTTAGTAGGTCCTTCCTCTGTTCTCTGTTCCAGCCTGAGAAAACTGATTCCCTGTAATGTCAGTATGTGTGTGAGTGCTGATAACTTACTCCATCTTCCATCTCCCAAACAGTGAAACCACACGCACTTTAGTTTCCCAGCTTTATGACTTTGCTGCAGTTATTTAGGACACCGCACTCACCGCACTCCATCTTTACTTACCCTTTACCACAATATTTGTGTGATTTTAGGTAAATCAATTTTAGGTGTGTTTAATGTATACATGTTGACTTGAAAGAACCAACTCCTGCTGAGTACATAATGATAGGATTTCAAACATTAACCCAACTCATCTTAAAGGAGAAGGAAAGGCTAGTAAAGAGTTAATCTCAAGCTGCAGGCATACCTTCAGTTCTCTCAATAGTGCCCTTAAGTCTCCCCATATTTCACCTGTTCAGATGATCAGAAGCCAAACAGAAAGAAAAAACGCTGAGCTGTGTAAAGAAAGTTCCCATAATACTTCACTCCTGCACGGAGACTGAGACCAAGTGAACATGCTCAGTGTGTAAGACTATGAGTCAGCTTCCTGCTGATTGGCTCAGATCCACACTCCTAAGGGGGGGGAGTGAGTTCTTAGCATTCTTGAGGGAGGGGGGAGCAGGAGAGAGGAAAGAGCAGAGAGATGCGTGTCTCTGGCACAGGAATTACAGACACAACAAATCTTTTGACAAAGAACTCAGTGCAGCGTTTCTGTGAGTGCTTATGGCTGTATTTACATAGACATTTCTGATAAAGCTTACTTAGTTTGTACCTTTCTTTCTCCTTTTAAAGTAATGTTTGCATTCTATTCCTTCCATTGATTTTTGCTATAACCGTATTTACAAGATGCTGGTTGCAATATTTTATTCCTATTCCATTATCAACTTGGCCTTTGCTCCCAACACTGAAAGCACAGAAGGGTATCACTGTCATCAAACTTTCTTTGTTCCAAAAAAGCTTTTTTTCCAGCAACAAATGCCAACACATTCTAACCCAGAAGAAAATCATGTTCCTCGTAAAATTGTCTGCATTGCTGACCATATTATGTGAGAAAGTATCTTCATAGAACTCTTTATATAAACTGTTACTGAGTAAGGCTTGGATATGTATGTGTGTTTGTGTATCTGAATACACTGTTTATCAAAAGCAAATCAGCAGGGGAACCATGTTTTCAACCCCATTTTCAGCATCATTACCTAATGTAGTGCAGAAGGAGTAAATGAGAGAAACTACTACAGACAGAATATAAGTAAAGCCAAGCCACATATAGGCTGGTATACTGCACACCTTCATGTTATTGTTCCTCCAGGTTTCACTGATCCAATGGGAATGATGATTCTGTAAGAGTATTAAGGACCTTAGTGGGAGGGTTGCTGGTCCCTTAATTTGAGAGAGATAGTTTTCTCCATGAAGGAGGTTTGAAATCTCCATGAGCTTCACAACTCATTCCGCCAGTTGCTTCTTCTTCCTAAGTCTCCCAAATACTACACAGTCACTTACCACCCCCTTGAAACATACTTTCTAACATATTTATTAACTTCTCCCCTTTTTTATGCATTCTGGGCTGTAGGTGGGAAGAAGCAGACAAGGCATAGCCAGGAAACAGCGTAGGGGACAGAGTTCCCATATTGAAAGGTGTTAGGTTTGGCTGGGGTATAACAAAATGACTATCCAAATCATGGAATCACTTTAACCCTTTATATCCTGTAACACATTGCACTAAATCCTCCACATGAAATAAAGTTTTACTGAAAATATAGGATAACTAGAAATAGCAAACAAGCCTATGACAGGGTACCCATTCATTTTACATTTTTACTCCAACCCTTCCAACTCAGCATGACCAAAGGCTCCTGTTCTCCTGTTGCCCTTCCAGATTGGGCAAGTCCTGAGGAAGAAGAATGTTCCTTTTTGGCCTGTTTCCCTGGTCTACAGAGTATTCAAGATTGCTGTACTGAATCAGCTGTATATTAACATGATTAATATGCCCTGCCCTTCTAGCCACTCAAATACGATTAGAATCTTTGAATGAATTTTCTTAACCAGAGAAAGCGAGACATATTCCATAACACCAATATGGTGATAATAAGGCTCCCCATGAGATGGAACATAAAGTCAATTGCAACCTTATAAAAACAAAACTCGACATAGATCTCTCTTCAGTGTACAAATAGGGGGCACATGTATTTTCCCACTAAAGCTGGGCTCATGTGCACAGATCTTTTGTACAATAAATTTAACAACAAACTAAGCTCCTACTGGCACCTGTGCCCATGTTGCCCCCAAAATGAATGATTGATCCTTTTAGTTTGATTTGACAAAACAGAAAATTAGATAATAGAATATAGCTCCACAACTGTGGAAAAGAATTTTGACCCCTATAAGCACCATTCAGGTCAATATGCTTGCTAGGGGTAATTTGCTTTAATGCATAGTAACATTGTAAGTTAGGTTGAAAAAAACATCAAGTTCAACCATAATGCCTATATATAACCTGCCTAACTGCTAGTTGATCCAGAGGAAGGCAAAAAACCCCATCTGAAGCCTCTCTAATTTGCCCCAGAGGGGAAAAAATTCCTCCCTGACTCCAAGATGGCAATCGGACCAGTCCCTGGATCAGCTTGATATAACATATTAAATAATGTGGGGTTATATAACCTGGATCAACTTGTACTAAGAGTACAAGAACCCACTGATGCTCTCTAACTTGCATGTCTAAATAATGTGCAAGTTAGGGCATGGGTAGGAGGGGGGTAGGAGAGGACAACATGCCTCTGCCTGACCCTAATGAATACAATGATGCCTAACACTGGCAACACTTTATTCATGTGGTAAACACAGGTCTTTGCACTTGATTTTGGAGTGCAGAGTAGTGATGAGTGAATCTGTCTGAAAAATTTGTGAAACATTTATGAAATGTTCACAAAATGCATTGGAGTCAATTGCCAAAATAATTTCTTTACCAGCATCAATTTTTTTTTAATTCATATTTTTTCAATTTCAGTAAATAAAGATTGATACAATAACATGTAAGATCTCATAGACATTGGCAAGTCAACGTGGGCTACAATACCCAAACAAATATCAAAATACTCCAAGTGTCTAAATCATAAAGAAGAGATGATAAAACTACAATTCAGATGGTACTGGACACAATTTTGACTCCACAACATCTATCAGAACATTCCGGACTCATGCTGGAGACTTTGCAGGAAAACTGGAACGAGCATCAATTTTTACTTGCAACAATTTTGTCTTACACATACAACTTTCTTTTTTTTACCCCAAATGCATTAAAGTCAATGGGCATTTTGTCTCACTCCTACAACGCTCATCTCTAGTGCAGAGACCTGAAGCAAAAACCGCTCTCAATCCATCATGTTTTTTTTGCACTTTGCACCACTCACCCCCACCCTGTTACGTTTCACCAACTCAGCCAGTTGTAATTGTTATCATCAAACATACAAAGCCAAAGAAGTACCACTGCTTACAAAAATACGGAAATCCCTTTAAAAACACTACAAGGGCCTTTCCATCAAGCGTTGTGTGTGCGTGAGTTGTGCAGACCCCCTACGCATCGCTCTGTACCTTTCTAGGGGATCTGCGCTATGTAAATAACTTCTTTATTTAGACAAATAACAAATGCAATAAAAAAATCATTAGAAAATAAGAAAGTGAGATACAGCGTTGCCTCTAGCATAACAACAATTAGGTTGTGGTATGTCTGCTTCTACTTAAAAGGATTACAGGCAGGTTATGGCAAAGCGCTACACGCTGTATAATGTGGAATGAGAGGGGTTTATCTTGCTTAATGCTGAGCGAGTTTGTGGCGTTACAAATCAAACTATTTCCTGTTACTCAGCTCAGAACTTTTTCTTGCTCTGCTCTTTTGTAAGGGGAGAAATGTTTGTAAGAAATGTTATGTCTTTGTGTCTTTATCAGATCTTTGTTTCCCAAAGGTATGGTGATATGACAGTCAGAGTCCATATAAACATTAATCTTCCGTGCCTTTACAGCCCAGTGAGGCTACTAAGCTACTAATAAACACTAAACAGAATAAACAAACGTTCTCCTACTAAATTATGGGGCACCACTGAGCTGGGCAAGGGAAGTCTCATTAATGGAGCAAGATAAGGCAATAAGCTTTGAATAATAGTTGTCCCTTCTTCTCTCTACTTCCTGTGTTCTTAGGTTCTCTGGACCAAAATAGCTGCTCTTGTGAAGCCCATACAAACTCAACAAGACCTGTTCCTGCATAATCCTTATACAGTGATCTCACACTTCTTCCTCCATCATTTCCTTTCCCTGGGGCCATCTCACTGGAGATCATGTGTATCTAGCGGTCAGGCCCGGATTTGCGGAGAGGCCACAAAGGCCCGGGCCTAGGGCGGCAGAAGTTTAGGGGCGGCATGCCGCCCCGCCGCAAGAACATTTTTTAATTTTGCTCCCATACGGAGCAGTCGGGACCTCTCCCCACTGCTCCGTATGGGAGTTAAAAAGAGCGTTCGCGCATGCGCTGGCGCTTTGCGCATGCGCAATGGGGAGCTGGCGCTTTGCGCATGCGCACTGGGGGCGCGCTTGCGCATGCGCAACGGGAGCGCGTTTGCGCATGCGCACTGGGGTGCGCGTTCGCGCATGCGCATGGGGGACTCCCACAGGGGCGGCCTCGGGGCGCACCAAAGAGAAATCCGGCCCTGCTAGCGGTCATTATCTGGGGAACAGTTTGGTTGGCATTACACCCATCCCTCCATGTAGCATTGGATCAGCTTCCTCTCTGTTTAGCCTACGTTGACTGTTTCTTTCTCTATAAGGCGATTGCTAGGAGCTCTTTATAACATCTGGTGGGCAAATCCAGGCTTCAGATCAAAGTGAGTGTTGGACTTAGCCAGACTAGGGATGACTGACTTGGTTGGCCCACTTCTAGTGATGGGTGAAATAATTAGGCATGGATTTGCTTCTAATTTTCTGCGTTTCACCATTGGTGGATTATTTAGCGAAACGGACGACAAAATTTGTTGCGTAAAAATTCACAGCATGACAAGTATAGAAAAAGGATGCATCAAAAAAATTTGTTGCGTGTGTCATTTTCGCCATTTCAGAACAAAGATTGCAAATTGTTTGGCAAAGCGAAACAGGACAGATTTGCTCATCACTACCAGCTTTAATATATTTCTGTTACGATCTGTAGTATGAGGAAACCCTTAGACTGCTAGTACCAACCTTTTAGGTGAAATAGAATTGCCCTAGCAACCCTGTTTTTCACCAATGCCTTTTGGGGCCCTGGATTTTCTGTTGTTGGGAAGACAGGGATTCTAAACACTGCCGAGGTTAAATAGAAAAGGCGGTACAAAAGGGAGTCAAGCAGTGGTCAAAGGCAGGCAGCGGAGATTCAGCATCAAAATCCAGGCTGAGAGTCAAAAACCAGAAGAGCAAATGGAAACTAGGCTTTAGCTATGGTCTAGAAACTTAGAACCAGCTTGGGCAGTGAAAATACACAAAGTAGCACTTTTAACAAGTAAAGTGACGTCAGTGACATCAGAAGAGGACAAACCCAGGGACTGGCGCGCCTAGAGGTAACACACTGGTCTCCTGTCATTTGTAACAATTGCAATATGTGGTCAAACAATCCCTGTTTTGTTTAAAGGAGATGGAATTTTTAGTAGCTGTATGAGCAAAATTCCTTATCTTTGTCTGCATTATGTGGTCACACCCTCTTTGCACACACATTTAATCATTTCAAATTGTTAAATAATGAGCACAGCTTTCCCTTTTGCAAATCCAGGCTTCACCCAGCTCATCATCTTGAGAAAGTCACTGATGGTGACTAAAGGGAGAGCAAAGCAGAGGTCAGGAAGCCTATACAGAGTGTTGTAGGTCTGCCCTAAAGGAGGGTAAAGCCCCCTTTGACCCCCTTAACAAGCTCCGTTGACTGTCCGTGTCTTGTTGTACAACATTTAAAAACAGACAATTATAATAAAGCGAATAAAAAAGACAATTGTAACATCATAGACCTTGCACTGGATCTGGCTGTGCATAACCAAAAGCCACAATTACAAATGGCGGCGGTTCCTGCCCCTTAGCACGAGGCCTGTATCACAGTATTATCAGTCCGTGGGGGATTCAACAGTTGCCATTTATTAGATCAGATCTTTTGGTGCATCTGCATTTGTGTAAATGTATTTTAACATGGTTCCCTCGACTGCAAAGGGTTTGTTATTTACTGTTATCTCTCGCTCTCTCTCCCCCTTTCCATCTCTCTTTCTAGTGCACTGATGTAATTTAACAAATTCAATCCTCTTGGCCAAATACACTGTTTACCTGGGAGCAGTTTGAACATTTCATGGTTATTTACAGCAAAGTCCATTAGTATAAATAAAATATTACGAAGGTTTCTGCTATTGTTTGCTTAAAAGTTTTCTCAGCCTAATAAGGGCTGAACTGATAAATAATTTAGTCCTCTGTTATTTGATGCACAGTAAGAAATGGAGTTTTTTAAATTATCTAGACCTAAACCATGAAATGCCTTTCCCGTATTTGCTTTTTTACAGTTACTAAGCTTCAGTACATTAGGGTAACCTGCCTTCAAAGTCTGTACCATTGAAACAGTGTTGCAGTAATAACTCTCCTTCAGCCAAGATTCACTTTCCCACAATGCCTCATATGTTATATGATTAACAGGCCTTATAAGCAGGACAATCACAGAGGTGGGTGAGACATTGTGGGAGTTTTGCTGGCGCTATGTATGTATATCTTTATTTATAAAGTGCTACTTATGTACGCAGCGCTGTACAGTAGAATAGATTAATACAAACAGGGGGTTATTAAGATAATAATAGATAAATACACAGTATAACAATAAATACAAATAATTACAAGATACAGTTGCAATAAGTTAAGAGTCAAAGACTAGAGATGTAGCGAACTGTTCGCCGGAGAACTAATTCGCATGAAAATCGGGTGTTCGCAAGTTCGAAAGTTCGCGAACTTTTAGCGAAGTTCGCAATTTTGGGTTCGCCTTAGCTGGAGCCAAATTTTGACCTCTCACCCCAGAGCCAGCAGATACATGGCAGCCAATCAGGCAGCTCTCCCTCCTGGACCACCCCCGGACCACTCCCTTCCATATATAAACCGAAGCCCAGCAGCCATTTTACATTCTGCCTGTGTGTGCTTGATGAGTTAGCATAGGGAGAGAGCTGTGCAGGGGTTTGAGGGAGAGTTTAGGTAGCTTTGCTGACTAGTAATCTACTTTCTACTGCTCTGTATGTAGCTGCTGGGGACAGCTGTCCTGCTGATCTGCTGTAACCCAATAGTCCTTGTAAGGACTGCTTTTATTTTCTGATTACTGTTACTCTAGTCTTCTTTTCATTGTGTACTGCAGCTCCGTCTGTGTGTGTTGGAGACAGGCGTGCTGCTCATAGTAGTGCACTAAGCACCAACCACACATTCACATAATTTTTTTTTATTTGTGTTTTTTTACTTTGCTACTGTAATTTATAGAGCCGAGTGCTATTAGTCTAGCTGTGGGGGGCTGGTGTGCTGCTCCTAGTAGTTTATCCCCAGCACCAACCAGAGATCACTTTTTTTTTATTATTATTATTTTTTTTTTTTAATTTAAGTTACTGTTCTTTAACGTGTCCAGTGCTGCTGTTTGCTGCATTGCAATAAAATCACCTGAGCGATGTTTTTCCACCAGCAATAATATATTTCATATCCACTACTGCAGCGTTTTGTCTTTGCGTGTGAACTGGCCGTAACCTTTACACGACTTGATTGGCATGTAGACGCCGGACGTTTTAAAGCAGTTTATTACACAAGTTTAGAAATGTAGTGTGATTTCTGCCCTTTACAGCACAAAACGCAACGCTGTGTCAACAACGTATTTTTCAGAGAAATTTTTGCCCTTGATCCCCCTCCTGCATGCCCCTGCCCAGGTCGTGGCACCCTTTAAACAACTTTAAAATCAGTTTTCTGGCCAGAGATGGCTTTTCTAGGTTTTAAAGTTCGCCTTCCCATTGAAGTCTATGGGGTTCGCAAAGTTCACAAAAGTTCGCACTTTTTGGCGGAAGTTCGCAAACGGGTTCGCGAACTTTTTTTGTGAGGTTCGCTACATCTCTATCAAAGACACAAGAGGATGGAGGTCCCTGCCCCGTAGAGCTTACAATCTATATGCACTATATAAATAAATGATGATAATGATGATGAGGAAAAGATATTGCTCACAAACTTAACCACCCAACCACCATTAAGACAAGTCCTGGATCTGGATCATATTTAAACATACTATAAGGATAAAAAGTATGCTGACACACTATATAGCCAAAGCTTCATAAAATTGCATGTTCTTTCTTGCTTCTATGGACGTTCTGTGTGCAATTGCAAGAATCAGTTGGAGCAGTGTGAAGGCTACCATTGGACTACTGAGCAGTGGAAACATGGATCTCCAAATTGGTAAATCGTGCCTCATGATCTGCCAGTCTAACCAATCGGGCTTGGCAGATATGAGGAGAAGGCTACCAGCTTGAAGATGTAAGGCCAACTGTAAAATTTGGTGAAGGAGGAATAATGTTCTGGGGCTGTTATTCATTCAACAATACAACAATACAATATTTAATGGCAATAGCATGTTTTTAATTTGAGGCAATAGTTTGGGGAAGGCCCTGGGGTCGTCACGCATAAAGTAAGCTCCATGCAGAATTGGTTTGCTGAGATCTAAGGCGAAGAAACTGGCCTGCACAGAGCCCTCACCTCCACCCAGCCAGGCCTGACCCCCAACATCACTGCTGTTTTGGCTAAATAGAAGCAAATTCTACAATCTTCCATCATTTAGTGGAGAGCTTCCCTAGTAGAGCAGAGGTTGCTATAGAAACTAAGTAAGGACCAGCTTTAGATGGTTCTGGAATGAGATATTGGCCAGCAGGTGTCCCCATCAGGTCTGGTAGCCGTATATGTCATAGTTTGATATATGGCTACAGAATGTGTGACTTAGTTTCAATAATTTAGATTAAAAGCAGCTCTTTGCTTGTGTTTGCTTTAAAAATGAGACACTTGTCGCCTCTCAGTTCAATGTTTGCCATATGTCTGTACTCACACCATTACGTGCATTAATGCATGCATTGTGTGGCTTTATGTACATATACAGGGTACATATATAAATCATTAGAAGCTGGCTTCTCCCTAGGAAATGTACTGCAGGTAATTACGTTTGTCTCTTATTTACTTCAAATTTCAGCAACAGGAAGCAGAAAAGGGCCTTAAATGAGCAGAATTGTTTTCCTTGCTGTTCATGTAATCTATGGACAGCAATAAGTCACCCCAGGGTCTTTGCATCTTATCAAGGTTTTTACATAGTTTTAGAACTTCCATTTGAAAGAGACTCCCCCGAAGAAAGACAACTCATGATATCCTAAATTGTTTTTTTTCAGTAGAGAAGCGTTGATTGTCTATGAGGTTAAAGAATGGCCGTGGGGATTGAGCCCAGAACTGGGAAACCACGGGGACGTGAAAGGGATAGGAGGGAACCAGAGGATTGGAATTATTAGGAATTAGGAAGGGTCAGTGTCGGACTGGCCCACAGGCATACCAGGAAAACTGCCAGTGGGCCCGGGTGTCAGTGGTTCCCAAAGGCTAAAAATTTGGCCTGATTCATGGTAATTTCCTATTCTCTATGGCAGTGCTGTCCAACTGGCGGCCCCCCTCTGTGTGGCCCCCCACCTGTCTGGCTGCTTTGATGGCCTACCTTTGAGTAAGTATTAAATGGTATCAGTACTGAGATTAACTGGCCCCCTGCATGGTTCTCACCTCAGATTCAGGCTGTAATCCCTCTGTATTGTTTAAAAATGTAATCCCCTGTGTTGTTCACACCCTTTAGTTTCTGCATTGTTCAACCCCTGCAGTGTTCACACCTCAGGCTCAGGCTGTAATCACTCCCATTGTTCACTTCTTCACACCTCAGACATAGGTACTGTAGGCAGAGTATGGCACATACAGCCAGCATAGGGCAGGTAGAGTATGGCACACACAGGCAGCATAGGTCAGGGAGGGTATGGCACACAGGAAGGGTAGGGCAGGCAGAGTATGGCACACACAGGCAGCATAGGGCAGGCAGAGTATGGCACACACAGGAAGGGTAGGGCAGGCAGAGTATGGCACACACAGTCAGGGTAGGGCAGGCAGAGTATGGCACACACAGGCAGGTTAGGACAGGCAAAGTATGGCACACACAGGCAGGGTAGGACAGGCAGAGTATGACACACAGACAGCATAGGACAGGCATAGTGCTGCCTGTGTGTGCCATACTCTGCTTGCCCTATGCTGCTTGTGGGAGGTGAACCTGGCAGGAGTTTGTTGTGGGAGTTTGTTAGCAGTTGTAAATAGCCATTAAATGGTCCCAAAGGTGTGTAATTATGTACTGGGGGTTGCTCTGCTATCCACAGGGGAGGAGGAGGCATATGGAATTTAAGGGTATATCTTAATATGACATAATTCTTTCACATATGAATGATGGTTGATATCCCCACAGTAAGGACCAAGCATTTGGGATTTTGCTGTGCTATCACCATTGTGATAAAATGGGTGTGGTTTGAAGTGGGTGTGGTTTCAAAAAGGGGAGTGGTCAAAACTGGCTTCCATTAGCGGCCCTCCACCATGTGTGCTAGAGAAATTTCGGCCCTCGGCACCGTAGAAGTTGGACAGCGCTGCTCTATGGGAATAAATTGACTAAATATAAAGAAGAACAGATTATAGTATATAAAGAAAAAAACTAGTAAAATATAGAGATTGAGTGAGAAGTGGATAAAAAATAGTTTGAAGGGTGGTTCCATGGTCCGACACTGGGAAGGGTGAGACACAGGGGTTTAAAGAGGAAGGAAGGTCAGGGAGTTTTCTTTTTTACCTTAAACAGCTCCCACCTGCCCTGCCCAGAGAAAGGGGGTAGTGGAGTAGGGGGTGAGTATAAGTGTTGCTGAGGGAGGGGCTCACCTTGGGGGGGAAGGCGGTGATAGTGATATGAAGTGTAGGGAGTAACAGGGGTCAGACCTAAGGGATGGAAGGGGCCTGGTGTATGGGTGCGTGAGTTATGGAGAGAAATGTACCTAAGAGGGACAACAAGCAGGTCCCTCACTCTTGGTTATAATTGAGAAATAAAGTTAATTGTTAAATATTATATAAATGTCTCAGTCGTGAAAGATATGAATTTCCTGTCTTGAAAAGGAAATCATTTTAAAAAGTTAGAATCACAGGTTATGGGGCCTGTTATCCAAATGCTCGAGACCTGGGGATTCCAGATACAGGGTCTTTCCAAAATTTGGATCTTCATACTTTAAGTCTACTACAAAATCATTTAAACATTAAATAAACCCAATAGGGCTGTTCTGTCCCCAATAAGGGGTAATTATATCTTAGTTGGGATCAAGTACAGGTACTGTTTTATTATTACAGAGAAAAGGGAATCATTTAACCATTAAATAAACCCAATAGGGCTGTTCTGCCCCCAATAAGGGGTAATTATATCTTAGTTGGGATCAAGTACAGGTACTGTTTTATTATTACAGAGAAAAGGGAATCATTTAACCATTAAATAAACCCAATAGGGCTGTTCTGCCCTAATAAGGGGTAATTATATCTCAGTTGGGATCAAGTACAGGTACTGTTTTATTATTACAGAGAAAAGGGAATCATTTAACCATGAAATAAACCCAATAGGGCTGTTCTGCCCCCAATAAGGGGTAATTATATCTCAGTTGGGATCAAGTACAGGTACTGTTTTATTATTACAGAGAAAAGGGAATCATTTAACCATGAAATAAACCCAATAGGGCTGTTCTGCCCCAATAAGGGGTAATTATATCTTAGTTGGGATCAAGTACAGGTACTGTTTTATTATTACAGAGAAAAGGGAATCATTTAACCATTAAATAAACCCAATAGGGCTGTTCTGCCCCCAATAAGGGGTAATTATATCTTAGTTGGGATCAAGTACAGGTACTGTTTTATTATTACAGAGAAAAGGGAATCATTTAACCATGAAATAAACCCAATAGGGCTGTTCTGCCCCCAATAAGGGGTAATTATATCTTAGTTGGGATCAAGTACAGGTACTGTTTTATTATTACACAGAAAAGGGAATCATTTTAAAAAGGTAAATTATTTTCTTAAAATGAAGTCTATGGGAGATGGCCTTCCCATAATTCGGAGCTTTCTGGATAAGGGGTTTCCGGATAATGAATCCTATACCTGTATTTGCTTAAAATAGACTCTATGGAAGATTACCTTTCCGTTATTTGGAGCTTTCTGGATAATGGGTTTTGGCATACAGGATCCTATGCTTGTACATGTAATAGAAAATATAGATAATATTAATGTACATCACAAAAATAAACTTACATTGCATTAACAAAGACACCGAATTACCCTCTTTCAGCTCATTGGTTCATCACCCAGGGGCAGATTATAACCTCTCTTGTGCGTTTTTCCCAGGGAAATTATTAATTTTATCCTGCATTCTCCTATGATTTGCCATGAAAAAAACAAGTAAACATGTTTTCTCTTCAGAGTGAGAATTTCCCATAATATTAAAAGCTTCTCCTGGGACTAAGAAAAACTTGGTGTCTTTTTGAACTGAGATTTTGATAGTAGAAGTACAGCAGACAATTGTAGGAAATAAGAAAAATCCTGAGGGAAAGGCAAAAACACGTGGAAGAAAAACTCACCTAAATTGGACCCTAACAACCAAATAGCTGGTAAAATTTCAACCTGTAGAACCATTGAACAAAAAGCTAAATAAGTAAAAAAAAAAAACTACACATAATTACAAGTGAAGACCAATTGTAAATTTATATAGAACAATTTCAATCTCTACATCATAATAAAACTTAATTTTAAGGTGAACAACCTCTTTAAGCAACCAATGTCTAGGGTCTGACTGGTACAAGTGCCGAACGACAACCATTTAAACATTAGACCTTAGATGCCTTTAGCCTCGGGACTCACTCTTGTAAAGGCAACCTGATGGCAGCTGACAGGGTCGGACTGGAGCAATGGGAACCAACAGGTGAGGGAGCTGGGGTGGCCAAGGCAGTAGGGTTGCCACCTGTCCAGTTTTGACCCGGACAGCTCGGCTTTTGTTAGGGCTGTTCGGGACAACTACCTGCCTGGTTTTCCTAATTTGGAAAACCAGGCCGGATTCTCAAAGACTGACTTAGTGATTGGCCAGTCACCGCATTATAGCCCCAACCCCACAATGGCATGGTCCGTCCCCCTGATGTCACTCCCTGCCCCCCCCCATGACGTCATGCCCCCACCTCCCTGCCTGGAGTTTCCAGGCAGGAGAGGTGGCAACCCTACTAGTTAGGGAAGCGGACTTGGGTCCGACCCTGGCAGCTGAGGCTGTTATTGGCTACTCTATGGGGCACATTTACTTACCCACGAACGTTCCGACGGCGCCCGAATGCGTTTTTTTCCGTAATGATTAGTATTTTGCGATTTTTCGCAAAATTTTCGCGACTTTTCCGTAGCCATTCCGAATGTTTCGCAAAATGTCGCGACTTTTTCGTAGCGTTACGATTTGCGCGAATTGTCGCAACTTTTTCGCAGCTTTCGCGCCGAGTACGAAAATTTCGGATTCATTCAAGCTCCAGTATGGTGACTTTACTTGGGCCAGGTTGGAGCTGCAGAGTGCCATTGAGCCCTATGGGAGACTTTCCTTGGGCCGGGTTGGAGCTGCAGAGTGCCATTGAGCCCTATGGGAGACTTTCCTTGGGCCGGGTTGGAGCTGCAGAGTGCCATTGAGCCCTATGGGAGGCTTTCCTTGGGCCGGGTTGGAGCTGCAGAGTGCCATTGAGCCCTATGGGAGGCTTTCCTTGGGCCGGGTTGGAGCTGCAGAGTGCCATTGAGCCCTATGGGAGACTTTCCTTGGGCCAGGTTGGAGCTGCAGAGTGCCATTGAGCCCTATGGGAGACTTTCCTTGGGCCGGGTTGGAGCTGCAGAGTGCCATTGAGCCCTATGGGAGGCTTTCCTTGGGCCGGGTTGGAGCTGCAGAGTGCCATTGAGTCCTATGGGAGGCGTCAATACGAAAAAATCGCAACTTTTCGCGCAAGTCGTAACGCTTACGAAAAAGTTGCGACTTTTCGCGCAAGTCGTAATGGTTACGAAAAAGTCGCGACAATTTCCGAAAAATCGTAATGGCGACGAAAAAATCGCAAAAAATATGAAAAAATTGCAAAATGTTCGTTTTCCAATCTGAATTTTTCCAATTCGGATCCGTGGGTTAGTAAATGTGCCCCTAGGTGTACATGTGAGTAAAAGTATGTAGATAGAGTCACCAAGAATCATGAATGTAAATAAATGGAATTTATTATCCGGAATGCTTATTGATCTTATTATGAATCTAGTGTTTTGGATGACTGCATAACATAAAATAAACAGTCAGTAAAATATAATTGGCCTTTCATCATTTCTTGCCACTAGTAAACATCCAATGACAGGCTCATCCTAAAAGAAATGTCAAATTCTCATTAACTGTTAGTAAAATAAAAATATATATTCAAAGGTCGCTAATTAATGTCAAAAATAAATAATTGCATTGGGAAAAGCACTTGCCCTCCCCTTTGAGCCAAACGATGCTTGAAGTTGATATGAGGACGTATTATTGGCCAATGTTGGCCTTCCCTGCATTCATTCACCTTGGAAAGAGCCACGTTAGTGTATAGAAAGGTATCTTGCGCAAAGGGATTGTTTGCTTACTAAACACTGGAAAGGCAAGAAGTTATAATCTTACCCGTCATGAACATTCTGTTCTTTTAATGTTCCCTTTAGAATAACCACACCTCGTACTCAAACTGACGGAGTCACAAACCAGAAACAACTCGGTGCCATCGTGCTGCACGTCACTGATTCATCTCTCTGTGCCCAAAGGGAAACAGTGCATGTTGTGACATAAAGTGTTAATGAAATGCATTTGCACGCCTTCCCCCTGCTGCATATGTCTGGGTTATTATATAGACTGCATGTGTCTGGGTTATTATATAGGCTGCATGTGTCTGGGTTATTATAGGCTGCATGTGTCTGGGTTATTATAGGCTGCATGTGTCTGGGTTATTATATAGGCTGCATGTGTCTGGGTTATTATATAGACTGCATGTGTCTGGGTTATTATATAGACTGCATGTGTCTGGGTTATTATATAGGCTGCATGTGTCTGGGTTATTATAGGCTGCATGTGTCTGGGTTATTATAGGCTGCATGTGTCTGGGTTATTATAGGCTGAATGTGTCTGGGTTATTATAGGCTGCATGTGTCTGGGTTATTATAGGCTGCATGTCCTGCTGGGTTATTATAGGCTGCATGGCCTGCTGGGTTATTATAGGCTGCATGTGTCTGGGTTATTATATAGGCTGCATGTGTCTGGGTTATTATAGGCTGCATGTGTCTGGGTTATTATATAGGCTGCATGGCCTGCTGGGTTATTATAGGCTGCATGTGTCTGGGTTATTATAGGCTGCATGTGTCTGGGTTATTATATAGGCTGCATGTGTCTGGGTTATTATAGGCTGCATGTGTCTGGGTTATTATAGGCTGCATGTGTCTGGGTTATTATATAGGCTGCATGTGTCTGGGTTATTATAGGCTGCATGTGTCTCAGTTATTATATAGGCTGCATGTGTCTGGGTTATTATAGGCTGCATGTGTCTGGGTTATTATAGGCTGCATGTGTCTGGGTTATTATAGGCTGCATGTGTCTGGGTTATTATAGGCTGCATGTCCTGCTGGGTTATTATAGGCTGCATGGCCTGCTGGGTTATTATAGGCTGCATGTGTCTGGGTTATTATAGGCTGCATGTGTCTGGGTTATTATAGGCTGCATGTGTCTGGGTTATTATAGGCTGCATGTGTCTGGGTTATTATAGGCTGCATGTGTCTGGGTTATTATAGGCTGCATGTGTCTGGGTTATTATAGGCTGCATGTCCTGCTGGGTTATTATAGGCTGCATGTGTCTGGGTTATTATAGGCTGCATGTGTCTGGGTTATTATAGGCTGCATGTCCTGCTGGGTTATTATAGGCTGCATGTGTCTGGGTTATTATAGGCTGCATGTCCTGCTGGGTTATTATAGGCTGCATGTCCTGCTGGGTTATTATAGGCTGCATGTCCTGCTGGGTTATTATAGGCTGCATGTCCTGCTGGGTTATTATAGGCTGCATGGCCTGCTGGGTTATTATAGGCTGCATGGCCTGCTGGGTTATTATAGGCTGCATGGCCTGCTGGGTTATTATAGTCTGCATGTGTCTGGGTTATTATAGGCTGCATGTGTCTGGGTTATTATAGGCTGCATGTGTCTGGGTTATTATAGGCTGCATGTGTCTGGGTTATTATAGGCTGCATGTCCTCCTGGGTTATTATAGGCTGCATGGCCTGCTGGGTTATTATAGGCTGCATGTGTCTGGGTTATTATAGGCTGCATGTGTCTGGGTTATTATAGGCTGCATGTGTTTGGGTTATTATAGGCTGCATGTGTCTGGGTTATTATAGGCTGCATGTCCTGCTGGGTTATTATAGGCTGCATGTGTCTGGGTTATTATAGGCTGCATGTCCTGCTGGGTTATTATAGGCTGCATGTCCTGCTGGGTTATTATAGGCTGCATGGCCTGCTGGGTTATTATAGGCTGCATGGCCTGCTGGGTTATTATAGGCTGCATGGCCTGCTGGGTTATTATAGGCTGCATGGCCTGCTGGGTTATTATAGGCTGCATGGCCTGCTGGGTTATTATAGTCTGCATGTCCTGCTGGGTTATTATAGTCTGCATGTCCTGCTGGGTTATTATAGGCTGCATGTGTCTGGGTTATTATAGGCTGAATGGCCTGCTGGGTTATTATAGGCTGCATGGTCTGCTGGGTTATTATAGGCTGCATGTGTCTGGGTTATTATAGGCTGAATGGCCTGCTGGGTTATTATAGGCTGCATGTGGCTGGGTTATTATATAGGCTGCATGGCCTGCTGGGTTATTATAGGCTGCATGTGTCTGGGTTATTATATAGGCTGCATGGCCTGCTGGGTTATTATAGGCTGCATGGCCTGCTGGGTTATTATAGGCTGCATGGCCTGCTGGGTTATTATAGGCTGCATGGCCTGCTGGGTTATTATAGGCTGCATGTGTCTGGGTTATTATAGGCTGCATGTGTCTGGGTTATTATAGGCTGCATGTGTCTGGGTTATTATAGGCTGCATGTCCTGCTGGGTTATTATAGGCTGCATGGCCTGCTGGGTTATTATAGGCTGCATGTGTCTGGGTTATTATAGGCTGCATGTGTCTGGGTTATTATAGGCTGCATGTGTCTGGGTTATTATAGGCTGCATGTGTCTGGGTTATTATAGGCTGCATGTCCTGCTGGGTTATTATAGGCTGCATGTGTCTGGGTTATTATAGGCTGCATGTGTCTGGGTTATTATAGGCTGAATGGCCTGCTGGGTTATTATAGGCTGCATGTGTCTGGGTTATTATAGGCTGCATGTCCTGCTGGGTTATTATAGGCTGAATGGCCTGCTGGGTTATTATAGGCTGCATGTGTCTGGGTTATTATAGGCTGCATGTCCTGCTGGGTTATTATAGGCTGCATGGCCTGCTGGGTTATTATAGGCTGCATGGCCTGCTGGGTTATTATAGGCTGCATGGCCTGCTGGGTTATTATAGTCTGCATGTCCTGCTGGGTTATTATAGGCTGCATGTGTCTGGGTTATTATAGGCTGAATGGCCTGCTGGGTTATTATAGGCTGCATGGCCTGCTGGGTTATTATAGGCTGCATGTGTCTGGGTTATTATAGGCTGCATGTGTCTGGGTTATTATAGGCTGCATGTGTCTGGGTTATTATAGGCTGAATGGCCTGCTGGGTTATTATAGGCTGCATGGCCTGCTGGGTTATTATAGGCTGCATGTGTCTGGGTTATTATAGGCTGCATGTGTCTGGGTTATTATAGGCTGCATGTGTCTGGGTTATTATATAGGCTGCATGTGTCTGGGTTATTATAGGCTGCATGTGTCTGGGTTATTATAGGCTGCATGTCCTGCTGGGTTATTATAGGCTGCATGTGTCTGGGTTATTATAGGCTGCATGTGTCTGGGTTATTATAGGCTGCATGTCCTGCTGGGTTATTATAGGCTGCATGTGTCTGGGTTATTATAGGCTGCATGTCCTGCTGGGTTATTATAGGCTGCATGTCCTGCTGGGTTATTATAGGCTGCATGTCCTGCTGGGTTATTATAGGCTGCATGGCCTGCTGGGTTATTATAGGCTGCATGGCCTGCTGGGTTATTATAGGCTGCATGGCCTGCTGGGTTATTATAGTCTGCATGGCCTGCTGGGTTATTATAGGCTGCATGTGTCTGGGTTATTATAGGCTGAATGGCCTGCTGGGTTATTATAGGCTGCATGGCCTGCTGGGTTATTATAGGCTGCATGTGTCTGGGTTATTATAGGCTGCATGTGTCTGGGTTATTATAGGCTGCATGTGTCTGGGTTATTATAGGCTGCATGGCCTGCTGGGTTATTATAGGCTGCATGTGTCTGGGTTATTATAGGCTGCATGTGTCTGGGTTATTATAGGCTGCATGTGTCTGGGTTATTATAGGCTGAATGGCCTGCTGGGTTATTATAGGCTGCATGTGTCTGGGTTATTATAGGCTGCATGTCCTGCTGGGTTATTATAGGCTGCATGTCCTGCTGGGTTATTATAGGCTGCATGTCCTGCTGGGTTATTATAGGCTGCATGTCCTGCTGGGTTATTATAGGCTGCATGGCCTGCTGGGTTATTATAGGCTGCATGGCCTGCTGGGTTATTATAGGCTGCATGGCCTGCTGGGTTATTATAGTCTGCATGTCCTGCTGGGTTATTATAGGCTGCATGTGTCTGGGTTATTATAGGCTGAATGGCCTGCTGGGTTATTATAGGCTGCATGGCCTGCTGGGTTATTATAGGCTGCATGTGTCTGGGTTATTATAGGCTGCATGTGTCTGGGTTATTATAGGCTGCATGTGTCTGGGTTATTATAGGCTGAATGGCCTGCTGGGTTATTATAGGCTGCATGGCCTGCTGGGTTATTATAGGCTGCATGTGTCTGGGTTATTATAGGCTGCATGTGTCTGGGTTATTATAGGCTGCATGTGTCTGGGTTATTATATAGGCTGCATGTGTCTGGGTTATTATAGGCTGCATGTGTCTGGGTTATTATAGGCTGCATGTCCTGCTGGGTTATTATAGGCTGCATGTGTCTGGGTTATTATAGGCTGCATGTGTCTGGGTTATTATAGGCTGCATGTCCTGCTGGGTTATTATAGGCTGCATGTGTCTGGGTTATTATAGGCTGCATGTGTCTGGGTTATTATAGGCTGCATGTGTCTGGGTTATTATATAGGCTGCATGTGTCTGGGTTATTATAGGCTGCATGTGTCTGGGTTATTATAGGCTGCATGTGTCTGGGTTATTATAGGCTGCATGTCCTGCTGGGTTATTATAGGCTGCATGTGTCTGGGTTATTATAGGCTGCATGTGTCTGGGTTATTATAGGCTGCATGTCCTGCTGGGTTATTATAGGCTGCATGGCCTGCTGGGTTATTATAGGCTGCATGGCCTGCTGGGTTATTATAGGCTGCATGGCCTGCTGGGTTATTATAGGCTGCATGGCCTGCTGGGTTATTATAGGCTGCATGGCCTGCTGGGTTATTATAGGCTGCATGTCCTGCTGGGTTATTATAGGCTGCATGGCCTGCTGGGTTATTATAGGCTGCATGGCCTGCTGGGTTATTATAGTCTGCATGTCCTGCTGGGTTATTATAGTCTGCATGTCCTGCTGGGTTATTATAGGCTGCATGTGTCTGGGTTATTATAGGCTGAATGGCCTGCTGGGTTATTATAGGCTGCATGGCCTGCTGGGTTATTATAGGCTGCATGTGTCTGGGTTATTATAGGCTGAATGGCCTGCTGGGTTATTATAGGCTGAATGGCCTGCTGGGTTATTATAGGCTGCATGTGGCTGGGTTATTATATAGGCTGCATGGCCTGCTGGGTTATTATAGGCTGCATGTGTCTGGGTTATTATAGGCTGCATGTCCTGCTGGGTTATTATAGGCTGCATGGCCTGCTGGGTTATTATAGGCTGAATGGCCTGCTGGGTTATTATAGGCTGCATATGGCTGGGTTATTATATAGGCTGCATGGCCTGCTGGGTTATTATAGTCTGCATTTCCTGCTGGGTTATTATAGTCTGCATGTCCTGCTGGGTTATTATAGGCTGCATGTGTCTGGGTTATTATAGGCTGAATGGCCTGCTGGGTTATTATAGGCTGCATGGCCTGCTGGGTTATTATAGGCTGCATGTGTCTGGGTTATTATAGGCTGAATGGCCTGCTGGGTTATTATAGGCTGAATGGCCTGCTGGGTTATTATAGGCTGCATGTGGCTGGGTTATTATATAGGCTGCATGGCCTGCTGGGTTATTATAGGCTGCATGGCCTGCTGGGTTATTATAGGCTGCATGGCCTGCTGGGTTATTATAGGCTGCATGGCCTGCTGGGTTATTATAGTCTGCATGTCCTGCTGGGTTATTATAGGCTGCATGTGTCTGGGTTATTATAGGCTGCATGTCCTGCTGGATTATTATAGGCTGAATGGCCTGCTGGGTTATTATAGGCTGAATGGCCTGCTGGGTTATTATAGGCTGCATGTGGCTGGGTTATTATATAGGCTGCATGGCCTGCTGGGTTATTATAGGCTGCATGTGTCTGGGTTATTATAGGCTGAATGTGTCTGGGTTATTATAGGCTGCATGTGTCTGGGTTATTATAGGCTGCATGTCCTGCTGGGTTATTATAGGCTGAATGGCCTGCTGGGTTATTATAGGCTGAATGGCCTGCTGGGTTATTATAGGCTGCATGTGGCTGGGTTATTATATAGGCTGCATGGCCTGCTGGGTTATTATAGGCTGCATGGCCTGCTGGGTTATTATAGGCTGCATGGCCTGCTGGGTTATTATACGCTGCATGTCTTGTTGGACTAAATAATAACAATACAAAATAAAGATGATGTGCCAATCATATACTGCCTGCCCAGCCTCTATGCCAGAGGGCAGTCAATACATGATTGACACAGAAGAATTATTTCTTAGGGTGACGGGTCCCCTTGAATAAAGGGTCACTGAAAATGCAACATCTGCTTGATTTCTAGAAAGTATAATAGTAAGCAATGCTGTTACTGAAAGGAGGCTCTCTGTGGCTGCTTTATAAGTATGAATTACACCCATGGTTGGACTGGGAACACTGGGAAAAAACCTAGTGGGCCCCGCCGACCCAGACTCACTGTGCTCCATACTTACTCCCAATTGTGACCGCAAAGAGGAGGTAAAAAGTATGTGCAGTTGTGTTGAAGGCCGACGCACAGAAGTAGGAGTCTGAGACAGGGGTGGGGGGGCCCTGAGGTGGCAGCATCAGTGGTTCCAAGACACCCCAGTCCAACACTGATTACACTTTACTGCTTTACTGTAAATTTGGAAGAGAATATATAGTGCGCCAGTGGTTCTTTATCAAACAGAATCACACTGCAGTACAGATAGATAACAGGGGGTTTACTATCAGGGCCATTTTAATAAATGGGCAAAAGGGGCAATTACCCAGGGCCCACAAGACCTGAGGGCCCACCATCAAACCTGCTATCATTTTTGACTGAAGCATCTCATAGAAAAGACAGACCCCTCATTATAATTATCTGAAAGAGCTCAACATTTCTCTTTACTTTAACTTCTCTGTTAGAACAAAAGTTTTCCTTTGGATTTGTTTTTAAATAAAAGGCTGGTATTAGTGAGTATGGCTTTTTTGCTTGCAATACTATTGGTTCAGGGCAGTGTGCCTGGATATATATAGGCTATTTCTTTATTTCCTACCTATATATTTAAGTTCTCTTGCTTGAGGGTAGTTCTTTTACAAATGTCTTAGAGCCATTGTGGGGGCCCCCAGTGAGATCTTTGCCTTACACTCGTGCCTTAAAGCAGCCCTTTTTCCTATGGTTTCTTTATGGATTGAGTATGAATGATGGAGTATGAATTACACCCTGGTTGGGCCACCATACCAATATGGCACATTACTGCAGTGAATTATGTGCGTTATTTTATTCTAGAGAAAAGAATTTTCGGTACACCAGTGGTTCTTCATTAAACAGTAGCTGTAATACCCAGGCTATAATCACATTGCAGTTAGATAATAATCAATATTGAGACCTTAGTACTTAGTTTAAAATGATCTCTCGGATTATGACACCTCTGGGCGGCTGCATAGTGATTTGTGCTCTCTACACCTATTAATGTCACTTAGGGTCCCAATAACCAGAAGCAAGAGGCACTATTGGCCTATGTATAAAGGTGCAGAAATGCTTCATATATACGTAAAAATAGTTAAAGATTAGTTTTTTTACTTGCTTGTTTGTTTTTGTTTTTGTTTTATTATTACTCTTTATTTCTATAGCACCGCCATATTCAGCAGCACCTTACACAGATTATACATCATTCGCATCATTAGACTTTCTTTATGATGTCTCCAAGGAACGGTTGAATTTCTCCATTTTTTAACGATTAGATATTTTTTACAGGCTGCTCTAATATTGGATTACACTTATACTGACCTTTTAAATGTTTTTTCAATCTGATTTGAGTTCTGAACATCCAATTCCTCTCTGGGAATGTCCTGGGAACAAGAAGACGCAGCTCACAGCATTTCTCCCCCTGTAGCCTTTAATTATAATTTTTATGAATTCTCGTGACGAGGAACTGATAAACCTTTTGTGACCTTTTCATTTAGCGAAAGCTTTGGGGATTCACTCTTTGTTGGATTTATTATAATCAGAGGTTTGGGTGGAACAAGGGATAATCTATAGAAGCCCTTCCGAACTTATTGAGGGGGTGAGACACTCGGATCCTATTTCATGTGAGCAAAAAACAACATAAAGGAAAGGCAATGCTGTAAAACTATGAGCTATAATGGTGGCCTCTCTGATCAATATTGGCTATTAGAGCCCACAGTCTGCTTGGGGGAAACAATAGTCATTTCTAAAAAAAAATAGTCCCCTACAGTGTTAGGTTGTTCACACCGGGAGGGAGCTCCCAGCAGGGTCGGACAGGGGGGGGACGGGCCCACCGGGGCTCCCGACCCAATTCCCGCGTTCCCTAATTCCCTCCCCCCCGCAGGGGCACCCATGACCCCCATCACGGGGTCCCCCACCTGACGTCCACCTCCCCCGAAAGCGTGTCATTTAACTCGTCAAGTGGTCGTGCAGGGGGAGCGCCGGCCGCCGGGGCCCACCAAGATTTTTCCCGGTGTCCTGGCGGCCCAGTCCGACCCTGGCTCCCAGGTTGGACAGCCATGTTGTGGCCCAGACATGAGGATTTTAGATCCCAGCAGTTAGAATTTTATCCCAATTATTACCAAACTTTCCCAACAGTCAAGGTGTTTCATGAATTGACACATTTATCAAAGTGGATCAGTTTGACAGGCCATCGCAATGTCTTCTACTGCTCTGAGCGGTTAAACTGCATTTTGAGTTATAGAGTGTTAAGGCTCAGTGGTAGCACTAATCTCTAACACCCCAAGGAATCCTTTAAGGGGGAAATTCAGCTTCAAGTTAACGTTTAGAATGTTATAGTATTTCAATTCTCAGCAACTTTGCAATTGGGCTTCCTTTTTATTTTTTTTAATAGTTTTTAAACTATTCGCCTTCTTCTTCTGACTCTTTCCAGCTTTCAGCAGCCAAAAACTATTGTTCTGTGTGGCTACAATTGTATTGTTATTGTTTCTTCTTATAAATTAACTTTAGATTTAGGCCTCTTCTGTTCATAAACCAGTTTCTCATTCAAACCACTGTCTGGTTACTAGGGTCATTTAGACCCTAGCAACCAAGTAGCTGCTCAAAACTAGAGAGCTGCTGAACAAAAAGCTAAATAACTACAGGTGTGGGATCCCTTATCCGGAAACCCATTATCTAGAAAGCTCCGAATTATGGGAAGGCCATCTCCCATAGACACCATTTTAATAAAATAATTCAATTTTTAACAAAGATTTCCTTTTGCTCTGTAAAAATAAAACAGTACCTGTACTTGATCCCAACTAAGATATAATTACCCCTTATTGGGGGCAGAACAGCCCTATTGGGTTTATTTAATGGTTAAATGATTCCCTTTTCTCTGTAATAATAAAACAGTACCTGTACTTGATCCCAACTAGGATATAATTACCCCTTATTGGGGGCAGAACAGCCCTATTGGGTTTATTTCATGGTTAAATGATTCCCTTTTCTCTGTAATAATAAAACAGTACCTGTACTTGATCCCAACTAAGATATAATTACCCCTTATTGGGGGCAGAACAGTCCTATTGGGTTTATTTAATGGTTAAATGATTCCCTTTTCTCTGTAATAATAAAACAGTACCTGTACTTGATCCCAACTAAGATATAATTACCCCTTATTGGGGGCAGAACAGCCCTATTGGGTTTATTTCATGGTTAAATGATTCCCTTTTCTCTGTAATAATAAAACAGTACCTGTACTTGATCCCAACTAAGATATAATTACCCCTAATTGGGGGAAGAAGAATCCTATTGGGTTTAATTATGCTTAAATAATTTTTTAGTAGACTTAGAGATCCAAATTACGTAAAGATCCCTTATCTGGAAGACCCCCAGGTCCTGAGCATTCAAGTCCCATACCTGTACAAATAATAAAAAAATAAAGATGAATTGCAGATTGTCTCAGAATAGCATTCCCTACATTGTGTGACTGTGTGATTTATTTCCCCATGGATAGGAGCTTAGTAAATATGACGGCACATATCCTCACATCTAGGTAAAAAACTGATCTTTAATAAGTTAGGTCAGAAGGTAATAAATAAAAGGTAATAAGGTGTGTATATGTGTGTGAGTATCCGTGTGGGTGTGTGAGTATATGTGCCTCCTTATCAGCTCTGTTTGTGCTGTAATAGTGATGGGGGGGGGCAGAATTATCCAAAGTTGATTTATAGGCACCCATACATTTCACTTCCGCTGATGACGGCATTTTTATAATATAGGAGAGGCTTTATTTAACATGGAAAAGGTTGTATTCCTGTTTCTTTTGTGATATATACAAGCTTAGTACTCTTCCTGATACAGCTTGTAATTCTCATTCATAGAGTAACCTGTCTTGCTTGCACCGTATAGATCCGGCACGCCAACCTCTAATGGCCCAACTACAGCTTTACGGAGAGGGGCCAAATGCACAACAGAGAAGAAGGCGATAGTATATAAATGGGATAAGCAAAAGTAAATAGTCAGCTCTTGAGTTAATTATTGGCTGCACTTATGTTAAAAGGGTAGTTTACCTTTAAATTAACTTTTTGTATGATGAATACTGTATATACTCGAGTATAAGCCTAGTTTTTCAGCACCCAAAATGTGCTGAAAAAGTCACCCTCGGCTTATACTCGAGTCGGGTGCCATGGGTCCCTCCAGACTACCACCCTCTGTCCTTTGTGTGCAAATTAGGCCACCTGCAACCAAACCCTCCCAGTGCCCTGCGCCCACTCCCAGTCACAATACTTATTTCCCCTTACGTGTCCTCCGGGACTGGGTCTGCTGCCAGTTTGCCAATGCGCAATGAGCATGGGGTAGTACTCATATTGTTTTTGTTGACCCTCTTCTCCATTCACAGAGCTAGTTTACGGTTTTTCTTTTAAATAAATATTTAAACACATATACCCCACTGATGCCTCAATTTATGTAATTTACTGGTTTTTATTTTGACTATTGAAAATTAGCAGTAGCGACTGCATTTCCCACCCATGGCTTATACTTGAGTTAATAAGTTTTTCCAGTTTTCAAAGGTAAAATTAGGTACCTCGGCTTATATTCGGATCGGCTTATACTCGAGTATATACGGTATATTGATATTTCAAGACAATTTGCAATTGGTCTTCATTTATTTATTTTTTTTTTTTATAATTTCTCTTTTTGTTCAGTAGTGCTCCAGTCAGCTATCTGGTTGCTAGCGTCTTATTTAGCCTAGCAACCAGGTAGTGGGTTGAATGGGAGACAGGAATATAATTAAGAGAGGACCTGCATAGAAAGTAAAGTAAAATCAAATAAAATAAAATTGTAGCCTCACAGAGCAATAGTTATTGACTGCAGAGGTCAGTGATCCTTGTTTGAAAGCTGGAAGGGTTCCCCATACCTATAAGGTAGCAGGAGCCTTGACAGTGCTAGGTACAGCAAGGGGTGGAAGGGGTTAATTAATAGAGGCTAAGTCTGGGGGAAGGAGGGCTTGTAAGTAAGGGGAGGGACCAGGATAAGGAAACTAACAGCAGGTACCATTACCTTGTGGAGAGTCAAGGAGCTTGTCCCGCCTGCCTGCCCTTGAATATAAGCAAGGATGACCGGGTTAGGGAGGGGTTCGTTTATGCTGTCACAGCATGCGGTAGGAATGCTTGCTGGAAGGTGGGGGCTAAGCCCCAGTTTTAGCACATGGGTTTCAAAAGTGGATGGTAACCTCCTCGGACAAGGGTCCCAGGAGAGTAGTGGATTCTGGTTGCCTGCTCTCACTTGCCCACGTGAAGCTGTTGTGGAAGGCGGCCGGCATGGCAGCCATGGTTGGTGGTTTGGAGTGGGCAAGCATTCCAATGGGCATAACGTGGATGGTTATTGTTAAAATGTTGATCATTTTATAAGTTATTTTGTATTTATATATTTACATATTTTCTGTTAATAAAGCTGTGGCCTGTTATATCTCATCCTGGGCGTCATTATTGTCTCTGAGGTACCGGGGGTGGGGAAAGAGCTAACATAAGGGAGACTGCGTAACTGACGCTGCACTGTAAAGAGGCAGAAGAAAGCAAATAATTACGATAAATAGAAAAAATAAATAATGAAAACCAGTGTCAATGTTACTAGAAATAGGGCATTCTATAACATACTAATAGTTAATTTAAAGGTAAACAACCCCTTTACTCCAAAGTTCAGGTTGTGGTCATTTTTGCAATTTCAACAAAAATGTACATAAAAACATTGTCAGGATTGATAACTTGGTTACTAAAGAAAATAAAAACAGGCCAGAAAATGTGTAAAGGGTTGGGGGTTCACAACTGAAAGTAAGAGAAGGGCCTGGGAAGAAAAGGAGAAGAGAATAGGCCACATGTGATCCCCCCCAAAATGGCATAAGCTGCACCTTGTTTGTGTTGGCTTTATGTGCCCAAAAACTGAAAATCCACATATATAACGAGTCCCATTGTGTTCCAGTTCAGCATTAATCTGGGAGTAGGAAGGAAACATTCCACGATTCACTTATCTCTATCAGTGCATTTTTCATTTACGGCATTT
This sequence comes from Xenopus tropicalis, assembly GCF_000004195.4. Lineage (NCBI taxonomy): Eukaryota > Metazoa > Chordata > Amphibia > Anura > Pipidae > Xenopus > Xenopus tropicalis. The sequence continues at coordinate 196,299,845 of NC_030677.2, read as the reverse complement.
AGTTGGAGGGACTTTAAAAATGGAACACGAATATCTCTTTAATCTGAAACACTTTGTACTGGTTTCTGGATGCATTTGAGATTCCAACATGTTTGTAGCAGGATGAATATGTTCTGGCATCACAAAACAGAAATAGCGGCTACACTACAGCTAGCTTGTAATGGTAAGGAATGAGAATTAGTGACTGTATCAAAATAACTGCCAACACATCCTATTGGGGTTGTCCCTGGACTGTAGGTACTCAGAGGTTTTGTATGGTCTTATCGTGGACATTGAGGACTTTTTGTATGAAATTTTTCATAGTTTAGACTGCATAAATGTTGTATATTGGATGCTGTAGATAGATAGATGATAGATAGATAGATAGATAGATACCTGTAGATAGATAGATAGATAGATAGATAGATAATGATAGATAGATAGATGATAGATGATAGATAGATAGATAGATAGATAGATAGATAAATAGATAGATAGATAGATAGATAGATAGATAGATAGATACCTGTAGATAGATAGATAGATAGATAGATTGATACCTGTAGATAGATATAGATAGATAGATAGATAGATAGATAGATAGATAGATAGATAGATAATGATAGATAGATAGATAGATAGATGATAGATAGATGATAGATAGATAGATAGATACCTGTAGATAGATAGATAGATAGATGATAGATAGATGATAGATAGATAGATATAGATAGATAGATGATAGATAGATACTAGATAGATAGATAGATAGATAGATAGATAGATACAGTAGATAGATAGATAGATAGATAGATGAAAGATAGATAGATAGATAGATAGATAGATAGATAGATACAGTAGATAGATAGATAGATAGATGATAGATATATAATGATAGATATATAGATAGATAGATAGATGATTGATAGATAGATAGATAGATAGATACAGTAGATAGATGATAGATAGATAGATAGATAGATAGATAGAGGATAGATAGATAGATACAGTAGATTTATAGATACAGTAGATAGATGATAGATATATAGATACAGTAGATAGATAGATAGATAGATAGATAGATAGATAGATAGATAGAGAGAGAGAGAGAGAGATACATAGATAGATAGATAGATAGATAGATAGATAGATAGATAGATAGATTTTTTTCCCATCTTGTTTTGCAGTACAAATGGCTGATTTTCATCCCCTGAACTAATTTTGAATTTTTCATTTACCTTCTGAGTCTACTAATGAACCACTTTTCTGATTACCACTGTATCAGAATACCTGATATTCATATTGCATACATGGTACGGGTTTTAGCATAAAAATCCAATTACAGGCTCTAAATTGGTTCCTTATTGAGTCTTAGCAGTGTGAAGATGCTTTCATAACTGTAATAGTAAACTGGCACAGTAGATTGAAAATATGATTGAAAAACCCCAGCTGCACATAGCAACTTTATTAAATTACAGGTATAGGACCTGTTATCCAGAATGCTCGGGACCTGGGGTTTTCCAGATAAGGGGTCTTTCCAGAATTCGCATCTCCATACCTTAGATCTACTGAAAAATAATGTAATTGGTAATTAAATCCAATAAGATTGTTTTTCCCCCAATAAGGATTAATTATATCTCAGTTCAAGTACAGGTACTGTTTTATTATTACAGAGAAAAGAGAATCATTTAACCATGAAATAAACCCAATAGGGCTGTTCTGCCCCCAATAAGGGGTAATTATATCTTAGTTGGGATCAAGTACAGGTACTGTTTTATTATTACAGAGAAAAGGGAATCATTTAACCATTAAATAAACCCAATAGGGCTGTTCTGCCCCCAATAAGGGGTAATTATATCTTAGTTGGGATCAAGTACAGGTACTGTTTTATTATTACAGAGAAAAGGGAATCATTTAACCATTAAATAAACCCAATAGGGCTGTTCTGCCCCCAATAAGGGGTAATTATATCTTAGTTGGGATCAAGTACAGGTACTGTTTTATTATTACAGAGAAAAGGGAATCATTTAACCATTAGATAAACCCAATAGGGCTGTTCTGCCCCCAATAAGGCGTAATTATATCTTAGTTGGGATCAAGTACAGGTACTGTTTTATTATTACAGAGAAAAGGGAATCATTTAACCATTAGATAAACCCAATAGGGCTGTTCTGCCCCCAATAAGGCGTAATTATATCTTAGTTGGGATCAAGTACAGGTTCTGTTTTATGATTACAGAGAAAAAGGAAATCATTTTTGAACATTTTAATTATTTAAGTCTATGGAAGATGGCCTTCCCGTAATCCAGAGTGTTTTGTATCAGGTTTCCGGATAATGGACCCCACACATGTATATAAAATATGTAAACATGTATAACAACATTTGCAAATCCTTATGATATGGGACTTTATTGCACTGACCATACATGCACACATTTTTAAAAGAAGTTTTGGGGCAAGGATCTAGAAGTTTAATCATGGAAGCCTTTTGCAGCATTATTAACCCATGAGCAGCCCTAACCAGTGAAGTCTCACTTCTTGCCAAGCAGCTCATTTTTTTCCATTCATTTGAATGGACAACTGAAATGTAGACTCAACTGTGTTAACACCTTGTAACCTTGTTATGCCAGAAAAGTAGATGTTGCTATGTTGATGACAGATAATGGGTTAAGTCTGCTGCAACCTTGTCTAGCCACTTTATACTGTAGCTCCTACCCCAGTAAGGGTGAAGACACACGGAGCTACTAGTAGCAGCTACTTGTTGTGGCTACTAAAATAGACAATGCTGATCAGTTACTGATAACTGTTTCTACGTGTGTTTTAGCAGAGGCAATTCTCAGTATTGTCTATGGCAGGGGATTTTCTAGCATTTAGTAGCCGTGACAAGTAGCTGCTACTAAGTAGCTCCATGTGTCTTCGCCCTAATAGAAATCAAAACAGATTATGCTTAGGGCCCCAAAATGGCCGCATATACTGGGAGCTCCCTCCTGGCGCAGGCTGCTCAGCAGTTGCTACAAACATTTTTTGAACAAAACAATATAGTTTCTTCCAACTGGAATCAATTAGATTGGTTTCCTTTTAACCTCTTTAAACAATATACTGGATATTACATTGAGTCATATACATAATGGTCATTAAAATCAAAAAGATAACAAGCTATTAATGTAACCAGTCTGAGTTTCCAGTCGATGCACCCAGTTACTGGAAGCCAATGGGGTTCAGATAAGGATAAATATTGCTTCTCTGTCCAGCCATTTGGTTGGACAGACGTTCCCGTTAGAGCAGATTCTCTCCCACATCGTATTCCCCTGCCGATATAACCACGTAGGAAGCTTAAGACTTTCCTGTCAGTCCTTTAGTTCCACTAATGTGGCAGATGGTGAGCAATCGCCTCGGGAGTGCGTACGTACAATGACAAGCACTGAGAGTTCATTATGCTGCAGTTATCTGACACCTTAGTCTTTTAGTTTTAATTGGAGTGTCGGAATGTTTAAAGTGACTGATTTAAAGCTAATTAAATTTCCGGTCTCCACTGTAAACACTCAGGCAAACTGTCACTATAGCATTACAATGAATGACTGTACAAATCCAACTGTCACTGAGCCCCCCATTTACAGTAAATGAGCAAAAACGGAATTACAAATGCAAGAGAGGGCAGCAATGAGAATGCACACCTACCTGCAGCACCATGTCTGGCCTTTTTGGGTCTAGCGCCGCCTAATGGAGCGCAGGGGACTGCAGCTATTCTCACCATGCCCCATACAAAGAAAATGGGCAAGGAGGCTATTTGGCATTTTGCACACTGCGTGGGGCATTGTAAATGGCCCCTTATGCATCACAAACCTAACAAGGTCAAAATGTACATGAAGGTGGCTAAGTGCACCCAATCAAGGTGTCAGCGTAAAGAGCAAAACAGCAATTCACAAAGGTGTCTGCACCCACAACTTGCACCTAGAGACAATGGGCTGGTTCCAACTGCTTTGATGAATTGCTCATAAGGTGCACAATACAGGGTGCATGGATTCAAGGGAGCCCTGGAAATAACACCATGCACCCACTTTATTATGGAATTGTAAACCATTTTTGGCTGTAAAACTGACAACCAGCTAGAATGGCACAGAGCATGGGGTACACTTGTCTCTAACACATAGGGGCTGATTTACTTACCCACGAACGGGTCGAAATGAGTCCGATTGCGTTTTTTTCGTAATGATCGGTATTTTGCGATTTTTTCGTATGTTTTGCGATTTTTTCGGATTCTTTACAAATTTTTCGTTACCAATACGTTTTTTGCGTAAAAACGCGAGTTTTTCGTATCCATTACGAAAGTTGCGCATTTTTCGTAGCGTTAAAACTTACGCGAAAAGTTGCGCATTTTTCGTAGCGTTAAGTTTTAACGCTACGAAAAATGCGCAACTTTTCGCATAAGTTTTAACGCTACGAAAAATGCGCAACTTTTTACGCAACTTTCGTAATGGATACGAAAAACTCGCGTTTTTACGCAAAAATCGCATTGGTAACGAAAAATTCGCAAAATGTTCGTTTTCAAGTCGGAACTTTTCCAATTCGGGTCGGATTTGTGGGTTAGTAAATCAGCCCCATAGGATTAGCCTTTGCTATTTGGAAGGATCAAGGGGGAGGTAGAGAAAATACAACTTACTTATGCTGTGTGCAGAAATCGTAAAGAAAGGGCACCAGAAGTTTCTTGCAGCAAATTCAAACAGAACTGATTTATTGTCCAAGACAATTGGTCCACAGGGATAGGCACAAAATACTTACAATGCAGGCAGTGAAGCAAATAGATTGGCAGGTTCAATGCAGAGCATATGATGTACAACATGCATGGTAGTAACAGAATATCCTGAGGGTTTCTACCTCTAGTTGTCTGGATCCCATACAGCAGATGTGGAACAGTGAAAATAATCTAAGCCTGATACCCATGTCAGTACTGTGGTCCCTACACTAAGACAGCAGAGCCTGCAAAGGAGAATACTCGCGCCTGTCTCTCCTGGTTGGAGCAGGTTGTTAACTAATTCTGATTTGAATCTCTTTCCTAGAAAGTGCTATAACTTATATCTGTCCTACACTAGCTAATCCTTGTTCACGACTCCCTGACTTCGCCAGAGGTCCCTCTGGGGCAGAACGGCTTTACTGGGGCCTTACTGATCCCAGGCTTAGTGGAACATCCGCCTGAGTCAACAGATACAGACCAATGAGGAAGATCCCCCCACTGCTAAAGACTATGTACAGGAAGTGGTCATAAGCCTTTTGGGTCAATTTTACATAATATTCTAAATAGCAAACTAGAAAAATGGGCACCTGCCCAGTAATAATGGAAATAAGGAAGGTAGGGTTTAAAGCTATAGGGCAGGGGTCCCCAACCAGTGACTCAGGGGCAACATGTTGCTCCCCAACCCCTTGGATGTTGCTCTCAGTGGCTCAAAGTAGGTGCTTATTTTTGAATTTCTGACTTGCGGGCAAGTTTTGGTTGCATAAAAACCAAGTGTACTGCCAAACAGAGCCTCAGTTAGACTGCCAGTCCACATAGGGGCTACCAAATAGCCAATCACAGCCCTTATTCCGCACCCCCAGGAACTTTTTCCATGCTTGTGTTGCTCCCCAACTCTTTTTACATTTGACTATGGCTCACGAGTAAAAAAGGTTGGGGACCCCTGCTATAGGGGATGTCCTATATAGAATTCTTGGGGGGGAACTGTATGGGTAAAAACATGGTTATCACCACTTTGCACTATGACTCCTAATAGCGTTACAGTATTTCAGTGCTTATCTAAATCATATACAGCAATGCAGTAATAAAATGAAGGTAATATTAGTAATAAATTTATTCTGTTTATACTGAAGGTAGAGTTGGAACAAAAGGATGAATAACTGCTGTGTATTAAGTCTCAAGTATTTGGGGATATTGATAAATAACACTATGGCATCAATCACTTACTGCCTTTGTTTGTGTAATACGTGCCATACAGTAACACTTTACAGCTACTTGAATAAATGGCTGCGTTTGCGTTACGTAGGCGGCCGCTCATGATTGATGAAGCCACTCAGGGAAAAATTCAAACAAATGTCATACTTTGTACCATGTCGCACTGTGGCTCTCGCAGACAGCTCCTGAGTGGGAGGCATCCGTCTGTTAATGTTTAACGGCAATGTTCCATGACAGTGTATAGGGCTAGCTGGATACTGATGAGTTTTATCTGGAATATGTAGAGCACCAAGGCAGAGGCGGCCAATGAAAATGCAGCACAGACAGAAACATGAGAGGGGTTTCCCGTTTCTCTATATCTGTTATCTGGCCAAACAGTACTTAAGATGCTTATAATGTTTTATATGTAGGTAGTAATTTAAGTGCTGCATGAAGGATTCATTAGTAAAAGAATAGGATGCAACTCAGATTTTGTGGTTTCAACTTATTGCCCAATCTTCCTTACATATAGGGGTCAATTTGCCAGACTACTCTGCTATTGCATTCATTCAGAAAATCTAGTTGCCCAGAGCTACCATTGGTGAAGTTGACTTGTCCTAGGGGTATCCTGGGGCCACACCTTGTTTTTAACAAATACTTGTGTTTTATGACTCAATTTTTGCTTATATGTTTTGTTTTATTTTTCTTTAGGACAGTAAGATTTAAAGATGTGGGAGCTCCTGATCCATATTAGTTCTGGTGTTAATTCTCTCCTGAATTTGGCATTAGAGCCAGAGAGATATTTGATGGATGAAATACACTGCAGTAAGATACTGTCCATTTCAAGAGCTGTTCAATTTGTTATATGTGATACATGTCACAGGGCTTAGTATATTGCATGCATAGGCATTTATCTTGTAATTTATTGTGTTTACTAAATATATTAACGGAATAATATGGGTTAAATGGAGGTGAATATGAGGTTAATTGTCCCCTGAATTCGGCATTGGAGCCAGAGAGATATTTGAGGGATGAAATACACTGCAGTGGGATGCTGTCCATTTCAAGATGTGTTTAATTTGTTATATATGTTATATGTGATACATGCCACAGGGCACTTGTTATATTGTATACATAGGCACTTAGTTTGCATTTCATTGTGTGCACTAAATATATTCACAGAATATTATGGGTTAAATGGAGGTGAATATGGACTGATCCTCCTCTTCCTGTGGGTATTTAAACACTTGTTTGTATTTGTACTAATAGGCTTGATAAAGGGCTGGATTGAAGCCCGAAACGTTGCCTTTGGCACTTGAGTAAAGATTCACATTTTTCAAAACAACCGGAGTGCTGCTGTTTTCATCATTTTTGTATTTATTTGCCCGGGCAGTGGGTGCAGTGTGCACCTGGGGCTACAAGAAGCTATTTTCACTGTGTAAGCACATGTTAACTGATTCTGGGGCCACACCTCCCTCCTGCTTTGCTAGGTGGATCTGCACAATGTGGTCAACTATGGCCGCCCTACTGTATGTGTGTACAGCTGTCTAAGAGCTACATAAGAACAATAAAACCTGAGTAGAGAAATGTGTGGTCACTCATCCTGCTGACTGACATGTTCACGAGCAGATAATGTGCCTCTGTGGGGCAGATGTACTGACGCAGAGCAGCTAATGCAAAGCAGGGGGTCAGCCTATAAATCTAAGATGGCAGGTTACCGGCAAAGGAGCAGAACAGGAGAAGTTTATTGGGTTCCTTTTAGAGGACAAGAAAGGCTAAAAGTTCAGCACTCTCACAGCACTCTCACTGCACTCTCTAGGTACTCTCTAGGCACTCTCTAGGTACTCTCTAGGCACTCTCACAGTACTCTCTAGGTACTCTGTAGGCACTCTCTAGGCACTCTCTAGGCACTCTCTAGGTACTCTCTAGGCACTCTCTAGGTACTCTCTAGGCACTCTCTAGGTACTCTCTAGGCACTCTCTAGGTACTCTCTAGGCACTCTCTAGGTACTCTCTAGGCACTCTTTATAGGGCAGATAATGTATATAACAGGTTACCGTTCTGCCTTGTATTTAGATCAGCAAAGTGGAGCTCAGTGAACCACATGAATCAAAGGATTTACGCCAAGTGGGGCAATTACCTGATGGCAAGATAAGTACCAGCACAATTCATTACTGCATAGTTGTTCTTTTTTATATAGCTTTGACATGTTACCTAGTTACATAGTTAATGTGGGTTAAAAAAACTAGTAGCACATGTAGAACACAGAGCACTCATGGGGCTTCAATTATGTGCAAAAATGTAATGGTGTAAGTCAATGTGTCAGTCCTACACAGAGGAGATTTATCATGACATATTTTGTGGCATTTTTGTGATGTCTTGATAAAAGAACTAAAGGGGTGGCCTCCCCTGCTATCTCTCTATAATCCCCTCTAATGTACTTGTACAGAGTAATCATGTCCCCTCGCAAGCGCCTCTTTTCCAGAGAAAACAACCCCAACCCTGACAGTCTCACCTCATAGTTTAACCCTTCCATCCCCTTTACCAGTTTAGTTGCAGTCTCTGGAGCCCAAAGCTGCACTGCAGAGCCTTACAGAAATTTTATATAATTCCCAGTCCCTACCCCTGTGGAGCTCACAATCTAAAGTCTTAAAGTAACAAATAAATAAAGACAAAAAAGGAACCCTCTCCATTACAAATGTAACAGCTTGATTATTGCATTCGTAGATGGGATATGTCTCACTGATGCCTGACATGCTGCATCATCATAACATTACAGATACAATCAATGGCATATTATTATTAACATTTATTTATACTGAACACTCCTATTATGAAGCAGCAGGCAGAACACTGGGCATATCATCCATTGATCAAAACAAAAGCTTTCATCATGACCAAAGAACTTGCTGATGCTTCAGGGTCATGGTTATGGCCTGGGGTTATTTAACTATGTTGATCTAAAAAGTAACTGGAGTTATTTACTATAAACAGAGGCAGCACTAGGTGCAACATATTCTCAAAATGCCACACCTGAAGTGCAGGGGGGCTCTATAGCAGGCAATCTGTGGGTTCTGGCCAATGCCAGGGGGGCTGTAAGATGCCACAGACAGTCACTATTTATTGGGCTGGGGGGGCTGTTTGTGCCTCTGGGTACTGGGAATGCCAGGGGGGCTGTAAGGTGCCACAGACAGTCACTATTTATTGGGCTGGGGGGGCTGTTTGTTCCTCTGGGTACTGGGAATGCCAGGGGGGCTGTAAGGTGCCACAGACAGTCACTATTTATTGGGCTGGGGGGGCTGTTTGTGCCTCTGGGTACTGGGAATGCCAGGGGGGCTGTAAGGTGCCAGAGACAGTAACTATTTATTGGGCTGGGGGGGCTGTTTGTTCCTCTGGGTACTGGGAATGCCAGGGGGGCTGTAAGGTGCCACAGACAGTCACTATTTATTGGGCTGGGGGGGCTGTTTGTGCCTCTGGGTACTGGGAATGCCAGGGGGGCTGTAAGATGCCACAGACAGTCACTATTTATTGGGCTGGGGGGGGCTGTTTGGGCCTCTGGGTACTTGCAATGCCAGGGTCTATTTTGACTCCCAGTCTAAACCTGCTCTATACTTTACACCTTTATACCCCCCACTTGTTTGCCTTACTTGTGGAAGGACATTGCCAATGCTTCACCTGCACGGTGCCCATAATAACTCACCCAACAGGAGGCAGATCAGCACTGGTGCAGTAGCGCAGCTTGTGCTTAAAGCCGTGTCTATGGTAATTGTGGGAAACAAGTGCTGCATTGTGTAAAAAAAACATGGTACATAGTGTATATAGTGTATAAGGCCCAATAAGTTATCATAAGACATTTAAACATCATTTTTGATTGACATATTAATACTTAGGCTAGATAATAATGATTAACGAGTTTTCATATTATAGAATACCATGTAGCCTTGCTAAAAATGAACATTAATATTTCCCATTTGAACCACTGCTTTGTGTATAGTTACATCCCTCTCCCTATGGCTCAGCCATACAATTCAAGGGAGTTTCTGGTCAGGTCGGAGCTATCAGAAATGATTCCAGTAAGAGCCTCCCTGTTTATAGCAGTTATTGCAGTTTTACTGTATAGGGGGCTGGTAAAATGGTCAGCCCTTTTCCCTTGCAGTCCCATGATTTAGACACCTAAGGGGATCCTTAGTTTAGAATGGAAGTGAGTCCCTTTCCTGGGTCAAAGTATGACCTACTGCGTTTCTCTAGGTTGGACCTTGGCAATGTGGTATATATATATATATAAGCAGAGCAGCCCTGTGCTCTGGGTCCCTTTTGTGTAAAAGCCCACCTGAGCAGGCAGGTTGGGGCAATGTTGACACCTAGGTCAGATGGGGGCCTAGTTAGTGTCAGGCTAAACTCTTTAATAGGTCAGTTAAGGCTAGCTAGAGAGCAGCCTTTGGCTCCAATGAGAAGTATCAGTGGGATAAAGTCCCGGATCCCAGATGGAAGTAGGGAAACAAGTGCACAGACTCAAGGCTAAATACAATTTGCCTGGGTTCCACTTGAAGGAACATTCCCAAAAGCTGGGGGTGTCCTTGTACTACCCTGGGGGGGTGGGGGGTGAATATTATATGAGGTGTATCTGTGAGTATATTTCTGGTGCCAGTGCTATGTGTAAAGACTGCTTTTGTGTTTATTGGTGTTTGAGATGAAGAACCATTGTTGCCCTTATTGTGTTTTACCCAAGAGTTATAGTTGCACAACACTCTCTGTCCTCCACTGTATGTGAGGGCTCATCCCTGAGAGAAATAGTCTCATCCAAGAAATTAAGTGTAAGGTGGTTGGTTTGGGGGTAAATCGGAAGGCCCCAATTACCATAAATGTATATCTGTAAAGCACGTTTCCGGTATCCAGTGTGAATTCAATCCTGAAACCTGTGAACATTTTACAAATGTACAAACAAAATGGCAAATGCCTGTGATTTAATGGGGGGGAATGGGATTTACTGGTAATGCTCACTAGGGAAACTCTGTGTTCATACAATTTACTTCTCCCTAGTGCTGAACTTTACACACTGGAGTGACATTGGCTGTTAAAGGTAAGGGATCATTATCCAGAAACCTGTTATCCAGAAAGCTCCAAATTACAGGAAGGCCATCTCCCATAGACTACACTATAATCAAATAATTAGAATTTTCAAAAATGATTTTGTTTTTCTCTGTAATAATAAAACAGTACCTGTACTTGATCCCAACTAAGATATAATTACCCCTTATTGGGGCAGAACAGCCCTATTGGGTTTATTTAATGGTTAAATGATTCCCTTTTCTCTGTAATAATAAAACAGTACCTGTACTTGATCCCAACTAAGATATAATTACCCCTTATTGGGGGCAGAACAATCCTATTGGGTTTATTTAATGGTTAAATGATTCCCTTTTCTCTGTAATAATAAAACAGTACCTGTACTTGATCCCAACTAAGATATAATTACCCCTTATTGGGGGCAGAACAGCCCTATTGGGTTTATTTAATGGTTAAATGATTCCCTTTTCTCTGTAATAATAAAACAGTACCTGTACTTGATCCCAACTAAGATATAATTACCCCTTATTGGGGGCAGAACAGTCCTATTGGGTTTATTTCATGGTTAAATGATTCCCTTTTCTCTGTAATAATAAAACAGTACCTGTACTTGATCCCAACTAAGATATAATTACCCATTATTGGGGGCAGAACAATCCTATTTAATTTAATTAATGTTTAAAAGGCTTAAAGTATGGAGATCCAAATAACAGAAAGACCCCTTATTGAGAAAAACTCAGGTCCTGAGCATTTGGAATAATAGTTTCCATTTCTGTATTAGGTTATATATTGCTAGATAATATGCATGTAATGGTTACCTCTCTATAACCTCTAATGGTCCATTCTTTTCTATGGCCTATTCAGAGTCTTTTCTTTGGAAATCATGTTTAGGAAATGTTTAATATTTTAATCTGGTTCAGGGTCAATAACACCGGGGAATTGTTTAATGGCTCCCTTTGCTCTTTTTATTCCCAAGAACAATCAGATTGTCGATGGCTGTTTGCTCTGCTTGTCTGTCGTGCTTGGGAATGGTAAATCATTGCTGCAAACTGAATAGAACTTCCTTTGCCTTCGACATGGCGGCTGTCAGACCCTTTCAAAGCACAGCGAATGGGTTTTGTACACCCGAGAAAGATTAATGGAATGTAGAATGAAGTACGGAAGCTGAAACAAAGCTGCGCGTTGTAAATCACAGGGCCCCTTTGCAATGTATGGCACACATGAAGGTTTAATCTCAGCAGACAAACTGATTTTTGTACCATAACCCTGAAGGGACAATATACCCACTTTATAGTTTGGCTTAATGTTCATGTTTGTTTTCCTGTATATGTTCAGCGGCCAATTATTTGGATGACGTTATGCCCAAAGTCCACCATCAGTCATTTCATTTTGTCCAGTGTCCAGGACCTCTGCCTTTGTGCCCCCTATAGTGTGCAGGCCAGGTCATGCTAATAGGCCACAAGGCACAGTGTGGGTTTTTTTTTACTTTTTACATAGTAATCTGTGTAGTTTCACTTTGTAGCAATGCAGCAATGGCCCTGAGTAAAACCTTGTGTCAAGGAAAGCCAATGAAGCTTGTATCTTGGTTTTAGTATAGGGCAGAGAGGCAATTTGCTCTGGGACTCAGCGGTGTAACATGGTCGCTCCAGGACCCCCTACAGAAAAATCCTCTGAGGGGACCCAGTACCCCTGCCCCCCCTACCGGCCCTGCTGTGCCATACCTCCCATCCCCAACTACAACACTATATTTAAAGCTAGGAGAGGGGCTGGGGAGGGGGACTATGATACAGTAAACCCCCATGGGCCCCTATACATAGACACTCTGGGACCTCAGCATCACAGGGGACATGTGGATGGACATTTCATATTTGTAACTAGTAATGACTGAATCTGTCCCATTTTGCTTCGCTGAAAAGATTCCCAAACAGTGGAAAATCCATGTACCGGCAAAACTATTTTGGCAAATGAAATTTGCCACGTAAAAATAAGCCGAGAGTAAAAAAAAATGTAAAAAAAACCACACACAACAATTTTTTGTTGCACAGCAAATTTTGTCGCCCGTTTTGCAAAAAAATCCCCCATTGGCGAAACAGGGAAATTAACTGCGAATCCAAGCCTGCCGAATTATTTCGCCCATTTGTAACCACTCTTAGATAAATGCATCAGGGATATGCAACCTGTGTTGGTTGGGAGGTGCTGGGAGTTGAAGTGCAACAACAGTTGGAGAGAGTCACATCTATGAGGTACATTCATTTTCTTTCCCTTAGGCTGAGCCCCTGCCTTCTGTTCGACTCTGAGGCCTACCCTGTACATGTACCCTATTTAGTGATGAGCAAATTTTTTCGCCAAGCATGGTTTCACAGCAAATTTACGCATTTTGCCATTGGCGAATTGTTTTGTGAAACTTTTGTGAAAATTCGCCAAGGAAAAATCTGTGCATGTAAAAAAAAAAGTCACGGGAGACAAAAAAGTCCAGGTCTAGTATCTAACAGTAACCAATTAGATTTTGCTTTCAGACCATTAAATGACCATTAAATACTACCTGCTGATTAGTTGCTATGAGTTACAATACATTATTATATTTGCTATTATAATTATTATTAACAATAGCAATAATAATAGTAGTGTAGATATAAAAAAAACCCAATAAAAGTATGAGTTACTTTTGGTGCTTAAGTTGGAAAGTTTCATTCCATAAAAGAAAAATAAAGACATGTCCATCAAGATCAACCTTTTAACCTGCTAAACCCTACCTAGAAAATAAAACAAAATCCATATAAATCTGTTTCCAATTATCCTCAGATCAATTGTTTTATCACCACTAATGTTTTATTATTGTTCCAGTAATATAATACCGGTATATGTGCTCATGGATACCTCATATCTCATTATTTTTAGTTCTCTCCGCAAAATGCATTTGTCACGCAATTTTTTTGTCGCCCATGTCTTTTTTGTCGCCCATGTCTTTTTTGTTGCCCATGTCTTTTTTGTCACCCATGTCTTTTTGTTGCCCATATCTTTTTTGTCGCCCATGTCTTTTTGTTGCCCATATTTTTTTGTCGCCCATGTCTTTTTAGTCGCCCATGTCTTTTTTGTTGCCCATATCTTTTTTGTCGCCCATGTCTTTTTTGTCGCCCATGTCTTTTTAGTCGCCCATGTCTTTTTTTTTGCCCATATCTTTTTTGTCGCCCATGTCTTTTTTTGTCATGTGTGTCTTTGTTTGCCACGACCGCATCTACTTTTGCCGCGACCGTGAGTTTTTTAGACATGCAACACATTTTTCCGCAGTGAATTTTCACGAAACAGTTTGCCAATAGCGAAATGTGGAAATTCGCTGCAAATCCATGCCTGGCAAAAAAATCATGCACCCCATGAATAGGGAAGGCGCTTGAAGTCACCTCCAGTACACACTGCTGCCTCATTGATGCCATTCCCATTGGTAGATCAAGTCCAGGTTGTGTTTTTATTTGAGTCAACTGGGGAAGCAAAAAAATGGCCTTTCTGGAGCAACATAAGCATGTGATTCATTGGGTGCAATGTATGATTCATTGGGTGCAATGTATGATTCATTGGGTGCAAGGCAGTTACATAGGAGCAGCCAGCAAGGGGTTGACCTGGAAGAAACACCTTCCTATTGCAGATCTAATTCCTGGACTTTCCTATACTGTGTACCTGATGCGCCTGATTCAGAATAGCCAAAGCGGATTTTGTCTGATTTTTGTCGGTTGCGGTCCCCACAAGTATAGCGCAGTGTGTATAGACACCAGTGCCTTTGTGAATAGTATTTGCGCACATAAAATTTCCCATTCCACTCACCCCAGCATTAGTAAATGAACCCTTATATCTTTTTATTATTCACTAAATAAACAACTGTTCTCTCTGAGCAGGAAGCAGTATAACCGCATATAAGTGCAGCGGAATGCACAATAAACACATCATTTACACTGGGAATGTACAAAGCAAGCTTTAGATGCCTCGCATTTATGTTCAACAGAAATGTATTTGTTTGTTTGTTTTTTCAAGTTAACCTTAGTTCATTAGGCTTTAATACTGCACCGGGGCTGGTTAAAAAGCCTGTGTATACTAATCCTTAGCGAATGTCTGTGGGGGAGGCTTAGAGATAAAATACCTCTGTTCATAGGAAACTGACTGCGCCGCTGCCTTTTTTTTAGCTTTGTTTGGCAGATATGTTCCTGCATGAATAGAAAGATCTGGTCTCTGGTGCCATTTTTCCTGCTTCACATCACTGTCCTTCTGGAAAGCCGCTCTGACTTGCACTGCCATTCTAGGTGCAGGATCCGATCAAGGGGCCCATCGACTAAAGAAGAGAGTAGTTCATTGCATCTCAACGTGTTTGCAAAAATCATTTTTTGCATCATTTACTAATTCTCAATAGAGATGAGTAAATCGGTCCCATTTGCTTCACCAAAATATTCTCTTTCAAAAGATTTGCGAAACGGCAAAAATGTTGTGACATGCACAGTAATTTTTTTTAATCGCACTGCTAATTTTTCCGCAATGAATTTTGTCGCCCATTTTGCAGAAAAAAAACGCCAATGGCAAAACGTGGAAATTTGCACAAATTCATGCCTGCCGAAACATGTTGCCCTTCACTAATTCTCAATGAGACAGTAATGGGGAAATGTAATATGTTTCACTAAAGGAAAAAAACGGTTGCAATGGGAGAAAAATGGGTGATGTTTGATTTTCATATTTCAGTAGAATGCTGGAAATATTGCAGTGAAGTTGCTGCTGGATATAATAGTCTGGGACCTTTACTTTTATTATCTATTCAGTGCATCTATTTCTGGCTTTTTTTGATGTGGATCTTTCAGACGACTTAAGGTGGCCATACACGCACCGATATTATCGTACGAAACCTCGTTTCGTACGATAATCGGTGCGTGTATGGCATGTCGGCGAGTCGACCGATATCGCAGGAAGCTGCCGATATCGGACGACTCGCCGATCGGACAAGTTTGAAAATTTTGATCGGGCGCCATAGAAGGCGCCTGACCAAAATTCTCCCTTCAGAGCTGAATCGGCAGAAGGAGGTAGAAATCCTATTGTTTCTACCTCCTTACCTGCCGATTCAGCCCTGAATGGTGTGTGGCGGATCTTACGATGTTTCGTGCGACCGATGGTCGTACGAAACATCGTCGGATCGCCACGTGTATGGCCACCTTTAGACTTAGCCCATTTCCTTAATAGGCAGGGGAGTCATGTGAATAGGCTGCAGCTCACTGTATGGGGCCTTTCTTTCTGTCCAGTCCAAATAGCTCTGTATTACCACATAAATCTCATTGCTTCTTCAAGGACCACTCGATATTTTCCCTCTCTGAAAGGGGTTGTTCACCTTTAAATTAACTTTTAGTATGATGTAGAGACTGCTATGTTAAGATTGCAATTGGTCTTCATTTTATTTTTATTATTTGTGGCTTTTGAGTTATGTAGCTTTTTGTTCAGCAGCTCTCTAGTTTGGAACTCCAGCAGCAAACCAGTTGCTAGGGGCCAGTTTAATCTAGCAACCAGGCAAGAGATACAGAAATATAATTAGACGAGGGTCTATAAAGAAAGATAAGTAATAAAAAGTAACAATAAAACTGTAGCCTCACAGAGCAATAGTTTTTTGGCTGCCGGGGTCAGTGACCCTCATTTGAAGGCTGGAAAAGGAAGGCAAATAACTATAACAAATAAATAATGAAGACCTTTTGAAAACTTCCTAAGAACAGGCCATTCTATAATATATTAAAAGTTAACCTAAAGGTAAACAACCCCTTTTAATTGCCATTAGTGTTTAACTATACATAGCTGCTAATTATTAGCTTTAACCGGTTGGTGTTAATGTTATGGCTGAAGTTAATTATTAACTTTGCAGGGTCAGTGCCATTCCTAGTAATGTATCAGTATTATTAGTAGTTTTAATTAGTGATGAGCGAATTTTTTCGCCAAGCATGGATTCGCTGTGAAATTCCGCATTTGTCATTGATGAATTATTTCGCGAAACTGCCACAAAAATTCAGCACAACTATAATTCACAGAGTGAGAAAAAAGTCACGTGTGTCACAAAAAGTCGCTTTTTTGCTGTTTGGTGAATTTTTCTGCAAAGCGAAAAAAGCCCCCTCACTGTTGCGCCCTAGGCAGTTGCCTCTTCTGCCTACCCCTAGTTCCTGCCCGGAGGTAGCATTTCTGGTCACCTGTTTAAGAAACAAACATCTTATTGGTTGCTACAATTACAAATGGTCTCCAAATCACTTGTATATGTTGTTCAGGAAGCTCCATGAACATCGTTACCTGGCAAATGACTTTCCTTTTGCACATCTGGTTGAAGCCACAGTGAAACACTGCAGAGAACTTCTAAACACTTTCATGCCAAATATAAGAGCTGCTTGGTAATCTCTCCTCTAGTCCCATGGTGGGGGGAAGGAGCTGGGCTTCTTGATAGAGCAACTCCCCACCCACCTCCTTCCCTGAACCCTAGTGGGCTTTATGGAGCCCTAGCAGGCCCCTATGAGAGAGGGGCTCCAATGTAGTCCCACCCCCTGTGAGCCAGATATTTACACCACAGTGGAGCAAAGAGTATTGTTGTGAATGGAGCCTGCCCATTGGAGCCAAAAATATGTCTAGAGTAGCATAAGGATCATTACTGCTCTAAGTTTATACTTTCAATTAGTTTAAAGGACATGACAGAACTAGTGATGGGCGAAATGTTTCGCCAGGCATGGATTCGTGGCAAATTTCCGCGTTTCGCCATTGGCGGATTGTTTCGCGAAACGGATGAAAAAATTAGCCGTGTAAAAATTTGCCGCACGTCCAAAAATTGACGCGGGCATCCAAAGAATAGCCAGGCGACGAAATAATAGCCGTGCGACAAAATAATAGCCACGCAACAAAATAATAGCCGTGCGACAAAATAATAGCCGAGGGCGACAAAAGAATAGTCGCGGATGACAGGTTTTTTTGCCGCATGACATTTTCGCCGTTTCACGGATCTTTTGAAAGATTCGCAAATTTTTAGACGAATCGAAACGGAACAGATTCACTCATCACTAGACAGAACACCTTTTCATTTATATTTATCCTTAAGATTAAGGATTAATTGTATTTATTGCTCAAAGTCTACGTTAAATGCCCGGTACCCTCTCCTTACGCAGAATCTGCTTGGTTTCTAACCACCTTCTTACATACAGGACAGGATTGCGTTTGCTGATAAAGATGTGAATGCCTACCATAAATATAAAGGCTCTAAATAACAATGTACTACAGAGCAATATATCTTCTCTCTGTTGTTTTAAAGTGAGCTAAGAGCGGAAAATCCATGCAGAAATAGCCATGGGAGTGAGTCACGTTTCCCCTTCTTTAATCTTCACAAGGGCTGGGAAGTGTGTGTGGGCACGGTATGAGCGCAGTTAATCATTTCACTATTGATCAAGCCAATGCGGTAATACCCAGCAAAAATTCTAAATGTTATTTTAAGTGTCATTGTCATCGTTTATTCATATAACAATGCTGTTCCATTATATATGGTGTGTGTCTTTATAAACTGATTTACAAATGGAGCAGGCATTAAGTACCCCTTATCCTATGCAATTTCAATGGGGAGGAGGTCATGCCTGGTCCTCTGAAGAGCACATCGACCCAAGAGAACATTTTTCCTGGAGCTACGAAAAGTTTTAGAAAAAGATTGAGAATGTGGGGAAAAAATTTCAGATTGTCGGGGGTAAAAAAGTCACTATGTCAGGGGTAATTTTTTTTAAAAAGAAAAAGAAAGAGGAACTGTGCAAAGTGTCACCCTTACAATGTCTTCTATGTGCTATCTTTATAAAATTAAACCAGTTCAAGTTGGTAGTGATGTGTAAATCTATAAAGGCTGAAGTGAGCAGATGTCTAACATAATGACCAGAACACTACTTCCTGCTTTACAGCTCTCTAACCTCTTATTTAGTTACTGTCTTTAGGGGGGCAACAAGGTACATAACTGTTCCCTTAGTTTGCTGTTGATCTTTAGCACAGATTCAAATGCAAACTAATAATGCAAAGAATAGTTATTTCCCATATGCCCCCCCAAACTCAAGTCACTGATTGGTTACTGACAAGTTAGAGAGCTGCAAAGGAGGAAGAAGTGTTCTGGCTATTATGTTATAGACATCTATTTACCTAGTTTCATATTTACACTGAATTATTCCTTTAATGTGCTTGGCTTATACAGGAAATTAGATGCTGTCTGTTTATCCCATAAGCAAAACCTACTACAAAAGCCTAGAATTACCAAAAGAAAATATATAACCACTTTTTAACATGAGCTCATCCAAAACCTTACTCATCTGACCTTCTAAAAGTAGATATATTTTTTTACACAAACCATAATACTTTACTTCCCAATATCTCTTTGGCTGACAGTTTAATGCAATCTGTTACAGTACTGTACTGTACCTCCCCCTCAAAAACAACTTTGGAGGGGACAGAAGGGGCGTGAACAGTCTCTCCCCTCCTCCCCCCCAGCCTGCACCCTACCTGAAAACCTCTAGTTTTTGGCAAAAAAAATCTCCAAAGAGGCCTGGTGAGAACAGTCCCTCCTCCCCCCCCCCCCAGGCCTGTGCTGCACCTCTAGTTTTTGGCAAAAGTAGGAGAGGGGCTGGGGAGGGAAGACTGCAATACAACAGGCCACGGAGTCTGCTTTATATGTAGTTACGCCACTGATCCCTTCCTCCCCATGTTGTCATTGTTAATTCCAAGTGATGGACAATGGGACTTGAAGTCCTTCTTCTTTCAAGAGGATCTGTACAGCGCCCACCATGGAAACAGAATCCATCAATTCCCAATGGAACTAGGGAGGTGGGTGAGGGAGGTGTTGCATTACACTTATTTTTATTTCTGTTTATGCACCTTTTCTACCCAAACCCAAGCAATTGAGCTCATGTCAAAAAAAGTTGAACCAAATTCAACAACTAATTGACAGTTTGACAGAATAATGAAAAATAAACCCTTTATATTCTCATGGCTCAGTAATAAATGTACAATGTGTATCATGCGGTGTGGCCTGTACAACTTCATTTAATCATTTTTATTTCCCAGACACCTTAAAGGAGAATGCAAGTCAAAATGTAAAAAGCATACTGCCCAATAGTCCTCCTATTGTTTAGTAAAAACGCCACACTTTTGGCTCACCTAATCACATATTTACTCACTCACACTTACTTCATATTTTTTAGAACAGGCAGCCATCTCTAAACAGGTATTCTCCCTTCCTTTCCCTCCTTGCTTCATACTGCACATGTGTTTCATTCCCTCCCCCCCTCCCCTCTGCCAGATCCGCTTCTGATTGGCTGGTGGGCATGTGTAGCTCAGAACAGGAGACAGGGTCAAGTTACACACATGCTCAGAGAATAGGAAGGCTGCCGCTGGCACCTACAGGAAGGGGAGAGAGATTTCAGTGATGTCACTGTAGGCTTCACACTGCCGTCGGCTGCCAGCACCATATCTCAGAGAAGCAAGCAGGGATCTGGGAATTTAGATATGCAGTAAGTACTTACAAAGAATGCCTTTAGACTTACTTTTAATTTATATTAACCTTTCATTGTCCTTTAATGACAAGGCCACTTTTGAAATCATTTCATTAGTTTAACTAGCTTTTTGATTATTCAGCAAAACTTGTTAGAATATCCTACAAAGTCATTTTTCTTCCTCTGTCTCTTGTTGCAGCTGCTGCTCAGTGAGATCGTACCTAAACCATCTCCCCTATTATGAACCGAGTAGGTGCTTTGTAGCCCCCTAAGGACACCATTATTATGACTGGGAGGAGACAACAGATAATGGCTACACCTGCCTTATATCACCTAAAGACAGGCTGATTCAGATTAAACCCTGCGCCACCTCTACATACAGTAACCCAGCTTAAACTCTAACACATGGGTCACACTTAAGATGTATGTATTGTAGGTGCCCATAACCCACTGTGGACTTCTTTCACATGATGTGGGAATGCCCTCTGGGTTTTTGGACCCAAATAGTAAAGATTTTTGCACTTAATCTTGAGTTCCCTGGGGTGATTGCACCCGCAAACTGCCTCCTGGGGGCCCTAGATAGTTACATACATAGTTACATAGTTACATAGGGTTGAAAAAAGACCAGTGTCCATCAAGTTCAACCCTTCCAAGTAAACCCAGCACACACAACCCACACCTACCAATCTATACACTCACATACATAAACTATATATACAACCACTAATACTAACTGTAGATATTAGTATCACAATAGCCTTGGATATTCTGATTGATCAAGAACTCATCCAGGCCCCTCTTATAGGCACTAACAGAATCTGCCATTACCACATCACTAGGAAGGGCATTCCCCAACCTCACTGCCCTCACCGTGAAAAACCACCTACGCTGCTTCAAATGGAAGCTCCTTTCCTCTAATCTAAAGGGGTGACCTCTGGTGCGTTGATTGTTTTTATGGGAAAAAAGAACATCCCCCAACTGCCTATAATCCCCTCTAATGTATTTGTACAGAGTAATCATGTCCCCTCGCAAGCACCTCTTTTCCAGAGAGAACAACCCCAACCTCGACAGTCTCACCTCATAGTTTAAATCTTCCATCCCCTTAACCAGTTTAGTTGCAGTCTCTGCACTCTCTCCAGCTCATTAATATCCTTCTTAAGGACTGGAGCCCAAAACTGCCCCCCATACTCAAGGTGAGGCCTTACCAGGGACCTATAAAGCGGCAAAAATATGTTCTCATCCCTTGAGTCAATGCCCTTTTTTATACAAGACAGCACTTTATTTGCTTTAGTAGCCACAGAATGACACTGCCTGGAATTAGACAACTTGTTATCAACAAAAACCCCTAGATCCTTCTCCATTAAGGAAACCCCCAACACACTACCATTCAATAGATAGTTTGCGTTTATATAATTTCTACCAAAGTGCATAACTTTGCACTTGTCAACATTGAACCTCATTTTCCAGTTTGCTGCCCAGTTATCTAATTTTGTCAAATCGCTCTGCAAAGCGGCAGCATCCTGCATGGAACTTATAGTTTTGCACAATTTAGTGTCATCAGCAAAAATAGAAACAGTACTTTCTATGCCCCCCTCTGGGTCGTTAATAAACTTAAAAAGCAAAGGACCAAGGACTGACCCCTGCGGTACTCCACTAACAACACTGTTCCAATTAGAAAATAGTCCATTAACCACCACTCTTTGTACTCTATCCTTCAGCCAGTTCTCTTGTTGATGTGTTGCTCTCCCAATGGGCCGGCATTATCATCCAATCTTTGGCCAAGTTGGATCACCCCATTTTGTCCCTGCACATTGGTGTTCAAACCCTATATGAGTGGATCTTAACATGTATGGTCAGACAGGTGTTACATAATCTCATATTCCCATTACATAATCTCCAGTGTTTCAAGTTTCCCTTACTTTGTTAATTAAAAAATTAATCAAAAGTTTGTCTTTGCAGTTCTCAGTGACTAACACCGACTAACCAAATGCTGAACATATAAGTAACGAGTATAAATACTGGCTTCTATAGAGCATTTTGTAGAGCACAAATGACTTTTCTTCTGTACTTTTAGCTTGGGAACAGATAATGTCCTTGTCACCCACAGATTCATATCAATTGTTACTAATTCTGTGGAACTGAGTTAATGATTTAAAAAATGCCAAGGCGCTGAAATAATGACCTGGCAATCCATGAATATATCAAGCTTTGTGTAACCGAACTGTTCCGCAGAATTCTCTCTGAAGGCTATAATATTGAATTATGCACTGAATAATGACAAGTTTCTCTTTAATAAACAGTTTAAATAACGAGCAGCCAGTCCTGTGTATATCAGGGTACGAGGTGCTGCCTTGATATGGAGCATTTCTGTTGGAATAAGCATGGCATTCATTCCCTAGAGCCTGAGCTTGATTTTTATTACCAATATACATCACCATTACCATAAAGCATTATCCTATGGGATCTATATATTAACATTTGAGGTTGTGTGGGTTTGTCTTCTGTGATTTGACAAAGTTGCTGCGAAAAATAATGGAAAAAATCTGGAAAATTTGAATTTAAAACCTGATGAGTTTCTATAGAAGTCATTCCATCATTTTTTAAGATTTGCAAACAGTCAAATTTGTAAAAAATGAATGGAATAATGCAATTTTGGTTGTGATTGAGTGTTTTTTGTCTGTGAATCAATTGCAATTGAGTTTTTCCAGTTTAAACTTTTTAATAAATAGTGCAAAATGCGCCATTTTACTGTGAATCCCTACCTGAAGAATTGATTTTGCAAATCACTACCCACAGTAGTAAATATGGACATGGCCAGGGTCAGACTGGGGGGGTGAAGGGCAGGCCCCGGCCATGTCCCCCCCAGGGGCCCCCTAACCCCCCCAACAGGGGCCCTCTAACCCCCCAACAGGGGCCCCAGCCACTGCTCGACGTCCTCCCCTGATTGCTCGTAAGTGGAAAGCGTCAGGGGAGGGACACCTGTGGGCAGGGGAGTACCGATAGGGGTCGTGTTTGGGCCGTTAGGGGCCCATTAGGGCCTGGGCACACTGGGTTTTTTTCCCAGTGTCCGGGCGGCCCAGTTCGACCCTGGAAATGGAACATAAGCACTAGTGATGGGCGGATCTGTCACGCTTCACTTTGGCAAAAAATTAGCGAAATTACAGAAAAATTAGCGAAATGGCAAAATGTCACCTGTAACTTTTTTTTGCAGTGACCACTCTATTTTAACGTGACTGCGAGCATTCCGATGCGCCTGCGCCCCATTCTGGTGTGACCGCGGCCATTTTGCAGTGGCCGCACCCAATTCGACGTGACCACACCTTTTTTTGGCGCATGACCAATTTTTCCATGCTGAATTGTCGCGTAAGTTTCTCAAAACAATTCGCCAATGGCAAAATGCGGAAATTCGCTGCAAATCCATGCCTGGCAAAACAATTCGCTCATAACTAATAAGCACCTGCTTAAAGTTTCAGGCACCACTGGAGAATATTAATGTTCAGCTGAAAGTAGAGATGTCTAATGGGGTCAGCAGTCTCCTGCTTTCTAATCTTTTTCAGAGATTTCAGACCCAGTCTCTAAAAATGTTTCCATTTAATATAATTGGAAGATGTTACCAAGTCAGACATTAGTTATAAGGAGTGATAACCCCCAGCTCATTTATGTAAGGCCACGGGAAGTGGTACCTCACCAGCCCAACGCCTGTCACTGTTATATCAATAATAAAATGAAAATAAAATTGTAAGCTCTATGGGGCAGGGACCTCCATCCTCTTGTGTCTTTGTCTCTTAACTTATTGCAACTGTATTTATCTTGTATTTATCTGTATTTATACTTTATATTTATCTATTATTATCTTAATAACCCCCTGTTTGTATTAATCTATTCTACTGTACAGCGCTGCGTACATAAGTAGCACTTTATAAATAAAGATACAGTATACATACATACATACAGAAAAGTCCCTGCTAATAAACCCGAGGAACACGTTTGTCTTCTTCAGGACCATGGAGAGAGGCTGCCCTGCTACATTCCCACAATACACAACATACCAGACTTTCTGCGGGAGAATTTTGCCTTTGTACCTGAGCAACGTATCCCTCTCTCCCACACAGAAATCCTTTTCGGTTTATCAATTCATTTCTCAGCCATTTATACCAATCATGAGTGTTGCTTTAACAACAAAGTCTATGGGAACCTGCACAGGTCTTAATATTCTTGTGTTTTTCATGCTTGAAAAAATTCAAGCAACTAACAGAGAAAGAAAAAATCAGTGAATAATCCAGAAGAATCTTTAAAATTGTAAAATATTGATAAATTTCCTCCATTGTAGTTAATATAGTGAATATTGTACCCCCTTTTGTAAAATATAAGGATTTTATAAGTCACGGAGGAGTTCTAGTTAATAAATAAATACCAGGTTTTTTTTGAGCTTTCAATTTTTTGTGCCTGATAACTCTCTCAGAATTCAGTTTCAGAAACTCATATTCGAATGTTGATAAATCTGCGCCTTTTTGTCTGAACTATCCCATGATTACAGATATTTATGTAAAATTCTGAATTTTGGCTTTTATCTTGTAGATTGTAAGCTCTTTTGGGCTCTCTTCACCTCTTGTATCGGTTATTGATTGCTTTATATGTTACTCTGTATGTCCAATGTATGAAACCCACTTATTGTACAGCGCTGCGGGATATGTTGGCGCTTTATAAATGAATGTTAATGTAATGTAATATCTTCTCTTCCTATTACATTCAGGTTTGTGTAGTTTTTAGGGATGCACCAAATCCCGGATTCGGTTTGGGATTGTGCCAAATTCCGGCGTTTTTTTAAGGATTCAGTTTCGGCCAGATCTGCGGCCCCAGCGAACCCAAATCCTAATTAGCATAAATTAACATATGCAAATTAGAATTTGGAAAGGGTTCAATCGGCAGTGAAAATTTTTTTAAACCTGTTCCGATCCTAATCAGCATATGCTAATTAGGATTTGGATTCGGTTCGGGCGAATCCTGCTGGGTGGATTCGGAGGTTCTGTGCGTCCCTAGTAGTTTTAGAGGTTTTTCTATATTACGACTATTGAGAAATAGAGAAAAGCGCAAATATTTCCTTGTTTAGTTAAAACCGCAACAACAAAAAAAACATGGACACCAAAATGTGCAAAAAAGGAATGCAAAAACCTTGAATCATGAACTTTTCATCACTTAAAGGAACAGTAACACCAAAACATGAAAGTGTATAAAAGTAATAACAATATAATGCACTGTTACCCTGCATTGCTACAACTGGGGTGTTTGCTACAGTAACACTACTATAATTTATATAATAAGCTGCTGTGTAGCCATGGGGGCAGCCATTCAAAGGAGAAAAGGCACAGGCACATAGCATATAACAGATAAAACACTATTGTATTCTACTGAACTTGTCTGTTATCTGCTATGTAACCTGTGCCTTTTCTCCTTTTTTCCAGCTTGAATGGCTGCCCCCATGGCTACACAGCAGCTTATTTATATAGTAGCTTTTCTGTAGCAAAAACACCAGTGTTTTGCAGAGCAACAGCACATTATATTTTAATTACTTTAAGACACTTTAATTTTTTGATGTTACTGTTCCTTTAAATAGCATATATGGTTCCCCAAAAAATATGAAAAATATGAATACCTCAAATGGACGGCACAAAAAAGCGTAGTGCAGCTCCCATGGACTTACATGACCTCAACAACTTTTAGATGGCGTATATTTACATTCCCGATTTTTGTGGTTTTGTCACATAATAAATGCCAGAAAAATTGTGTTTTTCACACAAAAAACATGTTTTTAGCGCAAAAAAGACATGAATAGTGGGAAAAAATATGAACCTCAGTAAATGGGCCCCCTAGTGATAAAAAGCTATAGATCATTTTCATCACCCATGAACTAACATTTTAATAATGGAGATTAAATACCAGACTAGGAGAATAGTTATTTATTATGCCCCCCTTAGCTTACTCTACCCAGTTGGCGGTCACAGTGGGAAACATTTCATGGAGTCCCCAGAAAGCAGAGAGTTCCAGTAGGTTTGAGCTTATTCTGAAGCTGTAAGTGTAGCACCAAAGGCATCAACCTTGGGCACATTTTTCATAAATATAACATTCTTTATTTAAGATTTATCATTACAGATTAAGCAAACATAATGGAGAGGAATTAGTGGGGAGGTGGTTGGAAAACCCTGGGACATTTGTCCGTAGTTATGCAGTAAGCCATTGCTATATACTGCTGTATAAACTTCTACTGTATGATCATTAGTCTGCTAATAAGGAACAAGGACTCAGTTGACCCACCAGTACAGGTACAGCATACTGTATAAAGCCTGCTTAATATAGAAAATCCTGTATGCCTATTATAACAACACCGCTTCTTCATTCTTGTTGTTATTCCAAAACTGATTTTATGCAGAGAAATTGCTCTGGCTTTTTGAGGTTTTTTCTTGGCTGTAATCTCCTCCATTTGTTTTATCTCCCCTACTGAGCTGTACCATTCCCCTAGTGGGGGAGCTTTACACTTTTCCATCTCCAGGGTATTGATGACCTAGCTAGGGATAATTCCAGTAGCCCAATGACCCGTAGGGAAACGTAGGGAAGCAGGGGCATGACGTAGCAGTAGGACAGACATAGCCACTCCCAGTTTTTTATCTGATTGGTTGTTTCGTTTGGGGTATAAATAGCTGGAAAACATTCCCGCTCCTCATCCATTTTAGGCAGCATAGGAAAACGCCCACCCTCCCTCCCTATAGAGGTGGAGGCAACGAGTGGTGTTGGCGGGGTGATTCAGTTGGGGGAAAACAATGGTTGGGTTAGGAAGGGAGTTTGATAGTTGATTGGGGATGGCATGCCTGGAACCTCAGGGGTAAGTAAGTGGATTAGGAGGTGAGTTTTGTTGGGTAGGGGGTTCCGGGCTGGAAGGGCAGCTGGCAGCGCCAGTTGCGCTGCGCAGTTATTGGCTTGTTATGGTGTATGTTATGGTTTATGTTTATTCAAAGTTGGTTGTTTGTTATACAAACATTTGTATGGTGTTCATGAGTTGTTTTCTATCTTATTTGTTCTTATGATATGTTTTAAATTAAAACTCTAATTGTTATTAATAAATGTTCTGTGGCCATTTTATCCCAAGAATTGGTGTCCGTGTGTTTATTGGGGTTGGTAAGTAAAAACAGGCAAAGGGGTTAAGGTTGGGAGAATGGCGGGTCAAGATCCGACGTTGCTCACGTCAAGTGATTTTACTCTGTATTATCATAATAATAGTAACTGCATCACATCCTATGTTAGATTTAGTTTATAAACAAAAATGAGTAATTCTTCCCCAGAAATTGTACCATGTGCGTAACTGCCCCCAGGGCTTGGCTGCCTCATCAGAACCATGTGCTGAGTCTGACCCTGTGAGTATATACTGAGATACGTTCCTATGGGGCTTCAGAGAGGCTTATGCCTAAGTCTTTTCCCAAGCCTTGTAAAATGAACATTATCAAGCGTAATTACCTTGTAAGAAAGATATATTGGTTTGGGGAACCCATGATGTAATGGTGTGTCGCTCCATTGGTCTCTGGGATGAAGATCCTCTTTGTTTGTATTTCAGTTAGTGTAAGGAAGGTGTAAACCTTTAAACAGGGTGATCTTATAGCCCTAGAGCACGGGTCCCCAACCTTCTTTACCTGTGAGCAACATTTAAATATAAAAAAGATGGGGAACAACACAAGCATGAAAAAAGTTCCTAGGGGGTGACCAATAAGGGCTGTGATTGGTTATTTGGTAGCCTAATGTGGACTGGCAGCCTACAGGAGACTCTGGCAGTACAACTGGTCTTTATGCAACCAAAACTTGCCCCCAAGCCAGAAATTCAAAAATAAGCACCTGCTTTGAGGCCACTGGGAGCTACATCCAAGGGGTTGGGGAGCAACATGTTGTTCATGAGCCACTGGTTGGGGATCCCTGTCCTAGAGGGATGATGGGTACATAATATCACTCATTTTTAAGAATGGTAGTCCATTAAAAACTGAAGTAAAATAGCCTTACAGCAGGGTTGCACATATATGAATCACACTCCAAGTTTCAGAAAGGAATGGGGTGAGTTAGCATCCCTATGGGATGAATTGGAACTGTTTTCAAAAGGGGCTGTTGGGTAAGATTGCTACCTTATCCCTTTAAAACTGGCTGCAAATATAATCCAAGTGAACGTGCATCATTTTTTTCGCCTTTTTTCCATATACAGTAAAGTCAGTGGGCATTTTTTATTGCAGAAATTTTTGTGGCAGCCCTTGTTTCACAAAAAAATTCACTGATGGTCAAATGTGGAATTTTGACGCTAATCCATGGCTGGCAGAAACATTTGTTCATCGTTATTGCAGCCGTGTATTAGTGTATTTTGATTTCATAAATCTTATACAAATAAACTGCTCAGCAATTCAATGCTGCCTATTAAAGTCCCTGTTTACTGATGGTATCTGTATAATCAACTGCTCCTTATCTCAAAGCCTAACAAAAAGCCTCTGGGGGAAGGGAGGGATTTGAACCCCTGCTCCCACACTCCCAATTTCAAAGTATAAGTGGGAGCTTTAGTTCCCTGGATACCTGGCAGGGGTAACTCAGTATAGCCATAGGCAGCTCCCACACCATCTGCACTTGGCACTTTTATTATGAGCCACATATAATGCAGCCAGTGAACAATCAAGTACTGATGGACAACGTACTGTATATAGTAACACACATACAAATATAGCAATATATGCCCCCATTATACCTCAGATGAAGCCAAGTATCTCTGACGGTACATTGATGCAACACTGAAATTAATTGGGAGAATGGAAACTGCATGTTGTCATTAAAGATTCGCTTTTCCTTAGAAATTTATATTTGTGTTTTTCCCAAGAAGCATTTGTTAAGAGCACAGTTAATGTGGGTAACTGGGGACCATTAGAAGACCAGATGTAGGGGGGTCAGCTGGGTCCAGAACATTAGAACTAGAACATAACAACTGATTGACAATAGTTACAGGTAGAGCAACATTGGCAGCAGAACAGAATCCCTGATTTCCCTTATATTAGACTAGAGGAATGTAGGAGCTCCGGCAAAATTGTCGTTCCATACAGATATCTGGACAGTTCCGTCAGTTTATTTCAGGGCCCTGGCAGAATTAGAGAAGGTTTTAGTTGAGACAATTCTTGGCAGAAAGATCTAAGAGACAATGACAACTTGCTCGCATATGTAAAATACATTCTTAAAGGGTATTTCACTTTTAAATTAACTTTCA
Organism: Xenopus tropicalis; assembly: GCF_000004195.4. Lineage (NCBI taxonomy): Eukaryota > Metazoa > Chordata > Amphibia > Anura > Pipidae > Xenopus > Xenopus tropicalis. Next base: position 196,270,101 of record NC_030677.2, on the reverse strand, counting down.
ATAAGACGTACACAATGATATCCTGGATAAGTTAGAAATATTGCACCTTACACCTTGGGAAGTTTTAGCAGCTGGGGTTTAAATGCAGTGGTTTTGATGAGAGACTGGGAAATGAATGGGAGAGGGACTAAATACAAAGATAAGTAATACAAATAGCAATATCATTGTAGCCTCACAGTATTTAGGGCTGGTTGGGGTCAGTGGCAAATAAAAAAATATAAAAAATGAAGACAAATTGAAAGGTTGCTAAGAATAAGGCATTCAATAACATACGAAAGATTCATTTAAAGGGAAAACTAGCCCTACTTGGTAGTACTTGGTACAACATATATGGGGGGGGGGGGCAGAACTTTAAGATTGGTGTATACTGAGCACTAAGCAAACCAGATGTCTAAAGGCGGCCATACACGTAGCAAGACCGTTCCCACCCATCACTGACGTTCAGGGTTGAATTGTCGGATATGGAGGTAGAAACAATAGAAATTCTACCTCCACCTGGCAATTCAGCCCTGAAGGTAGTGTAGGGACCCATAGGGTTAAAGCTCCCTATGGTCTTAGCCCTACACTTCATTCTCTGCTGTTACTGAGCAGAATGTAATGTTTCAACTTTAGCTATTTGCATCTATGCAATTATTGGCCCTTAGTTAGGATGACCACTTCCTGCACACTGTAATATAGTGATTTGCAGGGCGTGGGCACTTCCTCTTTGGCCTTCCTATCATCAACAGAAGGTGTTGCATATTGAGCCTGGGACCCCAACTAGGCCCAGAAGCCTGTGCACTAGAGGAAGCCAATCCATCTAGAGATTCTAAGTCGGGGATCAGGGACCCCATGAATGAGGTGAAGTCATCTGCAGGTTAGACTCTGTTACAGCAGCTCTAGGAGTGGGATTTAGTTCAGGGCTATTTAGCAAGAGCAGCTGTGTGCTCCCACAAAGGAGAATTTAGTGGGTTTAGTACCCCGAGGCTCTGCTGCCTTATTGTAGGGACCACAGTTTCAGACATAGGATTCAGGCTGTCTTTAACCCCTGAACCACCGTTGGCTGTAGGGATCCTGTCCAGTAAAGGTAGACACCCTTGGGACTCCTGGCTATTATCCCACATCTGTCTCCACTGTGGTGCTACACTGTTCTGCTACCTTGCAACTGCATTTGACATTTTTGCTATTCTACCTAACCCTGCATATGCTGTGTACTATCAATAAACCAAGTTCTAGTTCAATACAAAAGAACCTCTGGCGTCCATAATTACATTATATACACCTTTGGCAGTGGAGAGTTGCAGTTCAGCAACATCTCATAAGTGCATTTCTTCCATTTTGCGAAGGTCCAGCCTGCATGTTTGAGTCACATGTGCCCGTGCTCATACCTTCTAGCCGGAATTGGCAAATACTGGCCAAGATAGGGTTACAGTAGATTTTGCTTGGGTGCCTTCAATGGCGCCATCAGTCACCTCTTTGAGCTGCCATACCTACACCGCATATCAAACAAAACAAGGTTTTGTACAGTAATATCGGTGCGTGTATGGCCAGCTTAAGAGATATATTGCTTTAAAATTTTGTGTTGTTTCGGACAAGACAAAGACTAGAAGATACCAAGTGGCAACTTAATGTGTATTCTCAGTAAAAACTAGTGATGAGCGAATCTGTTCCGTTTTGCTTCGCCGAAAAATTTGCAAATCTTTCAAAAGATCCGCAAAACGGCGAAAAATTCGCGAAACGCCGAAAATGTTGTGCGACAAAAAATATTTGTCGCCCGCGGCTATTATTTTGTCGCGCGGCAATTGTTTTGTCGCCCGCGGCTATTATTTTGTTGCGCGGCTATTGTTTCGTCGCCCGTGGCTATTATTTTGTCGTGCGGCTATTGTTTCGTCGCCAGCGGCTATTATTTCGTCGCGCGGCTATTGTTTTCGTCACCCGCGGCTATTGTTTTGTCGCGCGGCTATTGTTTCGTCGCCCGCGGCTATTATTTTGTCGGGCGGCTATTGTTTCGTCGCCCGCGGCTATTATTTTGTCGCGCGGCTATTATTTCGTCGCCCGCGGCTATTTTTTTGTCGCGCGGCTATTATTACGTCACCCGCGGCTATTATTTTGTCACACGGCTATTCTTTTGTCGCACGCGGCTATTATTTCGTCGCGCGGCTATTCTTTTGACGCCCGCGACTATTCTTTTTTGACGCCGGCGACAATTTTGGGACGTGCAACAAATTTTTCCGCTGCAAATTTTTTCATCCGTTTCGCGAAACATTCCGCCAATGGCGAAACGCGGAATCCATGCCTTCCGAAATATTTTGCCCATCACTAGTAAAAACCTCTATTGCTTACTTGTTAGGGATATCTCCAAATTTGCTAGGAAATCCCCTAATGTCCCCAAACAATGTCCCAGGTAGGGCAAAACTACTGTCTATCAAGCGGATAGAGGCTATTAGTTGCAATGGCTACACTGTAATATGAATTCTTGGCCCAAGGATTGAGTCACTGCTTGTAACTAAAGTAAAGCAATAGGGAGCCCGCAAATGGCAGTAGATGACAACAGACCAGAATTGGGCAAGTACATATTGGGCCAACCAATATTTTATCAGCTTACAAGTATTTGAGCACAGGACTTCCATACTTATGTTGCCATCTAATTATCTTCTGAGCCAGATTACAGGATTGGGTTGCTTTGGGGACATGTTTTATGGAACTTTACCAGCACTGACCCCAGAGAAGTTCAAACACCTTGGATACTCTGAGCCTCCACAACGTTTTGTTTTTATGTTACTGACACCCATGTAGTAAGGTAACTGCTTTCTTGTGTTTGCTTCTCAACCAAAAAACTGCCTCATTTGGTAAAAAATGTCTGAAGTAGATTTTATGCAAATGGCTAACCCATAGAGGCACATTTATCAACCACAAATCATTTTTGTGCGCTTACAAATACAAAAACACCCAGAAACCTCTAAAACCACAAATTAAATAAAGATTGCTACCGTTTGCCTAAAGGGCTTCCATTGACTTCAACACAACCTCAACAGCTTCTAGATGGCGAAATTTTGATTTTTTTTTTCATCTCTTTGATGCAAAATAAATGGTGAAAAAATGTATTTTTAGCTCAAAAAAACACAAATCGTGGAAAAAAATAAGAACGTTAGTAAATGGGCCCCTAAGTGTGATTATTTCCCAGTTAGGTTCCCAAAGTGATCCAAGACAAAGACCATAACCACTATGGGCAACCTACAGAAGGAAACATTGGGGCTTCTACATAGAGGATATTACACATGGGCAGGTAATTCAGTGTGGGTGGAACTAACCACTGGTATATATCAAAAATAAATAATGAAAGTTTGAAAGGGTTGGGGAGACTCTGAGTGCAGTGGTTACTTGGTTACTAGCATAGCAGGGCCCCATTCTGTATGGCTCTGTATAGTGATGAGCGAATCTGTCCTGTTTCGGTTCGCCATAAAATTTGAAAATGCCAAGAAAATTCGCAAAATTTGCGAAACGCATTAGTCACTGGATTTTTTTGTTGCCCTCGTCTTTTTTGTCGCCCGTGTTTTTTTTGGTCATCAGCGTCTTTTTGGTCGCCTGCGTCTTTTTTTGTCGCCAGAGCTTTTTTTTACGCAACCGTGTCTAATTTGCCGTGACCACGCACTTTTTGATGCAACAATTTTGACACGACTGCGCCCAATTTTACGTGCAATTAATTTTCTTTGCACGCACCCAATTTTTCTGCGGCAAATTTTGAATTTTCGCGAAACAATTGCAGAAATGCAGAAATTCCATGCCAAAAAAATTCGCTCATCACTAGCTCTGTATATACCAGAATCTCCATTGGCCATTGCCGAGGAATCTCTCCCTTTGCACCAATTAGAGGGAGTGAGAAACACGGCTGATAATCACCAGAGTGTTGGTTTTTATGCATAATTAACCGCTCCTGAATTGATTATCCCATTCATTTGTCTGTCAGGTGATTAGCGATTCTGTTGTGTATTGTTTCATTAATTTGTTTTTATTGTATCAGCAGGTTTGTAACAAATCTCTCCGGTAACACCGTCTGCTGTGCGTTATATCTTGCTGTAACTATGCCAATAAGCGCTCGTTTGTCTGCCCTATAAGTGCGCAGCTATTTTGGTGGAATATTTACAACTGATATTTGCAAATGGTAAATACTATCAGCCGCCATTACTTAATATATTAAAGGTGTCGTTGCTTCTACCCGGGAGATTCATATTTTCTAAAGTCCTCTTAATCCTGTCTCCTCTGGTGTGGAGTGATGAGTGAATCTGCCCCGTTTTGCTTTGACTAAAAATTTGTGAAACTACAGAAAAATTAGCAAAACGGTGATAAATTCACACAACATGACTTTTTTTGCCTAGGGCAAAGTTGTGACTTTTCTCTCGCAGAATTTTCCATTTTACACTTTTTAGTAAATGTAAAACATTCATGGACTTGAGTTTACTCCAATCTTTTGGAAACCCTAATTCAAATTTGGGAATTTTAGCTCAAATAAGTTAGCCCCATAGTGATCCATGAGAGGACTATACCTATACTATATATATATAGTATATATATACTATACCTATACTATACCTAATACCGTAAATTGGCAGATTTTAATGGGGGACGTATGTTTTTAGGAGTTGTAGGAGTTGTCAGACAGACACATAAACCTAACAAGAATATATTATATACTGTAAATCTATTGCCCTATACAATAATGGCATGTGGGTTTTTTTTAACCTTTTATATTCATTTGTGAAGTTGGATCATGTTGCCATGTGAGTGGGGGGGGTAGTAGGGTGCAGGGTTAATTAACTGTTAGCATCCTGCCAGGAAGGCGAGGGACAGTCTGAGCACAGTGAATCTACTTCAGGCCCAGCCCAATACAGAAGTGGGAATGTTCCTGCTAAGTTAATGTGTGTTTGGTTAAACCAATGAATAGAAATAAATCTGTTTGATATATAACTGGGTTTAGCAAAACACACTTTGACATTGCAACTGGAAAATGTATTGGGTGACGCACAGGGGCTTCTCAATAAAAGTACTAATAATAGTAACCCTAACTGCACAGGAGTGGGCCACCACCGAGACCTTCCCTGACTACTGGCAGTAGATTTATTATATTATTCCTTCAGCTCCAAACACAGAGACAAATGTATCCCCCTTAAGCAAAACTATTGGGAAAGGGGTCTCTGATTCATTTCCAGATTCCTTTCACTTTGCACCCAGGGGTGAGCTCTGGTCTTTATATACAGTAGCACTTTGCTTAACCATCTTCCACTAATATGCACTCATTCCTCTCAAACTGTATAAATAATTATTGTAAGATTTTTATTCTATTTTTATGCCCTCTGCATAAGAAACAATTTGCTATTAATCAACCTGTGTATACTAATTAGAAAAGATGCGGATGGTAGGCACAGATTTGCCTGTAGGACCAGTTACCCAACACCCAATCTTGGGGACTGATTACAACAGTAAACAGGTTTGACAATGAGGTTGTCACATAGGAGATAGAAATCAATTCATATCTTACAAATACATTTCCCCAACATTACAATGGAATCTTGTAGATTGTAAGCTCTTTTGGGCAGGGCTCTCTTCACCTCTTGTATCAGTTATTGATTGCTTTATATGTTACTCTGTATGTCCAATGTATGAAACCCACTTATTGTACAGCGCTGCGGAATATGTTGGCGCTTTATAAATAAATGTTAATAATAATAATAAACTGCTTGGGCAAGTAAAGCTGCTTTATAGTTGGTGGCAAAAGTGTACTGCAGCATATTGTATTGCCTTATATGCTTCAGCCTTAGCACATCCTCCAATGTTCCCTTTTAGTTATACTTCACTAGCACTGAACCCCCATTCCCCCAACTTCAGTCACGCCTGCCTTGTTATATGTATTGTGTGATACTTTGGTAACCAGATCCATGAGTCTGAGCCATGAGTCTATACACGGCTGCGGCTAGCTGGTGGAACTGTGGCGTGTGTTACTGCCCAGGTAATAGTACCTGGAGCAACTATACTTCCAAGTTACTTATCTCCTTACACTTTAAAGGACATGTAAATCTCAGACACAAAACACCTGCCACTCTGGTTGTTCAAAAGTTAATAGTAAGGCTGCAGCATCCCCTTAATCACTTGGGTTTCCTTCTCCTTCTTCCTTCTCCACTTGTCCCCTCTCTCAGGAACTGAGTTTGGCTGTTGGCTACTGGGCATGCTCAGTTCTTCTCAGCTCATTTTACTAAACACACCCTTCAGTCTAGCAGCCAATGAAGAGATGTCATTGCTGGTTTCTATAGAAACTCAGCTCTAGCTGTCAGCTCCTATTTTTTTTCTCCTAACCTCCTCTCCTGGGTTCAGCTTAACAATTACAGTAATCAATCCAAGCAGAACTTTTTTTTATAAAGGTACGTTCTGCCTGTGTAAGCCTGCATTCTTCATTGCATGAACTTTACAGTGCACATGTAAATGCCGCTGATGATTTGTCAGAGGTAAAATGGCTGCCAGGTGAAAGCTGCTATTTAATCCAAATATAAATAAAGAATTTAGCTTTTACTAACTTGTTGCCTCAGTTATCAAAGCAGGGGTTAAGTCCCATTTAAATTCAGGCTCAATAGAAAAGCTGCTATTTGTTTTATGAAAATGTGATGGTGCTGGTGAACAGAGGGGATATACAGTATGCAGTACAAATGGTGCCACTTGGGTGGGGGAGATGAGCCCAACGTATATACATTGTAGGCAAATGTAGGCTTTACATGTCCTTTAAAATAAAACATATGTAATGTCAAGTCCAAGAAAAACATTAAAAAGTTCTGACAAAAAGATGATTAATTTTTAACGTATATGTTCTAACAGCTTTCCATGTAACGCAAATGGCTCTCCAAATTATCCCCATTACTGCTAAACGCCTTACAACATTACTTTTAAATAAGCTCTGAAATACTTTGCTATGTTAACAACCATGGCCCTGGTGCCTCGTGGAACCACTCAGTGGTATAATTGAGATGACATAAAAGATAAAATTACTATGTAATAAAATAAGACCCATTAGGTGAGAGTGCTCTCTGCCCAAACTTCAACATGGCTCTCGGAATAAAACCGGCTGGATGTATGAATTTATTTTGGTATAAGGGGACATTGTGCTATTCTCTGCTCGGAGTGGGGGCAGCTTGCTACGCACCAAGGTATGTATGTATGTACTGTATTTTTCGCCATATAAGACGCACTTTTTCTTCCTCAAAACTGGGGGGGAAAAGTTGGTGCATCTTATACGGCGAACTGTCTTCCTCTCTCTGTGCCGCGGCTCTCTGCCACATCCTCGCTTTTATAAGGTTGCACCCATGACGTCACACGCACAGGGCGCAACCTTATAAAAGCACAGAAGCAGCTGGGAGCCGCGGCACAGAGAGGAAGACATCACAGGAGCCGGAGGCCGGTGGGGGTAGGTTAGGGGGGAAATGGAAGGTGCTTGGGGGCCCTGGGGGAAGCTGCTGGGGGTGCCGTGGGGGAGCTGGAGGATGCTTGGAGGCCCTGGCGGAAGCTGAAGGATACTTGGGGGGGCCCTGGGGGGCGCTGAAGGATACTTGGGGGGGCCCTGGGGGAAGCTGAAGGATACTTGGGGGGGCCCTGGGGGAAGCTGAAGGATACTTGGGGGGCCCTGGGGGAAGCTGAAGGATACTTGGGGGGGCCTGGGGGAAGCTGAAGGATACTTGGGGGGGGCCTGGGGGAAGCTGATGGATACTTGGGGGGGCCCTGGGGGAAGCTTAAGGATACTTGGGGGGGGGCCTGGGGGAAGCTGAAGGATACATGGGGGGGCCCTGGGGGAAGCTGAAGGATACATGGGGGGGCCCTGGGGGAAGCTGAAGGATACATGGGGGGGCCCTGGGGGAAGCTGAAGGATGCTTGGGGGGGCCCTGGGGGAAGCCTCATTATGTGCGAGCCCAGAGACAATTAACTTTATACAGTTGATATAAAATATTTTACTACAGTATTTGGTTCAGAATCTTTTTTTTCTAGATTTTTCTCCTTTAAAATTGGGTGCATCTTATATTCCGGAGCGTCTTATAGGGCGAAAAATACGGTATATCTTTATTTATAAAGTGCTACTTATGTACGCAGCGCTGTACAGTAGAATACATTAATACAAACAGGGTGTTAATAAGATAATAAAAGATAAATACAAAGTATAACAATAAATACAAATAATTACAAGATACAGTTGCAAGAAGTTAAGAGTCAAAGACACAAGAGGATGGAGGTCCCTGCCCCGTAGAGCTTACAATCTATATGGGAGGGTAATTAGCTTTTGAGAGTTCTTTTATGCATGTTTGCTAATATTATACAGGATTAGCATGTAAATAAGGAACAGGATATGATATACATGCCTATATATATATATTATTCAAGGCAAACAGAGGCACATTAATACAATAAGAAATCACTTATGTAAACAAGACTCAACCACACACTATACTGTAATTGGGGCAAAGTAATCACTGTACGGGAAGAAACAATATTATTTTGGGAGCACTCCAACCCTTCAGTACTGGTGTAATTAGTTCTAAGCAAGAATAAACTCGATTTCAATTTGTAAGGTTGTTAAATTCTGAATCCCGCGGTTATTGGAACCGAAAAGGATATTGTAAAATGATGTTTTTCTTCACCAGAAAAGATTTAATAATTAAGTTTATGTATAAAATGAGTCCTTACGCCGCGGGGGGTTGTATAGTCAGGGAAGACTTTTGTTTTTAATTTCCCCATTATTTCCCATTAACTTTAGGGTTACTTACATAATACTGTATTTAGGGGCTTATTTATCAGTTTTTCAATTTGTGAATTTTAGAGTTTTCTTTTAATTAAAAAAAAAAAGCTCAAATGTTTACTTGTGCCTGAACTTACCCATAATGCAGTTCAAGCTTTACTCTGAGCCAGTTACCGCTCACATCAAGTGCTACATAGGGTTGATGAGGTGCATTTTGTATTCCATGAGGATCTCCTACAGTTTTGTGCATTTTTCAGCTTGAAACCTCCCCTTCCAAAATGAGCCCAAATCCATGAATATTAGTCTGTTTCTTACTAAACTTTAATGTCTGGGTGTGTGAGGAATCTGGAAACACTTAGGGGCACATACATCAAAGTACGAGTTCCATTTCCGAAATGGGTAAAATTCGGATTAAATACGATAATTTCTGATGATCGGAAATGTCACGAAGATGCTTACGAAAAAATTGTAATAGTCACAATAATATCGTATTGGCGATCCAAAAGTCAAGAAATGTTTGTATCCGAACAATTGTAAATGGTGGGAAAGCCTTTCTGACTTTGATCCTTCAGTGCATGATTTTGGAAGCCTCCCATAGGGCTCAATGGCACTCTGCAGCTCCAACCCGGCCCAAGGAAAGTCTCCCATAGGGCTCAATGGCACTCTGCAGCTCCAACCCGGCCCAAGGAAAGTCTCCCATAGGGCTCAATGGCACTCTGCAGCTCCAACCCGGCCCAAGGAAAGTCTCCCATAGGGCTCAATGGCACTCTGCAGCTCCAACCCGGCCCAAGGAAAGTCTCCCATAGGGCTCAATGGCATTCTGCAGCTCCAACCTGGCCCAAGGAAAGCCTCCCATAGGGCTCAATGGCACTCTGCAGCTCCAACCCGGCCCAAGGAAAGTCTCCCATAGGGCTCAATGGCACTCTGCAGCTCCAACCCGGCCCAAGGAAAGTCTCCCATAGGGCTCAATGGCACTCTGCAGCTCCAACCCGGCCCAAGGAAAGTCTCCCATAGGGCTCAATGGCACTCTGCAGCTCCAACCTGGCCCAAGGAAAGTCTCCCATAGGGCTCAATGGCACTCTGCAGCTCCAACCCGGCCCAAGGAAAGTCTCCCATAGGGCTCAATGGCACTCTGCAGCTCCAACCCGGCCCAAGGAAAGCCTCCCATAGGGCTCAATGGCACTCTGCAGCTCCAACCCGGCCCAAGGAAAGTCTCCCATAGGGCTCAATGGCACTCTGCAGCTCCAACCCGGCCCAAGGAAAGTCTCCCATAGGGCTCAATGGCACTCTGCAGCTCCAACCCGGCCCAAGGAAAGTCTCCCATAGGGCTCAATGGCACTCTGCAGCTCCAACCCGGCCCAAGGAAAGCCTCCCATAGGGCTCAATGGCACTCTGCAGCTCCAACCTGGCCCAAGGAAAGTCTCCCATAGGGCTCAATGGCACTCTGCAGCTCCAACCCGGCCCAAGGAAAGTCTCCCATAGGGCTCAATGGCACTCTGCAGCTCCAACCCGGCCCAAGGAAAGCCTCCCATAGGGCTCAATGGCACTCTGCAGCTCCAACCCGCCCCAAGGAAAGTCTCCCATAGGGCTCAATGGCACTCTGCAGCTCCAACCCTGCCCAAGGAAAGTCTCCCATAGGGCTCAATGGCACTCTGCAGCTCCAACCTGGCCCAAGGAAAGTCTCCCATAGGGCTCAATGGCACTCTGCAGCTCCAACCCGGCCCAAGGAAAGTCTCCCATAGGGCTCAATGGCACTCTGCAGCTCCAACCCGGCCCAAGGAAAGTCTCCCATAGGGCTCAATGGCACTCTGCAGCTCCAACCTGGCCCAAGGAAAGTCACCATACCGAAGCTTGAATGAATCCGAAACTTTCGTACTCGGCACGTCAAATACGATTTTGACGCGTAAAATTTGTCGCAAAGTACGAAAAAGTTGTGCAAATTAATGAAAAAATCAGAACATACAGCTAAATATTCTTTGTATTCAGAATCAATCATGCTTTGATTAATGTGCCCCGTACAGTTCCATCAGTGTTTATCTTATCCGAACATTCTCATCTGTCACTAGAGATATAGATGGTCCCATTTTTATATGCCAAACCCACTTTTTGCCACTTCCCTATTGCTCTGCACTAAGTCACATATTTAATCTTGAAATATTTCTATAGAAAAGCTCCAAAATTATTTTATACATATTTCTCCAGCAACAGAAAAGCTGGCTCTGGAAGAATGTTGGATGTGGTACGAAGGATGGGGGTTAAAGGAACAGTAACACCAAAAAATTAGAGCTTTGAAGTAATAAAAATATAATGCACTGTTGCCCTGCACTGGTAAAACTGGTGTGTTTGCTACAGTAACACTAATATAATGTATATAATAAGCTGCTGTGTAGCCCCGGGGGCAGCCATTCAAGCTGGGAAAAAGTAGAAAAGGCACAGGTTACATAGCAGATAACAGATAAGTTCTGTAGAATACAATAGTGTTTTATCTGTTATCTGCTATGTGCCTGTGCCTTTTCTCCTTTGAATGGCTGCCCCCATGGCTACATAGCAGCTTATTATATAAATTATAGTAGAGTTACTGTAGCAAACACACCAGTTGTACCAGTGCAGGGCAACAGTGCATTATATTTTAGTTACTTTTATACACTTTAATTTTTTGGTGTTACTGTTCCTTTAAGACCAAAGACCAAAGATCACTCCTTCCTTCTGTTCTGGAATAGCAACCACTGGCTGGGGGACAGTTCTATTGCCATGGGGACAGCCAAGGACATCTTTCAGAGGTGGGTACACTTGCTGGGTCATTTTTCCATGGAGACAGGGAATCTGAAATGGGGTCGGCCCATCTAAAATGGGGGCTGATAGTAACCCTATAATACTCAGTGTATCATCAGCTTTATAGTTGTGTGGCTCAGGGAGGAACAAGCAATGTATTTGTACCTTCAAAATCATGACTAAGGAGGAGATTTATCAAAATGTGAGATAAGCGCAGCACAGAACAAACTCACCCATTTTCTATTCATTCCTATGAGATTTTTAAAAGTGTATTTATCAAAGGGTAACATGTAACTTTCAGCCACTGACAAATACACTTTTTAGAGTAAAAAGTTGGTGAATTTTTCTGCGGTGCGCTCACGGTTACATGTTGATAAATCTGTTCCTAATGACTAAATCATGACTTAATCACTGCGATCATGCAATTTTCAATTAACATGCCCCTAAACACTGCTATTATCCCTTCAAACGCCAGAACCTTTATATAAACACTTGTAAAATGACATAGTTATCCTTCCGCTTTTTAATAAAAAAAAGAGTAACATTCTCAGCGAGGTGCTCATCCCTTTCCAGGTTGGCGACTGCGGAACATCAAACAAGGCAGTGGTACGAGTGACACGGGAGCAGCACTTTGTTTAATGCGCCCTGGGCTGGCTTTCCAGTAACTGTCAGTATGTACAAGGCAGGAACTCTCCTATCTCAGTGACTCAGTGGTTTCTCGGCAGGAACCTAAGTGCAGCAGTCATGTAAAGCACTGATCCATGAAAGCGAGTTAATTACAGCTCTCTCTGTACAGTAAACGCTTTACATGGAGATCAGATGTTGACGTTTAGGTACAGGGAGCCATTTAGCAAACCCTTACATGGCAATGGCCTGATTGCGCACGTTGATGTTGCGGCTGACCGCTCCTCCAGGTCTTTATTCTTTATTTGGACTTGAACTTTCGGTCCTCAGTAAAGAAATATCTTGCTGCGTGGAACACTAAGGGCAGACTTACTAAAACTCTAACTCTAACAATGTCTGACATTGACTTAAAAGTCTCAACTGGAAAAAAGTTGCAGAAAAGTTGCAAAACTGACTTTTTTGAATTGTCACACACAAAAAAACAGCATCAAAAATCCCCAATAAAGGGAAGGGAAGGAACTTCTGCCATTGACTTCTACATGATCTTGGCAAGTTTTAGCTGTGGATTGTCCAATTTGTATTTTTAGCCGGTGTGTTGCCTATTAATTCATGAAATAGTCACAACTTTTTTTTTCTGTGATTTGTTGTAATTAACTGAAAGGGGAACTTTAATTCCCAATTATTTTCCCTTAAGGGATACTAGGACTAATTTACCAACTGTAGAGCAGAATACAAACATTGGACAGAGACCCCATATTTTTGCACCGTGCCCCACAGACACCTATTCCTTATTCCTATAGGATTTTTAGAAGCATATTTATCAAATGGTGAGCTCTAACTTTCACCCATTGATAAAAATGCTTCTAGCAATCCTGTAGGAATGAATAGCACTTGGGTGAGTTTTATATATGAAGCTCTTATATTCCCTTACATTTTTATTTACATATATTTATTATATTGTATCAGTTACTTATGTAGTGTTAAAGGAGACATATCCTATAAAAATTAAGAATGTATCAGTGAATTATACTCCTCTAGATATAGAAGGATTGTGCTTGAAAATGTTGTGTTTCAGACTGATTTATTGAGAAATTCCATCAAAATCCACTAGCCCCGCCCATCTGTTCCACTTCCTGCTGGCTGAATTCTCTGGATGAGCTGGGGAGCCGGCGGCCCTCCGTACACTGCACTGTAGGATAGGAACCAATCAGCAGCTAGGCTGACCTGATAGGGAACTGAAGCCTGTCTGTGCTTGTGTGAGCGCAGGGCTGTGATTGGCTACCTCCCTCCTACTGTGCTTCTGGCAGGGACCGTTAGGACACGCCCACTCTTCATTTCACACTGGACAGAGAAGTGAGAGGATCTACAGGGAGCTCCAATAAAGGGGTCATTTTTACAGAGAGGATTCATTTTTAGCCCAGAGTGAAACCAGCACCGATTATTATTCATAATTGCCTACAAAAATAGCGTTTTTCCCCATTTATCCAATACGTCTCCTTTAATATGTTTTCACAGAGCATTTACAGAGATTGTTCCCCAGTCCCTGCCCCAGTGGAGCTTACAATCTAAGGTCCCTATCACATTCCCATCAGTCCCTGCCCCAGTGAGCTTACAATCTAAGGTCCCTATCACATTCCCATCAGCCCCTGCCCCAGTGGAGCTTACAATCTAAGGTCCCTATCACATTCCCATCAGCCCCTGCCCCAGTGGAGCTTACAATCTAAGGTCCCTATCACATTCCCATCAGTCCCTGCCCCAGCGGAGCTTACAATCTAAGGTCCCTATCACATTCCCATCAGTCCCTGCCCCAGTGAGCTTACAATCTAAGGCCCCTATCACATTCCCATCAGTCCCTGCCCCAGTGGAGCTTACAATCTAAGGTCCCTATCACATTCCCATCAGTCCCTGCCCCAGAGGAGCTTACAATCTAAGGTCCCTATCACATTCCCATCAGTCCCTGCCCCAGTGGAGCTTACAATCTAAGGTCCCTATCCCATTCCCATCAGCCCCTGCCCCAGTGAGCTTACAATCTAAGGTCCCTATCATATTCCCATCAGTCCCTGCCCCAGTGAGCTTACAATCTAAGGTCCCTATCACATTCCCATCAGCCCCTGCCCCAGTGGAGCTTACAATCTAAGGTCCCTATCACATTCCCATCAGTCCCTGCCCCAGTGGAGCTTACAATCTAAGGTCCCTATCACATTCCCATCAGTCCCTGCCCCAGTGAGCTTACAATCTAAGGTCCCTATCATATTCCCATCAGTCCCTGCCCCAGTGAGCTTACAATCTAAGGTCCCTATCACATTCCCATCAGCCCCTGCCCCAGTGGAGCTTACAATCTAAGGTCCCTATCACATTCCCATCAGTCCCTGCCCCAGTGGAGCTTACAATCTAAGGTCCCTATCACATTCCCATCAGTCCCTGCCCCAGAGGAGCTTACAATCTAAGGTCCCTATCACATTCCCATCAGTCCCTGCCCCAGAGGAGCTTACAATCTAAGGTCCCTATCACATTCCCATCAGTCCCTGCCCCAGTGGAGCTTACAATCTAAGGTCCCTATCACATTCCCATCAGTCCCTGCCCCAGTGGAGCTTACAATCTAAGGTCCCTATCACATTCCCATCAGTCCCTGCCCCAGAGGAGCTTACAATCTAAGGTCCCTATCACATTCCCATCAGCCCCTGCCCCAGAGGAGCTTACAATCTAAGGTCCCTATCACATTCCCATCAGTCCCTGCCCCAGTGAGCTTACAATCTAAGGTCCCTATCCCATTCCCATCAGTCCCTGCCCCAGAGGAGCTTACAATCTAAGGTCCCTATCACTTTCACACACACTATGGTCAATTTAGTCAGAAGCCAATTAACTAGCCTGTATGTTTCTGGAGTATGGGAGGAACCCTGAGTACCCAAAGGCCACTCACACAGACACGGGGAGAACCAGATAGTACCCAGGCTGGAATCAAACTCAGGACCCCAAGCAGCCTCTGTGCTTAGTACAAGTGACCTCATTTTACTTCCTAGTAAACAGGCCCGGATTTGCAGCCCGGGCCTAGGGCGGCACAAATTTGGGGGTGGCATGCCGCCCTGCCGCACCGCAATCTAAAGGTTTTTCACCCATACGGAGCAGTGGGGACCTCTCCCCCACTGCTCCGTATGCGAATGTTTACATGCTGTGTCGATCGCGCATGCGCGCGGGTGTACGTCCGCGCATGCGCGGGTGTGCCGAACATGCATTTGCGCATGCGCGGAGCAAGATGGACAGGGGCGGCCTTGGGGCGGCGGGATTACAAATCCGGCCCTGCTAGTAAAGCAGATCCCTGCTCAATGCAGAAACATACAAACACAATTATCTGGAATTTCATGACCTGCTGAGAAATTTAAACGTGTTAGTTCAATAAATATTATCCCTTATGATACAGAATCCTATGTCCCAGCTGTAACTGTTTTACAGTCTCTTCTGATCTATGGCCATGCAATTAATTTCACAGAACATTGGAACAGCTATATTCTCATATACTCATATATATAGCATTACTCATATACTCATATATATAGCATTACTCATATGCCGTAATGTTCGTAATAGAGCGCGTTCTCAGTAATCATTGGAACACCTATAACTTGTGGGCATCGTCATCCATGGTTGCTCATTAACCTACAATTGTGACATCGCTGGAGTTTACCGGGCAGTAAATAACCTGTTCCCTGTTTATAGGTTAATTGTGTCTTTAAAGCTGTCAAGTTATGAGCATAGTTTATCTTTAATCGCCATGTATGCAGGGATAGTTTGGGTCTGCCCTGGTCCCCTTTCAAACAATCCACTTTCAATAGCAAAACTGAGTTTCTTCTGTAAAATGCCATTGGATTTGCCTATTCTTGCTGTTAAAGGGGTTGTTCACCTTTACAATAACTTTCAATATGAGTAGAGAAATGCTATTAAATGCAATTGATCTTAATTTTCTAATATTTGCAGTTTTTTTTTTTTAAATTATTTAGCTTTTTGTTCAGCAGCTTTCCAGCTTGGAATTTCAACACCTATCTGGATGCTAGGGTCCAATAGCAACCAGGCAGTGATTTTAAAGAGACAGGGATATGAATAGAGGAGGGCCTAAATAAAAAAGATAAGATAAGATAATACAAAGGAACAATAACAACAATAACATTGTAGCCTCACAAAGCAATCATTTTTTCGTCAGAAGAAGAAGGCAAATAATTAAAAAAATCTATACAAAATAAAAAATGAAGACCAATTGAACATTGGCTAAGAATAGTTTTTTCCTTAGCACCCTAAAGGTTAACCTGAAGGTGAAACACCCAGTATGGCTGAGGTCAGATGTTGTGTAACAACATAAATAGGGCAGAAGCCAAGGAAAGGCATAATGACTGAGCGTGAATGTGTAGGTCAAACTCAACAGACTTGTTTGTACTATTTCTAGCTGTGCCGCTCTTTGTACAATGTTTATTATGGGAAGTATCTGCCTGTTATACAAATATTACTATGCGAGTCAGATACAGCATCTGCCTTTCCCTAAATAAAACACAAGAGGCTTCATTATTTGTCCCACATATCAAGGTCTGTTTTTTTTCATTGACTTACGGAAATAGAATGGTGTGGTACTTGGGTGGGTGCTTATTGGCTTGTAAAACCTGAATAATGGAAGCATTTTGGGAAATATACTTTAATGGGAGTTTAAGTTTTCTGTCTGTCTATTGCATTAAGATTAAGGTCTTCTTGAACTCCTGAGCAACTTCTACAAGATGTCTACTCTGCTCCCTATGTCCTATTTCTAATGGTTCCGCAAATTCACCAAAATGTAATCTTTGGAGGTTCATCACTCAGGTCACTCCTCTAACCAAATACTCTAAAATAATTATCTTGCTCATTGACCCTAAAAATGGATTGGTCCCTTCAGATCTAGAGTAGATCCTGTACTGTACACCAAGGTATGTCCCACTGACCTGGACTCTTTTCAGCCTGTCTCTGGGCCAGTACTGGGTCAGTTAGTATTGGCGCCTTGTCTGCTCCCCATTCCTGCTCACTCCACCCAAGTGCCCCCCACCAAAGGTCGTCTGCAGGCAAACCCCCACCACTGCGCTCGGCCCTCACAGCCCCCAGGTTACCTCTCTACATTCTCTCCCTCCCTCTACATTCGTTTGTAGTTGCCCCTCCTACCTACTCCTAGGGACAGATTTATTAAATGTAAGTTTAGAGCTTAATACATAAAGCAGTTCAATTGGTGAACTGTAACTTTCACCCATTATTAAATACGGTTTTAAAAATCCCATAGGAATGAATGAAACCTCACGGTGAGGGCAGTGAGGTTGGGGAATGCCCTTCCTAGTGATGGGGTAATGGCAGATTCTGTTAATGCCTATAAGAGGGGCCTGGATGAGTTCTTGAACAATCAGAATATCCAAGGCTATTGTGATACTAATATCTACAGTTAGTACTAGTGGTTGTATTTATAGTTTATGTATGTGAGTGTATAGATTGGTAGGTGTGGGTTAGGTGTGCTGGGTTTACTTGGATGGGTTGAACTTGATGGACTCTGGTCTTTTTTCAACCCTATGTAACTATGTAACTATGTAACTTCCACCCATTAATAAATACGCTTCTAAAAATCCCATAGGAATGAATAGAATGTGGGTGAGTTTTCATGTATTAATCTCTCAACTCACATTTTGATAATTCTGCCCCCTAGTTCTGCTCCTGCCTTGGACCACTGGATTTTGTAACTATTTAGTCTGTGGTACATACTGTATGGGCTTGTTTATTAGTTTTCGAATTTGTGAATTTGAGAGAGTCTTCCTAATTCAAATAAATCCACATTTAACAAAAACTGAATGCTTGCTTATTTATTAATATGGAAATTTGTTTGAATAAAAGAACTTGAGTAAGTCAAATACGCGAGTTTACAAACTCAAATAAAACTTGAGAAACTTGAAAATCCCAAATTGAAACAGAACATTTCTATATCAAACAAGGCCAGAGCTGCCTTCTGTAATATAGTTAGCAAATTAACCTTTCTATAACAAACCTTGGCAGCTCTGAGAGGTAATTATGCCCGAGCCTTGTAGTTTCTGGGTGTGAACCTGCTCGGCTCCCTGACCCCGTTACTAATGACCCGCAAATACTTACTCTGTGACTTTGACATGAAGAAAACTTTCTTGCTGTTAACCTGTGTTTCATACTAGAATTATTACTTAATAAGAAAATAATAGATTACAGTGAGTCAGTAGCCCTCTAAGGTCAGTAGATACAGAACATTTCAGCCTGGGAAATCATAGAAGATATTTAAGCTGCGCATCTGTGGATGGGAATTTGATTTCTTCTTATAGCTCCAGTTATGTAACTGTATGACACACAATAACACATATTGAATTACTAATGTCATTGCGGTAATTTAAATCTTGTTTTAGCCTCATATTTATTAGAAAGTCATATCTATATATTATATACACACACATTTCTCCGCAGCATAGAACAGCAAACCTAACCAAAGTAACACAGTTCAACATTCGCCTCAGAGGACAAGACAGAGATAGAAATTATCTCCCTTTTTTGTAATCAGTTCTCCAATTTGACTTAAATCTGCTGTAGGTCACTTGCCTAGCAACCTTGCATAGAAACAGTATAAACCTGCTAGGCAGATAAGTAGAAATGAGAGAAAGGAAGAATAATAATGATAAGTATACAGCAAAGCAGAAGGGATGGGGGATGAGGGGAGAGAAGACATTAAATAGAAAAGTTAAGGTCCCCATACACTGGCAGATCTGCTCGCTTGGCGATGTTGCCAAGCGAGCGGATCTTCTCCCGATATCCCCCACCTATGGGTGGGCAATATTGGGAGAATCCAGGGAATTATAATGACGGGTATAGGTAAAGTCGGTCCGGGGACCACATCAACGAGCCGATGCGGCCCCAATCCAACTAGATTTTCTAACCTGCCCGATCGAGATCTAGCCGATTTCAGGCCAGATATCGGTCGGGCAGGCCTGCCGGAAGTGCCCATACACGGGCCGATCAGCTGCCCAATCGGTCCAAGGGACCCATATCTACAGCTACTATCGGCCCGTGTATGGGGACCTTAAGAGCTGAGACCCCTCCTACTGAGCATCTACTCCAACAACTGGACTTTAGAGCAACCATGGCAAAAAATAGGGATGCACCAAATCCACTTTATTGGATTCGGCCGAACCCCCAAATCCTTCGTAAAGGATTCAGCTGAATACTAATTAGGTTTTGGAAGGGTTTTATGTTAGAAAATTTTGGAAAAAATTTCAACTTTACGTGACAAAAAGTCACGTGATTTTTAGGATTCAGACTCAGTTCGACCAGGATCATGGATTTTGTTGAATCCTGCCGAAAAAGGACAAATCCTTACCAAATCCCAAACCCAAATCCTGGATTCGGTTTATCCCTACAAAAAGGTAGCCACATCCACTAAACTCAAAGCTAAATACACAAAATGTGGGATGTCTGGCACCACAGCTAACAGTCTCTCATCATCCCGTTTAGGCACTTAGGCACTATATTCACCAACTAACACTTCTTTGATACAATTTTTGTGTATCCGGGTACAATCTTTACTTTTATTCTTTTCTCAACGGCTGTACTTGTTATGTATGTGAAAAGCACTAGAAAACACTAAAACATTTTAAGTTTAAATGGAACAAATACAACTAAAGAGAAGAATGAATACAAACACAGGGGGAAACAGAGACAAAATGGAAATGGAATCAAGCAGAAAAGAAATAAGGGCAAATGTGGAAAAAGAGAAGCAAAGTTAATGGAAACATAGTTGGTAGGCAGAGTAGCAAAACATTCACCATATAAATACATATATAGGGGTATATTTATTATAGTATGTAAGCCAACATCACTGTGATGTTGCCTATAGCAACCAATCAGATCTTTGCTTTTGTTTTCTAACTTGTAGGTGAGAATTCAAATCTAATTGCTTATTGGTTACTATGGGCAACATCTCAGGTATGTCGGCTTACACAGTTTAATGAATATGCTCCTATGTGAAATGACTATTGTGATTTCTGTCTCTTTGGTACCATAAATGACTCTGTATCCATGTATTAGCCAGAATTCTTAGTGGCGTGTTGGCATTTTTGCTTTAACTAAGAGCCCACCCTGCACATAAGTTACTATTCCAGATCACTTTCCACATAGTTAAAAGCAATTTGCTCCTCATATGAGAAAGCTACAGGTCATGACAACATATTCAGCCATCATTATCCCTCTAGCCTTCTCCATTTCCCAATATTCGGCCTTATTTATTCTAAAAGCTGTAAATAACATAAAGAATTTTAACATACATTTAAGTGATTCCATAAACAAGCAGAGACGCAATGTCCTGACCATGTATATACTGTATACTGTATATATATGGTCAGACTGGGAGCAAGAGTACAATCCAGCCTGGACTTTAATCTTTCAGAAAACAGAATGTTCAGTAATCCACAGAGGAATGTAAATTGTGATAATGATACTGAAAGCCCATAAGATACTTCAAAGATGCCTGGTCTAAAAAAAGAAGGAGTAATTGATATCATTGCAGAGATAAGCATTGAGGCCATTTGTACTTCTCTGGCGGCAGCTGCCTTGCATGTGGTTATTTACAGTACATGTAGGGATATATGTATAAACAGTGTCAGCATAAAGCTCTCCAGTGGCCACACACAGTGTGATATGGGCACATAATATGGCCAAACCGGCTGATCCTTGCTCCTTTTGCTCAATTAGCATCAAGTCTGAACAGAAAGAATTGCTCAAAATCAAAACCATCGCTGGCCGTCTGTGGGTGCCCATTGGTCAGTCAGGAAACCTGAATTTAATCATAATTATATATAAGTGAAGTATCACTGCTGATGTCTACTATGAAGGCATCATCCAAACTTCTTCCTGTGTCTCTTAACACAAGGCAATTAATCTCTGTAAATGTGTATATTTATTTTTTTACAATGTTTGTTTCCCCTGTCTGCTATGTATATTAATAGTAGTGCTATATAAATATATCCCACCAGTCAATCTTTTGGTTTTGTTGTTGAAAACTGGAATGATATATTAATGAGATTACAAAGTCTATACCAGGGATCCCCAACCAGTGGCTCGGGGGCAACAAGCTTCTCACCAACCCCTTGGATGTTGCTCTCAGTGCCCCCAAACCAGTAGTTATTTTTTAATTCCTGACTTGGGGGCAAGTTTGGTTGATTAAAAACAGGATTTCCTACCAAATAAAGCCCCTGTAAGCTGATAGTGTGCATAGAGGCTGCCTAATAGCCAGACTGGACCTCTTGGGGCCCACCAGGAATCCTGACATCCAGGGTCCACTCTTGCAATAAGTAAATGCAGACAGTGCCAAATGGTATGGGCTTCATAATGGCTTTTTGTTGGAATAAGAAAGGACAAATGGGAATTTTCCTTGACCACTAGAGCTTAGGTCTACCTGGAGATCCACTGGTACCCAGGCAGGCCATTCTGACTCTAGCCATGTCATGTGTCTTCCCACATCCTGAATAAAAACATATTTTGAAGCTCTTAATATGTTACATACAACTGATTCACACATTGAAGCTCATTGATTTTCTTCTTCAACTTCAAACTTTCTAACCGACATAAAAGAAACAAATGATAATCAATCCAACAATATTTCTCATTCTATAATTTTCGTGAATGCCTTTGAAAAGCTTTGCTTTGAGGCACAAGGATGAGTGGGAAACAAGGTGAAGGATTTAATTAGATTATTCATTTTGATTTTTTTCCATTGACGTCATTTGGTCTGTGAGTGTTGTCCCTGGAAGAGAAGAATGGGCAATACAGACAAGTTTGGGATTGGAGTTCAGCTGCAGATGAAAAGACTTACGTGGGAAGTATAGTCACTTTATCTTCTATAGGGACATTTTGAGCTTTGGATCTCCAGGTGTGCATAAGAGTAAAATCCAGGGCACACAGGTGCTTTCATTCATTATGCTTCTCTGTAGAAAAACAATAAGGCTGTCATTTTTGGGCATTTCACTTTGTAGGAAAAAGGATAGGAAGTCATCATCTGCCATTTTAAGTCCCCTGTTTTACACCATAGTTCTAAAACTTCCTGCACCCAGCACCACCAATGCAACTTCAGGACCCAGAAATTATTTAAATATTTAATAAAATTAAATATGAAATCAGGGTGCTACCAATTTCCCCATATCCGACCAACTCTCTGCCCAAGGTCTTGTAACTCTCCTTCAGACCCTTCTACATATCTCTCCATGTCTTCTTTTTTAGTCAAAATAATTTATGAAATGTGTTATTTCCATCCGACCCATTGCTATTTGTGCATTTATAGGTATGGGATCCATTATCCTGAAACCTATAGAAAGCTTATAATTATGGGAAGGCCGTCTCCCCCAGACTCCATTTTAAAAGAATAATTATTTTTTTTTTAAAAATGAATTCCCTTTTCTCTGTAATAATAAAACAGTACCTGTACTTGATCCCAACTAAGATATAATTACCCCTTATTGGGGGCAGAACAGCCCTATTGGGTTTATTTAATGATTAAATGATTCCCTTTTCTGTGTAATAATAAAACAGTACCTGTACTTGATCCCAACTAAGATATAATTACCCCTTATTGGGGGCAGAACAGTCCTATTGGGTTTATTTCATGGTTAAATGATTCCCTTTTCTCTGTAATAATAAAACAGTACCTGTACTTGATCCCAACTAAGATATAATTACCCCTTATTGGGGGCAGAACAGTCCTATTGGGTTTATTTCATGGTTAAATGATTCCCTTTTCTCTGTAATAATAAAACAGTACCTGTACTTGATCCCAACTAAGATATAATTACCCCTTATTGGGGGCAGAACAGCCCTATTGGGTTTATTTAATGGTTAAATGATTCCCTTTTCTCTGTAATAATAAAACAGTACCTGTACTTGATCCCAACTAAGATATAATTACCCCTTATTGGGGCAGAACAGCCCTATTGGGTTTATTTAATGGTTAAATGATTCCCTTTTCTCTGTAATAATAAAACAGTACCTGTACTTGATCCCAACTAAGATATAATTACCCCTTATTGGGGGGCAGAACAGCCCTATTGGGTTTATTTAATGGTTAAATGATTCCCTTTTCTCTGTAATAATAAAACAGTACCTGTACTTGATCCCAACTAAGATATAATTACCCCTTATTGGGGGCAGAACAGTCCTATTGGGTTTATTTCATGGTTAAATGATTCCCTTTTCTCTGTAATAATAAAACAGTACCTGTACTTGATCCCAACTAAGATATAATTACCCCTTATTGGGGGCAGAACAGTCCTATTGGGTTTATTTCATGGTTAAATGATTCCCTTTTCTCTGTAATAATAAAACAGTACCTGTACTTGATCCCAACTAAGATATAATTACCCCTTATTGGGGGCAGAACAGCCCTATTGGGTTTATTTCATGGTTAAATGATTCCCTTTTCTCTGTAATAATAAAACAGTACCTGTACTTGATCCCAACTAAGATATAATTACCCCTTATTGGGGGCAGAACAGCCCTATTGGGTTTATTTCATGGTTACATGATTCCCTTTTCTCTATAATAATAAAACAGTACCTGTACTTGATCCCAACTAAGATATAATTACCCCTTATTGGGGGCAAAACAATTCTAGTGGGTTCAATTAAATTTAAATTATTTTTTAGACTTAAGGTATGGAGATCCAAATTATGGAAAGACCCCTTATCTGGAAAACCCCAGGTCCCAAGTATTTTGGATAAAAGGTCCCATACCTGTACCATTTAATAACTCCTTAAGGTTTATCATTTCAAAGAAATCTACCTCATCCTTAAAAAAGCTTATTAATATTTCTCTGCCAGCTCATCTCATTCTACGAACATTCCTCTTAATCCGATATATATACAGTATGGGTCAGTTTTGTACAGCACCATAAAATATGATTGGTTCTGTACATTTAGCAGGAAAACAAAGCCTTACTGCTTGCGGTTTCCAGGGATGAAGTCCACCAACTATTCAGATAATAAAGATCTAGTTGTGTTGCCAGTAACTTCTAGTTATTCCATTACATCAAACCGAGTATTAAACAGGTGGAGACTCCCAAGTACATGACCATGTTCGCCCCAAACCCTTTTGCCCCTTCATTGGGCTACGTAGAGTTGCTCCAGCCCAGCCCTGCTCAAGGCCTTTGTAAGAAGGTCAGTGACACAGCTCCCCTAAAGTCACAATAAAACTGTAAAACTGAGATGAATTCATTTCCTTGTTAGTTTTCAGCCCTGGCCTTCTGACTCCCGCAGATCCACTCCATGTCACTGCCATTAATCAAACCCACGGCTGGCAGAGCTTTGCGCTGAGCCATTACTTCCTTGCCTTCATTTCTCTTGGCTGTCATTAGCTGCCAACATTTACCTTATTCACATGTATGATTTATAACGCTGCACTTCTAGTAACCTGTACTAATCAGCTTTTGTTTATATGCCCATATTGTAGGAACCCCTACTGTCTGTCTAAAGCGGCTCTGTTCTACGTCAGTGATATTTTCCATGTCATTGCCCAGGCTATATTTAAACCATTTTACCAACATGTAGGAGCTACTAACCCCATGCACATCCCACTCATTGCTTTATTGTGCAAACTCGGTTTTGCCCAGCATATACTTTTACTGGATGGACCACAACAAGTTTATTTAATTAAACTTTTCCTTTCCAGTTGTCTTTGGGAAGAGGTAAAGCTATATTTATTTCCGTGGTTTCTATAGAGATGTTTCTGGCTTTGGTGGTTGATTCTCCGTTTCATAAACTGCCATTGTTCTAAGGCTCTCTGCCCATAACCTCACTTATCATTTCCCATATCCTTTCTAACTTGTATATCGGGGCTCTACACCAGGTATAACCAGCGGAGACAATGAAATTAATTCCGAAATCCTATTCCTACAATAAACTGAGAAGACTCTTGTTACCTGACAAAGGGACATGGCCCCAAACATTGTGTGGTTTTGGCAAACTAAAACTGTAGGGACTTGTCCCTAAATTGGCTCTGTGTCCTTATAGTCTTTCTTCTGATCAACTCTCAAAAAATTATATATAATTTAATGGTTTTAATATATAAGAACACGTTTCACTTTTGGTATGTTGTAAAGAATGCTATTCTCAACTCTCCAGTTTGGAATTCTAGCAGCTATATGGTTGCTAGGGTCAAAATTATCCTAGCAACCAGGCAGTGGCTCAAATTAAAAACTGGAATATGAAAAGGAGTGGGTTTGAATAGAAAGATAAGCTTTAAAAAGTAACAATGGAATTGAAGCCGGCAAGAGCAATCGTTTTTGGCTACTGGGGTCAGTGACCCCCTTTTTAAAGCTGGAAAGAGTCAGAAGAAGAAGAAGGCAAATCATTCAAAAACGATAAAAAAATAAAAAATGGAGACCAACTGAAGAGTTGCTCCCACAATGCAGCATTTTTTTGCAGAAACCCAATGTCCCTGCATTTGCAAAAGGGCGATGATCATGACAGTTTTGCTGTGCTTAATGCAATTGTGTCTGATTGGCCAAAATGAATGCAACTATAATTGTGCCCCAGTGCATACTGGGTGCAGTTGCCCTGAATAATTTTGAAGTTTGCCTGGTGTTATTTCTGGGGTTCAGCGCCTCAGTGATGTGTGCGCCATATTGTTTCAGTGCAGCTAAACTGCCAGCAGTTGACACAGGGAGTTGAAGGAACCTGGTGAGGAGGTGGCAGTAGCTCCAGGGTTCCCTTGTGTCCATTGGTGCAGCAGCACTCAGTTCAGAATGGAGGGCAGGAAGGGCTGAGCGGTGCCAAGTGCAACTATAGGGAAGTGCAAGGAGCACATTTTGGCACAAGGACCTTTAATGTAAGAGGTTTTATATTTAATTGACAATGGGGGAAAGTTTATGGACTGCAACTGCCCTAGCGGACAGAACAGAGCCCTAATGTATCTGCTAAACATAATTATTATTGTGTCTGTGAAAGATATTGGGGCTCAGTTATATCGACAAGTGCAGCTGTAGGGTTTCATAAGCACCTTCATCAGTCGAAAGCAAACACCAGAAAGGACACAGATTGCCTTCGTTAATATTATTGAATATTTGCTACAGCTACAGACACAGTTGCGTTCATTTTGGGGATTCAGACAAAATTGTAATTTGTGACCACAATGACACTAGAATTCTGGGGAAAATGCTGCATTGTGGGCTATTATATAGCCTCTAACTATGTACTTACTGTCAAATTTTACTGGTATAGGTATGTGACCTGTTATCCAGAATGCTTGGGACCTGGGATTTTCTGGATCTGTAATTTGGATCTCTGTACTTTAAGTCTACAAAAAAAGAATTTAAATATTAAATAAACTTAATAGGGCTGTTCTGCCCCCAATAAGGGGTAATTATATCTTAGTTGGGATCAAGTACAGGTACTGTTTTATTATTACAGAGAAAAGGGAATCATTTAACCATTAAATAAACCCAATAGGGCTGTTCTGCCCCCAATAAGGGGTAATTATATCTTAGTTGGGATCAAGTACAGGTACTGTTTTATTATTACAGAGAAAAGGGAATCATTTAACCATGAAATAAACCCAATAGGGCTGTTCTGCCCCAATAAGGGGTAATTATATCTTAGTTGGGATCAAGTACAGGTACTGTTTTATTATTACAGAGAAAAGGGAATCATTTAACCATTAAATAAACCCAATAGGGCTGTTCTGCCCCCAATAAGGGGTAATTATATCTTAGTTGGGATCAAGTACAGGTACTGTTTTATTATTACAGAGAAAAGGGAATCATTTAACCATGAAATAAACCCAATAGGGCTGTTCTGCCCCAATAAGGGGTAATTATATCTTAGTTGGGATCAAGTACAGGTACTGTTTTATTATTACAGAGAAAAAGGAAATAATTTTTACAAATCTGAATTAGTTAATTACAATGGAGTCTTTGGGAGATGAAATTCCTATAATTTGGAGCTTTCTGGATAATGGGTTTCCAGATAATGGATCCCATACTTGTACTAAGCTGCAGACAGAATGTTCTCCAAACAAACACCTTCAGTTTAGGTTTCGGGAGTCGGTTCGGGCGCTGAGATAAAACAAGTGCTGATTTCATTAATGATACCGGCGACTCATGTATCTGAATCCATCGTTAGAGGAAATAGACGGGATTTTCTTACCAGAACAGATCTATATGCCCGGCTTGCTTTGAACAATGCCAAGGTTTTTCCTTTCCGTGCTATTTTTAGGTCCCCCCTTTCGCAATGTCTCCTAATCCAAAGAAAGAGAGTGATAAGTTTGCGGGTTGGATTACACTATTTGCGCAGGGTTGGGTTGCGCCAATGATATCACACCTGAGGCTTAGTAGTTCCGTGCCCTGGCACAGGTTTAGTTCAGCTTCATCACGTTGCCGGTCACAGACATTTTGCAGAAACATATTTATTCAAGACTTTTGGTTTGGGCGCAGGTGGTACATTAATTTTTTAGCAGCCTCCTTCCTTGATTGGAAGTGTTTAAGTACATAGCATTAATAGCAGATTGTCACAGGGGTGTGTGGCAGGGCCAGGCAGAAGAGGCAGGTGCTTATGGCATGGGGGGCACATACCTCTTCTTCCCCAAGCCCTTCTGTGGCTAAAGCCCTTCCATCAGGAGCTGATGTGCCCCCCAGCAGGGGGAAATTTATTGGGCATCAGCAACCAGACCTTGACACAGGGGTGAGTGGTATAGGGGACAACTTGCTGGGGTCTAATTAGTGGGGTGATTGTTGGCAGAGACATGCCTAGGGTGTTTACATTGGGGTCCCGCACTGTTATGTGACATGGCCATTCTCTTTCACATTATCATTGGGCACATAATGATTTTCATTCAAGCGTGCTCTGCTAAAGTTCAATGGCAGGTGTTAAATACAGGGCCTCTCGTGCCCATATTATTGCACTATGTACTTCATACACAATAATGGCGGCTACAGCTTGGGCATGTCTGCTGGAAATCACCATGTAGACTTGCTCCCTTTCTTGGTGCTTCATCTGAGTGGAGCATGGAACATTAGGGTCCCTGGCCTGTTTGCCAGTTTGGCATTTCAGCGGCTATCTGGTTGCTAGGGTCTTAGTTACTCTAAAACCAGGCAGAGAGATGGGAATATGAATAGGAGAGGGACTGAATAGACAGATAAGTAATAAAGAGAAACAATAACAATAAAATTGGAGCCTCACAGAGAAATAGCATTTGGCTGCCGGGGTCAGTGACCCACATTTAAATTCTGGAAAGAGTCACAAGAGGAAGGCAAATATTTCAAAAACTATTAAATATAAATAATGGAAACTAACTGCAAAGTTGCTAGCAATAAGACATTCTATAACATACTAAAAGTTAACCATGGTGACCCACCCCTTTAATGGAATTTAGTGGGTGCAAGGGCTCTGGGGCAAAGGGGGAGCAGTTACATAGGAAACCTAGGCAGGCGCAGGGGCATAGAAAGCAGGGAGCAACATTTATTTATTTATTATGTAACTTGGTGTAGCCTTAAACGCACTCATTTGCAATATTGTTGACACAGTTTGTTGCTTAATAAAATACAATGGCTTCACCTGGATTTAATACACAATAAGGTTTTGCCAAGCTTTTATTATTACTAAAACATACGTTTGCACAATCATTGTGTGCATTGGAAACATTGTGCTTTTAGCACTTTGTAACGTAATAGAAGAAACAAAGATGTTTATCTTTCATGCAACATTAAAGTTGTGTAAACCTGCTTTGTGTGTAATGTAGTTACATTCATTATGGGGGTCATTTATTAATACCCCAGGAGGGCAGGAGCAAATTGCACCTCTTATTGCTCATTGAAGTATAAATTGCTCTTTTGCACCTTGTTTCTCACTCTGGTGCAAGGGGAAGAGCACAACTGGGTGCAAAACAGCCCTTGGGGAGAAGGTAATTTAGGGGCTCATTTGTAGTCCACAGACACCAGTGCTTCCTAACTTGTGCATCTGACCCATCATTCATGAATACTGTGCTACCAAACCCAGGCAGCACTGTATTCACTGGAAAAGTGCAGGTTCTTGCTCTTCTCTTTTGGAGAGCAAGGAAAATAGACTACACTTGAGAGCACCGATGGTACGCCCCCACCCTCGGTGCAAAGTGTAAAAAATCATAATGCCTTTGCACCCTGCCAATAAGTGATAAATTATATGTTATATAATCTATAGTATTCAGTTACCTACTCAGCTCATATTTCATATTCATAGTAGGTTCATGGGGTAGGTAGGTAAGTAGGCTCACTCTGCCTTTACATATGTTCACCTGTTTGTGGTCACATCTGGGCCACTTGGATCTTCTGGTCATTTCAGCATTTTGTCTGGAATTTACTACTATGACCTATCATACAATCCCCTTCCCTGCAAACGTTCCCTAAACCCCTACCTGTTCAGAGAAGTCAGATGCAACCCTGGATGCTCAAAATTCAGCTTACTACAAAGAACTATAAGGGAAGGGGTAAAGGTAAGAAAGGTATAAGGTTATAGAAGAACCTTGAAGGTTATGGAGAAGGACCTTGGAGTCCTTGTAGATAACAAACTTGGCTGTAGCAAGCAATGCCAGGCAGCAGCTGCAAGGGCAAACAAGGTTTTGAGCTGTATTAAAAGGGGTATAGATTCACGGGAGGAGGGGGTTATTCTTCCCCTTTACAGAGCGCTGGTAAGGCCCCATCTAGAATATGCTGTTCAGTTTTGGTCTCCAGTGCTCAAACGGGACATTATTGAGTTAGAGAGGGTCCAGAGAAGGGCAACTAAGCTGGTAAAGGGGATGGAAAGTCTCAGTTATGAAGAAAGACTGGCCAAGTTGGGGCTGTTTACACTGGAGAAGAGGCGCTTAAGGGGTGACATGATAACTAGCAAATTAGAGAGGCTTCAGATGGGGTTTTTTGCCTTCCTCTGGATCAGCTAGAAGTTAGGCAAGTTATATATAGGCATTATGGTTGAACGTACGTCTTTTTTCAACCTAACTTACTATGTTACTGTGTTACTATAGGGGGGATGCTTCGGAGATTCTGCTCCCGCTGGGCTTGACACTGACCTTGTCATCACACAGAATATGAGCCACAACTACAGTGTAGTAGAAGCCAATGGGCGGCACTCACATACAGTGTTACACACCAGCAGTCAGTTTAATTACACATAACACACAGGTACAGACAAGGTGTGAGTGTCGCCCTTCTCTGGGCAAAGCAAGCGGAAGAGCACAACGTTCATTGCCTTTCAACTTTATGTAACATCAAGCCTAATTTGCAACGTTGTTGTTGTTTCATGTTACAGTGACTTCACCTGGATTCATTTTTCACTTTGGTTTTTGAGCCAAGTTTGTATTATCATCTAAACATGCGTTTGCACAATCGCCTGCGTTGGTTTGAGGCACTGTGGTTTTAGCTATTTATAAAGTGACAGGAGTGACAAAGATATGTAGCTTTTATGTGACATTGTGATACAGAGCCCCACGTTGCATTGTTTCTAATGTATTCATAGCCACTGCAGTATTCGCTACCTGAGTACTCACCTCATTTCAAAGGAGAGGAATAAGTAGGAATAAATACTATTGTTATATGCTGAAATCCAGATGCAAAACAGTTCTTCTCTTTCTGCTTCATTTGAAATCCTGGCAGGGGAGGAGGGACTAAAACATTGATGTTACAAATTGTAACAACTTCTCCACAGCTTACAGACAGCATGCAGGAACTGCATAACCCACAATGCATTGCACTGCGATGTTTCTTTGCTTATCTACATCATGTGTGCAGGGGATTGTGGGATTGGGAGGATGCAGGCTGAAGGCAGGCTGACGACAGGCGACTACTGTTACATTTTATTTCAGTCTCAAAGTAGCCAGCCAGATCAGCAGGGGAACAGGGGGCGGGGCTTGGGAACTGTTTCCATTAAAAATGATGAAATGGCTGCACATTTTTAAAATGATGGATTTAGATCCGGTGTCACGCCAAGTGACCGAAACCTCTACCCACCCAATCCCATCACAGATTTCATATAGAAATCTGTGGTGGAGGCTGGGGGTATATTTTATATAAAAAATGAATACAGAGGCACCCAAGGACCTCCCTAGGCACAGGCGCTTGGATGCCTTTATATAAAAAGGGCCCTGTATAATACAAAGTTGCTTGAAATTATGTTTATTTTCAAAAAGTCTAAGCTGTGTTTGGGTGGAGTTCCCCTTTAATCAGCAATAGGTGAACATAAAGGTGGCAACAAAGCATTATTTGTGAGCCAAGTAGGTGCTTCTAGTGAAATTTTGATATAAAATGTCAAGGTTTGTTTTTGAGTGGAAATTCCCACAAGAGCAGGTCCGGCCCCACAGCTACATTCCTTTGCCCCCGTTGTCTCCGGGTAATTACTGAACTTCAGAAAGAGACACCCAAACTGTCGCTGCCATGAAACTATACGTGAAGCTATTTTTTCCGTTTTATCAAAGATCTGTTCTACAGTAGTTTACAAAAATAAACTTGCCATTATCTGATCTCCAAAAAGAAAAGCCCTCCCACTCAATGATACAGTCGACACTGAGAAAATATATATAAATGGGAATGTGGGGAATGTGCAGTAAACTCAGAATCAGCAACTGTTTGAAAACTGATAAATGCATCGACATTCTGTTAGCACTGAGGAATATGTGAATATAGTTTTATTTGTATATATGAGTTTTATAAATACTTTTAGAATAATAATATGCCCTTTTTATTGGTAGCTGAATCCTTTAGAACAGTGATCCCCAACCAGTGGCTTCTGTGCAACATGTTGCTCCCCAACCCCTTTGACGTTGCTCCCCGTGGCCTCAAAATAGGTTCTTATTTTTAATTCTCAGGCTTGGAGACAAGTTTTGGAAGCCCCGAGACACAGTTTTACTCCAAGCAGAGCCTCTACAGGCCAGCAGCCCACATGGGGCTACCAAATAGCCAATCACAGTCCCCAAAGAACTTTTTCCATCCTTGTGTGGCTTACAAATACAAAAAGTTGTGGATCCCTGCTCTAAAAGTATATTGTCTAGTTGTGGTTACCTGTACCAGAAAACCATGAATAATATGACTGCTTATGAAAATGCAATAGTAACTTGCCTATATTTCCTACTATTCGTGATGCTGTTTCTACTCCCTTTCTAGTAAAGAAGGAATAGACTTCCATTGCTTTTTGGCAAGAATATAGTGAAACCCTCAGGGTGAAGTATGGGGTGGTTACTTATTGCTCTGTTTCATGGAGCCCTATGGCTGAACTCTTTGACCTTCTCGAAAGAAGAGCAAAGACTTGTGTCTGTCTGTATATGCCATGCTGTCTGTGTTCACTGGTGTAGCATACAGGGTAGGTGGGCATCTTTAAATGTCCAAACTAGAGAGAAGAGGTAGGCAAAGGGGATGAGGAGCCATGCACTTATCTCCAACTTAGGGTAGATGGTAAGTACTGGGCGCCCTTGCACATACTCTGCACTACAAAAAGCAGAAATAATAGTTTCATATCTGGGCCAATAACCTGCATTACATGTATGACTGGTTTGCATTCCATTCTGGCCAGCACCATAATGAAAAGAACAGATTCAATTCAAATAATTTCACCTCATTTTATCCATAGCGTGTCCCATATTTTTGCAGCAATTGGTAACAAAACATGACACGACAGGCAGCTGGCACAGAGTAAAATACGCTATTATGTAGAAAAGCCCCAAGATGACCTATGGGAAGCCTTGATCTTGCTTAGAAAGTGTTCTCCCACTATGTAGGTGTAAGGTGGAGCCCCAGTGTACCCTGTGTTGGACTGAAGTACTTTGGGCCCACTAGTAACCCAACCATTAGGGCCCCCCTCCAACTGCCTCTGAAAGCCGCCATTAATGCACGCCACCAAATTATCCCCTCCCTGCTGTGCACTGCTTGCAGCTACCTGCCCTAGTTAGACAAGACTATCTTATACATGTGGGTAGTACTATGGCAGGATGCTAGTCTGTTACTTGATAACCTCATTCATGTTTTTCCTGTTCCCCTTCTTCACTATGGAATGGTCTAGCCTCTACTCTGATACTGAGGCCTTCCACCTTCTTCCAAATGCATCTCCTGCTATAATGGAACCCGGAGACTAAGAATATGTTCCTTTGCTTTGTATAAACTAAAGGACCAGGAACTGGTAAGCACCCTTCGTCAATGAGGAATACTTCCCTCCCATAAGGAATAAGTTACTGAAGACTTCCTTTGGGTTCATTACGTTTACATTATAAATAAAGGTTAAAACAATATAAAGATATCAGTGTAAATAAATGTGAGATAATTGAGTTCTTGTCACCCAAACCGCAATGTATATCAGTCGTTATCAGTTTCATGCTGTACCTGCCCCTCCTTCATCTTTTATAGGTGCCCTTTAGTGAACTGTGTGTAGACCTTTACTACAACATTGTATTTATACAAACTATACACTCACTTACACAATATATACTTAACCTTTATGTCACCAGAACAGAACACACAACCTCTGTTGCTCTTCACGCCCCACTGCGTTCCCAGCTGTTCTTTTCCCAATTATCACAAGAATCCTTTTCTTTTCCTTTATCTGATTTCTCAGTAAAACTTGGCTTCCTACCAAATTAATTTAAACAGGCACAAAAAAACTTGGCAACCGCCCAAACCAATTTAAACACCACCTACTCCCGTGATCATTCCTAGCTGTGTCATTATCATCCAGTTTCCAAAGCGCCCATCTGTTCAGAATTGCTTATATCAGTGCTGCCCAATGCTGCCTCAGGGGCCTCAACCAGGGTTTAAAAACCGTTAAAACAACGGGAACAAAGGAGCAAACAGGTGAAGAGTTTGTTGCATCCAGAGATATAGTTCGTTAGATAAGGAACGCACTTTCCATAATGATGTGGGACATGAAAACAAAGTGGCCACATACATGACTCTTCTCTCTCTTAAGGGCTCTGTCACACGGGGAGATTAGTCGCCCGCGACAAATCTCCCTGTTCGCGGGCGACTAATCTCCTCGAGTTGCCATCAGTTGCCATCCCACCGGCGAAAATGTAAGTCGTCGGTGGGATGGCACACGCAGCGGCGCGATTTCGTCAAATCGCTGAAAATGCCTCACGAGGCAACTTTGGCAATTTGCCGAAATCGTCTGCGCAGCGTGTGCCATCCCACCGGCGACTTACATATTCGCCGGTGGGATGGCATTTCGGGGAGATTAGTCGCCCGCGAACAGGGAGATTTGTCGCGGGCGACTAATCTCCCCGTGTGCCAGAGCCCTTAGACTTTTTTCCTCTTTAAAGGGGTGGCTCACCTTTACAGAATGGCCGATTCTATGCTACTTTTCATTTGGTCTTTTTTATTTATTATACTTTTTTAACAAAAATACTAGCACAACAGGACTTACTTAAGCGGGATAAACCCTGCTGATTTTTAATAGTAGCAAACCATGTAACATTTCAAGAACACGCCTCTTCGTCAGACATGGTACAAGTACAAGCATAGGACCCATTATTCAGAATGCTCGGGACCTGGGGTTTTCTGGATAAGGGATCTTTCCGTAATTCAGATCTCCATACAGTAATTAAACCCAATAGGTTTCTTTTTCCTCCAATAAGGATTCATTATATCTTAGTTGGGATCAAGTACAGGTACTGTTTTATTATTACAGAGAAAAGGGAATCATTTAACCATGAAATAAACCCAATAGGGCTGTTCTGCCCCCAATAAGGGGCAATTATATCTTAGTTGGGATCAAGAACAGGTACTGTTTTATTATTACAGAGAAAAGGGAATCATTTAACCATGAAATAAACCCAATAGGGCTGTTCTGCCCCCAATAAGGGGTAATTATATCTTAGTTGGGATCAAGTACAGGTACTGTACACAAAAGGGAAATAACAAATGTAGGTAACAGCAGCATATTCTACAAGAATATGGTGTCCAACTTGTCATGGGCTTGTTTGCTCTTTCTAGTTATATTATATTCACAGTACAGGTATGGGATCTGTTATCCGGAAACACAATATCCAGAAAGCTCTGAATTACAGAAAGGCCGTCTCCCATAGACTCCATTATAAGCAATTAGAAATAATTTTTGAAAATGATTCCCTTTTTCTCTGTAATAATAAAACAGAACCTTGTACTTGATCTCAACTAAGATATAATTACCCCTTATTGGGGGCAGAACAGCCCTATTGGGTTTATTTAATGGTTAAATGATTCCCTTTTCTCTGTAATAATAAAACAGTACCTGTACTTGATCTCAACTAAGATATAATTACCCCTTATTGGGGGCAGAACAGCCCTATTGGGTTTATTTAATGGTTAAATGATTCCCTTTTCTCTGTAATAATAAAACAGTACCTGTACTTGATCCCAACTAAGATATAATTACCCCTTATTGGGGGCAGAACAGCCCTATTGGGTTTATTTCATGGTTAAATGATTCCCTTTTCTCTGTAATAATAAAACAGTACCTGTACTTGATCCCAACTAAGATATAATTACCCCTTATTGGGGTAGAACAGCCCTATTGGGTTTATTTCATGGTTAAATGATTCCCTTTTCTCTGTAATAATAAAACAGTACCTGTACTTGATCCCAACTAAGATATAATTACCCCTTATTGGGGGCAGAACAGCCCTATTGGGTTTATTTAATGGTTAAATGATTCCTTTTTCTCTGTAATAATAAAACAGTACCTGTACTTGATCCCAACTAAGATATAATTGCCCTTTGGTCTCTTACAACCTACAAGGAACAATAACATCAAGGACTGTAGTATACCAGCCTGTCTGTGCCTTGGCTACACATGGACTATCTGTGAGACCCTCTAGGTAAATTCTACCAGTTGGTGGCACTAACTTATGTCTTTCAGTGGCACCAATGTCCTGTGATAATTGCTGAATAGAATCACCAGAAAATCAAATCTAACCTCTAAGTTCTCTTATGGTGTTATGGTTTATAGGCCAAAAAGTCCAGTTACAAAACTTAAACTGTACATCATCTTTATTTAATGTGTAGGATGTTCTTAGGGCACTGAGACTACATAAACGTTCCAGTACACGTTCAGTCATTTGTTATTTTTATAGTAAGGAAGTCAAAGTTAGACTCCTCCCCTACTCTCCACTAGTTGACTTCATCTCATGCACGGAACATTCTTGAAATTATCAGTGAAGTGAAGGAAGTCACATGTCTGTCAATCATTCCTATAGTCATGGGACTTTGTGGGACCAATAGAGCTCGCCATATGGTACAATGGATCGGAATGCTAGCGTGAGAGCCAACTTCCTACTGTACACAAGTCTTTCCATTAAGCTTAGTTTGTTTATTCGCTTGTCTATTTCATTTTATCAAGTCCATACTTTGCCATTGTCACTGAGTATATTTTCATGTGCCATTTATGAATCATCCCAAGTGATGATCCTCTTTTCATTCTCACAAGAATTTCTTGCATCAGCTCAATGGGCTCAAATGTGTAATTTGCTTAATCGTTTCCTTGTGCTCTTTGCTTTTTCCCATGTTCTCTTTACAAACAGACATTTCCCCAGCTCAGGCCTTAGATGTGTTTCTTCCGTGAATCTGCTTGGCAACCACTCACCAAGCACTAGTATCTATACACACACATTGTCATTGTTTGCCTTTTATAGACTTACACAATGCTTATATAGTGCTATATAATGATTATCTTGCTTAGTATGTGCAATAACATTTATTTTTGTCTTTTTATTATGATTTCAAAGAAGAACAGCCATCAAGGATGCCAGAGAAAAGGTCACATTATTCAGCAGTAAAGATATATATATAATGTCTGTACAGTGAAATTGCAAACATTTTGGGCAGGACAGAGCAAATAAAGAAGTGCAATAAGATTTCTAGTGTAATAACATTTCTAATATAGATGTATATTTGTTTGTTGGCAGTTGTCAAAATCTATTAGATTAATTTTGATTTCTCATAAAATATACTTACCCATCGCCTATTGAGCTTTTATTTGACTGTTAAGTATCTAAATATGCAATGAAGATCCAGAAAGATACATTAATTCAGTATCCTCTTTTTCCTCAGACCCATGCTTTCCCCAACAGAGCCTGAATTGTCAATTGCTGGGCACTAGTGAGAAGCAAATTTTTTCGCCAGACATGGATTTGCAGTGAATTTCCGCATTTCACCATAAGCGAATTGTTTCGTAAAGCTTCTGTGAAAATTTGACACGAAAAATTTGTCACGTGTCACAGCCACATCAAAAGGGGCACAGTCACGGCAAAATGGTCGCTGTCACGTAAAAAAATGATGCAGGGGACAAAAAAAAAGACACGGACGACAAAAAAGTTGCGCGGCAAGCACGTTTCGTGGATTTTTCGCCGTTTCGCAAGATGCGGTCATCCCTACTAGGCACCACTACTGGGGGTTCTAGGGAGTTCATTATGCCCTGTACACATTTGCCTCTACCTGTCCACTAAAAACAGCACTGGCCTGGGAAACTTCATCAGGAGTTCATAAGTCGCCATCTTTTTCCATTTCTTTCATTCTCTTTATTAGTGATGAGCAAATCTGTCCCGTTTCACTTCACCAAGAAAATTATGCGAATCGTCAAACAATTCTAGAAATGTGTTAGTCAATAGGAGTTCTTCCTGCAACTTTTTTATGCGCGTGACTTCAAATGCATTAAAATCAATGGGTGTTTTTTAAAAATTGTTGCGTTTTTCTGTTTTTTTTTAGCGAATGTAATTTTTCAGCAGTTTCGCAAAAAAATTGGTAATGACGAAATGCAGAATTTCACCCCCAAATCGATGCATGGTGAAAAAATGTACTCATCGAAACTCTTCGGCTCTGGTCCAGTTGTACATGCACAATAGAGCAAAAAGCCAAACTTAGAAGCAAATGGCTGTTTTTTCCCCTCTACTGCACATTTGCACTGGCCCTGGGGCTGAAGGAGAAGAATGAAGATGCAAAAGAAGAATATTGCGACGCAGTGACTGCTACATAAACTCGCAGGCTTTTAGGCCCAAGTTTTTTTTATTTTTGCACTAACATTAGCGTTTATGAACCATAATTTTGAATATCCCAATATTCTTGGCATGTTGAATGTTGATAAATCACCCTAATAGTATCCATGAATGTGTTTATCGGTTAATGTGGTTAATACCTGCATTTTGGATTTTTTTTTGCCACCTTCCCAAGTGATATTTTCCCAGATACGTATTCCTAAACCACCAAAAAAGGATTTGAAGATTTGAGTTTGGAAAACTCAGATTTGAAAAAAATAAAGAGGCCCCATAGGGAATTCTGTGCCTCTGTATGAAGTATATTTCTTTTTAAACCTGTTCTGTGTATGCGGAGATATAAATTTCATCTAGAAATGTCACGAGACAGAACAAGATATGCAAGAAAGTGCTTGAATCCATCACCAGACTTAAACGAGAAGCCTTTTATGGAGCAAACTGGCACTGTGCGACTGGGCCAGGCCTATCTGGAGCAGGGTGATTTACTGAGACAGATTGGAATGTCTCCTGTGAAAAACCCAGGGAAAGTTATGTGTTAAGGGGGTTATGGAAGGTTCTCTGTCTGGGTAGAATACTTTTAGAGATGTTTTCAATAATTAGTCTTGAGAGTTTTGATAGCAGAAGCCTGTTCAGAGCCAGGGAATTCCAACAAAGTGGAGCACAGGGAGGTCTGGGTATACAGTTTGTTTAACGGTGGAGCAGAGAGGGCATTTATTCTGTGACCCTGCTATTAAAAAAAATCATAGACATAAGTACAAATGCTGTCCTACATTGTGTAAACATTGTTGGTGTTTTCAGTACAGGTATGGGGTCAATCATCTGGCAACCCAATATCCAGAAAGCTCTGAATTACCAGAGGGCCATCTCCCATAGAGTCAAGTAAAGAATATTTTCCTTTTCTCTGTAATTATGTAACAGTAGCTTGTACCTGGTGGTAAGTACGCTGCATAAACCCATACTAATGGCATTCCAAATATTAAAATCCTTGGGATACTATACCTGTTTCCAATATACTGATGTTCAACCTGAGATTAATGCCCGTTTTAGAACAATAATCAATAATGCAACTCCTCAAATTCAGTGGGAAAATGGACAGTCGCCGACGGAATAAGATGACATTGTAAAGCCTAAACAGGGAATATGTGAGTAAAGAGATGAACTTTACTAATTTGCCTATTTTTACCTCAGTAGCCATGGTTTCTATATTACACTGAATTATTCTTCTACAGTAAGCTGTATATTTATTACAACAATTCAACAATTGTCTATATTCAACTTGAAAATGACTTGTATATTGTGTGTATTATAATATAAGGACATTATGATTGTATTTCCATGAAGACTGCATTGAGAGTAAATTAGCCATTAAACACAAAGATATACATTTTTAGATACACTTGTTTATCACAAATTCATCCGTTTGAATACTTTTTCTAGTACGGAGAAGTTACTGTGCAAACCTTGCCAAAATCTTCCCTCTTCATTGAATAAAATGGAACGCATCAAAATAAATAGGGAGCTATTACTGCAACATAATTACTTACAGAGACAATTACAGTCATTATCCTATTAACTGTCGTGTCCAAGAAGTAATCTGACAGCGAGAACTCTATAATATGACCACATTATTATGCTGGGTGTTGAAAATTCAACTTGTTAATGATCTGTTAAGCATAGCTGGGTATGGGGCTGTGAGAGGGTTGGCCTCCTCCGGCTCCCTGGCAATTCTGAGTGAACTGCTCACCTTTAGTTTAGCAACAAAATAATGATTTAGTCATCTGAAAATTCAAATATTCAAAAAATGTATAAAAACGCCTATTTTGCAACCATAATCATCACCATGAATGTTTTACACTCCAAGAAGCTTTGAAGACAGGTTTGAAAGTTGGGAACCTGTATGGTGGGTTAGACATTTACTTGAATGACTTGTGGCTTCACACGCAACTGTA
Source organism: Xenopus tropicalis (assembly GCF_000004195.4). NCBI lineage: Eukaryota > Metazoa > Chordata > Amphibia > Anura > Pipidae > Xenopus > Xenopus tropicalis. The sequence continues at coordinate 196,229,994 of NC_030677.2, read as the reverse complement.
TGTTTAGGGAGCTGGTTAACAATAGTTTATTATTATTATTAACATTTATTTATAAATAGAGATGTAGCGAACTGTTCGCCGGAGAACTAATTCGCACGAAAATCGGGTGTTCGCAAGTTCGCAAGTTCGCAAGTTCGCGAACTTTTAGCGAAGTTCGCAATTTTGGGTTCGCCTTAGCTGGAGCCAAATTTTGACCTCTCACCCCAGAGCCAGCAGATACATGGCAGCCAATCAGGCAGCTCTCCCTCCTGGACCACCCCCGGACCACTCCCTTCCATATATAAACCGAAGCCCAGCAGCCATTTTACATTCTGCCTGTGTGTGCTTGATGAGTTAGCATAGGGAGAGAGCTGTGCAGGGGTTTGAGGTACAGTTTAGGTAGCTTTGCTGACTAGTAATCTACTTTCTACTGCTCTGTATGTAGCTGCTGGGGACAGCTGTCCTGCTGATCTCATCTGCTGTAACCCAATACGTTACACATAGTAGTGACATTGCATTGCAATAAAATCACCTGAGCGATGTTTTTCCACCAGCAATAATATATTCCGTATCCACTACTGCGGCGTTTTGTCTTTGCGTGTGAACCGGCTGTAACCTTTACACGACTTGATTGGCATGTAGGCGCCGGACGTTATAAAGCAGTTTATTACACAAGTTTAGAAATGTAGTGTGATTTCTGCCCTTTACAGCACAAAACGCAACGCTGTGTCAACAACGTATTTTTCAGAGAAGTTTTTGCCCTTGATCTCCCTCCTGCATGCCCCTGCCCAGGTCGTGGCACCCTTTAAACAACTTTAAAATCAGTTTTCTGGCCAGAAATGGCTTTTCTTGGTTTTAAAGTTCGCCTTCCCATTAAAGTCTATGGGGTTCACAAAGTTCGCAAAAGTTCGCATTTTTTGGCGGAAGTTCGCGAACGGGTTCGCGAACTTTTTTTGTGAGGTTCGCTACATCTCTATTTATAAAGCGTCAACATAGTCCGCAGCGCTGTACAATAAGTGGGTTACATACATTGGACATACAGAGTAACATATAAAGCAATCAATAACCGATACAAGAGGTGAAGAGAGCCCTGCCCAAAAGAGCTTACAATCTACAAATGTATTACAAGACACATTGGAATGAAACTGCCGTCTCCTCACACTGCTTGCTCTTTATTGATGGACCTACTGAAGAGATGGTTGTTGACTTCAGTGCTGCTCACTGTACATCGATGGCTCCATGGTTGAGATAGTCAACAGCATGAAGTTCCTAGGAGTGCAGATGGAAGACAAGCTCTCCTGGACCCTAATCACCAAGTAAACTCAACAATGCCTACACTTTCCTGGTCTAACAACATTATTTCAGCCAGAAGTTCAGACTATGGGATGCTAAATTACCAAACAGCACTGAGACAGAGATGAAATGCTTGGTCGAAGGGCATGTAGAAAAAATGTATATTCCAGAAACTCGGAGAGAAAGATTTATTATTCTGCAATAAACTGTGCATTTTAGAGCTGTAATAGTTCCCCATATAACATGGGTATTGCCAGAAAGTCAGTGACTGATCACAAGTGCCTTTCAGTAACACTACACAGTACCGCAACATTGTGAGGGTTATTTGGGTAAGGGCCAAAAGAGCTTAAAATAAAACAAAAAGGGAAAACAGTCATAACTTGTGATTTTGTTATCCTGTGAATGTAATGTGATAGTTCAGTGACGTGTTTACTGAAAGATTAATGGGAGGAAAAGCTTTACTTTTGCATAACGCTTTATCTTGATATGACTATAAAAGTCTTTCCTTGTTGAACAGTTTTCCAACAGTTCAACAAATGAGGAGAGACCCATGGGCTTCTCCATAGACCATAAGACAAAGGGATGCTTCCTCCAACCCAGGGGAGTTCCAGCCCCTAGTGCTGGTCTGAGGCCGCCTATGGGATGCCTCCAACCCTTCGCCCTGCTGTGCTTAGGTTTTTCATGGCGAAGGGGGCCAAGGGGGGCCACATTGCTACTGCAGAGAGTTCAGTTAAATTCTGATTTCAAAATGTAAATTTCGGCACCCCTGGTAACTTTAGCGCCCCTGCTCCAACCCCAGGCATATTAGCCCCACACCTATGAAATGCTGGTTTATTACATCTCAGTGTTCATAGACTCAAATCCCCCTTTACTTCTATATTTCTGATAGATAAGTGCAAAGCAGAACTTCTTCAGAAGTATTTTTTAGTTGTGAGCGGCACTACTTCTCCTTGACTAGAAAGGTCCCCTTAACTGCCAATACAGGCCAGTTTACTGATATTCATCACTAGCATATTTAAGAAAAAATCTGAATGGAGCCTGAGTAGTCAGGGGCAAGGTGTGTACCCTACAATTTCTAAAATTCAGGGTGCTGGTAGGTCATGGCAGTGGGTCTATGGCTGGTAGTATAGCTGGACAAGGCTGCTTTGCTTCCATTGGTTTCCCAAATAGCAGAGCTCAGCCAGAACCAGGGTGCAGGTACTTTTTCAATGGACACTAAGTGGTGCGCTTTTGCTCCCCCTAGCGCTCTATCACTTAGGTCAGGATACAGAAACACAAAGTCCATGTCATTGGACTCGGTGATGATTCCTGCATCATTGGATTAAATTTATGGGGCCTGAATATAACATGTAACGCTATGAATTAACAAGAAAACAGTTTTTTCTCAGCATATTAGACGCAAGGCGCGAAATTCAAATATTTAAAGGTGCCTGCGCATAATTTCATCCCTTGACCCTTGCCTGACATTGACTTTGCTTTTTTGCTGCCTGTACTGACCCTTTGCTTCTTTACTGATTACGTCTTTGGTTGTCAACTCCAGGGTCGGACTGGGGTGTGAATGGCCCAACGGGATTTTTCCCAGCCCAGTCCGACCCTGCTCGACTCTGTACCTCGTTGCCTAGTTGCAGTACAGGTACTATTTTATTATTACAGAGAAAAGGGAATCATTTAACCATGAAATAAACCCAATAGGGCTGTTCTGCCCCCAATAAGGGGTAATTATATCTTAGTTGGCTCAAGTACAGGTACTGTTTTATTATTACAGAGAAAAGGGAATCATTTAACCATGAAATAAACCCAATAGGGCTGTTCTGCCCCCAATAAGGGGTAATTATATCTTAGTTGGGATCAAGTACAGGTACTGTTTTATTATTACAGAGAAAAGGGAATCATTTAACCATGAAATAAACCCAATAGGGCTGTTCTGCCCCCAATAAGGGGTAATTATATCTTAGTTGGGATCAAGTACAGGTACTGTTTTATTATTACAGAGAAAAGGGAATCATTTAACCATGAAATAAACCCAATAGGGCTGTTCTGCCCCCAATAAGGGGTAATTATATCTTAGTTGGGATCAAGTACAGGTACTGTTTTATTATTACAGAGAAAAGGGAATCATTTTTAAAAATGTGAATGATTTGATTAAAATGGAGTCTATGGGAGATGGCCTTTCCATAATTCGGAACTTTCTGGATAATTGGTTTCCTGGATAAGGGGTCCGATACCGATACCTCAAATTGGCTCTCTAAAACTGGGGGATTATTTTCAGAGTAGTACATAGTATTTAACTGATCATTTTCAGAAAGTTTCTTATTTCCATGAAATGAAACTTATATAGAATTTTTCTTATCACAATATTTCTTCTTTAAGAATTTTCTCTGGGACAATGTTACAGAACCAAACATACACGTAACTGCATAAATTTAATACATTGAGGATCAAAGTAATTATAGTTTAAAACACAAGGGAACATCTGTACAAATAGGAAAAAAAATATGTGGAGCAATTAAGCAATTTGGCACTAATAATATGTAAAAGACACATGAAAATTGCACAGGAAGCTACTACACATGCACATTTGGCTCCTTGCATAGAACTGCATGAATCCAATGTGTCCCTATTCCTCAGTGTGGGAACAATTAAGAGAGACATTTGATCAATGTATTTAAGGGTCAGTTCTAAGGAAAAGCTCAGACATGTGATTTTCACTGTGGTTCAAGCCAAACACTGATTTATTATATGGAGCAATTTCTTAATCTCCCCTTTCAAGGACACAAGGTCTTTCCAAATTTCCAGTAAACTGCACAGGTTTTGGAAAATGTTCCACATAATGTGAAAATTTTGTTCTACAACATGTGGCCAAAAGGAGTCTGGTCAAGCCAGACTAAACTCAGCAAAAAAGCGGCTAATTCTCCCAGCTATTTGTTATTGCAGAATATCCATGGGCATACTTTTGGGTATTCCAGACATTTCCTTTTGGAATCCTCTACTAGCAAACATGTAGTAGAGTTATTCAGGGTCAGACTGGGGGGTGCAGGGCCCACCGGGGCTACCACCCCAGGGGCTCGCGCACCCCCAAAGGAGCCCCCGCCATGTCCCCTGCACCCCCTGCCAACAGCCCCAAACCCTTCCTTTGAGTGCGTGTAAGTTAAACTTACTTTTCTCGCGTCAGGGGACAGAGACCGTCAGCCCAGGGGAGCACCGGAAGGGATTGGGTCTGTGCCAGCGGGGGCCATTAGGGCCGGGGCCCACCGGGACCATGCGGTTATTAAAAAATAAATAAATAAAAAGAAAGGTTACTGAGAAATGATTGGGAAACTGGTGTTAGTTTGCTACTAGTCTAGCGTCTTCTCTACAAATACTTGTGTAAATATTTAAACATTTGTAAGTTTTTTAAACAGTTTTAAATAATCTAGCTTTTTAAAATATTGTAAACCATATTTCAATATTATACATTTCAAATACTGAATAGGTTTAAATATATTTGAACATCCTTTTTCAATATTTGTAATATTCTTGCTTTTTTTAACAGAAAGGAAGCATTTATGAATATATAGAGAAATGTGACTATTTCCCAACAGAACTATTAGACCTCAGTCGCAGTTGTTTTCTCTATTGAAAGTTATAGTTGTTTCTTTAAAAGAATTTTTGATCATTTAAGTACCTAAATTGAACAGGGCACCTCTTTCCCTGGATCTTTACACTTTAATACTTCATATTTGCACAAGCAGCAATTTTCTCATGTTACGCCGTTTCCTAGCAACACCATTTACACCTGTCATTTTGATTAATTGCTCCCTTTCTTAGTTACCCCAGAAATCATTCTATTCAGCTGTGTAGAGACTCAGTTAATAGCAGCCTGCCAGATTCCTGACATTTGGGACGCTGTATTTACCTGATATCTGCTACCTGTGTTTCAGACTTGGGCAGGGTCAGACTGGGATCCTGATCCCTGTTGCCGCTTCACCTGGTTGCCCCTGCAGGGTGTTAGGGGTGTGTGGCGGGGGCCCCTGCAGTGGGGGGGGGGGTACGGGGGGGACGTGGCTGCCGGGGGCACCTTGTGGGGTGCGGGGCCCCTGGGGCAGCAGCCCTGGTGGGCCCTACACCCCCCAGTCCGACCCTGGACTCGGGCTAGTTGTATGTAATTGTGCTACACAATTAGGCAACTTTTTTACCTGCTCCATTTTTTTATGCGCAACTTATTTGATTACTCCAAATGAATTAAAGTCTATTGGCGTCAGTCAGTGGGTGTTTTTTTTTTGTGGTGACTTTTTTTTGTCTCAGTGACATTTTTTCTTTGCAACTTTTTTGTCTGCAATTTTTTTTTGGCTTTGAATTTTGCTGCAGTTTCACAAAAACATGTGCTGATGGCAAAATGCTAAATTTTGCTGTGAATCCATGCCTGGCAAAAAATGCCTGCCTAGTAAATCTGTTAGATTCCCTTATTAGATCTGTAGCTGCTACCAGCACTTTCCTTCATACTAGCTGGTAGTCTCTTTGTATTCCCTTTTTTCCCTTCACACACTTCACGCCCACATATTATCTGGCACAACATTCATGGCTTCCTTGTTCCCCTGGTGCCCTATATGGGTTTCTATATCCCTGCGGGTGAACACTTTGAGGGTAATTTACAGTACCAAACTATGTTTCATTTTGATATCGGAGTGTTCTACTTTGTTCTAAAGATGGCAGCACCCATAGCCTCTAAGTGACGTCACAACATTGTAGTGGAACAAATTTTTTATAAAAAAGACGCTAAAGTCCTAGGTTCACTGCGCAAATATAGGCGTTTCTTCGTTCCTGGGTGTGCCTTAGATTCTGATTACGACTGATTGCTGCCTGCCCTGACTTTTGCCTGAATCCGACTTTCCTAACCCTTTGGATACTGCGTATTGGACTTTCTAAACTCACCTTCCTCCTTGGTCCAGACTTCAACCCCAGTAAGGGCCGTTGGGCCTCGACACACTGTAACCCATAGCAATCAATCAGAATTTAGCCTATTTGCTTTTGACCAGTCAAAGTTAATTTTTGCTGTTACGATTAAAATTTACCCTTATGAACACAAAGGCGAATACTTCAATAGCCTGGTGCTATTATATACACATGTGTGGGGAATCAGTGGGAATTACCCAGATCTGTTCATGTGCCAAAGATATAGTAGGACAGATGCCAGTATTTTCATTTAGATGTATGTCTTGGGCTTTGTTTGTCTACTTTTAGTCTTCGCCCTTGCCCAATCTTTGGAGTGTAAAGATTATAAGCTCTTGAGAACAGGGCCCTCTGATCCCATTGTTATTATTTAACCCGTTTGTTTAATTATTGTCAGGGCCCTGTTTGTTATGAATTACTATATAATGAATGATGATGTTTCCTACTCTAACCTGCATCCATTTAACTTTGTTTCATCTTCAAGTTGCACATATGACATTGGCATTGCTTCCACTCTAACCCAAGCAAACTTTCTGGCTGATCTTACTATTTCTATTTACCTATGGCCCATATTTATGGGATATTTATTAGAATGTGTAAGCCAACATCACCAGTGCCCTTAGCAACCAATCAGATCTTTGGTTTTGTTTTCTAACTTGTAGGCGACCGGTCACATTTAATTGACCGGTGATGTTGGCTTACACACTATAATAAATATGCCCCTTGTAGGCCTTATGTGCATTGTACACGTAAAGATATTTTTGACCCATTTGTATTAGGCAATATATAGAGTATATGTCAGTTTCGTAGCAGTATATTATTTAATATTCTTCACTTTTTGCAATATACACAAATAGTTTTGTTATAGGAAAGGCTCTCTGTGTTTGTGTTACTCTGTGCAAGCAAGGGAGTTACCCTCCTTAATTAAAAGACGTCTTAGTAAAGTGTGCATATGTTTAGTGGAATGTTGTTATAATTATTGTTCATACCAGAAAAGCCACTTGCTGACTGCAGTGCATTATCTCTAGCAGTGAGGGGACGTCATGCCCAGCCATGCAAACCCAGGGGGGGCTTCAGGAGCCCAGGATAAGCACGTCTGTCCCTCTCACTGCTTGTTACTCTGAAAGCACCCACAAGGTCAGGCGAGGGTGCCAGGTATACACATAGTTGGAAGGGGCTGGAGTTCAAACACACAGAACACAACAGGTGAACAATAGACTGGCCAAAACACAGGGCAAAGGGTAGAGGACAACAATGTTTTACCACTGCCAATGGAAGGGTATGTTTGGACGTTTTGTTTCTCACAATGGAAAAGATCAATCAGGGACAACAAAATGCAACGTGCCATAGCCCTAAAGGTTAAAACCAGTGATCCGAAGCTCAAGTCAGATAGAAAAATGACAATGACCCCTGTCTTTAATGTTTGGAAAAAGGACCAGACCAGAAGACAGGTCAAAGTTAGGAGAGAACTGGGCAATCAGGGAACAGGGTTTAAACAAAGGACCGGAACCAATGAGCTGCCGGTTAAAGATAAAAATAAATCTTAGGGGCAGATTTATTAGCATTCTGATTTTTGTGGATTTAGAAGTTTTAAAACCACTACTAAACTCATTTGATCACAAATGTCTAGTCATTTATTAAAAGATCCAAATTGAAAAACACACGAATGAAAAAAGACACAAGGAAAAAAGCAAAAAACTATCCCTTTTTTGTATCGTTGCAAAAATGCAAGTGTCGAAAAACCTGAAAACCTCTAAAACCACAAAGCAAAGGAAGATCTGCCAGCTTTAAGAAGGACGTCGGCCATTGGCTTCTATGTGGCCTTGACAGCTTTTAGATGGCGGATTTTTTTTGTTGCATAATAATTTGCAAAAAAAAGTTTTTTTTACGACAAAAAACATATTTTGGCACAAAAAAAATCATGAAAAAAGCCCAAGGGGCAGATTTTTTAACATTATGATTTTTGTGGTTTTAGAGTTTTTTGGAACCATGACTAAACTCAGTTCCATTAAAACCACAAATGTCTGGTCATTTATTAAAAGATCCAAATAGAAAAAGCACAAACAAAAAAAGAGGCAGAAAGAACACGAAAACCGTGACTTTTTCATATTCACAAATGAAAGTGTAACAAAACCCTGAAACTTCTAAAGCCACAAAGCAAAGGAAGATCTTCCTGATTGATTTCTACATGACATGGCGTATTTTTTGTTATGTTTTGTTGCATAATAAATCACCAAAGAAATCACATTTTTTTCTGCAACAAAATCGTAAAAAAAAGAATGTTAGTAAATGCCCCCTTAAGTATATTTTTCAAATAATATATATCCTTTATAGAAGTCTTCATGCGCATCATGGAAAGGGGATACATGACTCAGTAGTGTTTTAGACACATAAGCATTAGACTTTTATATTGAATAAATATATTTTTCAGGTTATTTGAGTTCCCACCTTTTTGTTGCTTTTTCTAAAGATTTTGCTCCCCCGGCTGCGGCTGGTTAACCCCTTACAGACATAATGACTCCTTAGAATGGATCATAAAGACTGGTGACACTAGGTACAGGTATGGGATCCAGTCAGAGGCAGGTAAGGGGGGTAAGAGATCCGGACTAGGGGTTGGTAACAGAGCTACCTGTCCAGTGCCCTTTCACTGTTGTGCCTTAGGCAGTTGCCTCTTCTGCCTACCCCTAGTTCCGGCCCTGGATCCAGTATCTGTAATTTCCAAGTGTCCCATTTAAACAAACATTCTGGTAAATATGCCGGGAATCTAGTTTTTTCTAGAGTCTAGAATGTAGATTCAATTGGCTGAATATAGAAAAATACACAGAAGAAAGGAACATCCCACCACCTCCTATTGCATTTGTTCTGTTATGGTGACTCTTCAGATTTTCCTGTCATTTGAATTTCTCTCCCACGTGCAGACATCACCCATTATTCCAAACCATCTCCCAAGTAAGCTAATTAAAGAACTAATTTCTCCTTGTCTCCCATTGCTTTTCCTACCTCCCTTGGGATTCCACACGCATTACCTTGTTTTTCTAAAAGTGACCCAATGAATCAGTCCTAAAGTCCTATTAGATTTCTTGGCTTATGTTAGATTTATCTGTGTTTAGTTTTATATGTTGAGAGATATGCAATATTCAGTGACAAATAACAAGCAACAAATAAGGGGATGCTGGGCTATAGGGTTAGAGAGAGTAAGGCATGAACCAATAAAAAACCAGTGCCCTTTGCCTCAATTACATGCTTTCTGTAGAATTGCATAGTGAGTTTAAATATACATCCCTATATTAGGCAAACAATACAAATAGATTTCTAATAGTTATTTTAGAATTTTCACCCACTACTTTATAGCTTTCTGATGTAAAGCTCTATGACTTAGATTGTAAGCTCTATGGGGCAGGGACCTCCTTCCTACTGTGTCTCATACACATGGCACTTACTCCCTGTGTATTTATACTTATTTATTGTATTTATTATAACAATTGTCCTTTCTGTGTAATTGTGTATATTGTAAGATTGTACAGCGCTGCGTATCCTTGTAGTGCTTTATAAATAAAGTTATACATACATACATGACCTGTCTCTTTTGTTGGCAATGCTCAATATACTCTGTGCTGGCATTGTTGATTAGGAAACATGCTTTTTTTATCCGATTAGTCTGTAAGTGCCAAGACAAAGATGTAAATTCTGAAAGAATTTTATTTGCTGTTTTTGAATTATTTATCTTTTTGTTTAGCAGCTCTCTATTTTGGAATTTTGGTAGCTCTGGTTGTAAGGGTCCTAAATAGAAAGATAAGTAAGGAGGGCCTAAATAGAAAGATAAGTAATAAAAATAACAATAAAATTGTAGCCTCACAGAACAGTCATTTTTTTGGCTGCCGGGGTCAGTGACCCCCATTTAAAAGCTGGAAAGAGTCAGAAGAGAAAGGCAAATAATTAAAAAAAAACTATATCAAATAAAAAATGAAGACCAATTAAAAAGTTGCTAAGAATAGGCCATTCTATAGCATAATAAAAGTTAACCTGAAGGCGAACCACCCCTTTAATACCAGAGGGCATTTGTACCTCTGGGTTTGAAAAACAACATAGGTTGACTTTAAAGGTTTGCCGAAACTTTTTCTTTCAATTTTTGCAATAAATCTCAAATTTGTTAGGAAAACCAGAGTTTAAAAAATGTGAGATTGTATTATTTTTGCCAAGATTTTCTTAAATAGCAGAAAAATCACAGTCTCAGATTTTAATAGACAGTCCCCATTAGTTTTATAGAACTATGCATATTTACCTGTAAGAACTGCAGACCATTCTTCTAAAAAAGAAATGCTATAGTTGCTTTACTATGAAACAGAATAAGCTCCAAAAGCTTTCCTGAACAGAAAGGACCCTGTGGTTAAAAAACAAATAAAGTAGTACAGGTACAGGACCAGTTATCCAGAATGCTCAGGGCCTGGGGTTTTCCTGATGAGGACTATAATCCATAATTTGGATCTCCATGACTTAAGTTATGAAAAAATCATTTAAACATTAATTAAACCCAATAGGATTGTTTAGCCCCCATTAAGGGGTAATTATATCTTAGTTGGGATCAAGTACAGGTACTGTTTTATTATTACAGAGAAAAGGGAATCATTTAACCATTAAATAAACCCAATAGGGCTGTTCTGCCCCCAATAAGGGGTAATTATATCTTAGTTGGGATCAAGTACAGGTACTGTTTTATTATTACAGAGAAAAGGGAATCATTTAACCATGAAATAAACCCAATAGGACTGTTCTGCCCCCAATAAGGGGTAATTATATCTTAGTTGGGATCAAGTACAGGTACTGTTTTATTATTACAGAGTCTATGGGAGATGGCCTTTCCATAATTCAGAACTTTTTGGCTAGCAGGTTTCCAGTTAATGGATCCCATAATTGTTTTTCTGCACTTTCAGAATAAATTTATTGACAAAACTCCCAGTAATCCCTGTATCAGTGTTGCCTGATCCTAAGTTATGCAGTCTCAGCAGACACCTCATAGATATGATACATTTTTCATTAGGAACACAGCTTGCTAGAGCAGTTCTATCTCAGGATGAAAGCAAAGAAGCCCCATGTAACCTAAAATATATTGTACAAGTTTTCATCATGTAGAAAGTACACAGTGACATCCCAGTGCTAAATACCGAACAATATATATTGATTTAGCTTTAAATGGTACTTCCTTTACACCTGGTGACACTTCCTGCCAAACATATAGTAAAGATGATGAGCAGTGCGCAATAGGGCAAACACAAGAAAGCATAGAAATCCATGGGCAGGAGGTGGGAAGCTCTGTCCCACTAGCAGCGCACTGTTAAATATCTCATGGAGGATCAAATGCATCAGCACTTCCAGCATAAAAAGAGAATAGTAGGTAGCGTAGTTTCACTCAGCAAAAGCACAACTCAAAAAGATGACAAATTGAAGAATTGAAACTATTACAGGAGGAATTATATGGACTTTTAGTAACAAACATTTTGACATGGCCAGGGTCAGACTGGGCTTCCGGGGCACCGGGAAAAAACTCGGTGGGCCACAGGGGCCCAGACCCGATCTACAGGTCTCCCTCCCCCAATGCGCTGCAGGTATGTGTGCTCGGGGGACTGGCTTGGCCGGGTCGTGGGGGCCCCTGTGGGTATGGGGGGGTGTGAAGGTGGCGGGGACCATTGGAGGGTGCACGGGGCCCCTGTGCAGAAGCCCCAGTGGGCTGGGTGTGTACCTGCTTGCCTGCCTTCCCCTAGTTTTGGCCATTCTGTATATCTAGTGCACCATATCTCCCCGCTTGACTATGTGCTGCTGTATCACATCAATTATGGGGGGGGGGGCTTGCCCTCAACTATAAGGTCTGTGCTGCATTTTAGTGCACTCCTAATATACTGTAAGTCAAGTTGACCATACACGGTAAGATCCGCTTGCTTGGCGAGGTCACCAAGCAAGCAGATCTTCGTTTGGTGAATTAGAACGGCGGGTATAGGTGCAGTTGGTTCAGGGACCGCATCAATGAGCCAATGTGGACCCCGACCCGACTGAAAAATCAAACCTGCCCGATCGAGAGCTGGCTGATTTCAGCCCAGATGTCGGTCGGGGAGGCCCATCGTTCATACCCATACACAGGTCGATAAGCTGCCGAATCAGTCCGTGTATGGCCAACTTTACGCACAGCGTCACAATTATTCAGGCTATTATGCAGGAAAAACCCTGCATTTTAGCTAAAAACATGGCAACACACCTGCAATTGCACTTTGCTCACTGTACTAGTGGTTGTAAATATTATACAGGGACCTATTATCCAGAATGCTCGGGACCTGGGGTTTTCCGGATATGGATTGTTTTTGCCCCCAATAAGGGGTAATTATATCTTAGTTGGGATCAAGTACAGGTACTGTTTTATTATTACAGAGAAAAGGGAATCATTTAACCATTAAATAAACCCAATAGGGCTGTTCTGCCCCCAATAAGGGGTAATTATATCTTAGTTGGGATCAAGTACAGGTACTGTTTTATTATTACAGAGAAAAGGGAATCATTTAACCATTAAATAAACCCAATAGGGCTGTTCTGCCCCCAATAAGGGGTAATTATATCTTAGTTGGGATCAAGTACAGGTACTGTTTTATTATTACAGAGAAAAGGGAATCATTTAACCATTAAATAAACCCAATAGGACTGTTTTGCCCCCAATAAGGGGTAATTATATCTTAGTTGGGATCAAGTACAGGTACTGTTTTATTATTACAGAGAAAAACATGTTTAAAAATTATAATTAATTCCTTAAAATTAAGTCTTTGGGAGATGGGCTTCCAATAATTTGGAGCTTCTGGATATTCTGGATAACAGTTTTCCAGATAATGGATCCAATACCTGTACATAGAACAGGTACAGTGTCTCTTAATATACAGTAATTATCTGAGCATATATCTTCACTATGGGCGCTCCAACAAATAGTCAAAGTGCTAGAACCTTGCAGTAAGTGAAATTATTTTACTTCTTATAAACATCATAGAATGCTATGACTGTGTTTGGAGACTGAACATCTTTAGAGAATATAGAAATACCAATAAAATGAAAAGATGTATTTGAATGCTTACTGTAAATATCAAAGTGCACTGCTCACCTTGTTTGTCCCTTTAATTTGGACATTAAATCATTTGGAAAGCCCCTGTAAAGTAATCTTTAATCTGATTGGCCAAACTGGGTAACCTCACAACCAGACAACTTGACTTCATGGTAACCCACTTGGCATCTTGGTAAATCTACAGTATTTTGGTGATGAGCACAACTACATGTTAAAGGGCTCATCTGCTATATGGACCAGCACCACTTAGTAAACTGGTCATTTGGGCTACTAGCCTGATATAAGAACATAAATATCTACAGTACTAAAGTAAAATGAAACTTAATGATGTTAAGCAATATATATAAATGTAATGACTCACTCAAAATGATTTTGCAATTTGGCAGCAGAGAAGTTACAGGTGGAGCCCCGGATATAGACAATTATCCAGGTGTAATGATTACAAATGTTGGCCAACAGCTGGAGTACAAAGTGTGGTAGTCGGCAATTATATTCATTAATTTTTAATTAAAAAATATAATTACTGACAGGTGAGTCTCTATCTGGTCGGTGTCAGGAGAGCAGCTGCTGAATGTATATGGCTCACTCTTTGTTAGAGAAGGAGTAATGGTCTGGGGGTGATTCCCTAGTTTAGCCAAGGGCTCCTGGTTCCAGTATAATCAAAACGTAATTGTATAGGAGCCACAGCTTTGCATAAACGTTAGCTAGCTCCTTGTACACTATGGGTATATTACAATGATATTAGTAATGATTCCATGCTTCTGACTTTGTGGAACCAGTTTAGGGAAAGCACTTTCCTGTGTCAACAAATAATGCCCCCATATTGCCTGTATAGAATGAGTTTGCTAAGAGTGGAGCGGAAGAACTTGGCTGGCCTGCCCAAAGCCCTAACATCAAACCAACTGAATACTAATTGTATGTGATGAAGGGGAACACCAAGTGCAAGCCAGGCCCGCTGGATTTAGTTTTTTGTAGCTGTACCATAGGTGGAGCGCTGCAGGGAAACTCCCTCATTCAACAAACAGCTCAATATTTCTTTCATATTAAAGTAACAACCATTTCAGTGTATAATGCTATTTTAACAGTGGGCTCCTGTGCTCAACTGAAGTAGTAATCCATTATAAGGGGGTACAGTCTTACCCACAGACTGAACCATTCCTTGCGCCAGATACCTGCAGTAATGGCCATTCATGGGAGGAGAAAACCCCTGGGCTCCATTTCTACTGTGACCTTTATACTAGGTGAGTATGGGGATTGCTAACGCCAGCTACTCCTCCTAGTTGGATAGGGTTGCCACCTGGCCTGTATTTGCCTGACCTAGACAGTAAATCACCAGCTAGGGCCAGTACCGGTACCAGCAATGTACTTGTCAGTTACTTTGTAATGCCCTATAAATTCCATTCTTCTCTGACCCTCTTTGCCACCACCCCTTAGAACCAAGAGACATCTCTGCTCTACCTATTTCCCCACAAAGTCCGCCTATTTTCCAGGCACCTTTTTCCACCTAGCCTGCCCATTTTCCCTCCCCATACATCATAGCCCTGCCCCTAATTGACATCACAGCCTTCCCCCATCCTGAAGGCCAGTATTAAAAAAAGAGAAATGTGTAACCCTATGGTTGTAACACAAAGATAGTCTTCCTCACTAAATTTTATCACATTTATATTATGCTTTCTGACACCCCTGGGCAGCACTATGACAGGGTCTTAATTATTACTATTTGATCCTCATTCACTGGTCTTGTTCCCCTGACTTCAGTAGTTTATTCCAGTGAGACCTTCTCTTTAGCCTCTGGCCTCTGACCATTTCCACCTTCCTACCTCAGATGGAGCACCAACGGGCACTACCCACAATACACTACCAATAAAAAATATCTCCTTCCCATAGGCTATGGGTCACCCCAAATGGACTGTAAGAGTAGAAAAACATGAAGCATATTTACATCCCTACAACGCTGTTTTATCCAGACATAACTCTGCAGTTACATTTCTGTAATATTAACTGAAGCCAATACATGCATATCTAAGTGTAAGGCTTATTCCCTTTATAAATAAGTCTTTTCTGCACCTAAATTTGTTTTACCAGATACCAAGCAATAGGAACATAAAAGAAATCAATCTTTATGTTCATTTAAATGTCCTATTTTCTTCTCTCATCCTCCTCGGCTAGCTTAAGAAAGATAATACCCAAATATGTGATTTGGAGGCCGGAATGGAACTATTGCTGTTTCTGTGAATCTCAGAGGCTGATAGATTCCCAGCACATTGCCTTAAATCATTGCACAGAGTTATTTCACAGCAGGGTCAGGTATTTATCTTTCGACTGCTAGAGAGCAGAGGACAATAAACATACTAGCTGAATGCTGGCCCCAATCCTCTACCAAATCTCCTCTTTATATGCAGTAACTCACCTGTTAATCAAAGGCTAAATGATATTAAATGTTTGCTAATAAATGTACATGTGGCTACTAATGCATAGAAATACACAAATGTGGCATTTGCTCCATAGCTGTTTGCAGAACCCCCAAAGCAAATTCTGCAGCACATTATACAAACTCTATGGCTTCCGTGGGGCTTATCTGTCAAGATCTGAATGTGTATTGACTTTGTCACTTTGTGTATTGTGACAACATGTTGGAATATTTATACTTTCTGAGATTTTCTGAAGTCTGAATCAGACTGCAATGACAATTTAGAAATATATGGTAACTTGGGGGAGTGTTAAATGTAAATGCTTTGTTGCTTGAGAGCAATAAGGCAGCTAGGAATTCTGTAAAAATTGCCCCCCCATACTCCATTTGGATGTAAGTATATCTTTATTTATAACTACTTATGTACGCAGCGTTGTACAGTAGAATAGATTAATACAAACAGGGGGTTATTAAGATAATAATAGATAAATACAAAGTATAACAATAAATACAAATAAATACAAGGTACAGTTGCAATAAGTTAAGAGTCAAAGACACAAGAGGATGGAGGTCCCTGCCCCGTAGAGCTTACAATCTATATGGAAGTACATGGACCCTATTTTTTCCACACATCACTACAATATTATTCTTTTTCAAACTGTCTAGTTACCTATAGCAACCAATCAGCAGACAGCATAAACAAATAACTTGTTTGAAGGCAAATATTATGTTGGATTATATTGGATTTTATTTTTTTATTGCTGTAACTGTACCCACAAAATCTCAGGGACAAACAGTGTATACTATCACACTGTAACAGCAATGGACCCCGACCTTTAGAGAATATAGTTCTCAACAATAAACAGCAATTTCCCAGGAGACTATTTGAGAAGCGAATGCTTCCTAGGGACATCAAAAAATTTCATCCAAAGCAAAAACATAATCCAGTGTCTTAATCATTCCCAAGGGAAATGAGATTGAAAGTGATAAATCTATATGAATTCTTTCTGACTAAAACTTTTATTTTGCCCTTGGGGACAATTGGGCACACTGTCAACAATTTGGAACCTCAGCTGGGTCACAGCCTGTTTCTGGAGCAGAAGATATTTTGCTGCTGGGAAATGATGAGATGAAGTATTATCTGGCAAGGCATCTCTTACTAGGGGCTTATGTTTAGCACTTGGCCAGTTACATCTACACAAACCATAGGGCAGGGCAGTATAACCCAGTTTCCATGTGTTTTTGCTGTGTATCAGTTTGTCCCTCTCTAGAATCTTCCTTTGGAAGCAACTTATTTTTCTATCTCCTAAAGTTGCACTAAGGCCAGAAATATCTGTTACACATACCTTCTTTCACTGCATAATCCCCAATGCTCTTACCTTGTGTTTTTGCGAATATGGAAAATTCCCTAAAAGCTAAAGGCAAGATTAGAAATTGACTAGACATTTGGCAAGTTTCAGAATTCTATGAATTTTAGTGGCTCTTTGCCCACAGTTTACACATAGTTTCCATTAAATGCTGAATTCAGTATATGGAGAAAGATCTTCAAATTCTTGAAACATTAAGAATGTGATTCTGATTCATGGGGCCAGTCCGCACATTACTAGTATAAGGGGCAAGTTCCATGTGGAGGAGTGGGGGCAACCCGTTACTAAATGAGTCTGCTCAGTGTTGTCCGGCTGGTTGAGATGGGGGTGGGGTGCTCAATATTGTGATTACTGTGTTTTAACCACTTAATTGGCAAACTACCACCAGGGGGAGTTATTAGTTGTATTTGGGTACATTTTTGTAGGGATGAGAAACCACCACATTTTTGCGATCAGACACATGCAACTGATAAATCAGTAATTAAAGCAGATTTTAGAAGCATTTGCTCCTCATCCTCAAGCTTACTGTGTGTTCTGAGGACTAATCATTTTTGCAAAGGTCAAATGGATTTTTATCTATTCTTTGTGAGTCTCCGACTAAGCCCAGATATTTAATCATAGAAAACTGTTTGGCCCAAAGGGGACTTACTAAAGGGCCAGTATATCTTTGATTTTTAAATTTTCCTTATTTGCTAATGGAAATGTTAAAGGCTAACTATATGTGTATTTTCCATTTGCTTTTATTCTGTGAAAATAGGGCCCAACATGTAGATGTTGAGCTGAGAAGATGAGCAGCAATTATGGGGGGATAGTACAGGTATAGGACCCATTATCCAGAATGCTCGGGACCAAGGGTATTCCGGATAAGGGGTCTTTCTGTAATTTGGATCTCCATACCTTAAGTCTACTAAAAAATTAATAAAACATTAATTAAACCCAATAGGATTTTTTTGCATCCAATAAGGGGTAATTATATCTTAGTTGGGATCAAGTACAGGTACTGTTTTATTATTACAGAGAAAAGGGAATCATTTAACCATTAAATAAACCCAATAGGGCTGTTCTGCCCCAATAAGGGGTAATTATATCTTAGTTGGGATCAAGTACAGGTACTGTTTTATTATTACAGAGAAAAGGGAATCATTTAACCATTAAATAAACCCAATAGGGCTGTTCTGCCCCCAATAAGGGGTAATTATATCTTAGTTGGGATCAAGTACAGGTACTGTTTTATTATTACAGAGAAAAGGGAATTATTTAACCATTAAATAAACCCAATAGGGCTGTTCTGCCCCCAATAAGGGGTAATTATATCTTAGTTGGGATCAAGTACAGGTACTGTTTTATTATTACAGAGAAAAGGGAATCATTTAACCATGAAATAAATCCAATAGGGCTGTTCTGCCCCCAATAAGGGGTAATTATATCTTAGTTGGGATCAAGTACAGGTACTGTTTTATTATTACAGAGAAAAGGGAATCATTTAACCATGAAATAAATCCAATAGGGCTGTTCTGCCCCCAATGAGGGGTAATTATATCTTAGTTGGGATCAAGTACAGGTACTGTTTTATTATTACAGAGAAAAGGGAATCATTTAACCATGAAATAAACCCAATAGGACTGTTCTGCCCCCAATAAGGGGTAATTATATCTTAGTTGGGATCAAGTACAGGTACTGTTTTATTATTACAGAGAAAAGGGAATCATTTAACCATGAAATAAACCCAATAGGACTGTTCTGCCCCCAATAAGGGGTAATTATATCTTAGTTGGGATCAAGTACAGGTACTGTTTTCTTATTACAGAGAAAAGGGAATCATTTAACCATGAAATAAACCCAATAGGGCTGTTCTGCCCCAATAAGGGGTAATTATATCTTAGTTGGGATCAAGTACAGGTACTGTTTTATTATTACAGAGAAAAAAATATTTAAAATTAGAATGAATTGCTTAAAATTAAGTCTATGGGAGGTGGGCTTCCAGTAATTTGGAGCTTTCTGGATAAGTTTTCTAGATAATGGATCCAATACCTGTACATAGAACAGGTACAGTGTCTCTTAATATACAGTGATTATCTGAGCATATAGCTTCACTATCCAATTCTTTGTAAGTCTCGACTAAGCCCAGATATTTAATCACGGATAACTGTTTGGTCCAAAAGGGATTACTAAAGGGCCAGAATGTTTTTTAAATTTTCCTAATTTTATAATGGAAATGTTAAAGGCTTACTATATGTGTATTGTTCATTTGCTTTTATTCTGTGAAAATAGGGCCCAACACGTAGCTGGCCATATCGGGCACAGATTTTCTTATTTTGTGATCTCACCAAATCAGTGGAGCTTCAAATGCATGGCCACCAAGTAGGACCCATATAATGTGCAGCAATTCTATGAAAGTTAAAATCAACTGTTACTCCTGATTTTCCCTGTCTAGTTTAAGGGTAAACTCCTATAGGGCTCCCACTGTAGCGCTGTACGCCTGGTGAGCGTGTCTAATTGGCATCTGGTGTTTTATATCAAATAGGGAGGCATCCTGTGATTATGAAACTACTTTTTATAATACACACAAACATAAAGTAGATAATATAATGTTTCTACTGAAGTGCAAGCATCTACTTTAATAGGGCTTTTAGGGCTTTCACCTCTGATGGTAGCTTTCAGCCAATGGAGAAGAGATGGACCCAGTCACGTCGCTCCTATTCCTTTGGAAAACACATGGCAATGGTATGGTGATCTTCAGTCCAAGAAATGGAGAATTTTTACAAAATAATTGAAACCAAGTAAATTCCAAGTATGTGGTTTCTAAGGAAACTCACTGAAGAAAGTTTCATGAGTCAGAGGAGCAAAGTATTTGTTAAAACCACTAAGAGGATATGTACGAGCTACAATACAGTATATGCACCAGATCTATATCACAGGAAAAACATAAAGCAAAATGTAGGTAACCTCTCATGTATTATCTCTGAGATTTATATTTTACATTTCTGTTATACAGGTTTAGGATCCCTTATCCAGAAACCCGTTATCCAGAAAGTTCCGAATTACGGAAAGGTCATCCCCCATAGACTCCATTATAAGCAAATAATTCTAATTTTTAAAAGTGATTTCCTTTTTCTCTGTAATAATAAAACAGTACCTGTACTTGATCCCAACTAAGATATAATTACCCCTTATTGGGGGCAGAACAGTCCTATTGGGTTTATTTAATGGTTAAATGATTCCCTTTTCTCTGTAATAATAAAACAGTACCTGTACTTGATCCCAACTAAGATATAATTACCCCTTATTGGGGGCAGAACAGCCCTATTGGGTTTATTTAATGGTTAAATGATTCCCTTTTCTCTGTAATAATAAAACAGTACCTGTACTTGATCCCAACTAAGATATAATTACCCCTTATTGGGGGCAGAACAGCCCTATTGGGTTTATTTCATGGTTAAATGATTCCTTTTTCTCTGTAATAATAAAACAGTACCTGTACTTGATCCCAACTAAGATATAATTACCCCTTATTGGGGGCAGAACAGCCCTATTGGGTTTATTTCATGGTTAAATGATTCCCTTTTCTCTGTAATAATAAAACAGTACCTGTACTTGATCCCAACTAAGATATAATTACCCCTTATTGGGGGCAGAACAGTCCTATTGGGTTTATTTCATGGTTAAATGATTCCCTTTTCTCTGTAATAATAAAACAGTACCTGTACTTGATCCCAACTAAGATATAATTACCCCTTATTGGGGGCAGAACAGCCCTATTGGGTTTATTTCATGGTTAAATGATTCCCTTTTCTCTGTAATAATAAAACAGTACCTGTACTTGATCCCAACTAAGATATAATTACCCCTTATTGGGGGCAGAACAGTCCTATTGGGTTTATTTCATGGTTAAATGATTCCCTTTTCTCTGTAATAATAAAACAGTACCTGTACTTGATCCCAACTAAGATATAATTACCCCTTATTGGGGGCAGAACAGTCCTATTGGGTTTATTTCATGGTTAAATGATTCCCTTTTCTCTGTAATAATAAAACAGTACCTTATACTTGATCCCAACTAAGATATAATTACCCCTTATTGGGGGCAGAACAGTCCTATTGGGTTTATTTCATGGTTAAATGATTCCCTTTTCTCTGTAATAATAAAACAGTACCTGTACTTGATCCCAACTAAGATATAATTACCCCTTATTGGGGGCAGAACAGCCCTATTGGGTTTATTTCATGGTTAAATGATTCCCTTTTCTCTGTAATAATAAAACAGTACCTGTACTTGATCCCAACTAAGATATAATTACCCCTTATTGGGGGCAGAACAGTCCTATTGGGTTTATTTCATGGTTAAATGATTCCCTTTTCTCTGTAATAATAAAACAGTACCTTATACTTGATCCCAACTAAGATATAATTACCCCTTATTGGGGGCAGAACAGTCCTATTGGGTTTATTTCATGGTTAAATGATTCCCTTTTCTCTGTAATAATAAAACAGTACCTGTACTTGATCCCAACTAAGATATAATTACCCCTTATTGGGGGCAGAACAGTCCTATTGGGTTTATTTCATGGTTAAATGATTCCCTTTTCTCTGTAATAATAAAACAGTACCTGTACTTGATCCCAAGTAAGATAAAATTACCCCTTATTGGGGGAAGAACAGCCCTATTGGGTTTATTTCATGGTTAAATGATTCCCTTTTCTCTGTAATAATAAAACAGTACCTGTACTTGATCCCAACTAAGATATAATTACCCCTTATTGGGGGCAGAACAGTCCTATTGGGTTTATTTCATGGTTAAATGATTCCCTTTTCTCTGTAATAATAAAACAGTACCTGTACTTGATCCCAACTAAGATATAATTACCCCTTATTGGAGGCAGAACAGCCCTATTGGGTTTATTTCATGGTTAAATGATTCCCTTTTCTCTGTAATAATAAAACAGTACCTGTACTTGATCCCAACTAAGATATAATTACCCCTTATTGGGGGCAGAACAGTCCTATTGGGTTTATTTCATGGTTAAATGATTCCCTTTTCTCTGTAATAATAAAACAGTACCTGTACTTGATCCCAACTAAGATATAATTACCCCTTATTGG
The DNA here is from genome assembly GCF_000004195.4 of Xenopus tropicalis. Taxonomy (NCBI): domain Eukaryota; kingdom Metazoa; phylum Chordata; class Amphibia; order Anura; family Pipidae; genus Xenopus; species Xenopus tropicalis. Next base: position 196,207,823 of record NC_030677.2, on the reverse strand, counting down.
GGGCAGAACAGTCCTATTGGGTTTATTTCATGGTTAAATGATTCCCTTTTCTCTGTAATAATAAAACAGTACCTGTACTTGATCCCAACTAAGATATAATTACCCCTTATTGGGGGCAGAACAGCCCTATTGGGTTTATTTAATGGTTAAATGATTCCCTTTTCTCTGTAATAATAATACAGTACCTGTACTTGATCCCAACTAAGATATAATTACCCCTTATTGGAGGCAAAACAAGCCTATTGGGTTTATTCAATATTTAAATGATTTTAGCAGACTTAAGGTATGGAGATCCAAATTACGGAAAGATCCCTTATCGGGAAAACCCCAGTTCCCAAGCATTCTGGATAACAAGTCCCATACCTGTATATTTTATTATAATACACATATAACACAAGCACCATGAATATGCTGTAAATTATATCTCTATAAACAGTGATTAGTGATATCATCAGTTATAATCGGTGTCTAGAGATGTAATTTCTGTTGCATGAACACAGGGTCATCCATTCATATGATTTGATGGATGAAAGGAGGTTCCATTCTAATATTCAAAAAAGTAGTGAAGTTGTGGAATTCTCTCCCTAGGGCAGGATACATTATTGGCAGGTACATTAGATAGCATCATGAAAAGTCTAAATGGCCTTTTAGGCAGAAAATACCAAGTTACGGAAATTAACTCTAATACGGAGTTGATCCAGGGACTGGTCCTGTCGCCATCTGGGAGTCAGGAAGGATTTTTTTTAACTGGGTTTTTCCACTAGATCACGTAGCAGGTTTAGGCAGTTAGGCAAAAGGGTTTAAATTGTTGGATATGTGTCATTATCCAATTTTATTACTGTTATTCAATTTTATTTATTATTTATTTTGTACTATGACCTGAGGAGTAAAGCTACTAAGCACTATGTATTATTAACAGATTATCAAGAGTAAAAAAAAGATGGTTTGACTACCACCTTTGCTTGAGAAATGGACCAATATTGCCAAACACTGGAACTACCTTTTGTATCTATTTATTTTTCTTTTTTTGAAAAGTCATTTACATCCACAAGTGCAGTAAGCAAAGTGCAATCGCCATTTTTTTCCCACAATGCAGGGATTTTTCTCAGAATTCCAGGGTTATCGCAGTCTCTACAGGCGCAGTGCCTTGTGCATCTGTTTCACCAAAATAAACGCAACTCAGCAGAAGTCTGTACGGCATCATTTCCACTAGGCCTATTGATGCCGGGCATGGGGGAAACCCAGGAGTAACTGCCTGGTCTGGCTGTAGCTTGAGGGATCTCCCAGAGTCACTGGGCACAGCAGCACTTGATTCAGAATGAAATGCAGAAAGGGCTGAATGGTGCCAAAAGTGCAAAGAGCACATTTTGACACAAGTACCTTATAATGAATGGGGTTTAACTCAGAACTCACAGCGGAAAAAAGTGCAGGAGTGAAAATGTGCTTGCAAGTCATAAATGTCCCTCTATGCTTTTGTGAATGAAATATCACCAAAGACTGTTTTTGTAGTAATATTTGCTCAGATTTAGTGCGAGGTGTTCAGCCAGTTCTGCAGCCAGAAGACTTCCAGGCAGTTCCCTTAATCCCAAACGCTTCTCTCTGTCATTTTCTTAGCAATTTGGCAAATCATGGGATAAGTGCAAGACTTAACACTAAGCAAAGGTCTAAATATTATGACTTAGTTGGAATCTAGGCTGTTTCCATGTCACTTCCCAAAATAAATTAAACATTTTATGGAGCCCATCGTTCACTTGTTATAAGCATTCCATTTTTGTTTTCTGGTTCTGCTTTGGAGTACAGAACTCTTTGCAAGCATATTTTTACTTTGCAGTATTGAGATATATCAACTGTTGATTTAGAGTGTTGTTATTAAAGTTCAATGGCCACTTAGACACTTAAACAGTTTCCAGATGAATTGTGGTTATATGTGGGAATAAATAGGCTGATATTATTTTATAATATATTTCTGCAACATGTGAGCAACTGTAGTAAGATGGTTTGGCTGCAGCAATGTCTGTACTGTATTATTCTCCTCTGTTTTGCAACACCCCCAATGAATATATTCCACCCAACCTCACTCCCTTGGGTCCTCAGCCACTTCCCCCTCTTTCCTCCTTTAAGACGACTAGAACATTACAAGGGTCATTTAAGACCTCAGGCCCAGTTGTGGGGCCGCTGAATTGGCTGCAGTCAGTTGCACAAACAGTCCCATTTACTTGCACATTTCTACAGAGCGCATTAAGTGATGCTTTTGTAGGGACCCCAAGATTTGGGCCCCTTTGCCTGGGTTCCCTTTAGACAGGCAAACCAGTGGGTGGCCTTGTTGGGATATGGGTGGTCCTAATGGTGTGTGTATTATAACTATTCTTTCCAGGTTAAAAGAGAGTTTCCCCTGCAGGTCAACAGTGACCACTAGGTGGAGGTGTTCTACTATATAAAAGAGGATGACTCACAAACCATGAGGTCTTCTTCCTGGGACTTCACCTCACTAAGAGGTAGCTACAGGAGCCAGTTTAGACAATTCAGTTAGATATTTTATAGTCACTCTAGGAGTGAAAGGGAAGATAGTGGTATTTAGTTGGACAGCTCGAGGCCCCTCCGAGGAGATCAGTGAGGTAATTACCTCCCGGCATTACTGGCCATAATTCAGGTACTTTCAGTGGCTAGCTAAGGTCACAGCATATTCCTAAAGAGGGGAGATTATTTTGAGAAAGAGAAGCTCCTGGTTTGGATATTAGGGAGAGATGTGCAATGTCCAGAACTCCCTAAATCTGTCTAAAAATCCCCACCCCCAAGGGCAATGCTAGTTTTTATATTATAAATCAATTAAAGCCACATTGTACTACCTGGTTATGCAGTTAACCACACCTTTTTATAGGGCTAAGTAAAGCAAATGAACTTCCATGCTTGGATCATTCTCATTTCAAATGTTATTGCCTAGTAAATTGAGACAAGTATTTAGTCATTATACATTATAATATGCCACATGTAAACACAGAGTCTTCGGATCCAGCTCTCCCCATTGGCCTTGGTTGCACCTGCAATTTGTTGTACAACATCAACTGAAAGGCTGCAATTTAAAGTATACAGGTATGGAATCTGTTACCAAGAAACCTGTTATCCAGAAAGTTCTGAATTATGGGAAGGCTATCTCCTATAGACTCCGTTTTACACAAATTATTAAACATTTTAAAAATGATTGACTGAAAAAGATTTATTTTTTCTCTGTAATAATAAAACAGTACCTGTACTTGAACCCAACTAAGATATAATTACCCCTTATTGGGGGCAGAACAGCCCTATTGGGTTTATTTCATGGTTAAATGATTCCCTTTTCTCTGTAATAATAAAACAGTACCTGTACTTGATCCCAACTAAGATATAATTACCCCTTATTGGGGGCAGAACAGCCCTATTGGGTTTATTTCATGGTTAAATGATTCCCTTTTCTCTGTAATAATAAAACAGTACCTGTACTTGATCCCAACTAAGATATAATTACCCCTTATTGGGGGCAGAACAGCCCTATTGGGTTTATTTCATGGTTAAATGATTCCCTTTTCTCTGTAATAATAAAACAGTACCTGTACTTGATCCCAACTAAGATATAATTACCCCTTATTGGGGGCAGAACAGCCCTATTGGGTTTATTTAATGGTTAAATGATTCCCTTTTCTCTGTAATAATAAAACAGTACCTGTACTTGATCCCAACTAAGATATAATTACCCCTTATTGGGGGCAGAACAGCCCTATTGGGTTTATTTCATGTTTTAAATGATTTTTTAGTATGGTATGGTCCAAGACAAATTCCCTCTCTACCCTCCCCAGAAACTGGCCCTAAGGGGCCCATATGCCGTATCATTTTGTCCCATATCTGCCAACAGCACTGAAATGGAAATTACTAGAATCTTCCCTTAGTCTAAACATTCTCTCACTCTTTATTTTATTAGCTATGAATGGAAATTCAGAAAACAAACCATGAAGTTGACGTTGTTGATAAACTAGCCAAAATATTTGGACATTTGAGGATTTTCGTGCACGAGTTTCAGGAGACTGGGAAAGTGCTTAGGGTAATACTGAGAATATAGCTGGCATTAACATGGAACATGTTTGTACCTATAATAATTTGGATTGTTGACTAAAACTTGTATTTTTCCAGTAAATGTGGCTCTAGCAATGATTTTTGAACTTCTGCTTTTATACTTCTTATCTGTTTTCTGAGTGTTGCCTAAGAGTAATACCAGTCTGATGGATTTGGCAGGCACTACGTCGAGGTGTAGAATCAGCACTTACGCAACCACCGTCATCCATCGTAAATCACTTTTTAGTGCTGCTACTGTATGTGACGCAAGGGCCGTGTATGGGTCCAGGTATGAGCTTTTTATCTGGCAGATTTAGGACTTGAGTTGTTATAATAACAGTATTTACATAATATGGAGCACAATGACTTAATTCAGATAAATTCAGATACTACTTAAATCCCATCTGAATTGCTTGTATCCAAGTGGATTTATTGTGGTGTAGTTGCCATCAAGTACAAGGCAATTCTTTGAAAAACAGTTGTTAAAAATGAAAAACTGACCACTAAGGGGCCTATTCATTAAAGTACGGGCTCGAATCCCAAAATGGGAAAAATTCGGATTAAATACGATAATTTCTGAAGATCGCAAATATCACGAAAATGCTTACGGAAAAATCGTATTAGTCACGATAATATCGTATTGGCGATCCAAAAGTCACGAAATTTTCGTATCCGAGCAATCGGAAAAACCTTTCTGACTTTAATCCTTCAGTGCATGATTTTGGAAGCCTCAATGGCACTCTGCAGCTCCAACCCGGCCCAAGGAAAGTCTCCCATAGGGCTCAATGGCACTCTGCAGCTCCAACCCGGCCCAAGGAAAGTCTCCCATAGGGCTCAATGGCACTCTGCAGCTCCAACCCGGCCCAAGGAAAGCCTCCCATAGGGCTCAATGGCACTCTGCAGCTCCAACCCGGCCCAAGGAAAGCCTCCCATAGGGCTCAATGGCACTCTGCAGCTCCAACCCGGCCCAAGGAAAGTCTCCCATAGGGCTCAATGGCACTCTGCAGCTCCAACCCGGCCCAAGGAAAGTCTCCCATAGGGCTCAATGGCACTCTGCAGCTCCAACCTGGCCCAAGGAAAGCCTCCCATAGGGCTCAATGGCACTCTGCAGCTCCAACCCGGCCCAAGGAAAGTCTCCCATAGGGCTCAATGGCACTCTGCAGCTCAAACCCGGCCCAAGGAAAGCCTCCCATAGGGCTCAATGGCACTCTGCAGCTCCAACCCGGCCCAAGGAAAGCCTCCCATAGGGCTCAATGGCACTCTGCAGCTCCAACCCGGCCCAAGGAAAGTCTCCCATAGGGCTCAATGGCACTCTGCAGCTCCAACCCGGCCCAAGGAAAGTCTCCCATAGGGCTCAATGGCACTCTGCAGCTCCAACCCGGCCCAAGGAAAGCCTCCCATAGGGCTCAATGGCACTCTGCTGCTCCAACCTGGCCCAAGGAAAGCCTCCCATAGGGCTCAATGGCACTCTGCAGCTCCAACCCGGCCCAAGGAAAGCCTCCCATAGGGCTCAATGGCACTCTGCAGCTCCAACCCGGCCCAAGGAAAGTCTCCCATAGGGCTCAATGGCACTCTGCAGCTCAAACCCGGCCCAAGGAAAGTCTCCCATAGGGCTCAATGGCACTCTGCAGCTCCAACCCGGCCCAAGGAAAGTCTCCCATAGGGCTCAATGGCACTCTGCAGCTCCAACCCGGCCCAAGGAAAGTCTCCCATAGGGCTCAATGGCACTCTGCAGCTCCAACCCGGCCCAAGGAAAGCCTCCCATAGGGCGAAACTTTTGTACTCAGCACGACAATACGATTTTGTCACACAAATTTTGTTGCGAAGTACAAAAAATTTGCGCAAAGTACGAAAAAGTCTCGCAACTATACGAAAAAGATCCCAACTAAGATATAATTACCCCTTATTGGGGGCAGAACAGTCCTATTGGGTTTATTTAATGGTTAAATGATTCCCTTTTCTCTGTAATAATAAAACAGTACCTGTACTTGATCCCAACTAAGATATAATTACCCCTTATTGGGGGCAGAACAGCCCTATTGGGTTTATTTCATGGTTAAATGATTCCCTTTTCTCTATAATAATAAAACAGTACCTGTACTTGATCCCAACTAAGATATAATTACCCCTTATTGGGGGCAGAACAGCCCTTTTGGGTTTATTTAATGGTTAAATGATTCCCTTTTCTCTGTAATAATAAAACAGTACCTGTACTTGATCCCAACTAAGATATAATTACCCCTTATTGGGGGCAGAACAGCCCTATTGGGTTTATTTCATGTTTAAATGATTCCCTTTTCTCTCCCAAAAAAATATAACTAATCCTTATTAGAGCAAAAACAATCCTATTGGGTTTTATTACTGTTTAAATATTTTTTTTAGTAGACTTAGGGTAGGTGATCTGAATTATGGAAAGACCCCTTATCCGGAAAACCCCAGGTCCTGAGCATTCTGAATAATGGGTCTCATACCTGTATAGGTAATGGTTATTCTGGAATTATAGTAAGGCATCTCTAAGTGCAGGCTATGATCAAATGTATATGGTTCTACCTGCTGCTCCTATAACTTACACTGTACAACTGCTCTCTCTATGCTAGTGATCCCCCAGTCCAAAGAATGGACAAATGTCATGCACAAATTTAGGTAATCAGACATTTCCATTTTAAACTGCTGTCCTTACAACAAATTCCCAGAGCAGGGCAAAACAGAACATGCAGAGGCACCACTTGGGGTGGGGGGGCAGAATGTAGATCGATACAAATCTGACATATATCATATAATAACTGTTAGATATTTTTAGTATATACTTGGGGGAGATCGTGAGAGTTATAGACATAGATGGACAATCTTGAAGATTTAGGGAGGCTTAGCCTCCCCAATTAGAGGTCAATCACTATATATTCATATATAACTACATAGGAAACCGTCTCCTCAAACTTTGTCTCCCACATGGTAGTAGTTTAACAACAGCCAAAGAGCTAAAGGCTGAACATTATATAATATACATGGGACCCCAGTTATATATTCTATTGTTAGGGGTCCCACCTTGCCTTACCCAGCCCATCAGAGCAATCCTACTAAAGCCTTTCTATATTTATAAAATCATGGTAAAATAAATGTTATGACAAATTTTGCATTCCCATTAAAATAAAGAGATGTTGGGGAGAAGGGCAGCACGTCAGGCAAACCCCAGTCAAATGGATTCAAACTGAAATGCAAATATTTCTAAAAATAAACTGTTTGGATGTTTAATTCAGTTTGTGGTTGGAGATGCAAATCACGTTTGGTTATTGTTGGCTGCTGGGCAGTATAGAGATACGGAACATTCACACGCAGGAACGTGTAGCTTTCTCTATGATGGCGCAATCTGCTCAGCGGAACCTGATTCTGTTCCGATATCAACTGGTTTGTTGGCAACTGCCTGTTTATAAAGCACTGAAAGTGTTCCACTCAAATGAGAAAGGAAATAGTTAGTGATGAGCAAATTTTTTCGCCAGGCGTAGATTCGCAGAGAATTTCCGCTGGCGAATTGTTTCGTGAAACTTCCGAGAAAATTTGTCAGCGAAAAATTGGTTGTGTGCAAACAAATCGTGGTCAGGTAAAAATGGGGGCCATTGCGTCAAAAAGGGCGTGGTCGCATAAAAAAGGGTGTGGTTGCATTAATAAAGTGTGCAGTTGCATCAAAATGGGCGCGGGTGAGAAAAAAAAGTGCGACAAACACGTTTCACAAATTTTTTGCTGTTTCGCGAATTTTGCTGTTGTTTCACCAATTTTTAGATAAATCGAAAAGGGACAGATTCGCTCATCACTAGAAATAGTTCTTGATATCAGAAAGCAAATGACACACCACGAAAGGGGCAGTGCTTACAGGGATGTGGGTGGGATTTCATGGAGAATGGGTGTGGGGATTATCAGGCATGCCTAGGCATATCAGGGGCATGACCTAAAATCTCCTAATTTTTCACTCTTACAGTTGGAGAGTATGCCTTCCTATCAAACAAAAGAAAGACAATGACACACCCACCAAGACTATTATAAAAATTCTCTAAAAGGGACCATTTATTAAACTGCAAGATTTTTAACTGTAAATTTAGAAAATCCCAGTCAAACGAAATCTCAAATTATTTTGAAATTACAAATTTAATTTTTTCTTTAAACAGTCAATGGGTCTGTATGTGAGTGTGTAGATATGTCAGTATGGGTCTGTATGTGAGTGTGTAGATATGTCAGTATGGGTCTGTATGTGAGTGGATAGATAGGTCAGTATGGGTCTGTATGTGAGTGGATAGATAGGTCAGTGTGGGTCTGTATGTGAGTGGATAGATAGGTCAGTATGGGTCTGTATGTGAGTGGATAGATAGGTCAGTGTGGGTCTGTATGTGAGTGTGTAGATATGTCAGTATGGGTCTGTATGTGAGTGGATAGATAGGTCAGTATGGGTCTGTATGTGAGTGGATAGATAGGTCAGTGTGGGTCTGTATGTGAGTGGATAGATAGGTCAGTATGGGTCTGTATGTGAGTGGATAGATAGGTCAGTGTGGGTCTGTATGTGAGTGTATAGATAGGTCAGTATGGGTCTGTATGTGAGTGTATAGATAGGTCAGTGTGGGTCTGTATGTGAGTGGATAGATAGGTCAGTATGGGTCTGTATGTGAGTGTATAGATAGGTCAGTATGGGTCTGTATGTGAGTGGATAGATAGGTCAGTGTGGGTCTGTATGTGAGTGTATAGATAGGTCAGTATGGGTCTGTATGTGAGTGTATAGATAGGTCAGTATGGGTCTGTATGTGAGTGGATAGATAGGTCAGTATGGGTCTGTATGTGAGTGGATAGATAGGTCAGTGTGGGTCTGTATGTGAGTGTATAGATAGGTCAGTGTGGGTCTGTATGTGAGTGTATAGATAGGTCAGTATGGGTCTGTATGTGAGTGTATAGATAGGTCAGTGTGGGTCTGTATGTGAGTGGATAGATAGGTCAGTATGGGTCTGTATGTGAGTGTATAAATAGGTCAGTATGGGTCTGTATGTGAGTGGATAGATATGTCAGTATGGGTCTGTATGTGAGTGGATAGATAGGTCAGTGTGGGTCTGTATGTGAGTGGATAGATAGGTCAGTGTGGGTCTGTATGTGAGTGGATAGATAGGTCAGTATGGGTCTGTATGTGAGTGGATAGATAGGTCAGTGTGGGTCTGTATGTGAGTGGATAGATAGGTCAGTATGGGTCTGTATGTGAGTGGATAGATAGGTCAGTATGGGTCTGTATGTGAGTGGATAGATAGGTCAGTGTGGGTCTGTATGTGAGTGGATAGATAGGTCAGTATGGGTCTGTATGTGAGTGGATAGATAGGTCAGTATGGGTCTGTATGTGAGTGGATAGATAGGTCAGTATGGGTCTGTATGTGAGTGGATAGATAGGTCAGTATGGGTCTGTATGTGAGTGGATAGATAGGTCAGTATGGGTCTGTATGTGAGTGGATAGATAGGTCAGTATGGGTCTGTATGTGAGTGTATAGATAGGTCAGTATGGGTCTGTATGTGAGTGGATAGATAGGTCAGTATGGGTCTGTATGTGAGTGGATAGATAGGTCAGTATGGGTCTGTATGTGAGTGTATAGATAGGTCAGTATGGGTCTGTATGTGAGTGGATAGATAGGTCAGTGTGGGTCTGTATGTGAGTGTGTAGATATGTCAGTATGGGTCTGTATGCGAGTGGATAGATAGGTCAGTGTGGGTCTGTATGTGAGTGGATAGATAGGTCAGTGTGGGTCTGTATGTGAGTGGATAGATAGGTCAGTGTGGGTCTGTATGTGAGTGGATAGATAGGTCAGTGTGGGTCTGTATGTGAGTGGATAGATAGGTCAGTGTGGGTCTGTATGTGAGTGTATAGATAGGTCAGTGTGGGTCTGTATGTGAGTGGATAGATAGGTCAGTGTGGGTCTGTATGTGAGTGTATAGATAGGTCAGTATGGGTCTGTATGTGAGTGGATAGATAGGTCAGTATTGGTCTGTATGTGAGTGGATAGATAGGTCAGTATTGGTCTGTATGTGAGTGGATAGATAGGTCAGTATGGGTCTGTATGTGAGTGGATAGATAGGTCAGTATGGGTCTGTATGTGAGTGGATAGATAGGTCAGTGTGGGTCTGTATGTGAGTGTATAGATAGGTTAGTGTGGGTCTGTATGTGAGTGGATAGATAGGTCAGTATGGGTCTGTATGTGAGTGGATAGATAGGTTAGTGTGGGTCTGTATGTGAGTGGATAGATAGGTTAGTGTGGGTCTGTATGTGAGTGGATAGATAGGTCAGTGTGGGTCTGTATGTGAGTGGATAGATAGGTCAGTGTGGGTCTGTATGTGAGTGGATAGAAAGGTCAGTGTGGGTCTGTATGTGAGTGGATAGAAAGGTCAGTATGGGTCTGTATGTGAGTGTATATATAGGTCAGTGTGGGTCTGTATGTGAGTGTATAGATAGGTCAGTATGGGTCTGTATGTGAGTGGATAGATAGGTCAGTGTGGGTCTGTATGTGAGTGGATAGATAGGTCAGTGTGGGTCTGTATGTGAGTGGATAGATAGGTCAGTGTGGGTCTGTATGTGAGTGGATAGATAGGTCAGTGTGGGTCTGTATGTGAGTGTATAGATAGGTCAGTGTGGGTCTGTATGTGAGTGGATAGATAGGTCAGTATGGGTCTGTATGTGAGTGTATAGATAGGTCAGTATGGGTCTGTATGTGAGTGGATAGATAGGTCAGTATGGGTCTGTATGTGAGTGTATAGATAGGTCAGTATGGGTCTGTATGTGAGTGGATAGATAGGTCAGTATGGGTCTGTATGTGAGTGGATAGATAGGTCAGTATGGGTCTGTATGTGAGTGGATAGATAGGTCAGTGTGGGTCTGTATGTGAGTGGATAGATAGGTCAGTATGGGTCTGTATGTGAGTGGATAGATAGGTCAGTATGGGTCTGTATGTGAGTGGATAGATAGGTCAGTGTGGGTCTGTATGTGAGTGGATAGATAGGTCAGTATGGGTCTGTATGTGAGTGGATAGATAGGTCAGTATGGGTCTGTATGTGAGTGGATAGATAGGTCAGTATGGGTCTGTATGTGAGTGGATAGATAGGTCAGTGTGGGTCTGTATGTAAGTGGATAGATAGGTCAGTATGGGTCTGTATGTGAGTGGATAGATAGGTCAGTATGGGTCTGTATGTGAGTGGATAGATAGGTCAGTATGGGTCTGTATGTGAGTGGATAGATAGGCCAGTGTGGGTCTGTATGTGAGTGGATAGATAGGTCAGTATGGGTCTGTATGTGAGTGGATAGATAGGTCAGTATGGGTCTGTATGTGAGTGGATAGATAGGTCAGTGTGGGTCTGTATGTGAGTGGATAGATAGGTCAGTATGGGTCTGTATGTGAGTGGATAGATAGGTCAGTATGGGTCTGTATGTGAGTGGATAGATAGGTCAGTGTGGGTCTGTATGTAAGTGGATAGATAGGTCAGTATGGGTCTGTATGTGAGTGTATAGATAGGTCAGTGTGGGTCTGTATGTGAGTGGATAGATAGGTCAGTATGGGTCTGTATGTGAGTGGATAGATAGGTCAGTATGGGTCTGTATGTGAGTGGATAGATAGGTCAGTATGGGTCTGTATGTGAGTGGATAGATAGGTCAGTATGGGTCTGTATGTGAGTGGATAGATAGGTCAGTGTGGGTCTGTATGTGAGTGGATAGATAGGTCAGTATGGGTATATGTATATATGTCACTGGGGTACATTTGCAGGGGTTGAACTTGATGGATTTTAGTCTTTATACAACCTTACTTAACTATGTAACTACATGTAAACACAGGTTTGGGCCATTTAAAAACAAAGCATTTCAAAGCTATTGTGACACTATGGTACCTCCATGGTCATACAATACAAATAAATAGTATGCTATGTCAAATTAATGATTTATAGTTTGGATTCTACTGGTCTTTTAAATTGTGTTTTGAACTTCAGAAGTCTTTATTTTGCTTCTGTTTTCTTTAATTATAACTTTGTGTAATTGTAATTATTACCTTCAAGCACTGACTGTCCTTATCTGCCATTTTGGTATCTGTTAGTTATAAGAGACAATAGTGCTCAATGGTGAAGCCATAAAACAGGGCCGGGCAAGTCACATTCAAGAGGAATGTTTGGGCTAATATTAGCCCCAGAAATTGGTCTCCGGATTCTCACCAACAAAGTCACATAGTGAAGCAGGTGGGGATTCGTTTTACAGTTGATATTATATTAAAAAGATCATATAATACACAGAACTGACCAAGACTACGGCCATATAAACCCCCTGACCCCTCAGCCATGTACAACTATCTAATCTGTACAACTATCTAATCTGTACAACTATCTAATCTGTACAACTATCTAATCTGTACAACTATCTAATCTGTACAACTATCTAATCTGTACAACTATCTAATGATGAGTGAATCTGTCCTGTTTTGCTTCGCCTGTTTGGAAATGGCATTTTAGTCTATGGGCTTTTTCAGAAAATCAACTATCTGATTATTTTACCCTCGTTTGTTACCCTCTCTACTACTTTTATGAAACCTATTGACATTGGTAGCTGTCACTGTTATCTGACTAGAAGCAAGTTTCATTATATCCTATGTTAGCCTATTACACAACTTACCCCATGATAAAACCAGGGCCACACATAAAAATAGGGGCCAAACATCTAGACTAGATAGATCTTTCAGGAAACAAAAATCTTTAAGCACCATGTGAAACTGACTTAACCGCTTTGAAAGGTTATCCAGTCAGGTATATATACTTTATATAAGTGCCAGCCGAGACACTCAATATTCAGGGCAATTCTAAAGATTTTCACATGGCAGTCGAAACTTGGTATTAGACTTCTGCATCCAGCCTCCATCTAGCTTGTCGTTAAGTAGGCCTGGAGTTGTCAGTCCCCTTGCAGGCTTCCTAGGCTCCAATACTTTAGCAATGTGAACTCTGCCAACAATGGCTTGGCCCAGAGCTAAGAAGCTACCACAGATCAAACCATGTCTGCCAATTTGGTATATAGCTGGGTACACAGAGGAAGAGCTAACCTTCTACCTTGACAATGAAATGGAATTCCATTGACCCCTTTGGCTATATTCAAACTAGCCAGTACTGGCCTTGGTTCAATAATCTCATACTGAGCCCTTCATTTGTTTAGCTATTAATCAAGTAAATGTATATTATTAGCAGCCAAATAGACTTACAACCATGCCTGTCTGGAATCTGTATATTTTTGAGTAGAAAAGACTGCAAATACTTACAGCCCCTTCCCTCAGCTTACAGGGCCCATATACAGCTGTATTTGGCATCATGCTAATTCTATCCAACCCACAAACTTATGGTCATGTCAGCTTATTAGGCCACGGCACTGAAAGAGTAGGACAGTGCCGAATAAGGAAAAAACTGGTTAAAAATTGCCCAACTTATTTGCCTCTGTTCATTTACTTTTATACACATTAAAACGGTATAATCTACTGTATGTAACATGATAAAGAATGTTGCTAAGGGTGGGGAGAAAACAGGACTTGAAAGAGGATCTTAGAGATGGAAAAAACCAAGCTCTAGTCATGTGGCGTTAGAGTGGGGGCTACATGGGTGATATGTTGGGAGATACTAAAATAGACACAAGATGCTACAATCTGCAGGAAATCACCAAAGGGGAAGGAAGGGGTGAGGAGGTGTGAAACCTAAAACTACACCAACAGCACAAAGAATGGTTCCATCTGAAAGTGGTATCTACCAGCCAGGAAACATATTAGCGGATTTCAAAAAAGCGATGATAGTATCAACACTCCTTATAGACTCCAGCACTTCCTATAGATTCACTTCTATAGATTCACATATACATTAGATTTGTCATACTGAATTTACTTTCTCCCCTTATCTTAGGAAAGAAAAATGACTTTGCACTTTTTGTACCCTTTAGGGGTCATAGTAGGATGAGGCAAAGAAGGAGCATATGCTTCTTGCAGCTAAATATATTTATACTTGGTAGCTAACTAAATTGTTTATAGAAAATACATCAGGGTACGGCCCTCCAGGTGAGCTGCAGTCACCACTGGAAGTTACCTGTAGGAGCACATAGGGCACAGAGCTGGGATGCACTGGGGTTGTAGGTAGGAAGAGTGACGGATAGCACTAAAGTAATGTGAGCTGGAGATAGTAGGGCAAACTGCAATAGTAAAACTTCTCTGTGTCTCAATCTACTGCCTACCTCTGTAATCTTGTTACCTACTGGTTGTTGTATGTCTTTATTTGTGCAGAACCCATGCAAACAGTCTTTGACAGGTACCATCATTTATATAAATTAAAGCTGACCAACAAGTGTGGCCCTTCAGCGGTTATTAGGGTGAAGACACACAGAGCTACTCAGTAGCAGCTACTTGTCATGGCTACTAAACACCAGAAAATACCCTGCCATAGACAATAACGACAAATAATTGCCTCTGCTAAAACACAAATAGAGACAATTACCAGTAAATGATCAGCAATGTCTATTTCTGTAATTGTGACAAGTAGCTGCTACTAGTAGCCCCTTGTGTCTTCACCCTTACAGCACAGCTCATGGCATTCACTAACTGTCAGTTGAGGTGACCTGGGAGTAAATTTGGCAGAAGAGCATTTAACACATTTGCTTTATTTTGTTAGGTGGGCTTATGTTCCCCTTTATATTACCCAGTGCCTGATGCTTCATGCAAAGCATTCCCATTGGGCCTCTCCTAACTATCCAAAGTCATGTCTAGAAGCGATACAGGAGGGGCTCCCAGGTTGCTCTGTTTGTAGCCATGCAGAAAATACATTCTTTAGCAATGTATATTTACAACAATGGCCAACAATAGCTCACATATATATGTATATTTAATACCTTCCAGATCTCTAGTCATCACGTCTGAGGGCTGGCAGCAATCTGCATTGTTTATATGTGGTATTTCTATCAACCCCTAGATGTATATTAACCACATCTGGAAAGTGCTCATTGTTTCTGTTCATAACAAATTCACTCACTGGTAGGATTCTGCAACTGATTATATCTGACAGTCAACCAGGTCTACATACCATGCATTAAAAGCTGAAGCCTCCGCCTGTTAAGTATAGTTACATAGTTACATAGTTACATAGTTACATAGGGTTGAAAAAAGACCTGTGTCCATCAAGTTCAACCCATCCAAGTAAACCCAGCACACCTAACCCACACCTACCAATCTATACTCACATACATAAACTATAAATACAACCACTAGTACTAACTGTAGATATTAGTATCACAATAGCCTTGGATATTCTGATTGATCAAGAACTCATCCAGGCCCCTCTTAAAGGCATTAACAGAATCTGCCATTACCACATCACTAGGAAGGGCATTCCATAACCTCACTGCCCTCACCGTGAAAAACCACCTACGCTGCTTCAAATGGAAGCTCCGTTCCTCTAATCTAAAGGGGTGACCTCTGGTGCGTTGATTGTTTTTATGGGAAAAAAGAACATCCCCCAACTGCCTATAATCCCCTCTAATGTACTTGTACAGAGTAATCATGTCCCCTCGCAAGCGCCTCTTTTCCAGAGAAAACAACCCCAACCTCGACAGTCTAACCTCATAGTTTAAATCTTCCATCCCCTTAACCAGTTTAGTTGCACGTCTCTGCACTCTCTCCAGCTCATTAATATCCTTCTTAAGGACTGGAGCCCAAAACTGCACTGCATACTCAAGGTGAGGCCTTACCAGGGACCTATAAAGGGGCAAAATTATGTTCTCATCCCTTGAGTCAATGCCCTTTTTTATACAAGACAGCACTTTATTTGCTTTAGTAGCCACAGAATGACACTGCCTGGAATTAGACAACTTGTTATCAACAAAAACCCCTAGATCCTTCTCCATTAAGGAAACCCCCAACACACTACCATTCAGTAGATAGTTTGCGTTTATATTATTTCTACCAAAGTGCATAACTTTGCACTTATCAACATTGAACCTCATTTTCCAGTTTGCTGCCCAGTTATCTAATTTTGTCAAATCGCTCTGCAAAGCGGCAGCATCCTGCATGGAACTTATAGTTTTGCACAATTTAGTGTCATCAGCAAAAATAGAAACAATACTGTCTATGCCCACCTCCAGGTCATTAATAAACAAGTTAAACAGCAAAGGCCCAAGGACTGACCCCTGCGGTACTCCACTAACCACACTGGTCCAATTAGAAAATGTTCCATTTACAACCACTCTTTGTACTCTATCCTTCAGCCAGTTCTCTATCCAATTACAAATATTATGTTCTAGGCCAATATTCCTTAATTTGATCATTAACCTTCTGTGAGGTACTGTATCAAACGCTTTAGCAAAGTCCAAGTAGATGACATCAACTGCCATTCCAGCATCAAGGTTCCTACTCACCTCCTCATAAAAGGCAACTAAATTAGTCTGGCAAGATCTGTTACGCATAAAACCATGCTGGCACAAACTAATAGTATTGTGAACTGCAATGTATTCAAGTACCCTATCCCTTATTACCCCTTCCAAAAGTTTTCCTACTACTGATGTCAGACTAACAGGCCTATAGTTTTCAGGCTGAGAACGGGATCCCTTTTTAAATAACGGCACCACATTAGCAATCCGCCAGTCTCTTGGCACCATGCCAGACCTCAATGAATCCTGAAAAATTAAGTGAAGAGGTTTGGCAATCACAGCGCTCAGCTCATTTAATACCCTGGGATGAATCCCATCCGGCCCTGGACCTTTGTTTACCTTTACATGTTCAAGTCTCTTTTGAATTTCCTCCCGAGTGACCCATGCGTCAGTAGCTAAATTACTAGAACTGGGCATATTACAAGGGAAGCCTTCATTATCTGGCTCCTCAGATGTATAGACAGATGAAAAATAAGAGTTCAAAATTTCAGCTTTTTCCCCGTTTTCATCAACCAACGTACCCCCCCGTGATAATAAAGTTCCCACCCCTTCTTGCTTCATTTTTTTACTATTCACATAATTAAAAATAATTTTGGATTCTTTTTACTCCTAGCAGCAATATCCCTTTCCATCTCTATTTTAGCTTGCCTGATAGCTTTTTTGCATGCTTTATTTGCTTCCTTGTACCTGATGAAAGTTTCTGCTGTCCCAGCTAACTTGAATGCCCTAAAAGCACGTTTTTTCTTACCAACCTCGACAATAACACTTTTATTCAGCCATAAAGGTTTTGCTTTGCGATGCCTCTCCTTGCTTACTAGGGGGATATACTGTTGCGTATACCTACAAAGCAATGTTTTAAAGATGTTCCATTTTCCTTCTGTGTCTAACCCCATGAAAAGCCTTTCCCAGTTGACACATTGCAGAGATGCCCTTATACTGGCAAAGTCTGCACGTCTAAAATTGAGTGTTTTAGTTACTCCCTTATAGCGCTGTCTCTGCAGCATTATCTCAAAGGAGACCATGTTGTGATCACTGTTCCCCAAATGCTCACCCACACAAATGTTAGAGATAAGTTCATTATTATTAGAAATCACCAGGTCCAAAATAGCGTCATTCCTAGTGGGTTCTTGAACTGCCTGAAATAAAAAGTTGTCATTTAGCATATTTACAAACCTACTAGCTTTTTCTGACTTAGCCACCCCATTACTCCAGTCAATGTCCGGATAATTAAAGTCCCCCATAACAACAACTTGACCCAGTTTTGAAGCCTCCTCCATTTGCAACAATAGCTGGGCCTCATCCCCCTCATCTATACGGGGTGGTTTATAACATACACCAATGATCATTTTCTTTGTGACCTTCAGCCCTACTGAAATTTCTACCCAAAGAGATTCGACGTTTTCATTGGTAATGTCTTTATTACATGGCTTTAAGTCTGACTTTACGTAAAGACAAACCCCTCCACCCTTTTTAATCTCTCTGTCCCTCCTAAAAAGTGTATACCCATTTAAATTCACAGCCCAGTCGCATTTATCATCCCACCAGGTCTCAGTGATACCTATTAAATCATAATTTTCAATACATGCAATAGCTTGCAGCTCCCCTAATTTACCCGACAAGCTACGCGCATTAGCCAGCATGCAGCGGAGATTATTACTTCTCCCTCTGATGTTTACATTAGCTAAGGGAGAATTAGAGCTAAGGCAATTATGAGACTGCTTTCCTTGTAACGGAAGCTCCTTATCTGATAAACTATATGCCCCCCTCACTCCTCCCCCACAACCCTTTGCTAGTCCCCCTACCCCGTCTACACTAATTTTCCCATGGAATTCTAGCTCACCCACCCCCCCCTTGTCTAGTTTAAACACTCCTCCAACCTCTTAACCATTCTCTCCCCTAGCACAGCAGACCCCCTTCCATTGAGGTGCAATCCGTCAGGGCTGTATAGATTGTACCCCAAGGAAAAGTCAGCCCAGTGCTCTAGGAACCCAAACCCTTCCTTCCTACACCAAGACTTTAGCCACGCATTTAGCTCCCTAAGCTCCCGCTGTCTCCCTAAACTTGCACGCGGCACCGGCAAAATTTCCGAAAAAATGACATTGGAGGACCTTTGCCTAATCTTAGAGCCTAGATCCCTGAACTCACTCTTTAAAGTCCCCCACCTACCGTTCATTTTGTCGTTAGTACCGATATGTACCAAGACAGCCGGGTCTTGCCCAGCCCCTCCCAATAATGTGTCAACCCGATCAACCACATGCCGAACCCTGGCACCAGGAAGACAGCAAACTGTCCGGTTGAAGCGATCCGCTTGACAGATTACCCTGTCCACTTTCCTAATGATCGAATCCCCTATAACCACCATCTGTTTAGGCCTAGCTCTGCTCTCCTCCCCACCACTACTAGTGAAACTGGTCTCCCGGCTGTTAGAGAGATCAGCCTCACCTAGAACCGCCAATCCAGAGTTCACACTCCCATCTTCTTCACACAATCTGGCAAATCTGTTGGGATGCGCAAACCCTGGAGCAGCCTCCCTTTTCCTTTTCCCCACACTAGATTTTCTAACTGTCACCCAGCTTACTGCCCTATCATCCTTTTGCTGCTCCCCTCCCCCCCTACTATCTGACCCCACTAGTTCTTGTTCAGTTAACAAGAGACCCCTCTCAAGATTGTTGATTGAACGCAGTGTTGCGACGTGTTCCTCTAGGACTCTAACGCGAGCCTCTAAAGTGGCAATTCGCTCACATCCACAACAGAGGTATGCACTTTGGAACTGTTGTTCCACAACTGCATACATGTGGCAGGCTGTGCACTGTGTCAGACCTTCAATGTTGCTACCACTCATTCTCCCAGTTACAAGAACAGTTAAACAAAAATAGGTGTAAGGACTTGTAGTAAATACCTTGTTTTACCTTATTTTTAACTCCCTTAGTGTTTAACTCCTGAGTTTATAACTCCACTTACAGAGTCCCACTTAAAGAGCAAACACTTACAGAGCACCTACCACCAGAGCAAGCTCCACTGGAGTGCCTGTGGTTCTATTTATGCAGTCTGTAAAGGTGAACTAATCAAACCCCACCCTCCTCAAGCTGAGGGTAATTACAAGGGAATGTAACCTGCTGTAAGCCTATGGATCCCACAAACTTTGTAAATTAGCTCCAAAAACAACAATTACTTATGAAAAAAAATAAATAAAACCCAACAGTAAAAAAACACAATGGTTTTGATAAAGTTAGTAAAGAATACTTATCCCTTTTTAGTTGAAATGAAAGCAAGTTGATTCAACCAGCCACCAGCCTGTTAGTAAGCAGCTCACTGGACTGCCTGTGGTTCTATTTATGCAGTCTGTAAAGGTGAACTAATCAAACCCCACCCTCCTCAAGCTGAGGGTAATTACAAGGGAATGTAACCTGCTGTAAGCCTATGGATCCCACAAACTTTGTAAATTAGCTCCAAAAACAACAATTACTTATGAAAAAAATAAATAAAACCCAACAGTAAAAAAACACAATGGTTTTGATAAAGTTAGTAAAGAATACTTATCCCTTTTTAGTTGAAATGAAAGCAAGTTGATTCAACCAGCCACCAGCCTGTTAGTAAGCAGCTCACTGGACTGCCTGTGGTTCTATTTATGCAGTCTGTAAAGGTGAACTAATCCAACCCCACCCTCCTCAAGCTGAGGGTAATTACAAGGGAATGTAACCTGCTGTAAGCCTATGGATCCCACAAACTTTGTAAATTAGCTCCAAAAACAACAATTACTTATGAAAAAAATAAATAAAACCCAACAGTAAAAAAACACAATGGTTTTGATAAAGTTAGTAAAGAATACTTATCCCTTTTTAGTTGAAATGAAAGCAAGTTGATTCAACCAGCCACCAGCCTGTTAGTAAGCAGCTCACTGGACTGCCTGTGGTTCTATTTATGCAGTCTGTAAAGGTGAACTAATCAAACCCCACCCTCCTCAAGCTGAGGGTAATTACAAGGGAATGTAACCTGCTGTAAGCCTATGGATCCCACAAACTTTGTAAATTAGCTCCAAAAACAACAATTACTTATGAAAAAAAATAAATAAAACCCAACAGTAAAAAAACACAATGGTTTTGATAAAGTTAGTAAAGAATACTTATCCCTTTTTAGTTGAAATGAAAGCAAGTTGATTCAACCAGCCACCAGCCTGTTAGTAAGCAGCTCACTGGACTGCCTGTGGTTCTATTTATGCAGTCTGTAAAGGTGAACTAATCAAACCCCACCCTCCTCAAGCTGAGGGTAATTACAAGGGAATGTAACCTGCTGTAAGCCTATGGATCCCACAAACTTTGTAAATTAGCTCCAAAAACAACAATTACTTATGAAAAAAATAAATAAAACCCAACAGTAAAAAAACACAATGGTTTTGATAAAGTTAGTAAAGAATACTTATCCCTTTTTAGTTGAAATGAAAGCAAGTTGATTCAACCAGCCACCAGCCTGTTAGTAAGCAGCTCACTGGACTGCCTGTGGTTCTATTTATGCAGTCTGTAAAGGTGAACTAATCCAACCCCACCCTCCTCAAGCTGAGGGTAATTACAAGGGAATGTAACCTGCTGTAAGCCTATGGATCCCACAAACTTTGTAAATTAGCTCCAAAAACAACAATTACTTATGAAAAAAATAAATAAAACCCAACAGTAAAAAAACACAATGGTTTTGATAAAGTTAGTAAAGAATACTTATCCCTTTTTAGTTGAAATGAAAGCAAGTTGATTCAACCAGCCACCAGCCTGTTAGTAAGCCTAACAGGCATCCCTTCTGCTGACAGGTATCTGTCAGCAGAAGGGATGCCACATTCTGTAAGTTATAGAATTCTTGGCCTCGACAGGCCTCTTGCACCTGGGGCTGTGTGTTGTTGCCCCACATTAGTGTAATATTTCTATTGCAAGACCACACTTGGAGAACTTTCCAGTGGGAATAAAATGTCGGGAAAAGATGCGCTAAATGATTCCAGTTTCTGCCTCTGATGAACAAGCCATCCATGTTAAACCTTGGCATTATGACTTGTACTCTCCCAGATCTTGCATACTCAATTTATCTGTGCCCCAAAGGGCAGGGGGGGGTGGAGGGCCAGAAAAACAAAATATTGGGCCAGTTTCTTACACTTAGGTAAGGAATCCTAAAATGCTATAATGTGAAGGAAGTTTCAAAATAGAGTAGAAGGGGAAGATGAGTTGTGAAATCTAATAGTGCAAGCCCAAGCGTCAGGAACTGGGTACAGCTGAAAATGTTATCTGTCCACTAAATGTTTTAGCTTTATTGCTAATGGACCACTAATGCCAACTTAAGCCTTGTCCCTACAGCTTGCTCTCTACCTGATAGATCTCATGTGCAGCACTCGATTGTCTCAGGTAAAGGTGCTGGCTTGCACCCAAACTCTGCCTAAATAAAGGTATAACTTAAGTCTTGTGGGCAATGAGCATTATACCATATAGTAACAAAGTATGTTAGGTTGAAAAAAGACACACGTCCATCAAGTTTAACCTTTTATGTCTATATATAACCTGCCTAACTGCTAGTCGATCCAGAGGAAGGCAAAAACCCCTTTTGAAGCCTCACCAGCTTGTTTCTAAGGGGAAAAATTCCTCCCTGACTCAAGATGTACCATCCATAAGGACTAGCCCCTGGGTCAACTTGTACTAACAGCTATTTTCAATAGCCCTCTATTTCTTCCCTTGCTAAAAAGCCATCCAACCCCATAGGTGGATTTTCAACAAGGCTAGGGGAGGCTAAGCCTCCCCAAACCTGCTTGGCACCTTAAAGGGGTGGTTCACCTTTAAACTAACTTTTGGTATGTTGTAGAATAGCCAGTTCTAAGCAACTTTGCAATTAGTCTTTTGTCTGCACTAAAAACTACAGTAACTGCCCGAGTGTGGGCAAACAGAAACGCAAAAGCAGATGTTTTCCAAGCCAAACTCTGATCCATTCTGCAGTATGTGCCCACACTCGGCTGGTTACTGTAGCTTTTACTGCAGGGCATATTCTAGATGGGGCAGTACCAGTGCTCTATAAAGTGGAAGTACGACTCCCTCCTCCTGTAAATCTGTGCCCCTGGCATTGCTTGCTACAGCCAAGTTCTTTATTTACAAGGACTCCAAGATCCTTCTCCATTATGGATGTGCTAGTGTTTGCTCCATTACTGTTATGGAACCCACCTTGCACCCAGGAATTATCCTGCTTATTGAGCAAATATCCCTTGTACAAAGTTCGAACAATGGGCATAGTGGGTAGACTCACACTAATATACTATACTATATATTACATAATAAACCATATCAACTAAATTACCAACTTTATAAACACATTGGTGCCTTTAGTGATATGCATTCTTTACCTATTTAAGAATCTCACCAAACTGGAATATATACATCAGTACATATTGCCCTTTTACATCCTTTCCCTTGAGCCGCCATTTAGTGATAGGCTGTGTGCTCCCTCAGAGATCAGCTGACAGGAAATAATGCAGCTCTAACTGTAACAGGAAGTAGTGTGGGAGTAAAAGGCAGAACTCTGCCCATTCATTGGCTGATGTGACCTAACATGTGTGATCCCAGGGGGAGGCCCTTAGTACTTAAAATGGCAATTTGCTATTTAGGATTAGCCAATAGCACATACAGGTATGGGACCCATAATCCAGAATGCTTGGGACCTGAGGTATTCCGGATAAGGGGTCTTTCCATAATTCAGAACTCCTACCTAAACTCTACTAAAAAATTATTTAAACAGTAATACTCAATAGGATTGTTTTGACTCCAATAAGGGGTAATTATATCTTAGTTGGGATCAAGTACAGGTACTGTTTTATTATTACAGAGAAAAGGGAATCATTTAACCATTAAATAAACCCAATAGGGCTGTTCTGCCCCCAATAAGGGGTAATTATATCTTAGTTGGGATCAAGTACAGGTACTGTTTTATTATTACAGAGAAAAGGGAATCATTTAACCATTAAATAAACCCAATAGGGCTGTTCTGCCCCAATAAGGGGTAATTATATCTTAGTTGGGATCAAGTACAGATACTGTTTTATTATTACAGAGAAAAGGGAATCATTTAACCATTAAATAAACCCAATATGGCTGTTCTGCCCCCAATAAGGGGTAATAATATCTTAGTTGGGATCAAGTACAGGTACTGTTTTATTATTACAGAGAAAAGGGAATCATTTAACCATTAAATAAACCCAATAGGGCTGTTCTGCCCCCAATAAGGGGTAATTATATCTTAGTTGGGATCAAGTACAGGTACTGTTTTATTATTACAGAGAAAAGGGAATCATTTAACCATGAAATAAACCCAATAGGGCTGTTCTGCCCCCAATAAGGGGTAATTATATCTTAGTTGGGATCAAGTACAGGTACTGTTTTATTATTACAGAGAAAAGGGAAATTATTTTCAAAAAAGTGAATTATTTGATTAAAATGGAGTCTATGGGAGATTTCTATGGGCCTTTCCGTAATTCTGAACTTTCTGGATAATAGGTTTCTGGATAAGGGGTCTGATACAGATACCTGTACTACTAAAAAAGTATATATATTTTATGAAAATGGTTTATTTAGATGAAGCAGGGTTTTACATATGAACTGTTTCATGCAACATATTTTTATAGAGACCTACATTGTCTGGAGGTATAGTTTTCCTTTAAAGACCAAACCAGATCATATTGTACCCAATCACTTGGAAACCCAAGTTCACCCAGTACATGACTAAAAGCAGAAAGCGAAAGGTATGTTTCCTGCCCTCCGATCTGCGATAACTGGAAATAATGTGATAAGCAAGTCTGATTTTGAGTATGGCCCCTTCCAGTAACCATTAGAATCTGATAGCACCCCATTGTGAGATCTGACGCCCTGTGCGAGTGCCATGGTTAATAGGCTGGGATATTGGCTTACAGGGCTAAAGAGCAGTTACTGGAAGAAGATGTGACACAGCGACAAATAGATACTAATGGAGCAAGGTAAGGACAGCCATCTGATAGGGCCTCGCCGCCACAGACCACAGCACTGACACAGGCTCTCAGGTAAACAGGCTGCCGTAGAGACCACAGCATGTCTGCACAACAGCAGCTTCATCATCATCATCATCATCATTGTGATGGGAAACACGTCAGCACATTTGGGTTTCTCCTGCCTCATTACTTTCTACATTGCAGCAGACGTAAAAATAAGGTTTAACCACAAAGCAGCAGGAACACACAAACCCCGTCGGTATGCTTTGTGCCTCGGCGCAATGAAACCAAACACACAAACCCCGTCGGTATCCTTTGTGCCTCGGCGCAATGAAACCAAACACACAAAGGCGTGTAAAGTCACATTGTACAGCCCTTTGATGTACTGCTCGGTGCTATGCAAACTACACAGGCAATATTTATATGTATGGTCCCTCTATAAGGCCATTCCTCATCCTATAGAATGTAGTGAGCGGTTTATGGCCATTAAAAGGAAAAGCAGACGCTCTTTATACTCAGTTTTCCTTTTCTGAAATTAACAATAAAGTATGAGTGTATAAACTGTCATTTGCATTCCTAATGCAAGTTAAAGGGAAACTCCACCCAAACACAACTTAAAAGTAAACAACTTTGAAAGGAAACATAATTTCAAGCAACTTTGCGCTATACATCAATTAAAAATGATGCAGCCTTTTCATGATTGTTAATGTAATAATATGGTTTGGAACAGTTCCCTAAGCCCCGCCCCCTGTTCCCCTGCTGATCTGGCTGACTACTTTGACAAATAAAATGTAACAGTAGTCGCCTGTCCTCAGCCTGCCTTCAGCCTGCATCCTCCCAATCCCACAATTCCCTGCACACGTGATGTCAATAAGGAAAGGAACATCACAGTGCTATGCATTGTGGGTTATGTAGTTCCTGCATGCTGTCTGTAAGCTGTGGAGAAGTTGTTACAATTTATAACATCAATGTTTTAGTCCCTCCTCCCCTGCCAGGATTTCAAATGATGCAGAAAGAGAAGAACTGTTTTGCAGCTGGATTGGTATGGAAATGGTATTTATTCCTACTTTTTAAAAGAACAGATTTCAGTTATAGGTATTTAGGGGTTTCTGTGTTGTGGGAAGCGCCTTCATAAATGTTGGTTCTGAAGCCGGGGTTCCCCTTTAATTGGAAAATAAAGAATACTTTCATGAGAAAACATGTATTCTTCACAACACATCAGTTAATAGAGCTTCTCCAGCAGAATCCTGCATTGTAATCTGTTTTTTAAAAACACAAACAGATTTCTTTTGTATTTAATTTTGCAATGTCCCATGGGGCTAGCCATATTCTTTATTTCCCAGGGTGCCACAGCCATGTGACCTGTGCTCTGATACACCTGTCCTTAGCAGCTTCCCTGTGGCAGTAAGGACAGGGTTGGCCTGTTCAACCTGATGCAGCTCAGAGCACAATGCAGCCATTCCCCTGGGCAGAATTGCTTTGTGGATGAGCCCTACTGGGCATGCTTAGAGCTCTGGGGAATAGTAAATGACCCCTAAAGTCCTTATTAAAACCTAGCCTTCTGCAATATTGCTGACCCCTTGATACAGGTACACAGGCGAGTGGTTTGAATGGGTTGAAGAACAAGACACGGATGTGCAAAGGGACAAGTCAGCAAGGGCAGAGAAGAATATCTCAGAATAGCATTAAAAGTAGGAAGAGGCGTTGCTGGGATATTAGGAAATATCAAAGTGACACAAGACAAAACCAAGAAGGTTCCTTATAAAAAGCCACTTCTGCAAAGCAAGCGAGAATATGCCGGGCGTGGGCAAATCGGCAGGCTGCCTTGGTCGTCATTCCAGTGTCACTCACAGAAGTAACATTATGGCTTTCCTGGGTGGGAAATCACACTCTTGTGTTTGTTTGTGTTTTTGTACTTAGCACTTAGGCAGAAAAACCAAAAAAACAGGCACAGGAAACAAACTGAATGCTTATAAGTTAATGTGCTTGTCTCTTTGTAACCCTGGCATTACCTACTGCACCGTGGCTGGCACACTCACCGCAGCACTCACCACAGAGCGTGTCTAATTAAGCTAGTGTATCATTTACTTAATGTAACATCATAATGCAGCTTGCATACCCATAATGAATATACAGGTATGGGACCTGTTATCCAGAATGCTCGGGACCTGGGGTCTTCCGGATAAGGGATCTTTCTGTAATTAGGATCTCCGTAACTTAAGTCTGCTAAAAATAATTTAAATATTGAATAAACCCAATAGGGCTGTTCTGCCCCCAATAAGGGGTAATTATATCTTAGTTGGGATCAAGTACAGGTACTGTTTTATTATTACAGAGAAAAGGGAATCATTTAACCATTAAATAAACCCAATAGGGCTGTTCTGCCCCCAATAAGGGGTAATTATATCTTAGTTGGGATCAAGAACAGGTACTGTTTTATTATTACAGAGAAAAGGGAATCATTTAACCATGAAATAAACCCAATAGGACTGTTCTGCCCCAATAAGGGGTAATTATATCTTAGTTGGGATCAAGTACAGGTACTGTTTTATTATTACATAGAAAAGGGAATCATTTAACCATTAAATAAACCCAATAGGGCTGTTCTGCCCCCAATAAGGGGTAATTATATCTTAGTTGGGATCAAGTACAGGTACTGTTTTATTATTACAGAGAAAAGGGAATCATTTAACCATTAAATAAACCCAATAGGGCTGTTCTGCCCCCAATAAGGGGTAATTATATCTTAGTTGGGATCAAGTACAGGTACTGTTTTATTATTACAGAGAAAAGGGAATCATTTAACCATTAAATAAACCCAATAGGACTGTTCTGCCCCAATAAGGGGTAATTATATCTTAGTTGGGATCAAGTACAGGTACTGTTTTATTATTACAGAGAAAATTTTTTTATAAAATCATTTTCAGAATTTAGAATTATTTGCTTCTAATGGAGTCTATGGGAGATGGCCTTTCCATAATTCAGAACTTTCTGGATAACGGGTTTCCAGATAAGGAATCCCATAGCTGTACTTATAAATTTCTGCCTTAATCCCAAGGTCACAGAAATGAATCAGTCACACGTTTGAAAGTATTAGATTGCAAGCTCTACATCGCAGTGACTTGTCTATTTGCCCTCTATGAAAAATCACTGTATTCAAATTTACGTTAATGAGGTGGTCCATCTTCAAGGTAACTTTTAGTATGTTCTAAACTATTTATTTTGTATAGTTTTTTTTAATTATTTGCCTTTCTCTTCTACATCTTTTCAGCAGCCAAAACTTTTGCTCTGCGAGTCTCCAATTTTATTATTATTGTAAACTTGTATTCCTTATGTTTCTATTCAGCTACTCTCCTATTTATAATTCTTTCTCTCGTTTAAACAACTACCTGGTTGCTAAGGTAAACAAGACCATGGCAACAAAATAACCACTAAAATTCCAAAGTGGAGAACCACTGAACAAAAAGCTAAATAACTGATAACAGATGCAAATTGTCTCAGAATATCAATGTCTATGTCATACTAAAGCAGGGGTCCCCAACCTTTTGAGCACCACTGCCCGGTAGGAGGCCAAAAAATTTTTTCACGGGCCGGAGGCAGAGGGGAGGGGGGCGGGGCGCGTCGTGTAATACATGCGACGCGCTGGGGGGGGTGCGCTGCGGCCCACTGCCATGCCGTCCACGGCCCGGAACTGGTCCGCTGCCCGGCGGTTGAGGACCCCTGTACTAAAGGTTAATTTACAAAGGTCAACAACCACTTTAACCGTAAAATCCCTACAATCTAGGTAGTGTTAACTAGCTAGTTAACTAGACTTAACTAAACTTATTTTAGTTACAAGTAGCTATAAGTAGCCAAAGTCAATCAATCTCTTGGCTTTATACTGTAATTTTCTCACATTCTTATCAAAGGATTTTCACTATACATTGGGTATTTAACTCTTTTTTTTTGCTAACAAAGTCAAGTCAGACAACAGCTGGTAGTAATTCAGATTTAGTTAGACTGAGAGTAAATAGCCCTAAATAGCTAACCAGAGCCTGATAATGATTGTAATGTAAAAATAAATGTGAGTTGAGTCACCTCCAACATCCCCAACACCAACTAAACATGCAACTGTCCTTCTGTACAAGGTGTTGCTCGTGTTATAATGCAGGGGATGTATTCCTTACTGATTCCGGAGTTCTAGGAACTTTGGTCGTCTAAACAATTGCAGCATACCCTCAAGTTAGACCAAATGAAAAAAAAAATGGATTCACTTGGATCAGTATCGCACACATAGGGGCACATTTAGTAATCCACGATTCCGAATCCCGAATGGGGAAAATTTGGATTGGAAACGAAAATTTCTGAAGATCGCCAATATCCCGAAAATGCTTACGAAAAAATTGTTATTAGTCACGATAAGATCGTATTGGCCATCCGAAAGTCACAGAATTTTCGTACCAAACCACTGTAAACAGCGGCAGAGCCTTTCGGAATTTTTCGTGCGCACGTGTGAAGAAATCGGCGAGAAAACGCTCTGAGCGTTCGTGCATTAGTAAATGTGCCCCATAGTGTATACGAGGCCTAACTCTAGCCATGGATGCTTATTACTGTGCTGCTGTTAAGCTGCCCATACATTATAAGATCTGCTCCTTTGACAAGGTCACCAAACGAGAGGTTTTTATTCAAGCCTATAGGAGAGCATTTATTCAAGCCTATAGGAAGCTGCTTTGGGTATTTGGCAGAGCTTAAAGTGCTCCAGGTAGTTCCGTTTGTCATTATCTTAATACAGGTATAGGACCTGTTATCCAGAATGCTTAAGACCAAGGGTATTCTGGACAAGGGGTCTTTCCGTAATTTTGAGTTGTCTACTAAAAAATCAATAAAACATTAATTAAACCCAACAGGATTGTTTTGCATCCAATAATGATTATTTATATCTTAGTTGGGATCAATTACAATTAAAATTCTGAATTATTTGATTAAAATGGAGTCTATGGGAGACAGGCTTTCCGTAATTCGGAGCTTTCTGGATAACAGGTTTCCGGATAAGGGAACCCATAACTGTACTTGGAAGCAAAAACTGGGCTTTCCTGTGAAGGTATCCACAGACAAAGAATAATGAAGACTGGGGGTAGATTAGCCTCCACAAACAAGATAACTTACTATTCTTATACCTACTATTTTAATACCTATTAACCAAGCTCCTCAAAATGTTTACCCTATGTTCTTGGTGCTTCATGTCGCTTTCCCATCGATTTCTCTTGCTTTCAAGGTTAAAACCCCCAAATGGTTGCCCCTTTATTCGCCCACTGTCACAGCAAAAAAGGGAAAGTTGTGCAATGAGGTGGTGACCACAAAATTCATACAGCCAGCAACCATTACTAATCCACGAATCCGAATCCCGAAAGGAAAAAAATCGTATTGGAAACGAAAATTTTGCGACTTTTGCGACTTTCGTATTTGTCGCGACTTTTTTGTTGCCGGCGCGACTTTATCGTATTTTGCGCGACTATTTCGTCTCCGTCGCAATTTTTTCGTATTGAGCGATAGTAAACGGCGGAAAAACCAATGCAATTTTTTCGCGCCGGCGAAGAAAAAGTCGCGGAAAATATACAAAAAAGTTGCGACGGCGAAAAAGTCCCAAAAATACCGATCATTACGAAAAAAACGCATTCAGACGCCTTCGGACCGTTCGTGGATTAGTAAATCTCCCCCTATGTCTTCTCCAATTGATTCGAGTTTAAACCACCTAAATGTTTTAATGCACATTTTGAGGCTGCAAACCACCAATATTGGTGGTTTATAAATAAATGTTAATACCAATAATAATACTGGTGCTATCATGTGGTTGGCATTACAATCAGCGGGAGGCATCAGGCACCCCATGTGCTTTGTATAACAATGCAAGCAGCTGTGAAACAAGCATAACATTCCCAAATAACATCTAATAAATGCACATTGCTGGGCTGCACTGATTGCCTTCAGATGTTATGTGATCAGTGCAGCCTTCGTAGCTGGTTCCTTTAGAAGTGTTCGGGATATTTCACATGACCTGCTAACCTTAAACAAACAGAAGTGATCATGGAAAGCTCCTGAAGTGGCTTTACGGCACTGCAAGTGATAAAACAATAAATGCTACTTGTCCAAATTTCCCAGCCCATTTAGCTCGTTCCATAGAAATAGAAGAATTTACCCATTCTAGAGGGTCAGGATTCCTGTCATAAACGTTTATTGTCATGAGAAAGGCAGAAGAGTAACCTACATGAAAGAGTTTTGCTTTGGAAAAACTCATTAGCTGAGTTTAAAATAATCACTTTAATTATGTTTTACTACTGTTTGTTTTCCAGGATAATTCATACAGGGTCCCGGATTGCCTTTTCGCTGCCGGGGCGGTTGCAGAGAAAAATGAAAAATACATATAATTAATGGAAAGACAAACAAATAAGCCAGTGACATATGTTTAATGGCGCAGGCACCGCACCGAATGAAGCCCTCCCTCTCGTGGGTTGGGAAAGCGATGTGAGACACTGGGAATCCTGTGGGTTCTGACTCACGCTGAGTTCTCACTCCATAAACTTAAAAATACTTCAACATGTGGAATGACTTTTAGTAAAAGAATGTGCTGCATGGCACACTATTTACAAACCATTAACATGTTTATCCAATGTGAAATCCTTACATCATCACGGGTTACCTGGCATTGTCTGGGCAATGACTGAGATCGGGCAATGAGTAAAGTGTGTGCTAATGGCCTACTATCTACTGAATGGTAGTTTGTTGGGGGTATCCTTAATGGAGAAGGATCTAGGGGTTTTTGTAGATCACAAGTTGTCTAATTCCAGGCAGTGTCATTCTGTGGCTACTACAGCAAATAAAGTGCTGTCTTGTATAAAAAAAGGGCATTGACTCAAGGGATGAGAACATAATTTTGCTGCTTTATAGGTCCCTGGTAAGGCCTCACCTTGAGTATGCAGTGCAGTTTTGGGCTCCAGTCCTTAAGAAGGATATTAATGAGCTGGAGAGAGTGCAGAGACGTGCAACTAAACTGGTAAAGGGGATGGAAGGGTTAAGCTATGAGGTTAGACTGTCGAGGTTAAGGTTGTTTTCTCTGGAAAAGAGGCGCTTGCGAGGGGACATGATTACTCTGTACAAGTACATTAGAGGGGATTATAGGCAGATAGGGGGTGTTGTGTTTTCCCATAAAAACAATCAGCGCACCAGAGGTCACCCCTATAGATTAGAGGAACGGAGCTTCCATTTGAAGCAGCGTAGGGGGTTCCTCACGGTGAGGGCAGTGAGGTTGGGAAATGCCCTTCCTAGGGGTAATGGCAGATTCTGTTAATGCCTTTAAGAGGGGCCTGGATGAGTTCTTGATCAATCAGAATATCCAAGGCTATTGTGATACTAATATCTACAGTTAGTATTAGTGGTTGTATATATAGTTTATGTATGTGAGTGTATAGATTGATAAGTATAGGTTTGTGGGTGCTGGGTTTATATGGAAGTGTTGAACTTGATGGACTCTGGTCTTTTTTCAACCCTATGTAACTATGTAACTTTGTGTGCAGCCCTATAAGTGAGGCTCGGCAGTGCCTTTCATTTATGGCATCAGTAGGGGGAGTGCTGAGGGTACAGTCTATCCCACGAAAGCACAAAATGTCAAAACAAAATTTTGATGACATGCAGTCCATGAAAGGGCATCAGCAGTGACATAGCAGCTAATCTGCCCCCCACCCCCAGTCCTGTCCAAATCACAGCCTCATAATTTAATTTGATTCTAACCATGGTATATTACATAAGCACAGAGGGTCTCTCAATGGACATTTATTATTTATAAATGATTAAAAAGTATAACTCATTATAATTCATAATTAATCTCCCTTGCAGTAAAACTCCCAGAATTCCATCTACAGCAATGTAGCATGGGGTAGGAAGCTGGAAGTTGAATTTAAGCAACTGCCGGAGAGCAGCAGGTTGGATACACTTGATTTAGTCATTTTTCATGAAATTATGGCCCCGCTTTCCGTTGTTGCCTGGAGCCCCCTTTATAGGTGCCTAGACACAGGCAGATACCAGATAGTGATTTACCTCTCTTGAATAAACTGGAAGTCATTCATACCACATACGGAACCAATATGATCCCTCGCTCAATCAATATCTGATTTCTAGTTATTTAGATATCACTTGTAAAAAATTAGGATGCAGCATCCACCTACAATGTTGTATATGGTCCATGGTGGATGGATATGTATAGCCCCGTAAGTCATCAAACCATTAAGCCAATGGATAGGTATTTAAGTGTATGGATAACTTAACGCCAACCCTATCTTTGATTTTCAGCTTTTTAATACACTATCCCCGCCCCCCCCAAAGCTGTATCCTACCATAGCAACAGAAGAAATGAAACAGATAGTAAAGATTTAAGAATTGGTGACACCTGTGTCCTGAAAGAAAAGTTACAATTACATTTCATGCTAAGATCTGGGTTTGTGAGCATGTAATAACTTTTAATTACATTGTTAAGCTAATGGCATATGGGGAAGATTTCAGCCGTACAAAAAGGCCCCAAATAGGTACCACCCACCATGCCAAAGATTGGAAATACTTTTAATACACAATCCCCCCTAAGGTTTATTCAATTCAACTCAAATGAAGGCTGAACAGACAATTTTGGGGGAATGTCAGCATTGGCTAAAAGATGGCATTTGAAATTTGCGCTGTGTGCCTGAAGCTTAATACTAAACCTCTTAAACCTCTGTTAAAGGTAATGGCTGAGAGTCTTTGGTATTTCCTGGCTAGAACTAAACCTACAGGCCGGTTAATTGGACCCTGTTTCTATAAGGCATAAATGCAACAGTGCTATATTATTAAAGCATAGTAACATTATTTATTGAGAATAAACCAAATTAGTTGGTTTATTTATTCCCTTAATGAGACTTTCATGACTTCAAAATGCCAATCACCATAATTAACATTCTTCCACAGGTATCTGGTGACCTCACCATGTTTGAAGAGTTGACCCCAAGACTGGAGAATATTCTCTATCTAAAAGCCCCCAGTGCAACCATCTCTCTGTGTGCAAACTGCCCTGCTCCAGATCTCAGAAACCTTCTCTGATTATCAGAGTGAGATAAGGGATTATTCAGATGCATACACTGCAGGAAATAAAAGTGCAGCAGATTGCAGAAATAGTGCCAACGGCAAATACATATTAAGATGAGATAAGATCTACAGTAGGGAAATATAGTCTTTGTAAAACCCCATCTCGAGTGAAAAATCCCCAGATATTATATTGCCATTAAGCACATAAAGGTTGTGTTAAACCCCTCTCTAGATAACATTTAATTTAAAAAAAAAACCCTTGCCATCTTTGATGAGCAACTTGCCCTTTATGACAAACCATTCTTTGTGAACATTTGGTTCTGAATAAGCTGTTGTCATTTATATTAATGATATAAGGGGTAGAGATGTAGCGAACATCGCCGAAAATGTTCGCGACCTGGACAGTGGCATGCAGGAGGGGGATCAAGCAAAAATTTCTCTGAAAAATACTTTATAAAAAAACCGCCAAAAAAACCGCCAAAAAAAAAAAACCGCCAAAAAAAAACGCAAAAAAAAAAAACACAAGCTATTCCTATGTATATGCATAGGCGATAAAACGCGGCGGAAAAACGCAGCGGGAAAACCAAGGCGAAAAAACGCGGCGCCAAAAAAAACCGCGGCGAACCCAAAGTGGCGAACATCGGCAAAAGTCCGCGAATTTTTGCGAACGCGAACACCCGATGTTCGCGCGAATTAGTTCGCCGGCGAACAGTTCGCTACATCTCTAATAAGGGGCACATTCTTTGTTCAATCTATGGGACGAAAGGGGGCATCCCAAGTCGCCTTAGTGCAGAAACTTATAGCAACCATAGCACTGACTATGATCAGTGGGGTGAAGGTAAACTACTGACTGCAAACCTCTTGGTTGAGGCAATTGTGCCCAGTACTGGCAAAAAACTCTCAGCATTGTGTGTAATAAAATGCTAATTGTAGTTATTTTGCTGGTTTCCAAGTCTCTAAGTAAACAATTCCCTTTACTACAGACAAAAACAATTCAATCCTTCTTCATTATACCAAGATTGTGAGTCCTTGCCCTCATTACCTACTATATTGATGAGTTATTAATGCTAATGTACATCATTTATGTTAGCACTGTATACAGTAATGTAATAATTATAATAATGTATATCTTTCATTACTCTAACCAATATAGTTGCACTCTTTCCTGCTCATTAATCTCCTTCCTATGAACTGGCACACAAACTGTACTGTATAATTAAGGTACAGGATCCATAAATATGAAAAATTATGTTTTCTTCCCTTCAGTCAATGCCTTTTCTTATACAAGAGAGTTCAGTTCCATTTAATGTATAACTAACATTCATGTTATTGTTACCCAACGTTATTTGCCAGTTTGCTACCAAGTGGCAGAGTTGGAGCTAGGGGTAGGCAGAAGAGGCACGCACTTAGGGTGCAATGGTGAGGGGGTGCTATGAGCCTAGGCACATAATTCTTGTAACTCTGTGCATTAACAAACAGGAAAGTGAGGGGGGTATTGTTGCACAAGTTTCTGGTGAGGGGGATGCCATGATGGTAGTTATCCATAGTCAAGCATTATGGAGTGTAGTTGTATGTTCTCCCCGTGTTTGCATGGACTCCCCTGAATACCCCAGTTTCCTCCCAATCTCCAAAAACATACAGGCTGGTACCTTGGCCCCTGATAAAGTTGATCATTGTGTGTGTGAATGTGATAGGGACCTTAGATTGTAAATTCCACTGAAGCAGCTGATAGAAATCATGTATAATCTCTGTTAAGCACTGAAAATATTCTGGCACTATATAAATAAAGATTATTTATAAATTAAAAAGTACAGGAGTTCATAACCCTAATGAGCACAAGACAGTAAATTCTCTATCCAAATAAAACTATTATGTTCATGGTCTATATTCCTTAATTTAATCTGGATTTTTTACGCCTTATTGACCCATCCAAAAGATTTCCTACCACAGGTGACAGACTAATAGGCCTATAGTTATCTGGCTGAGAGTAGCATTATTTATAAATGATGGTAACACATTAGCAATTTGCCAATTTATAGCCCCTTGCCAGATGTCAAAGACTCATGGAGGAAGTGGTATTACAACCACAGAGCCAAGCTTAAAATGGACATTTTACATCTAGTATTTGTATATCAAGTATCAAAATGTTGCATAATTAAACGGGAGCTTGAACCCAAAAATTAAAAAGACCTCTTACACGTTCAATCTAGACAGTAAGCTCTCTGAGGCAGGGCTGTGCCTCATTTATATTTTATTCTGCTATGGAAACCCTGGAATTACTGCCATGTTCAGGGGGTCGTTAAATCCAGAGGTTACCTTGTGGCAATAGGTGCAGAAGAGGTGGGTCAGACACAATGTTCCAGGTGATGTACACAAACTTATCCAGGTATCTGTTTAACATCTTAGGCCTGACTTTCAGCTAGGCGGCTGTCCAATTTAACACTGGCAAATACTTTCCTAAAGCTGGCCATACACACACTGATATAATTGTGCAAAACCTAGGGGCACATTTACTAATCCACGAGCGCCCGAAAAGCGTCCGAATGCGTTTTTTTCATCGCAACTTTTTCGTAGCCGTCGCGCCGAGTACGAAAGTTTCGGATTCATTCAAGCTTCAGTATCGTGACTTTCCTTGGGCCGGGTTGGAGCTGCAGAGTGCCATTGAGCCCTATGGGAGACTTTCCTTGGGCCAGGTTGGAGCTGCAGAGTGCCATTGAGCTCTATGGGAGACTTTCCTTGGGCCGGGTTGGAGCTGCAGAGTGCCATTGAGTCCTATGGGAGGCTTTCCTTGGGCCGGGTTGGAGCTGCAGAGTGCCATTGAGCCCTATGGGAGGCTTTCCTTGGGCCGGGTTGGAGCTGCAGAGTGCCATTGAGCCCTATGGGAGACTTTCCTTGGGCCAGGTTGGAGCTGCAGAGTGCCATTGAGCCCTATGGGAGACTTTCCTTGGGCCGGGTTGGAGCTGCAGAGTGCCATTGAGCCCTATGGGAGACTTTCCTTGGGCCGGGTTGGAGCTGCAGAGTGCCATTGAGCCCTATGGGAGGCTTTCCTTGGGCCGGGTTGGAGCTGCAGAGTGCCATTGAGCCCTATGGGAGACTTTCCTTGGGCCGGGTTGGAGCTGCAGAGTGCCATTGAGCCCTATGGGAGACTTTCCTTGGGCCGGGTTGGAGCTGCAGAGTGCCATTGAGCCCTATGGGAGACTTTCCTTGGGCCGGGTTGGAGCTGCAGAGTGCCATTGAGCCCTATGGGAGACTTTCCTTGGGCCGGGTTGGAGCTGCAGAGTGCCAGTGAGCCCTATGGGAGACTTTCCTTGGGCCAGGTTGGAGCTGCAGAGTGCCATTGAGCCCTATGGGAGACTTTCCTTGGGCCGGGTTGGAGCTGCAGAGTGCCAGTGAGCCCTATGGGAGACTTTCCTTGGGCCGGGTTGGAGCTGCAGAGTGCCATTGAGCCCTATGGGAGACTTTCCTTGGGCCAGGTTGGAGCTGCAGAGTGCCATTGAGCCCTATGGGAGACTTTCCTTGGGCCGGGTTGGAGCTGCAGAGTGCCATTGAGTCCTATGGGAGGCTTCCAAAATCATGCAAAGTCGCAAAGGTTTGCCCGCTGTTTACGATCGCTCAATATTTACGAGCAAGTCGCAATGGCTACGAAAAAGTCGTGACGGCAACGAAAAAATCGTGAAAAATACGAAAAAGTCGCAAAATGTTCGTTTCCAATCCGATTTTTTCCCATTCGGGATTCGGATTCGTGGATTAGTAAATCAGCCCCCTAGTTTCATAAGATTTTCGGACCATGGAGACTGGTCATTTAGTCGGTCGAACAGGTCAGAAAATTTCATTTGGATAATGATACAATCTGCTCATGTTCTGTGTATCTGACTTGGGTCCTTGGGGGACCTACAATGCATTTCTGGGAGGTCACAATCGTACGATTGGTGTCTGCCAACTATTTCATGTTCAGAACATCCTCCAATGTATTATTTTTAGCACAATTTCAGTTTGAACTTTAGTTTTATATCGCTGCATTTAGACGTATGATTGATATTCGAATGTTCGTCGGAAGACAACTATAACCTGACCATGTATGGCCAGCTTAAACATTACAAAACTCAAAAAAAATTTCTGAATATCAGATAGTGTCAGCTCCAATCATACAGTGCATTAACATGAGATAAGATCAGATAGGTAAATATAACATTGGTTCCTCATCAACCACAAACTCAATTGTACGAGAGCAATCTCCAGTTTAACTGATATCACTTTATGGCAATTCATGATTTTATAACACTGACGTTGCTTTGGTTTGTTCAGTCCCTTGAACATCCTGATTTATTGTATTTTGGGGCAATATACTATAAGTTTTTCCTTCTGAATAGTAAATAGCAATAAAACTGACAGATTTGTTGTGTGGCTTTACACAGGATATGAGTAAAATGACTGGCTTTTCTATGCTACTACTATACCTATATAATTGTTCACTGTCTTAGGTTGAAGATTTACCCACTGACCTTGAACCTTACCCCTTGGGCCATCCGAGCCCTTCCATAAAGGAGATTATGGCATTACAAAAGGGAAAAGTCAGGTTGTTCCCACTGTTCCTGTTAGGACATAAGCACAGCACTCTCTTCCATGCCCTGCTCACTATGTAATGACCAATTTAAAAGCAGAGAATCACTCCAAATGCGCAACTGCAAAATAAAATGTATTTCTTTTTGATGAGTTATTTCCTGTGTATTTACTGAAGCAGATGTGCGGTACAGTAGTGCTACTCTGGACCAACAGCCATGGGAGCAGATAAATTGTAATCAGACAGAAGGACAAATCTTATCAGACGTGTTGAGGAATGGCCTGATGTATATCTGTGTCTTACAAGGAAATGTTTACAGCAGCTGCTTCTTTACTGATTTCCTTTGTGATTGCAAAAGCCCCATTGTCCTCCTTACTACACTCCCTGATAGAGACAAAGCATACAAATGAGCTGCACATGTACTGTCAATTGAAAAGTGAGGAGTCTGGGGAGGTTAATAGATGCCACATTTTCAGACTTTAGATGTCAGTTGTAACTTCCATTTCATCATGTAAGGAAGGGGACTGCTTTGATTCAAAACCTTCTTTGATGTCCAATATCTGCAGAAAGTTACCCTCATAACCAGGAGCTTACATATATATGAAAGCATTGTTGTATCAGTTGTTTGGTAGCAGTTTTAAGAATATCTAGGTCAGGAAATAAGTGTTCGTCCCAAACCACAGCCTATTTTACCTCCTAGTTTGTCTTCCAGGACTATCTAGTAAAGAAAAGGTTGGGAGAGAACAATTGATTCAACCATTGTGCTTGTTAGGAACAGTGTCAGACTGGCCTGATGGGGTACCTGGGCATTCCTGGTAGGCCCTGACCTTAGTGGGACTTTTGTCCTTTCTAAAACACAAAGTATTAACGCTGTTCTATATTTTCCAAGTTTTGCTTGTGGTTCCCAGCAGTGAAAAAAGATAGCAAAGAGTTAGTTAACCAAAACGAGCAGATCTTCTCGTGATATCCCCCACCTATGGGTGGGCGATATCGGGAGAATCCAGTCTAATTAGATAGTTTGGCCCTGGGGCCCCAATCAATCAAATTATAACGGCAGGTATAGGAAAAGTCTGTCCGGGGCCAGCTCCCCGATCCCACTAGATTTTCTAACCTGAGATTTGGGCGATTTCAGGCCAGATATTGGTCGGGCAGGCCCGTCAGGAGTGCCCATACACAGGCCGATTAGCTGTCGAATCTGTCCAAGGGACCGATATCAGCAACTACTATCGGCCCGTGTATGGGGACCTTTAGAGTTAGAAGACCTGTTCACCATTTGGTTAATTTAGCTCCAAAGAGTGTCAAAATCTCATGTAAACTGGACTATGTATGGGTGACTACTGCAAAACAAATCAGGCAGCAGGCTGAAAGGAGCAGATATAGATAACTGTGATGTAGATTGTGGGGTCAAAGAGAAAGAATGGTATACTTGTGATATCACTTGGGATGAAAGAGAAGGTGTATCTGACTGTCTGACAGCAGAATGAATGGAAACAGGGCTGGCATTCCAGCAGGGCGGAAAGGGAATATATAACCGTTATGGGAAACTGGAGGAACAGACAGAAGCTTTGGATCATAAATTTAATGCACTCAAGCGCAAAGCAATGAGGAAGGGTGATTCTCTGCCATAACTCTGGGTGACTTCAAAGCTGATAAACAGTGAGAAAAGCAAACACAATTCTAGACCATTTAAGCAAGAGGTGTTAAAATGAAGGAGGATATAACAATACCTTGTTGGGCAA
This sequence comes from Xenopus tropicalis, assembly GCF_000004195.4. Lineage (NCBI taxonomy): Eukaryota > Metazoa > Chordata > Amphibia > Anura > Pipidae > Xenopus > Xenopus tropicalis. The sequence continues at coordinate 196,167,942 of NC_030677.2, read as the reverse complement.
TAATGAGACCTAACAAAATATTGCAGGTAAAATTTCATACAATAGAGACTCTTAAGAGTAGGGATTTTAAACAGAATCTTAATAAAAAGTAAGACAAAATATGATGTTAATTTTATTATATTGGATAATCTTTGGTTATTATGAGGCATTATTATATTATATTGCTTCAACTTTACAGAGAATATTTATTCTTGTAGAACCTACAGTTTAAGGTCCCTATCACATTCCATACACAATATGGCCAATGTTATTAGGGGGCAGTTATATAATATAAACATTACAATATGTATGTATATTTTTAGTTATATAGAGCTACTTATGTATGCAGCACTGTACAGCAAAAAAACAGCAACAAAAACTTAAAAGTACAAACAGGCAGTCATTACAATAATAAATACAAAGTACAACTTCAAAGGAGAAGGAAAGTCATTTTGGTATTTTACTGCCAATAGATTTGCCTCATTAGTGCCACCTAGAACACTATATTTATTCTGCAGAAACCATTACCATACCTGAGTAACCAGCTTTAGAAGCTTTCTCCATTTGCTTAAGATAGCAGCTGCCATTTTAAAGGAGAAGGAAAGTCAAAACCTATTAAGCACACTATTAAATAGTACTACTATTGCTGTGTAAAAACGCTATATTTCTAGCTTGCCTAATGAAAGATTTACAGAGATACACCTGCTACATTCTACTTACTTGTTTCAGTGAACGGCGCCACCATCTTTAACAAGGGATGCCACTCCGCTTTCCTCCCTGTCTCTACTGCGCATGCGTCCCCAACATCCTCCATACGCCCCCCCCGCTCCCCCCTGCGTCCTTCTGTGTCTCCCCCCAGCAGCTGCGTCCTTATGTGTATCCACTTGCCTCTAGTCAGCTACCCCCGCCGCTCGCATCCTCTTGTCGGCTTGCGTCCTCGTGTTGTGTATCCAGCCTCTTGTCAGCACCACCACTACCCCCCCCCCCCCCCCGCGCTTGCATCCTCTTGCCGGCTCGTGTCTCGCTTCCCTTTCAGTGAACGGCGCCACCATCGCTTCGTTTCAGTGAAAGGTGCCTCTCTCTCCCCAGCACCTGCCTAGTGGCTGCGTCCACCGCCGCCACCCGCTCCGCTCCCGTCCTCGCTTGCCTCTCTCCCCACCAGCACCTGTGTCCCATGCTGCCACTGCCTACACTGTTTGTAAGGGCGGCGGTTGCCATGGCAACCAGACGCTAGGGGGAGCCTCTTGTTTGTGCGCATGCGCCGCCTAAAGTCCAAGTCCCCAAGTCTGTGCAGGAGCGTTGAATTATGGGAATCTTCTCGACCCAGCTCAGCGTTTTTCCTTCCTGTTTGGCTTCTGATCATCTGAACAGGAGAAATATGGAGAGACTTAAGGGCACTATTGAGAGAACTGAAGGTATGCCTGCATTTTGAGATTAACTCTTTATTAGCCTTTCCTTTTCCTTTAAGTAGCTTCCTGTTTGCAGTCTAGCCGTTATAGCTCAGATCACAAATTCCTAAGGGAGGGGGGAGTCAGTTTTTAGCATTCTTGTGGGAGGGGGGAGCAGGAGAGGGGAGAGAGGAGAGAACTGCGCAGACTCTGGCCCTGGGAATTAAGGATGTTTCTGAGAGAGGAAGTCAGACACTGGAACATCATGTTTACAAAAAAAGAAACAAGAAATCCTGTGTTTCTTTTGATAGAGGACTCAGTGCAGCATTACTGTGAGTGCTTATGGCTGTATTTACATAGACCTTTATAATAAAGCTTACTTAGTTTTTACCTTTCCTTCTCCTTTAAAGAATCCCCAGAGCATCAAAGCGTCAAAAGATACAAGAGGGTGGAGCTCCTTGCCCCATATAGCTTACAATCTAAATAGGAGGTTAACTAATAGACACACATACTCATTACTCCATGTTGTCATCAGAAATGTTACTCATATCATGTGTTCAGGGTCCAGACTGTAAAAAAAAAATGAAAAGAAATGAAATAAAAAGTGTGAATCTCTTGGTGGATGAAGTGCCGCTCATGGGCTTCCAGTTGAACTGTCCCATATTGATCAATACAAACATGAATAAAAATGTTTCTGGTGACATCACAGATCAAAATAAGGTTGATTGGCCAATGAAGATATTTTAGGTAGACAGATAATTTATCATTCCCAGACCCTAATCCTAACAAACTGTTGTTCAGGGGCCTCACAAGGATGATTGATGAGAAGAGACATTGTGGCTCTCTCACTCTCAGCTAAGCAAGGGACACCCACATTCCAGGTCTTGATTGGCCAAACACAATTGCTGAGGGTAGACTATTGCATTGATTTTTTTCAACCCTTGGATACATAGAGGAACTGTCAAGAAAGCATGAAAGGTCTTGATGAAGATGAAGCAGGAAAACACAGACTGCTCATTTATCTGTCACAGCCTCACTCGCACCACTGAAGGAAAACTGGTTTCCAGGGTCTCTGTAATTTTGCCATATTATTTACCTATCACACATGTCAGTGCCTGTTTTCCATTAAATACCAACTTTTCTTAACCCTTAGTTACCTAAAAATGTTCAACCTGCAGTCCCTCTGCTGTTTTGGGGTTTCCATTTCAATCAAACAAGTTCTGAAATTGTCACTTTATCTTGAGCAGCTATGGGCGTATGATTATCTATGGCTGTACTGCTGAGTGAATCGAGGTTTGGGGGAATCCTTTATTCAAAAGATATTCAGCCTTTACATAATCTCTGATGGGCAAGTCTTGACACCATACGTATAAAATGGTTTATTTAATATTACAATGTTATTGGACAGGGAAAATCATCCTGTATACACCCCTAGCTGTCACTGAATTAGAACTCTATTCATATAACAGGGGATTTAAAGAACCAAACCTAGTGCGTCTGGCCATGGGGCAGTCAAAACAAGGTTAACTTATTGCTTTTCTTAGGGTTTAGAGTCTTTAGTCTGAAACACTTTGGAATTTGACCCTCCTACTTGTACTGGCCAACAAAACAATTGTATGCAACCTTGCTCATCCCAGGCAACCAGTAGTTTCCTTACAATATGCTTAGATATGATTTATAAATGGAAATATAAGAGTCGACATGACCACAATATAAAATTGTTTGCAAGAAATTTCCATGTAACTCAATAAAAATAAGAAGTGGTGTGGCCAACAAAACAACTGATATCAATGTTACAAATAAATGCAGTTGGTAAAATGCCCTTAGAGATAGTTTTCCAATTATTTAGGCAACAGGAGGAATGTTTTAACTGTGGTTCATTTATTTACGGCATGCAAATTTGCAGTAGTAGACATTCTTCCCGAAACGTTGGGGTAATATGTGTTCTATATAAACTTTAATATACAATTAAGATTCTTAATTGTAATACCTCCTTGGTGTTTATGATTTTTTTCTCAGTGTGCAAGAGCTATTACTATATTATAGTATTTTCCTGGCAGTTCAGTAACTGGCCGGGAAATGTCAGCATTCTAGTCTCGGCATCTTTGGATCCCACCTGTTGGAGAGGGTGCATGGAGGGTGGAAGTACATATTCATTACAAAATACATACTCATAAATTGCCCCCGGTAACCCTAGCAGAAAATTTACAGGTATGAAAATGAGTAAATGAGAAGTAAGCCTACTAGGTACTGATAGAGTGCTAATGTCTGAACAGCAGATCTATCCCCCCAGCCAGGTGACACATTAAAATGCTCTACCTCCAAACATAATAAGGCCACAGCACACGTGGCCCTTTGATCATTGCTACTGTGTTTGCGGCAGTGATGAAAATGCCTGTATTCTTGGCTAGAGATCCACTAATTGGACTTAAAAATGTGCCGGCCCTTTGGAGTCCTGGTTGGGAGTGCAAAAGATTTCCTGTGGCCCCTCTCTCTCGCTGCATTCCTGCTGCACCCCCAGTCATTTCCATATGCTTTTTTCTGCCCACTTCCATTAAGCCTCCCTAGCAGGCCCGGACTGCAATCTGTGGATTGTGGCAAATGCCAGAAGGGCTGCTGTAAGATGCCATAGGCAGTCACTATTTATTGGGCTGGTGAGGGGTTGGTTGGGCCTCTGTGTATGTGAAATGCCAGGGCCAACTTTCAATCTTCGTCTGGGCCTGTACCCTAGCAGGAGGTTCCTTCACCATCAGTACATCTGCCAAGCACTTTTTATTCCTTAACTGGATGTGTGTATCCACTTATTCCCATTGGATTATCCCCAATGTGGTGTGCCTGTCCTGCAGTTTGCCCATGTCCAGTATGTGCCATGACTATTGTCCCGCAGCTGCAGCTGTATTTATATCTCTCTAGCTCAATACATTTGGCTTTCACACATTTTCCAAAAAAATCTTGTATCTATTCCTTTTCCTACTGATATCTATGAAAAAAATAACTGCTACCTCTACAAACTGTGAAATCTATCTCCAAAATCTATCAAGAACATGAAAACGTCCTTATACGACAATTATTCAAATTATCTCCACAAAAAGGAAACTAGTTTTCCTTTAAATAAGCCATAGTCTTTGTGCTACGTGAAGTTTCAGGTCCTAAAGAATTCAGAGAAAATAGTTTTGTTTTGTTTTTAATTGTGATTCATTTATTAACAGCATGCAAATTTGCAGTAGTGCATTGACCCAAGGCAATAAATGACATTCTTTCTGCGTCTGGATAAATATTGCTAGTCACTGATTGGTTGCTATAGGCTACTACATAAGTGCTTATGGTTACTACTAATTAGCCCATTGTAGGTAAGTTAGGTGGGTTCTGTGCTTAATAATATATTATCTCTGGAACAGCAAGTGGTAATAATAATAATGATATGCCAGCTTTCACCCCGGGTATTAGATTTATATACTGAGATACATGAGGCCCTTGGAGCAGAATAAACTATACTGACAGGGTCGGACTGGGCCGCCGGGACACCGGGAAAAATCCCGGTGGGCCCCGGCCCTAGTGGGCCCCAGCGGCCCAGTCCGACCCTAGCCGGCGCTCCCCCCTACTGACTGTTCCTCCCCAACGCGTTCAATTTATACACGCTCGGGGAGGACGTTAGGCGGGGGCCCTGCGGGGGGGGGGTTAGGGGGGCCCCTGGGGGGGGTTAGGGGACGCGGCTGGGGCACTAGCAGGGCCCCTGGGGCGGGAGCCCTGGTGGGCCCTGCACCCCCCAGTCCGACCCTGTATACTGAGCTAAATTTGTAAATACAAATACTAAGCTGAATAACCCATATAAAACATATATCAGTTGTAGTTGATTGCTGGGAGTTTGTTTTGGATTTATAACAGCTTTATAACAGCTAGAAGGCCATAGAGATTTGGGGGCCGATTCACTAAAGGTCGATAATGCTTATTGCATGCTTTTTTGCGTTAAAAAGCATGCGATAAATAAGTACCGATTCAGCAAAGTCATTTCGCATGCGTTAAGCCACATATCGCTTGTGTAAAAAAACGCACTAGCGCAAAGCGTTATTTCTATTGCATTGCGTTAATTAGCAAATAGAAATAATACTAACGCATGATTCACAAACACATATGAAGCGTTAAACGCACAAAATATTGATTTAATCTGTGCGATTATTAACCCTACTTGGGGCAGGCGGTACTTAAAGAAAATTGCGGTTTGTGAGCTTTTGGCAACACAATATGGACTTTGCAGTGGAATTTTTTCAAGTTTGTGTTGGCCCCAGAGTGATGCAGCCGCCAGTTTGCAGGGAAATGGTGAGAGCAGAAAAGTAGGTTTCAGAAAGTAATGGTTTCATGTGTAATATCGTGCGCTAATATCGCACGCGGCGAAATATATCGCACGCAACGGGAAATATATCGCACGCAACGGGAAATAACGCAAGAAGAACGCTCATCATGAGTTAAATAACGCAAAGAACATCGCTTCTTAATTATGACAAGTGAATCGTGCGTTAAGTCGCAAAAAATAAGAAGTGATAAAATTTTTAATGCATGCTATAAATAGCGCTCATTTTATCGACCTTTAGTGAATCGCCCTCTTGGTGTCATATAAACCTAAAGAGGAAAAAGCTTAAAATGGGGGTCATTTATAAACGCTGGGCAGAATTGATCCTGGGCAGTAACCCATAGCAACCAATCAATGATTAGCCTTTTTAAGCCATTGCCCTGATTGGTTGCCCTGAATTACTGCCCAGAAGCAAATATGCCCGGTGTTTATACATGAGCCCCATGTCTCTCATCTCCTGCCACTGAATTTCTGTGGGGCCGGGCAAACTTTTACATAAAACAGATAAAGACTGCTGAAAGTTTGAGGCCCCCAGATCATTAGAGCTGTTGTCTAACAATGCTTAAGCCAAAAGATCCTGCCTGCAGTGCAATGATAACTGTAGGGTTTCTAAGAAATAGTATAAGAGTACTGGCCTATGTTATCACTGGGAAGCAGATGTTGCTCTAACTTTTGTCCTTTTTGTGAATCCTGCAGCCATTTTCAACCTAAGACAGGGCAGGGAGCTCTAACGTAGGAAATTAAATATTAAAGTGAGGGTGTAGAGTAAAGACACAGGTATGAACATGTTTCCTTGCTGAGAGCACAACTTTTCACTCCTTCCTTTAAAATAAATTAAATGTAATAAACCCAGGCACTTCATGTGACTCAAAAGAAAAACTAGATGCTAATCTTAAACGTTAGGAAGGGGAAATTTCCACACTTCATAAAAGACACACATTTAGTTATGTGGTTTGTACAAAGTATGAATAAGCTGATGCGCCCTGTCAAGGCAGTGTTCTTGCATCAGTCCTAAATGAGTGAAACATGGGTATTATACTTGGGGGATGAAATACTATACCTGCTTATCTCTTCATTTGGCATGACCACTTCCAAGGAAACTATGGGCTTAATTCACTTATATGCATCAATGATAAACCTTTATCCTCTATTTTGTATTTCCTTCAACAGTGTTCCCCAACCAGTGCCAACATGTTGCTCCCCAACCCCTTGGATTTTTCTCACAGTGGCCTCAAAGCAGGTGCTTATTTTTGATTTGATATACAAGCTTATAACAGTTTTCACACAAAAAAGCATATACATACCACCCAGCAAAAGCCTTTGGATATGAAAGGGTATACTTCGGGCAAGAGAAATACCCCAACATTTTGGTAAGAATGCCAAGGGGGATTCCCATTGCAATACCTCCTTGGTGTATATGAATTTTTTCTCAGAGTGCAAGAGATATTTACCATATTATAGTGTTTTCTTGGCCGGGAGATGTCAGAATTCTAGTCTCGGCATCGTTGGATCCCACCTGTTGGAGAGGCTGGATGATCCTCAGGGAAGTACATATTCATTAGGAAATACATATTTATAAATTGCCCCCGGTAGCCCTAGCAGAAAATTTACAGATTTGCAAATGAGTAAATAAGTGGTAAGCCTACTAGGTACTGATAGAATGCTAATGTCTGAACAGCAGATCTATCCCCCCAGCCAGGTGACACATTAAAATGCTCTACCTCCAAACATAATAAGACCCACAGCACACGTGGCCCTTTGATCATTGCTACTGTGTTTGTGGCAGTGATAAAAATGCCTGTATTCTTGGCTAGAGATCCACTAATTGGACTTAAAAATGTGCCGGCTCTTTTGAGTCCTGGTTGGAAGTGCAGAAGATAGCTGTGGTCTTTCAAGATGATTTCTTTTAGCTACTTCCCTGCTGCGCCCCCAGTCATTTTCCCTATGCTTTCTACTGCCCACTTTCATTAAGCCTCCCTAGCAGGCCCAGACTGGCAATCTGTGGATTGTGGCAAATGCCAGAGGGGCTGCTGTAAGATGCCATAGTCAGTCACTATTTATTGGGCTGGTGAGGGGTTTGGCCTCTGTGTATTTGGGCCTATTTTGAATCTTCATCTGGGCCTGTACCCTAGCAGGAGGTTCCTTCCTGTACATCTGCCAAGCACTTTTTATTCCTTGACTGGATGTGTGTATCCACTAATTCCCATTGGATTATCCCCAATGTGGTGTGCCTGTCCTGCAGTTTGCCCATGTCCAGTATGTGCCATGAATATTGTCCCGCAGCTGCAGCTGTATTTATATCTCTCTAGCTCAATACATTTGGCTTTTACACATTTTCCAAAAAAATATTTTATCTATTCCTTTTCCTACTGATATCTATGGAAAAAAATAACTGCTACCTCTACAAACTGTTTGAATTTATCTCCAATATCTATCAAGAATATGAAAACTTCCTTATATGAGAATAATTCAAATTATCTGCACAAACAGGAAGCTAGTTTTCCTTTAAATAAGCCATAGTTTCTTGTCCTACGTGAACTTTCAGGTCCTAAAGAATTGAGAGAAAATAGTTTTATGTTTAAATCAAATACATCCCGGTTACTTAGAAAATGTGCATATTTAATTCTTAGCCCTTCTTGTTAGCATTCGGCTCAACCTGTACAGTCATGTAATACGATGACAGGAGTATGCCTCACAATTTCAATAATCTCATAGAGATTTGAAAACTCAGCTGGGGCCTTTGCCAAGAAATCTATGCCTAAGGAAAGATCTTATACAAGTTAAAGATAAGCTACAGTGTTTTTCTATTTCATTTTCCAACAAAATAAGGTGTGTCTGAGCTCGATATTGCCAGATCCTTAACCTTTGTCTCACAGGAAGTCATTAAAGTCATGTTTCCTGTCATGTAGCTTTGATAAAATGACATTTCTGCAAGTGTGCCCCCTATCCTTGCTGTTGCTAAAGTTAATGTAAGTTCCCTTTACAAATGGTGGTGGTATTTTAGGCCAGATTCCAGACTTTGCATACTTTATACTCAAGTAAGAGGTACCCTTGGGAGTGATCCCTATATAACATCTGAGGCCTAAGGTCTAACTATTAAAGTCTGCTTTATGAATGCCCATAAATAGGAAATGATCAAGCATTGATTCATTAAAGGAACAGTAACATATAAAATATGTGTTTTCTTTAAAGAAATACTAGTATTGTTTATATAAACAAACTGCTCTGAAGCCATAGGGGCAGCCAGTCAAGCACAGGATACACCGTTGATAACAGATAAGCTGTGCAGACTCCCATTGTATACTATAGAGTTTATCTGTTATCTGCTGTGCAACCTGTGACTTTTCTCCATGTGCTACACAGCAGCTTGTTTAGATAAACTTTACTAAAGTTTCTGAAGCAAACACACCAGTTGTACCAGTGCCAGGCAGTAGTTACTGTACATTATATTTTATTCACTTAGCACAACAGGCATGGAGTGACGGCACGCACAGGATTTTCACACTCAGTCAAGTAGATTTTGCAGAAAAAATAATTAGAAGTTTATTTCCACCAACGTTTCAGTCCCACACAGGGACTTTCGTCAGGGTTACCACACCACAGTGAGAGACAGACAGTAATAAGCCCAAAAAGGGTGCCAATGTTGTTGCTAGGCAACCAGAACACACAAACAAACAGAGACATAGTTAACAAAGTAAAAAAGCATAAATCATAGGTGTTATATAGCTTATAGGTGGCACTTATATTCCAGTGTGCCAGTGAAAAAAGAGAAACATGAAATGGGCATTAGGTTGCAGAGACCACATATATATATCAGAAGCTTAATAGCCAATGCAAGGGCCCAATTATTGCCCCTTCAAATTTTCTAAAAAAAAATCTTATTATTGCTTATTAAGATACAGAAGATAATTTAGAAAACTGGAAAAAAATTGGAAAATCCCATTGGCCAGCGCTTCACATTAGAGCTGCTTTTAGGTGACCTCTTGTTTCTCCTACTCCCATGTAACTGGAGGAGTCCCAAGCCGGACTTGGATTTCTTACTATTGAGTGCTATTCTGATACCTACTGGGAGCTGCTATCTTGCTCCCTTCCCATTGCTCTGCTGATTGGCTGCTGGGGAGGGGGGTTTAATCATGTTGTTATTTCCATGTTTCTACTTCACTCGGCATATTTCTAGCATACTATCAGAACATGTTCATGTACAAAAAAAATTCTGATTTCTACCTTGTATAAGTGTTAACAAGCAGCGACAAGCCATACTACAAAACTGCTGCCAGTAATGCCTAAAGAGGTGGCAAATTATTAACTCCCTCTTTAATTGCACAGCCAACTCTTGAATTTTTTATGAAGTTTTCTGTAATATATGAAAAACATAACAACTGTTTTACATGAGCTCATTTATTCACAGACATACCTGATTCTACAAATGGAAAGGAAACCATGAGAGTTTGCCTGTGATCACAGTTACGGATTCTGAGACTTGAAGTCCCTCTGCTTTCTAGAGAATCTCTGCACCACTATGGAAAGCAGAGGGATTTCAAGTCCCAGAATGCACCATCACCGGTCAAACTGTAACATCTATCAGGCAAGATCTTACTTCTGTTATACACAATGCTTAACCAATCAATACAAAATAATGGAAAACTTCCCTACATGACTAAATAGGATGTATATTTAGGAGTAACACAGTTAAAGAAATACTGTCATAGGAAAACATGTCACAAAAATGTGACAATACCCATCAGTTAATGGAGCTTCTCCAGCAGAAACCTGCACTGAAATCCATTTTTCTAAGTCGCAAACAGATTTATTTATATTTTATTTTGAAATTTCACATGGGGCTAGCCATATCTTCATTTCCCAGGTGCCACAGCTATTTGACCTGTGCTCTGATAAACTTCAGTCACACTTTACTGCTGAGCCAAGTCCGGTTTGGGACTCCTCCAGTTACATGGGAGTAGGAGAAACAATAGGTTACTTGAAAGCAGTTCTAATGTGTAGCGCTGGCTCCTTCTGAAAGCTCAGACTCAGGCACAATGCACTGAGATGGCGCCTACACACCAATATTACAGCCAAAAATATATTTGTTGGTTCAAGAATAATATTTCAAATGATAGAGTGAATTATTTGCTATGTAAACAGTGTAGTTTAGAAATAAAAAGTATACCATAAATATCATGACAGTATCCTTTTAAGAAGTGGTTACAGTCTAAGAGCAAACAAAGCAGAAATTGTGTGTCCATCATGGAGATCTAACCTGGAACTTACCTAATACCCTTAAGACTTTAGTAAAAAAAAGGTGGAAGTTGTGCTCACCGCTAAATTATAACCATTATAAATATATAATTCATATAGACAACAACAAAAGGCCTCTGCACTCGCCCATTATCAATATCTATAGGACATTAAGACATTCTGTGCATTAAGCTACCAAGCAATGCCCTCCCCTTTGAGCAAAATGGGAATTGTTTGTCCATATATCGCAATATACTCCAAGCTGCCCAATTACGTACGTCACAGTTATCCCCGGTCTGGTCAGTCCTACACTCACTTTTATCTGATTCATTACGAATTCCACTGCTTCATTAGCAAGGCATACATATTTTGCAAGTCTGAACGAAAAAGGGTGTTTTTTATAATTTCTAGAAATTCTAGAAATGTACAGATGAACAAGGGGCCATGCTACTAATGGTGAGAAAGAGGAGTGCAAAAAGTACCACTGTGACAAATTGAAGAGCCTCAAGTTACATTTACTAGGAAGCATAAGTGCCATTGGGCTTTTCTCACATACTGTACAGCCGATGGAGCGAAAGCATGCTGCACAGCACTTGGATAACACTTTAGTTTAGTCCTACATATTGGCAGATGTTTCATTACATTCTGCTCCAACTATTTTTTTTTTATCCCATACATCTTTTATTGCTGCAAACTTATGTGTCATACTTTGTGCAAGTTTCAACAGTTATTATACAGTCATTGAGAAATAAATATCCTTCTTACAATGTTTGCAGCTATTTATGGAAAGAAGTGTCTAGAAAAGGAGATAAACATACTAATCAGGTAAGTACCTAAGAACGGCCTTCCTTAGTAAAGTACAAAAAAGTATATACACCAACACTGATTAACAAATATATTATAGTCTATATATAAACTTTTGCTATGTGCCTACAAGGGAGGAGGTAATTTTCATATTTGTTTAGTCATTACAGACGCTCGGTAGTAAGAATAAAAGTCCGGCAGACCAAGTCCTACCTTTACCCTTGCTCTATACAAAACTGACTTACGTAACTGGGGTGTTTACGTGTTTTGTAATTGGATCTTCATAGACCTGGAGTTCCTTTAGCACATTAGGCAGTAATGGTTTGGTTAAAAATAATAATAGATCATCTGCAAATACTGGGTCTTATTCTCATTTGATTGTATAGTGAGGCCTGCAATAACTGGCTTTTGCCTCAAGGAAATTAAAAGATATTCCATACATAGGACACATAACAATGGTGATAGTGGGCAGCCTTGCCTAGTGCCATTTCTAATCTCAAATGCTTCTGAGAGTATTCCATTTATTTTTATTGTGGCTGTGGGTATGATGTATAGAGCCATATTTTTATTCAAGATCTTTTTTTTTCATCCCTGTTCTTTCTAGTACCTTTCTTAGGAAAGTCAAATTTAATTGAACACCCTCTCTGCATCCATTGAGAGAAGCAGAGAAGGCATTCACAAATGTTTTGCCTTCAATTTTGAATTTTCATTATTTTTTCCTTACCCTCCATTTCCCTAATACACCCTACTTGATCCCTGTGGATCCATCTAGGGAAAATGAGGGTTCAATTTAGTGGCCAGGACTTTTGTATATAGTTTTGGGTCCATGTTTAGTAAAGATATAGGTCTGTAACTACTGCAACATGCTGGATCCTTGCCTAACTTAGGTATTATAAAGATGTGTGCTAACAAGAATTCTTCATTTAGGGGATGGGCTGAATCAATTTAGTTAACCAGAAAAGGAACCAAATGTGCTGAAAGAGATTTGTAGAATGTTCGAGTATATCCATCGGGTCCTGGAGCTTTGTGAAGCTTCGGTTTAGCTTCTAATATTTCCTCTAGTTTAAAGGGTAGCAAATGTTTAGTTAGGCATGCATTAATTTTGAGTTCTAATTTATGCTGGTTGATATGTTTGGGTATATTATAAAGATTTTTATATTAACACATGTCTCTGCTATCTTAGTTGGGAGAATTTGTATGGTACTTTCTTGGTTCTTTACCCTATGTCTATATAGATCTTGTTGTTTATGCCTTAAGGTGATCATGCATGGTAAGATTCGCTTATTTAGCAAGGTCGACAAACAAGGGGATCTTCTCCCGATATGCCCACCCAAAGGGCCAAATGAGCAAATTACACACCGGCGGGCATAGGTGCTGTTGGACCAAAGACCACATTAACGAACCAATGTGTTCCCTGATCAGCTGGAAAATCAAACCTGCCCAAATGAGATCTGACCAATTTTAGGCCACATATCAATCACGTAGGCCCACTGGGGGTGTCCATACACATGCAGATAAGCTGCCAAATCAGTCTGAAGGACCCGAATCAGCAGCTGAAATCTGCCTGTGTATGGCCACCTTTAGGGTTAAGACACACGGAGCTACTAGCAGCAGTTACTTCTTACGGCTACTAAAATAGACAATGCTGATCATTTACTGATAATTGTCTCTACATGTGTTTTAGCAGAGGCAATGTTCAGTATTGTCTATAGCAGGGTATTTTTTGGCATTTAGTAGCCATGACAAGTAGCTGCTACTAAGTAGCTCTGTGTGTCTTTTCCCTTAGGTCATTGGCCATCATTCTCCCTGTCTTATTTCCATATTCATAGATGTACTTTATAATGTCCATTATGCAATCAGGATCATCTAAAAGGGTATCATTAAGCCTCCATTGCCAGAATGAAGACATCTTATTGGGGATCAAAATAATTGCTGATGGTCTGCTCCAACTATTTTATCCAAGTTCCTGATTTCTGGTTGTTATCATCTAACCCCCTTGTTCAGTATGTTAGAATACATATGAATGATAATAATTTGTGAGCACCTTAGTACCCATCTGCCCCATGGTGGGTGCTAGATAAGCAGGAAAGCCTTCTAGACTACAAAGTTAGATCTTGTTATCAGGCTAATGCAGTGGGTTAGTTCAAGATAATTGACTAGGGAAGCTTTCACTTATCTTTTTTCAGAATGTTTAGTTAACAGAGAGGGAGTCTCTTGTTTGACTTGTAATCAGAACTCTTGCAAAAGTAATATACTCAGATATTTTGGTTTCAAATTTGAGTAAATGAATTAACCAAAATGTGTTATAGAGCCCCACACTACACAGAAACCCCTAAAATACCTATTACTGTAATCTTCAAAAAGTATGATACCATTTTTATATGCTGAAATCCAACTGCAAAACAGTTCTTCTGCATCATTTAAATCCTGGCAGGGAAGGAGGGACTAAAACATTGATGTTACATATTGTACCAACTTCTCCACAGCTTACAGACAACATGAAGGAACTACATAACCCACAATGCATTGTTACATTTCTCAAAGTAGTCAGCCAGATCAGCAGGGGGCCAGGCTTGGGTAACTGTTCCAAACCATATTATTACATTAAAATGTATGAAATGTTGCTTGAAATTATGTTTACTTTTCAAAAAGTTGTGTTTGGGTAGAGTTCCCCTTTGAAAATGAGGCCCCAGGCAAGGTATTGATAATTGATAACAAACCTACTTGAGCAACCTGATGTCATACTAAATCTTCAAACACACGTGTTTCTGTCTGCTCTCAGTGGGGCCTGTCCTGCCACCCTTTGAGGCCCTACCTTTGGTTCTTCTCCAGTCTCTGGTTTTGTCCAGATGGTGCAAACTTAATGTAGACATTTGGATGAGATGGATTGAAATGTCCCATCATATTATTCCATTTAAACAGATTGATATTAGATCTTTTTAATGTTCTACTAGGGTGTGCCGGTATTAGTATCATTCATTATCATCAATATCACATTGGACCATTACCTCAACCCAAGTGAGATGAGCAACATTCATGCCCTGGCACAGGGTAAGGTGGCTGTTAGCGGAATTAAAATAAGCAAAACTTTGACTAGTGAAGTTTATCTAGGATACTGAAAGCAATCCATTGCCTTTGTGTAGTTTAAATAAAGAAAAGGGATGGAAAGGCTTACTGGCCAGGCGAGGGTTGATGTCTGATGCGGCTATGTATCATATGGCTGAACCTGCAGCCTGAACTGAATTCCAAAGGGTAACATAAAGCACTGTAGTTGCCAGAAGAGAATAAGGCAACAGAGAAGTGATAAAGAGACAAATAAATCTAACAAGAGCTCTCATTATGTACTGAAGAAAGGGGCAGTCAAATAAAGTACATAACATGGAGATTGAATAGTCAATTAATGGAAACCATTGCAATTCTTTTGTACGGTGGATTATCATTAAGAAAGTCTTTGTACATCAATCACTGTAAGCAGTTCATACAAACCGAGTCGCCCAAGGTATTTACAAAGGCAACTGAATTATGTATTGATGTAAGGGCCCACTAAGAACCATCTGCCATGCTAATGCATTCCTGCCTATGTTAAAGCTGGTGCCTGGCAATAGAAATACAAAAGCAAGTAACGCTGACTGAGTCTTTTAGCCTGATTTTTATTTAGCTGCAAATATAGCTCTACCAGGTACATTAAATTATATACCCACCCCTTCTTCCAACACCCCGGGACTGAATTGACTTACTTCTGTTCTTATGAGGTTTCAAGTTCTGCCTCTCTATGGCCCTTCCTTTTAACTGAAAGTCTATCGTTGACTATAGGGATTTCAGGCGATGCTTCCATATACCGTAAAATGTAATTAATGTTGATTCATTAGTACAGAGATGTACAAAATTGCTATATTACATTCCCACATTCCATCAATAAAGGATATAGGGACTGGTTCTTACAGGAGACATCGATTTCTATGGGTATTTTGATAGTGGCCCTACCTTTATAAACAGGACCTGATCCTTTATAAACAGATAAAGACCTGGTCTTTATTACAATAAATACAAGCAGTTGGTTGATTTTGGTGGCGCAGTAAACAAGCTGATTTAAAGCATTGGGGTTGATTATTACATATGATTAGTATGTATGTAATAGGGACCTTTAACTGTAAGCTCCACTTAGGTAACTGTAAGCTCCACTTAGGTAACTGTAAGCTCCACTTAGGTAACTGTAAGCTCCACCTCAGCTGAGGCAGGCAGGGTCAGACTGACCTGCTGCAATAATAGGAAATGTTATTGGGCCTTGGTCTAGGAGAGCCCTTTTCCCTTTCTAGAGTGCAGGTTAAGTTATAATCCTTTGATATGGGAACTATTGGTAAATACCCTGGTTTGATTCCCAGTTCCAACTCCTTGTGACCTTGGACAAGTCACTTCATTTCCTGGTGTGTCAGTATATTTAGGGGCACATTTACTAATCCACGAACGTCCGAAAAGCGTCCGAATTTGTCGCGACAATTTACGAAAAAGTCGTAACGGCGACGAAAAAATAAAAAATTCAAAAAAGTTGCAAAATGTTGGGCATTCGGATTCGTGGATTAGTAAATCAGCCCCTTAGTGTGCCTATAATGCCTGCCTTGCTTGCTGTGAAAAGCACTTTAGAGTCCCACAAGCCTGTATAACTGCCCCTGGACTTGCTTATCTATAGATACTGAACTTTTGCACAGTTATTGGTATTTTTTGTGGTGACTCGAGTTATAGGTATTGATAAATAATCTGTCTCTTTTTTTCTACTCATTGCACCACTCCTGTCAGCAGCAAGCTTAGTACTGAATGAAGGAATTTGGTAGAAACCTGCCTGCATGTCAGCAGTTACACAACTGAACGCATGTGCCTTTAGGGCCCAACCCAAGTTTCGCTGCACGTTACTTTGGCTGTCAAACAGGGGGAGATGATATATTTTTATAATAACAGAAAATATTTGTTACTGTGTTAGAAGCATGACAGCAATGTAACGTGTTCCAACATACCTCTTGTGTATTACCAAACAAGAAACACAGAAAATAACCAGTTTCCTCAGTAACCCATGGTTACAGTCTTTTTCCCATTCTCCTTATCAAACCCTAGACTATCAAAATGGCAAAACAGGCTTTATATGGTCCCATTATTTCGGACTGTAGGACTGTATTACCCAAGGTCCTTCACATGCTTTTTACCTACAACTTTGGTGCTAAGAATTGTACCTCAAATATGTAAGGAATGCAGGTTGGGCCATCTGGTCCTGTTGTTGCAAGATAGACGCAACAATTGTCCTTAGTGATGGGCGAAATGTTTCGCCAGGCATGGATTTGCAGTGAATTTACGCATTTCGCCATTGGCAGATTGTTTCGTGAAACGGGTAAAAAAATTCACAGCAGAAAATTCAGCGTGTGTCCAAAAAATTGCTTCAAGAATAGTCGCGGGTGTCAAAACAACAGTTGCGGGCGTCAAAAGAATAGTCGCCGGCGACAATTTTTTTTTTTTGTGCAACATTTTCGCCATTTCACAAATCTTTTGAAAGATTTGCGAATTTTTCAGTGAAGCGAAACGGGACACTCATCATAACTCACCACAGATTCACCCACCCTCTAGTCATTCCTATGGGATTTTTAGAAGGGTATTAATCAAGGGATAAAAGTTAGCATTCACCATTTGATAGATACGCTTTTCAAAATCCCATAGGAATGAATAGAGGGTGGGTGAATTCTCTAATCTTATACTTAAGTCTTTCCTTTAAAGTCTACTAAGAAATATTTCAACATTAAATAAACTCAATAAGATTGGGTGCCCGCCCACGTAGATGTTTAGTAGTCAGAATGACATCCCAAATGTTACCATGACTACTAATCTCATCAACCATTGCTATAATTTCTCAGCTGTTCGGCCACCCACCCACGTAGATTTATGCTAATTAGCATCACACCACAATTGTTACCATGACAACCTTATCAGTGGTTAGAGGTTATACTTAGGGGCCGATTCACTAAAGGTCGATAACGCTTATCGCATGCTTTTTTGCGTTAAAAAGCACGTGATAAATAAGTACCGATTCATCAAAGTCATTTCGCATGCGTTAAGACGCATATCACATGCGAACGCAGTTATTTCTATCACATTGCGGTAATTAGCGAATAGAAATAGTACTAACGCATGATTCACAAACACATATGAAGCATTAAACACGCTAAATATCACATTAGTCTGTGCGAATATTAACACCTACTTGGAGCAGGCGGTACTTAAAGAAAATTGCGGTTGGTGAGCTTTTGGCAACACAACATGGACTTTACAGTTGGATTTATTCAAGTTTGCAAGAACGCAACGCAAGAAAAACACTCATCACGAGTTAAATAACGCAAAGAACATCGCATCTTAATTATGACGCCTGTCCATTTAGTGAATTGAGCGTTAAGTCACAAATAATAAGAAGCAATAACATTTTTAACGCATGCTAAAAATAGCGCTCGTTTTATCGACCTTTAGTGAATCGGCCCCATAGTGTCAAGTTTCAAATCTGTTGGACCACCCATGTAGATTTATGCAAATTAGCATCACACCACCTCTGTTACCATGACAACCTTATCAGTTAATCAGCTAAGAACAGAGGTTGTCATGGTAACAGAGTCGGTTACCACGACAACCTTATCAGTTAATCAGCTAAGAACAGAGGTTGTCATGGTAACAGAGTCGGTTGCCACGACAACCTTATCAGTTAATCAGCTAAGAACAGAGTTTATGGCTTCACTGTCATTTGACATCTAGATGTCGACGGATGCAGTCACCTCTTAGAACACAGTGCTAAGTACACAGTGACCATCCATTTTCCTGACATATAGATCCAAGTGATATGGATCCAAACAAAAATACTAGTTCCCATTTGGGGAAAAGAAATCGTTTTAGACAACAGCTGAATACAGCAATGACTGTTTTTCAGAATGCCATTGCAAGAATCATTGGCATTTCATCAGGTACTAATCCTGTTGCAGCTCCAGTTGGAGCCAATGCTGGCGTTGTGACTGGTTCAGAGGCAACTCCAAGTGCCAGCTCCTCTGGGATAAAAAGAACTCGTTCCCGTTTAAAGGCAAAGCCAAGTACCAGCACTGCAAGAGCAGATACACAAGTTTCCTCATCTCCTGTGCCATCTACAAGCATGGCCAGCAGTTCAGAGGGAACTGGGAATATTGCTGGAATTCAATTACCAGCAACAGATACTAGAAATCCAAATATTAGTTCTTCTGTGGCACAGAAAGACAATTCTAGTCAACAGAAATATAACATTATTCAACCCAATCATTGTAATGTTCAAAATAATGCCACAGCCCCTCGGAATCCTTCTACTACAACCAGGGGAATATATGAATATATAGAGCTAAGAGATAGGGAACGTGCCATTCAAGCACACCAGCAGCAGATTGCTCTACAACAACAAATGGAACATCTCAGACAGTTCCCATATGAAGATTCCCCTCTATTTAGGAACCCAATTCCTGAAACACGGAAAAGAAAGTTGCACCCCAACCCTGGTGATGTAGCTTTATGGAACCCCAAGCGTTTAAGGCTGAGACTGGGCAAAGGACCTAGGGTACATCCCAAAGCCCTAGAGACAAAGACAGAAACACAGAATGTACAATGCAAAGAAGATTGTACATCAGATGATATATTTCAACCCAGATCAGTAATAATAGCAAGATTAAGGGCAAGGGCACAAGAAAGGAAGAGAAAAGAGCTGAACAAACCTGAGCAGTCTGAAAAAAAAGATGATTTCCCTTCAAATTAAATATACTTATACCGAGCATTAAAGAAATGCATAAGATAAGCAAAGGACAAGAAATACAATTGATAGCTTTGACATTGGCATTTTTCACCACTGTATTTCATTTATGAGCACAGTTCTAGACCAAAAGAAAAGATGGATGGATTTTACTCATGTCTGTTCTCCATCTAATACTATTCCACTTAGACCCATAATGGAATGCTTAAGATGAGCAGTAGAAAACAAGCGTAGGCAAATTATTTGAAATAGAATGGGAGGTTGGATGGGAGATTGGGATGGAATTCCATTACTGCTCAAAATCATAGAAAATAAAGCCCAACGCATTTCAAACCAATAATGGGTCTTCATCAGGGGCAAAAAAGTTAAAAAAGGGGCAGAAAGAGGATAAACTTACAGCAGAATTTATACCCCTTTCTCTGTGTTTGAAATTTGCACCCTTTTCGCACACCACGAGTCATAACAATGCCATTTCCAGCTGCAGACACTGTTGAACTGCATCAAAAGCGGAAATACGCTCCTGCGCATGCGCAAGACCGCGGTGGAACGTAATGCGTACCATCTATCCGCCATAGGCGGAAGTGCTCATCTGCGTATATGTAAAGACGCAGTGGAACACAATGCGTTCCATCTGCTCGTATTAGGCAGACTTACCCAAACCCTAAGCTAAAGCATATATTATACAATTGCCCAAAAGTGAAGTTTTCTTAAAAGCATTACACAATACCTGTCACCATACAAAGATATATAAGCAAAATAATCAACTGACAGAAATTATACAAAAATAAGAAAATGAACAAAATAAATATAGGATCACTTTTCCAGCTTCCAGTTGTCAAGATGTACATGATAGCCATGTCTTAATAAAAGGATCAAGGCTAGCCAGTTCATAATACCCACCAGGACTTTCTGAAAGAGAAAATACCAATAAGAGCAATTCTAGCTAGTCATGAGAAGTTTATCTCTGTGAAAGAAAAATACAAAAATAATATACATAATGGGAAAAAAACATTTCTTTGCATAAAAATAAACACAATGACAAAAAGTTCCCAAGAGGAGGAAAATCAATGTATCCGAATTAAGCACATTCTGGTTGAGTCTTACATCATATTCCGTACTGAGCAGCAGGTTCGAATTACCTTTTTGAGATTTTTATTTTGAATTGTGCAATGTACTATTTTTTCCTATTGGACAGAAAGACAATTTGCACAGTGGCAATGCAGTTGCTGACTTCGATATTAGTCTCCCCATTGTATATCTCTTTCTTATCCGGTTGACCTCTGAAGCCTGTAGGTCCCCTGTCAGAACTGCCGCAGAAAGTTCCGGGGCCCCAAAAGGGCGTCGGTGAAGACCAGTGCTGACAGGGGTTCTCTTGCTTCATGGAAGAGGTCTACCTTCATAGACACATAGACATAGACAGTCCTTTTAACGTAGGAGAGTAGAAGAAATTGTTTCTTTTGTACAATTAAATTATAATAATCCCATCTGTTTTGGAAAATGATCACAGACTGAAATATGATCCCAGGACAGTGATCCCCAAACCCCGGTTTGCTTCGCTGAAAAATTTGGGAAATTACAGAAAAATACTCAAAACGGCAGAAAATTTGTGAAATGTGGGTGCAGGCTAGCAGTCTATATGGGGCTTCCAAATAGCCAATTACAGTCCTTATTGTAATTGGCTGAGAACTTTATTCTTGTGCAGCTCATCAACATTTAACATCTGAGTGTGGCTCACAATTACAACATTTTGGGGATCACTGCCCTAGGACCTAAGACTACAAAGGATATAGAACGAAAGGTAAAAATCACTGACTAACATTTCACCTTTCCTTCTCCAATAAACATTCTTCTTGTGTAGTGACCTATAGGATAGTGTAATTATTATCAAGAAGGCAAACATTTGGAATGTCTTTCAGGAGCCTAATGTATTTCATTAGGTGCATCAAATGCCAGTGTCACCATTGGCCATACAGCTTAAAACTAGCCAAAATGGCAGCTTGAGTATGTTTCCATTACAGGCCAGTAAAAATAAAGAGCAGCAGCAGAAAATAAGGCAGAGAAGATGTAAAAGAAGAACAGATCAGTGGTTAGCACTGCTGCCTTACAGAGGGTCTTAGGTCCAATTCCAGCCATGGTACTGGAATGGGCATTTCTATATTTTCCCTGTGCTTTCATAGATTTTTGGGGGGGTACTCCAGTTTTAAAAAACAGATTGGCAGTTTAATTGGCTCTTGGTAACACTGACCATAGATAGTGTAAATGTGACAGTGTGAGCTCCACTAGGGCAGGGAATGATGTATCATCACTATATAGTGTTGCTTAACATATCAGCATTATATAATTAAGAATAACTAAATCATCCCTGTGACTTGGTTTCCTTGGGACATTATCATTGTGTATATTCTTTACTTTTTGCTATTTTACCAACAATCTGTAATGTATTTTGTATTTACAAAATATTACCAGAGCCGTATTTTTTTCCATCATATGGGGTTTACCTTGACGTGGTATGGTGGCTTGGCAATTTTATGATCATAAACTCTCTTTTTTTAGCCTCTCTTTTGTATATTTGTATTTACTTTTAATTTAAGTAAATTGAGTTAATGGGGTTTCCCTTAATGTGGTATGGAGGCTTGGCAATTTTATGATCATAAACTTGTAACTAAAAACCCCTGTATAATGCTATTAAAAAGTATAAAAGCATTGTTAGTTTATATATAAATTGGTTCATATAGTATCCTGTCTAAATGAAATCATTATACAGTATCATATACAACGATAGCGCTCATCAACAGCCCTTATGAAAGTACAAGGGTTTGTATAAATATTTCTTTCTTGTCCCTCTCTGAGGATATTATTTCCTCTATTTATTTTATTTCTTCAACGCAGTTCTTTTTAGATTGTAAGTTATTTTGTGGAGTTACACTCTTTACCTCTCGTATTGGTTATTGGTTGCTTTTTATTATGTAATCTGCACTGATGGGCAAAATGTTTCACCAGGCATGGATTTGTGGCGAATTTCCACATTTCGCCATTGGCGGATTGTTTCGCGGAATGGATAAAAAAATTATTCTCTGAAAAATTTGCCCCACGTCCAAAAATTGTCGCGGGCGTCAAAAAGAATTGTCGCGGGTGTCAAAAGAATAGTTGCAGAGGCAAAATAAATAGCTGCGGCGTAAAAATAAATAGTCGCAGGCGTCAAAAGAATAGTCACGCGTCAAAAGAATAGTCGCCGGCGACAATTTTTTTTTTTTGTGCAACATTTTCGCCATTTCACAAATCTTTTGAAAGATTTGCGAATTTTTCAGTGAAGCGAAACGGGACACTCATCATAACTCACCACAGATTCACCCACCCTCTAGTCATTCCTATGGGATTTTTAGAAGGGTATTTATCAAGGGATAAAAGTTAGCATTCACCATTTGATAGATACGCTTCTCAAAATCCCATAGGAATGAATAGAGGGTGGGTGAATTCTCTAATCTTATACTTAAGTCTTTCCTTTAAAGTCTACTAAGAAATATTTCAACATTAAATAAACTCAATAAGATTGGGTGCCCGCCCACGTAGATGTTTAGTAGTCAGAATGACATCCCAAATGTTACCATGACTACTAATCTCATCAACCATTGCTATAATTTCTCAGCTGTTCGGCCACCCACCCACGTAGATTTATGCTAATTAGCATCACACCACAATTGTTACCATGACAACCTTATCAGTGGTTAGAGGTTATACTTAGGGGCCGATTCACTAAAGGTCGATAACGCTTATCGCATGCTTTTTTGCGTTAAAAAGCACGTGATAAATAAGTACCGATTCATCAAAGTCATTTCGCATGCGTTAAGACGCATATCACATGCGAATAGAAATAGTACTAACGCATGATTCACAAACACATATGAAGCATTAAACACGCTAAATATCGCATTAGTCTGTGCGAATATTAACACCTACTTGGAGCAGGTGGTACTTAAAGAAAATTGCGGTTGGTGAGCTTTTGGCAACACAACATGGACTTTACAGTTGGATTTATTCAAGTTTGCAAGAACGCAACGCAAGAAAAACACTCATCACGAGTTAAATAATGCAAAGAACATTGCATCTTAATTATGACGCCTGTCCATTTAGTGAATTGAGCGTTAAGTCACAAATAATAAGAAGCAATAACATTTTTAACGCATGCTAAAAATAGCGCTCGTTTTATCGACCTTTAGTGAATCGGCCCCATAGTGTCAAGTTTCAAATCTGTTGGACCACCCATGTAGATTTATGCAAATTAGCATCACACCACCTCTGTTACCATGACAACCTTATCAGTTAATCAGCTAAGAACAGAGGTTGTCATGGTAACAGTCGGTTACCACGACAACCTTATCAGTTAATCAGCTAAGAACAGAGGTTGTCATGGTAACAGAGTCGGTTGCCACGACAACCTTATCAGTTAATCAGCTAAGAACAGAGTTTATGGCTTCACTGTCATTTGACATCTAGATGTCGACGGATGCAGTCACCTCTTAGAACACAGTGCTAAGTACACAGTGACCATCCATTTTCCTGACATATAGATCCAAGTGATATGGATCCAAACAAAAATACTAGTTCCCATTTGGGGAAAAGAAATCGTTTTAGACAACAGCTGAATACAGCAATGACTGTTTTTCAGAATGCCATTGCAAGAATCATTGGCATTTCATCAGGTACTAATCCTGTTGCAGCTCCAGTTGGAGCCAATGCTGGCGTTGTGACTGGTTCAGAGGCAACTCCAAGTGCCAGCTCCTCTGGGATAAAAAGAACTCGTTCCCGTTTAAAGGCAAAGCCAAGTACCAGCACTGCAAGAGCAGATATACAAGTTTCCTCATCTCCTGTGCCATCTACAAGCATGGCCAGCAGTTCAGAGGGAACTGGGAATATTGCTGGAATTCAATTACCAGCAACAGATACTAGAAATCCAAATATTAGTTCTTCTGTTGCACAGAAAGACAATTCTAGTCAACAGAAATATAACATTATTCAACCCAATCATTGTAATGTTCAAAATAATGCCACAGCCCCTCGGAATCCTTCTACTACAACCAGGGGAATATATGAATATATAGAGCTAAGAGATAGGGAACGTGCCATTCAAGCACACCAGCAGCAGATTGCTCTACAACAACAAATGGAACATCTCAGACAGTTCCCATATGAAGATTCCCCTCTATTTAGGAACCCAATTCCTGAAACACGGAAAAGAAAGTTGCACCCCAACCCTGGTGATGTAGCTTTATGGAACCCCAAGCGTTTAAGGCTGAGACTGGGCAAAGGACCTAGGGTACATCCCAAAGCCCTAGAGACAAAGACAGAAACACAGAATGTACAATGCAAAGAAGATTGTACATCAGATGATATATTTCAACCCAGATCAGTAATAATAGCAAGATTAAGGGCAAGGGCACAAGAAAGGAAGAGAAAAGAGCTGAACAAACCTGAGCAGTCTGAAAAAAAAGATGATTTCCCTTCAAATTAAATATACTTATACCGAGCATTAAAGAAATGCATAAGATAAGCAAAGGACAAGAAATACAATTGATAGCTTTGACATTGGCATTTTTCACCACTGTATTTCATTTATGAGCACAACTCTAGACCAAAAGAAAAGATGGATGGATTTTACTCATGTCTGTTCTCCATCTAATACTATTCCACTTAGACCCATAATGGAATGCTTAAGATGAGCAGTAGAAAACAAGCGTAGGCAAATTATTTGAAATAGAATGGGAGGTTGGATGGGAGATTGGGATGGAATTCCATTACTGCTCAAAATCATAGAAAATAAAGCCCAACGCATTTCAAACCAATAATGGGTCTTCATCAGGGGCAAAAAAGTTAAAAAAGGGGCAGAAAGAGGATAAACTTACAGCAGAAGTTATACCCCTTTCTCTGTGTTTGAAATTTGCACCCTTTTCGCACACCACGAGTCATAACAATGCCATTTCCAGCTGCAGACACTGTTGAACTGCATCAAAAGCGGAAATACGCTCCTGCGCATGCGCAAGACCGCGGTGGAACGTAATGCGTACCATCTATCCGCCATAGGCGGAAGTGCTCATCTGCGTATATGTAAAGACGCAGTGGAACACAATGCGTTCCATCTGCTCGTATTAGGCAGACTTACCCAAACCCTAAGCTAAAGCATATATTATACAATTGCCCAAAAGTGAAGTTTTCTTAAAAGCATTACACAATACCTGTCACCATACAAAGATATATAAGCAAAATAATCAACTGACAGAAATTATACAAAAATAAGAAAATGAACAAAATAAATATAGGATCACTTTTCCAGCTTCCAGTTGTCAAGATGTACATGATAGCCACATCTTAATAAAAGGATCAAGGCTAGCCAATTCATAATACCCACCAGGACTTTCTGAAAGAGAAAATACCAATAAGAGCAAAAAATACAAAAATAATATACATAATGGGAAAAAAACATTTCTTTGCATAAAAATAAACACAATGACAAAAAGTTCCCAAGAGGAGGAAAATCAATGTATCCGAATTAAGCACATTCTGGTTGATTCTTACATCATATTCCGTACTGAGCAGCAGGTTCGAATGACCTTTTTTGGATTTTTATTTTGAATTGTGCAATGTACTATTTTTTTCTATTGGACAGAAAGACAATTTGCACAGTGGCAATGCAGTTGCTGACTTCGATATTAGTCTCCCCATTGTATATCTCTTTCTTATCCGGTTGACCTCTGAAGCCTGTAGGTCCCCTGTCAGAACTGCCGCAGAAAGTTCCGGGGCCCCAAAAGGGCGTCGGTGAAGACCAGTGCTGACAGGGGTTCTCTTGCTTCATGGAAGAGGTCTACCTTCATAGACACATAGACATAGACAGTCCTTTTAACGTAGGAGAGTAGAAGAAATTGTTTCTTTTGTACAATTAAATTATAATAATCCCATCTGTTTTGGAAAATGATCACAGACTGAAATATGATCCCAGGACAGTGATCCCCAAACCCCGGTTTGCTTCGCTGAAAAATTTGGGAAATTACAGAAAAATACTCAAAACGGCAGAAAATTTGTGAAATGTGGGTGCAGGCTAGCAGTCTATATGGGGCTTCCAAATAGCCAATTACAGTCCTTATTGTAATTGGCTGAGAACTTTATTCTTGTGCAGCTCATCAACATTTAACATCTGAGTGTGGCTCACAATTACAACATTTTGGGGATCACTGCCCTAGGACCTAAGACTACAAAGGATATAGAACGAAAGGTAAAAATCACTGACTAACATTTTACCTTTCCTTCTCCAATAAACATTCTTCTTGTGTAGTGACCTATAGGATAGTGTAATTATTATCAAGAAGGCAAACATTTGGAATGTCTTTCAGGAGCCTAATGTATTTCATTAGGTGCATCAAATGCCAGTGTCACCATTGGCCATACAGCTTAAAACTAGCCAAAATGGCAGCTTGAGTATGTTTCCATTACAGGCCAGTAAAAATAAAGAGCAGCAGCAGAAAATAAGGCAGAGAAGATGTAAAAGAAGAACAGATCAGTGGTTAGCACTGCTGCCTTACAGAGGGTCTTAGGTCCAATTCCAGCCATGGTACTGGAATGGGCATTTCTATATTTTCCCTGTGCTTTCATAGATTTTTGGGGGGGTACTCCAGTTTTAAAAAACAGATTGGCAGTTTAATTGGCTCTTGGTAACACTGACCATAGATAGTGTAAATGTGACAGTGTGAGCTCCACTAGGGCAGGGAATGATGTATCATCACTATATAGTGTTGCTTAACATATCAGCATTATATAATTAAGAATAACTAAATCATCCCTGTGACTTGGTTTCCTTGGGACATTATCATTGTGTATATTCTTTACTTTTTGCTATTTTACCAACAATCTGTAATGTATTTTGTATTTACAAAATATTACCAGAGCCGTATTTTTTTCCATCATATGGGGTTTACCTTGACGTGGTATGGTGGCTTGGCAATTTTATGATCATAAACTCTCTTTTTTTAGCCTCTCTTTTGTATATTTGTATTTACTTTTAATTTAAGTAAATTGAGTTAATGGGGTTTCCCTTAATGTGGTATGGAGGCTTGGCAATTTTATGATCATAAACTTGTAACTAAAAACCCCTGTATAATGCTATTAAAAAGTATAAAAGCATTGTTAGTTTATATATAAATTGGTTCATATAGTATCCTGTCTAAATGAAATCATTATACAGTATCATATACAACGATAGCGCTCATCAACAGCCCTTATGAAAGTACAAGGGTTTGTATAAATATTTCTTTCTTGTCCCTCTCTGAGGATATTATTTCCTCTATTTATTTTATTTCTTCAACCCAGTTCTTTTTAGATTGTAAGTTATTTTGTGGAGTTACACTCTTTACCTCTCGTATTGGTTATTGGTTGCTTTTTATTATGTAATCTGCACTGATGGGCAAAATGTTTCACCAGGCATGGATTTGTGGCGAATTTCCACATTTCGCCATTGGCGGATTGTTTCGCGGAATGGATAAAAAAATTATTCTCTGAAAAATTTGCCCCACGTCCAAAAATTGTCGCGGGCGTCAAAAAGAATTGTCGCGGGTGTCAAAAGAATAGTTGCAGAGGCAAAATAAATAGCTGCGGCGTAAAAATAAATAGTCGCAGGCGTCAAAAGAATAGTCACGCGTCAAAAGAATAGTCGCCGGCGACAATTTTTTTTTTTTGTGCAACATTTTCGCCATTTCACAAATCTTTTGAAAGATTTGCGAATTTTTCAGTGAAGCGAAACGGGACACTCATCATAACTCACCACAGATTCACCCACCCTCTAGTCATTCCTATGGGATTTTTAGAAGGGTATTTATCAAGGGATAAAAGTTAGCATTCACCATTTGATAGATACGCTTCTCAAAATCCCATAGGAACGAATAGAGGGTGGGTGAATTCTCTAATCTTATACTTAAGTCTTTCTTTTAAAGTCTACTAAGAAATATTTCAACATTAAATAAACTCAATAAGATTGGGTGCCCGCCCACGTAGATGTTTAGTAGTCAGAATGACATCCCAAATGTTACCATGACTACTAATCTCATCAACCATTGCTATAATTTCTCAGCTGTTCGGCCACCCACCCACGTAGATTTATGCTAATTAGCATCACACCACAATTGTTACCATGACAACCTTATCAGTGGTTAGAGGTTATACTTAGGGGCCGATTCACTAAAGGTCGATAACGCTTATCGCATGCTTTTTTGCGTTAAAAAGCACGTGATAAATAAGTACCGATTCATCAAAGTCATTTCGCATGCGTTAAGACGCATATCACATGCGAACGCAGTTATTTCTATCACATTGCGGTAATTAGCGAATAGAAATAGTACTAACGCATGATTCACAAACACATATGAAGCATTAAACACGCTAAATATCACATTAGTCTGTGCGAATATTAACACCTACTTGGAGCAGGCGGTACTTAAAGGAAATTGCGGTTGGTGAGCTTTTGGCAACACAACATGGACTTTACAGTTGGATTTATTCAAGTTTGCAAGAACGCAACGCAAGAAAAACACTCATCACGAGTTAAATAACGCAAAGAACATCGCATCTTAATTATGACGCCTGTCCATTTAGTGAATTGAGCGTTAAGTCACAAATAATAAGAAGCAATAACATTTTTAACGCATGCTAAAAATAGCGCTCGTTTTATCGACCTTTAGTGAATCGGCCCCATAGTGTCAAGTTTCAAATCTGTTGGACCACCCATGTAGATTTATGCAAATTAGCATCACACCACCTCTGTTACCATGACAACCTTATCAGTTAATCAGCTAAGAACAGAGGTTGTCATGGTAACAGAGTCGGTTACCACGACAACCTTATCAGTTAATCAGCTAAGAACAGAGGTTGTCATGGTAACAGAGTCGGTTGCCACGACAACCTTATCAGTTAATCAGCTAAGAACAGAGTTTATGGCTTCACTGTCATTTGACATCTAGATGTCGACGGATGCAGTCACCTCTTAGAACACAGTGCTAAGTACACAGTGACCATCCATTTTCCTGACATATAGATCCAAGTGATATGGATCCAAACAAAAATACTAGTTCCCATTTGGGGAAAAGAAATCGTTTTAGACAACAGCTGAATACAGCAATGACTGTTTTTCAGAATGCCATTGCAAGAATCATTGGCATTTCATCAGGTACTAATCCTGTTGCAGCTCCAGTTGGAGCCAATGCTGGCGTTGTGACTGGTTCAGAGGCAACTCCAAGTGCCAGCTCCTCTGGGATAAAAAGAACTCGTTCCCGTTTAAAGGCAAAGCCAAGTACCAGCACTGCAAGAGCAGATACACAAGTTTCCTCATCTCCTGTGCCATCTACAAGCATGGCCAGCAGTTCAGAGGGAACTGGGAATATTGCTGGAATTCAATTACCAGCAACAGATACTAGAAATCCAAATATTAGTTCTTCTGTGGCACAGAAAGACAATTCTAGTCAACAGAAATATAACATTATTCAACCCAATCATTGTAATGTTCAAAATAATGCCACAGCCCCTCAGAATCCTTCTACTACAACCAGGGGAATATGTGAATATATAGAGCTAAGAGATAGGGAACGTGCCATTCAAGCACACCAGCAGCAGATTGCTCTACAACAACAAATGGAACATCTCAGACAGTTCCCATATGAAGATTCCCCTCTATTTAGGAACCCAATTCCTGAAACACGGAAAAGAAAGTTGCACCCCAACCCTGGTGATGTAGCTTTATGGAACCCCAAGCGTTTAAGGCTGAGACTGGGCAAAGGACCTAGGGTACATCCCAAAGCCCTAGAGACAAAGACAGAAACACAGAATGTACAATGCAAAGAAGATTGTACATCAGATGATATATTTCAACCCAGATCAGTAATAATAGCAAGATTAAGGGCAAGGGCACAAGAAAGGAAGAGAAAAGAGCTGAACAAACCTGAGCAGTCTGAAAAAAAAGATGATTTCCCTTCAAATTAAATGTACTTATACCGAGCATTAAAGAAATGCATAAGATAAGCAAAGGACAAGAAATACAATTGATAGCTTTGACATTGGCATTTTTCACCACTGTATTTCATTTATGAGCACAGTTCTAGACCAAAAGAAAAGATGGATGGATTTTACTCATGTCTGTTCTCCATCTAATACTATTCCACTTAGACCCATAATGGAATGCTTAAGATAAGCAGTAGAAAACAAGCGTAGGCAAATTATTTGAAACAGAATGGGAGGTTGGATGGGAGATTGGGATGGATTTCCATTACTGCTCAAAATCATAGAAAATAAAGTCCAACGCATTTCAAACCAATAATGGGTCTTCATCAGGGGCAAAAAAGTTAAAAAAGGGGCAGAAAGAGGATAAACTTACAGCAGAATTTATACCCCTTTCTCTGTGTTTGAAATTTGCACTTATTTCGCACACCACGAGTCATAACAATGCCATTTCCGGCTGCAGACACTGTTGAACCGCATCAAAAGCGGAAATACGCGTCTGCGCATGTGCAAGACCGCGGTGGAACGTAATGCGTTCCATCTATCCGCCATAGGCGGAAGTGCGCGTCTGCCGAAGGTGGAAGTGCTCATCAGCATATATGTAAAGACGCAGTGGAACACAATGCGTTCCATCTGCTCGTATTAGGCAGAATTACCCAAACCCTAAGCTAAAGCATATATTATACAATTGCTTTGACATTGCCATTTTTCACCACTGTATTTCATTTATGAGCACAACTCTAGACCAAAAGAAAAGATGGATGGATTTTACTCATGTCTGTTCTCCATCTAATACTATTCCACTTAGACCCATAATGGAATGCTTAAGATGAGCAGTAGAAAACAAGCGTAGGCAAATTATTTGAAATAGAATGGGAGGTTGGATGGGAGATTGGGATGGAATTCCATTACTGCTCAAAATCATAGAAAATAAAGCCCAACGCATTTCAAACCAATAATGGGTCTTCATCAGGGGCAAAAAAGTTAAAAAAGGGGCAGAAAGAGGATAAACTTACAGCAGACTTTATACCCCTTTCTCTGTGTTTGAAATTTGCACCCTTTTCGCACACCACGAGTCATAACAATGCCATTTCCAGCTGCAGACACTGTTGAACTGCATCAAAAGCGGAAATACGCTCCTGCGCATGCGCAAGACCGCGGTGGAAAGTAATGCGTACCATCTATCCGCCATAGGCGGAAGTGCTCATCTGCGTATATGTAAAGACGCAGTGGAACACAATGCGTTCCATCTGCTCGTATTAGGCAGACTTACCCAAACCCTAAGCTAAAGCATATATTATACAATTGCCCAAAAGTGAAGTTTTCTTAAAAGCATTACACAATACCTGTCACCATACAAAGATATATAAGCAAAATAATCAACTGACAGAAATTATACAAAAATAAGAAAATGAACAAAATAAATATAGGATCACTTTTCCAGCTTCCAGTTGTCAAGATGTACATGATAGCCACATCTTAATAAAAGGATCAAGGCTAGCCAGTTCATAATACCCACCAGGACTTTCTGAAAGAGAAAATACCAATAAGAGCAATTCTAGCTAGTCATGAGAAGTTTATCTCTGTGAAAGAAAAATACAAAAATAATATACATAATGGGAAAAAAACATTTCTTTGCATAAAAATAAACACAATGACAAAAAGTTCCCAAGAGGAGGAAAATCAATGTATCCGAATTAAGCACATACTGGTTGAGTCTTACATCATATTCCGTACTGAGCAGCAGGTTCGAATTACCTTTTTGGGATTTTTATTTTGAATTGTGCAATGTACTATTTTTTTCTATTGGACAGAAAGACAATTTGCACAGTGGCAATGCAGTTGCTGACTTCGATATTAGTCTCCCCATTGTATATCTCTTTCTTATCCGGTTGACCTCTGAAGCCTGTAGGTCCCCTGTCAGAACTGCCGCAGAAAGTTCCGGGGCCCCAAAAGGGCGTCGGTGAAGACCAGTGCTGACAGGGGTTCTCTTGCTTCATGGAAGAGGTCTACCTTCATAGACACATAGACATAGACAGTCCTTTTAACGTAGGAGAGTAGAAGAAATTGTTTCTTTTGTACAATTAAATTATAATAATCCCATCTGTTTTGGAAAATGATCACAGACTGAAATATGATCCCAGGACAGTGATCCCCAAACCCCGGTTTGCTTCGCTGAAAAATTTGGGAAATTACAGAAAAATACTCAAAACGGCAGAAAATTTGTGAAATGTGGGTGCAGGCTAGCAGTCTATATGGGGCTTCCAAATAGCCAATTACAGTCCTTATTGTAATTGGCTGAGAACTTTATTCTTGTGCAGCTCATCAACATTTAACATCTGAGTGTGGCTCACAATTACAACATTTTGGGGATCACTGCCCTAGGACTTAAGACTACAAAGGATATAGAACGAAAGGTAAAAATCACTGACTAACATTTCACCTTTCCTTCTCCAATAAACATTCTTCTTGTGTAGTGACCTATAGGATAGTGTAATTATTATCAAGAAGGCAAACATTTGGAATGTCTTTCAGGAGCCTAATGTATTTCATTAGGTGCATCAAATGCCAGTGTCACCATTGGCCATACAGCTTAAAACTAGCCAAAATGGCAGCTTGAGTATGTTTCCATTACAGGCCAGTAAAAATAAAGAGCAGCAGCAGAAAATAAGGCAGAGAAGATGTAAAAGAAGAACAGATCAGTGGTTAGCACTGCTGCCTTACAGAGGGTCTTAGGTCCAATTCCAGCCATGGTACTGGAATGGGCATTTCTATATTTTCCCTGTGCTTTCATAGATTTTTGGGGGGGTACTCCAGTTTTAAAAAACAGATTGGCAGTTTAATTGGCTCTTGGTAACACTGACCATAGATAGTGTAAATGTGACAGTGTGAGCTCCACTAGGGCAGGGAATGATGTATCATCACTATATAGTGTTGCTTAACATATCAGCATTATATAATTAAGAATAACTAAATCATCCCTGTGACTTGGTTTCCTTGGGACATTATCATTGTGTATATTCTTTACTTTTTGCTATTTTACCAACAATCTGTAATGTATTTTGTATTTACAAAATATTACCAGAGCCGTATTTTTTTCCATCATATGGGGTTTACCTTGACGTGGTATGGTGGCTTGGCAATTTTATGATCATAAACTCTCTTTTTTTAGCCTCTCTTTTGTATATTTGTATTTACTTTTAATTTAAGTAAATTGAGTTAATGGGGTTTCCCTTAATGTGGTATGGAGGCTTGGCAATTTTATGATCATAAACTTGTAACTAAAAACCCCTGTATAATGCTATTAAAAAGTATAAAAGCATTGTTAGTTTATATATAAATTGGTTCATATAGTATCCTGTCTAAATGAAATCATTATACAGTATCATATACAACGATAGCGCTCATCAACAGCCCTTATGAAAGTACAAGGGTTTGTATAAATATTTCTTTCTTGTCCCTCTCTGAGGATATTATTTCCTCTATTTATTTTATTTCTTCAACGCAGTTCTTTTTAGATTGTAAGTTATTTTGTGGAGTTACACTCTTTACCTCTCGTATTGGTTATTGGTTGCTTTTTATTATGTAATCTGCACTGATGGGCAAAATGTTTCACCAGGCATGGATTTGTGGCGAATTTCCACATTTCGCCATTGGCGGATTGTTTCGCGGAATGGATAAAAAAATTATTCTCTGAAAAATTTGCCCCACGTCCAAAAATTGTCGCGGGCGTCAAAAAGAATTGTCGCGGGTGTCAAAAGAATAGTTGCAGAGGCAAAATAAATAGCTGCGGCGTAAAAATAAATAGTCGCAGGCGTCAAAAGAATAGTCACGCGTCAAAAGAATAGTCGCCGGCGACAATTTTTTTTTTTTGTGCAACATTTTCGCCATTTCACAAATCTTTTGAAAGATTTGCGAATTTTTCAGTGAAGCGAAACGGGACACTCATCATAACTCACCACAGATTCACCCACCCTCTAGTCATTCCTATGGGATTTTTAGAAGGGTATTTATCAAGGGATAAAAGTTAGCATTCACCATTTGATAGATACGCTTCTCAAAATCCCATAGGAACGAATAGAGGGTGGGTGAATTCTCTAATCTTATACTTAAGTCTTTCTTTAAAGTCTACTAAGAAATATTTCAACATTAAATAAACTCAATAAGATTGGGTGCCCGCCCACGTAGATGTTTAGTAGTCAGAATGACATCCCAAATGTTACCATGACTACTAATCTCATCAACCATTGCTATAATTTCTCAGCTGTTCGGCCACCCACCCACGTAGATTTATGCTAATTAGCATCACACCACAATTGTTACCATGACAACCTTATCAGTGGTTAGAGGTTATACTTAGGGGCCGATTCACTAAAGGTCGATAACGCTTATCGCATGCTTTTTTGCGTTAAAAAGCACGTGATAAATAAGTACCGATTCATCAAAGTCATTTCGCATGCGTTAAGACGCATATCACATGCGAATAGAAATAGTACTAACGCATGATTCACAAACACATATGAAGCATTAAACACGCTAAATATCGCATTAGTCTGTGCGAATATTAACACCTACTTGGAGCAGGTGGTACTTAAAGAAAATTGCGGTTGGTGAGCTTTTGGCAACACAACATGGACTTTACAGTTGGATTTATTCAAGTTTGCAAGAACGCAACGCAAGAAAAACACTCATCACGAGTTAAATAACGCAAAGAACATCGCATCTTAATTATGACGCCTGTCCATTTAGTGAATTGAGCGTTAAGTCACAAATAATAAGAAGCAATAACATTTTTAACGCATGCTAAAAATAGCGCTCGTTTTATCGACCTTTAGTGAATCGGCCCCATAGTGTCAAGTTTCAAATCTGTTGGACCACCCATGTAGATTTATGCAAATTAGCATCACACCACCTCTGTTACCATGACAACCTTATCAGTTAATCAGCTAAGAACAGAGGTTGTCATGGTAACAGAGTCGGTTACCACGACAACCTTATCAGTTAATCAGCTAAGAACAGAGGTTGTCATGGTAACAGAGTCGGTTGCCACGACAACCTTATCAGTTAATCAGCTAAGAACAGAGTTTATGGCTTCACTGTCATTTGACATCTAGATGTCGACGGATGCAGTCACCTCTTAGAACACAGTGCTAAGTACACAGTGACCATCCATTTTCCTGACATATAGATCCAAGTGATATGGATCCAAACAAAAATACTAGTTCCCATTTGGGGAAAAGAAATCGTTTTAGACAACAGCTGAATACAGCAATGACTGTTTTTCAGAATGCCATTGCAAGAATCATTGGCATTTCATCAGGTACTAATCCTGTTGCAGCTCCAGTTGGAGCCAATGCTGGCGTTGTGACTGGTTCAGAGGCAACTCCAAGTGCCAGCTCCTCTGGGATAAAAAGAACTCGTTCCCGTTTAAAGGCAAAGCCAAGTACCAGCACTGCAAGAGCAGATACACAAGTTTCCTCATCTCCTGTGCCATCTACAAGCATGGCCAGCAGTTCAGAGGGAACTGGGAATATTGCTGGAATTCAATTACCAGCAACAGATACTAGAAATCCAAATATTAGTTCTTCTGTGGCACAGAAAGACAATTCTAGTCAACAGAAATATAACATTATTCAACCCAATCATTGTAATGTTCAAAATAATGCCACAGCCCCTCAGAATCCTTCTACTACAACCAGGGGAATATATGAATATATAGAGCTAAGAGATAGGGAACGTGCCATTCAAGCACACCAGCAGCAGATTGCTCTACAACAACAAATGGAACATCTCAGACAGTTCCCATATGAAGATTCCCCTCTATTTAGGAACCCAATTCCTGAAACACGGAAAAGAAAGTTGCACCCCAACCCTGGTGATGTAGCTTTATGGAACCCCAAGCGTTTAAGGCTGAGACTGGGCAAAGGACCTAGGGTACATCCCAAAGCCCTAGAGACAAAGACAGAAACACAGAATGTACAATGCAAAGAAGATTGTACATCAGATGATATATTTCAACCCAGATCAGTAATAATAGCAAGATTAAGGGCAAGGGCACAAGAAAGGAAGAGAAAAGAGCTGAACAAACCTGAGCAGTCTGAAAAAAAAGATGATTTCCCTTCAAATTAAATGTACTTATACCGAGCATTAAAGAAATGCATAAGATAAGCAAAGGACAAGAAATACAATTGATAGCTTTGACATTGGCATTTTTCACCACTGTATTTCATTTATGAGCACAACTCTAGACCAAAAGAAAAGATGGATGGATTTTACTCATGTCTGTTCTCCATCTAATACTATTCCACTTAGACCCATAATGGAATGCTTAAGATGAGCAGTAGAAAACAAGCGTAGGCAAATTATTTGAAATAGAATGGGAGGTTGGATGGGAGATTGGGATGGAATTCCATTACTGCTCAAAATCATAGAAAATAAAGCCCAACGCATTTCAAACCAATAATGGGTCTTCATCAGGGGCAAAAAAGTTAAAAAAGGGGCAGAAAGAGGATAAACTTACAGCAGAATTTATACCCCTTTCTCTGTGTTTGAAATTTGCACTTATTTCGCACACCACGAGTCATAACAATGCCATTTCCGGCTGCAGACACTGTTGAACCGCATCAAAAGCGGAAATACGCGTCTGCGCATGTGCAAGACCGCGGTGGAACGTTTATGGCCACAACTCTAGACCAAAAGAAAAGATGGATGGATTTTACTCATGTCTGTTCTCCATCTAATACTATTCCACTTAGACCCATAATGAATGCTTAAGATGAGCAGTAGAAAACAAGCGTAGGCAAATTATTTGAAATAGAATGGGAGGTTGGATGGGAGATTGGGATGAATTCCATTACTGCTCAAAATCATAGAAAATAAAGCCCAACGCATTTCAAACCAATAATGGGTCTTCATCAGGGGCAAAAAAGTTAAAAAAGGGCAGAAGAGGATAAACTTACAGCAGAAGTTATTACCCCTTTCTCTGTGTTTGAAATTTGCACCCTTTTCGCACACCACGAGTCATAACAATGCCATTTCCAGCTGCAGACACTGTTGAACTGCATCAAAAGCGGAAATACGCTCCTGCGCATGCGCAAGACCGCGGTGGAACGTAATGCGTACCATCTATCCGCCATAGGCGGAAGTGCTCATCTGCGTATATGTAAAGACGCAGTGGAACACAATGCGTTCCATCTGCTCGTATTAGGCAGACTTACCCAAACCCTAAGCTAAAGCATATATTATACAATTGCCCAAAAGTGAAGTTTTCTTAAAAGCATTACACAATACCTGTCACCATACAAAGATATATAAGCAAAATAATCAACTGACAGAAATTATACAAAAATAAGAAAATGAACAAAATAAATATAGGATCACTTTTCCAGCTTCCAGTTGTCAAGATGTACATGATAGCCACATCTTAATAAAAGGATCAAGGCTAGCCAGTTCATAATACCCACCAGGACTTTCTGAAAGAGAAAATACCAATAAGAGCAATTCTAGCTAGTCATGAGAAGTTTATCTCTGTGAAAGAAAATACAAAATAATATACATAATGGGAAAAAAACATTTCTTTGCATAAAAATAAACACAATGACAAAAAGTTCCCAAGAGGAGGAAAATCAATGTATCCGAATTAAGCACATTCTGGTTGATTCTTACATCATATTCCGTACTGAGCAGCAGGTTCGAATTACCTTTTTTGGGATTTTTATTTTGAATTGTGCAATGTACTATTTTTTTCTATTGGACAGAAAGACAATTTGCACAGTGGCAATGCAGTTGCTGACTTCGATATTAGTCTCCCCATTGTATATCTCTTTCTTATCCGGTTGACCTCTGAAGCCTGTAGGTCCCCTGTCAGAACTGCCGCAGAAAGTTCCGGGGCCCCAAAAGGGCGTCGGTGAAGACCAGTGCTGACAGGGGTTCTCTTGCTTCATGGAAGAGGTCTACCTTCATAGACACATAGACATAGACAGTCCTTTTAACGTAGGAGAGTAGAAGAAATTGTTTCTTTTGTACAATTAAATTATAATAATCCCATCTGTTTTGGAAAATGATCACAGACTGAAATATGATCCCAGGACAGTGATCCCCAAACCCCGGTTTGCTTCGCTGAAAAATTTGGGAAATTACAGAAAAATACTCAAAACGGCAGAAAATTTGTGAAATGTGGGTGCAGGCTAGCAGTCTATATGGGGCTTCCAAATAGCCAATTACAGTCCTTATTGTAATTGGCTGAGAACTTTATTCTTGTGCAGCTCATCAACATTTAACATCTGAGTGTGGCTCACAATTACAACATTTTGGGGATCACTGCCCTAGGACCTAAGACTACAAAGGATATAGAACGAAAGGTAAAAATCACTGACTAACATTTCACCTTTCCTTCTCCAATAAACATTCTTCTTGTGTAGTGACCTATAGGATAGTGTAATTATTATCAAGAAGGCAAACATTTGGAATGTCTTTCAGGAGCCTAATGTATTTCATTAGGTGCATCAAATGCCAGTGTCACCATTGGCCATACAGCTTAAAACTAGCCAAAATGGCAGCTTGAGTATGTTTCCATTACAGGCCAGTAAAAATAAAGAGCAGCAGCAGAAAATAAGGCAGAGGGTCTTAGGTCCAATTCCAGCCATGGTACTGGAATGGGCATTTCTATATTTTCCCTGTGCTTTCATAGATTTTTGGGGGGGTACTCCAGTTTTAAAAAACAGATTGGCAGTTTAATTGGCTCTTGGTAACACTGACCATAGATAGTGTAAATGTGACAGTGTGAGCTCCACTAGGGCAGGGAATGATGTATCATCACTATATAGTGTTGCTTAACATATCAGCATTATATAATTAAGAATAACTAAATCATCCCTGTGACTTGGTTTCCTTGGGACATTATCATTGTGTATATTCTTTACTTTTTGCTATTTTACCAACAATCTGTAATGTATTTTGTATTTACAAAATATTACCAGAGCCGTATTTTTTTCCATCATATGGGGTTTACCTTGACGTGGTATGGTGGCTTGGCAATTTTATGATCATAAACTCTCTTTTTTTAGCCTCTCTTTTGTATATTTGTATTTACTTTTAATTTAAGTAAATTGAGTAAATGGGGTTTCCCTTAATGTGGTATGGAGGCTTGGCAATTTTATGATCATAAACTTGTAACTAAAAACCCCTGTATAATGCTATTAAAAAGTATAAAAGCATTGTTAGGTTATATATAAATTGGTTCATATAGTATCCTGGCTAAATGAAATCATTATACAGTATCATATACAACGATAGCGCTCATCAACAGCCCTTATGAAAGTATAAGGGTTTGTATAAATGTTTCTTTCTTGTCCCTCTCTGAGGATATTATTTCCTCTATTTATTTTATTTCTTCAACGCAGTTCTTTTTAGATTGTAAGTTATTTTGTGGAGTTACACTCTTTACCTCTCGTATTGGTTATTGGTTGCTTTTTATTATGTAATCTGCACTGATGGGCAAAATGTTTCACCAGGCATGGATTTGTGGCGAATTTCCACATTTCGCCATTGGCGGATTGTTTCGCGGAATGGATAAAAAAATTATTCTCTGAAAAATTTGCCCCACGTCCAAAAATTGTCGCGGGCGTCAAAAAGAATTGTCGCGGGTGTCAAAAGAATAGTTGCAGAGGCAAAATAAATAGCTGTGGCGTAAAAATAAATAGTCGCAGGCGTCAAAAGAATAGTCACGCGTCAAAAGAATAGTCGCGGCATCAAAATAAATAGTCGCGCGTCAAAAGAATAGTCATGCGTCAAAAGAATAGTCACAGCGTCAAAAAAACTAGTCGCAGGTGTCAAAAGAATAGTCACGCGTCAAAAGAATAGTCGCAGCGTCAAAATAAATAGGCGCACATCAAAAGAATAGTCACGCGTCAAAAGAATAGTCGCAGCATCAAAATAAACAGTCGCGCGTCAGAGGAACAGTCGCGAGCAAAATAAATAGTCGTGCGTCAAAAGAATAGTCACGCGTCAAAAGAATAGTCGCAGCATTAAAATAAACAGTCGCGCGTCAGAGGAACAGTCGCGGGCAAAATAAATAGTCGTGCGTCAAAAGAATAGTCACGCGTCAAAAGAATAGTCGCAGCATCAAAATAAACAGTCGCGCGTCAGCGGAACAGTCACGGGCAAAATAAATAGTTGTGCGTCAAAAGAATAGTCACGCGTCAAAAGAATAGTCACAGCATCAAAATAAACAGTCGCGCGTCAGAGGAACAGTCGCGGGCAACAATTTTTTTTTACGTGCGACACTTTGGGCATTTTGCTAATTTTACGCCGTTTCAGCAAAGCGTAACGGGACAGATTCGCTCATCACTAGTAATCTGTTCAATATATGCACCCATTTGTTGTACGGTACTGCAGAAGATACATGTTATTACATATAATAATAATGAAGGTACTATATTTCTTCCAGGGGCAGGACATTGCTATTCTGCCCATTATTAAAATACAAGTCATGACTTTTCCACCTTCTCATCATATCATCTTCACCTTTCTGATACCTTTGGATGGGGCATCTTTACCATTTAGAAGCAATGTAAACCATTTTGGCCATTCTGCTTCAGAAAAGGATTTTCCTAAACTTCGCCTGTATTTCATTTCTTCTACCACAGATATTATTAATAAAACTGTAATAAAACCATGTATTTCAGTTTTCCCAAAATCTGCTAGTACACAATGTAGTTATATTTGATTTCTTGTAGCATTTTTGAGATGACTGTGCCTGAGATTATTTAAAAAATTCGGATTTTGTTTTTTTTTAACCTTGAAACTTCAACCTTTATTGCAGTGAGGTTTAAATGGCAATATGTATGATATAAGAAGATCAATAGATATATATTTAACATATATAAGATATAAATACATATATAAATATATATATATAGTAAATATAAATACAGTACTGGTTATGAACATGCAATGCACTGAGGGAAAGAGTTAAACAGCACTGAGTTTGGTACTTCTCTTTGTTCTGCTTTTGAGGGGAAACAATTCCTTCTTGACTCCAAGATGGCAATCGGACCAGTCCCTGAATCAGCTTGTATTAAGAGCTTTTTTTAGATTTAACTAGTGACCTTCACAGTTAAGGGGCCTGATTCACTAAAGTGCGATAAAAATTATTGCATGCTTTTTTGCGTTAAAAAATGCAAAATAATTTGTGCGCGATTCACCATAGTATTATCCTGTGAGAAAAATCGCCATTTCGCATGGGTTATTTCTCGCACTAGTTTTACCGCATGCGTTAATTTCTGCGCTGAAAAGAATACGATCGCATTATTCACTATAACTTTTGCGCGCTAAATATCGCATTCGGCTATGCGAAAATTAACACCTACTACAGGCAGGCGAAAAATTATACAAAAGTACAGTAAATGATTTTTTGCAATAAAATATGGACTTACAGTGTTATTTATTCAAGTTTGTGTTTCCCCTAGAGTGACGCAGCCGCCAGTTTGCAGGGAAATGTTCATTTTTAATACAGTAATTTTCCGCAAGTATTGGCGTGTATGGCTAACATGGCGTGCGTTCATTTGCGCGACTATTTATATTTGGCTACAAGTAATGAAATGTTTCGCCAGGCATGGATTCGCAGCAAATTTTTGGACGTGCGTTGAATTTTTTTGCGGCGGATTTTTTCCTGCGTTTCGCAAAACAATCCGCCAATGGCAAATCGCATGAAAAAATTCGCCACGCAAAAATTCACCGCACATCCAAAAATTTATACAAGCGTCAAAAAATAATAGTCACAGCAACAATTTTTTTGCCCGCACAACATTTTTGCCGTTTCGTGGATCTTTCGAAAGATTTGCTAATTTTTCACGAAAGAAACCAGAACACATTTGCTCATCACTAGTGGCTACTATTTATAAGCATCTACTATTTATATGCTACTATTTATATGTGGCTAATATTTATATACACCATTCATATGCGGTGACTATTCACGGGCGTAATTTAGCGCATGTACCAGCAAATACCGCATTGAAATAGTCTTCGCGAGTTAAATAACGTGTGCAATATCGCGCGTAAAAAAGCGCGAGTATGCTTATAGTGAATCGTGCGATAAATCGCCAAAATTAAGCCGCGGTAAAAATTTTAGCGCACAATAAAAATAGCGCCCTTTAGTGAATCAGGCCCAAGATGTCTTGTCTATGTACAAAAAGGGCATCAATGAAATATGACTAAATAGTCATTATTAACTAAAACCACCAGCTTAAGTAAACATGTATAGTTTTGTGTCTTGCTATAGAAAGTCACATTTACCTATTTTAAATTCTTCAGAAAGTATAGTTTCCACATATCCATGCTTTATGGGTTTACCTTACTCTATGGTGGCCTTTACAACAAGCATAAAAGAGCCAACCATAAAAATTCCCATTATTTTATCCTCTTACACTACCTACCTGTTTAACATGGTAATGTCTTTGTTGCTAACTATAATTACACATTCTCTCTTAACCTCTCATATGTTATGTTTAGGCTGTTGGTTTGAATTCTCTTAAAAGGATACTGTCATGATTTTTATGGTGTAGTTTTATTCATACTAGCAAATAATTTACTCTAGTATGTTATTCTTGAACCAACAAATATATTTTGTTGTTGTTGTAATATTGGTGTGTAGGCGCCAACTCAGTGCATTGTGCCTGAGTCTGAGCTTTCAGAAGGAGCCAGCGCTACACATTAGAACTGCTTTCAGCTAACCTATTGTTTCTCCTACTCCCATGTAACTGGAGGAGTCCCAAGCCGGACTTGGATTTGTTACTATTGAGTGCTATTCTCATATCTACTGTTTTGTACTAACATCCAAGTATGTGCACAACATTGTATGCTGTGTGAGCAATGTTACATGTAGGCAGTACTTATTATCACACAAGCCCCAATACCA
The DNA here is from genome assembly GCF_000004195.4 of Xenopus tropicalis. Classification (NCBI taxonomy): domain Eukaryota; kingdom Metazoa; phylum Chordata; class Amphibia; order Anura; family Pipidae; genus Xenopus; species Xenopus tropicalis. The sequence continues at coordinate 196,124,452 of NC_030677.2, read as the reverse complement.
TCAGTGAAAAAGGACTGCCTTTTGTACAAGCCGCTTATTCCTGGTGTTTTACCAACCCATAACAGTTCCCTCTGACAACTGGATGGGTATCCCCTTTGTCTTCTGAACATCCTGAGCCCTGCCATACTGAAATCTATACTCTGGCTACTCTCTATTCTCCATACCTTTTGCAATGTTCCCTAATTTACACTTACTTGACATTCATTAAATTAATTAAATCTGTATGTGAGTGTATAATTATCTATCCACTCACATACAGACCCATACTGACCTATCTATCCACTCACATACAGACCCACACTGACCTATCTATACACTCACATACAGACCCATACTGACCTATCTATCCACTCACATACAGACCCATACTGACCTATCTATCCACTCACATACAGACCCACACTGACCTATCTATACACTCACATACAGACCCATACTGACCTATCTATCCACTCACATACAGACCCATACTGACCTATCTATCCACTCACATACAGACCCATACTGACCTATCTATCCACTCACATACAGACCCATACTGACCTATCTATCCACTCACATACAGACCCATACTGACCTATCTATCCACTCACATACAGACCCATACTGACCTATCTATCCACTCACATACAGACCCACACTGACCTATCTATCCACTCACATACAGACCCATACTGACCTATCTATCCACTCACATACAGACCCATACTGACCTATCTATCCACTCACATACAGACCCATACTGACCTATCTATCCACTCACATACAGACCCACACTGACCTATCTATCCACTCACATACAGACCCACACTGACCTATCTATACACTCACATACAGACCCACACTGACCTATCTATACACTCACATACAGACCCACACTGACCTATCTATCCACTCACATACAGACCCACACTGACCTATATATACACTCACATACAGACCCACACTGACCTATCTATCCACTCACATACAGACCCATACTGACCTATCTATCCACTCACATACAGACCCACACTGACCTATCTATCCACTCACATACAGACCCACACTGACCTATCTATCCACTCACATACAGACCCATACTGACCTATCTATCCACTCACATACAGACCCACACTGACCTATCTATACACTCACATACAGACCCATACTGACCTATCTATCCACTCACATACAGACCCACACTGACCTATCTATACACTCACATACAGACCCACACTGACCTATCTATCCACTCACATACAGACCCACACTGACCTATCCATCCACTCACATACAGACCCACACTGACCTATCTATCCACTCACATACAGACCCACACTGACCTATCTATCCACTCACATACAGACCCATACTGACCTATCTATCCACTCACATACAGACCCACACTGACCTATCTATCCACTCACATACAGACCCATACTGACCTATCTATCCACTCACATACAGATCCACACTGACCTATCTATCCACTCACATACAGACCCACACTGACCTATCTATCCACTCACATACAGACCCATACTGACCTATCTATCCACTCACATACAGACCCACACTGACCTATCTATACACTCACATACAGACCCACACTGACCTATCTATCCACTCACATACAGACCCACACTGACTTATCTATCCACTCACATACAGACCCATACTGACCTATCTATCCACTCACATACAGACCCATACTGACCTATCTATCCACTCACATACAGACCCACACTGACCTATCTATCCACTCACATACAGACCCACACTGACCTATCTATCCACTCACATACAGACCCATACTGACCTATCTATCCACTCACATACAGACCCATACTGACCTATCTATACACTCACATACAGACCCATACTGACTTAACTATCCACTCACATACAGACCCATACTGACCTATCTATACACTCACATACAGACCCATACTGACCTATCTATACACTCACATACAGACCCACACTGACCTATCCACTCACATACAGACCCATACTTACCTATCTATACACTCACATACAGACCCATACTGACCTATCTATCCACTCACATACAGACCCACACTGACCTATCTATCCACTCACATACAGACCCACACTGACCTATCTATACACTCACATACAGACCCACACTGACCTATCTATACACTCACATACAGACCCACACTGACTTATCTATACACTCACATACAGACCCACACTGACCTATCTATACACTCACATACAGACCCATACTTACCTATCTATACACTCACATACAGACCCATACTGACCTATCTATACACTCACATACAGACCCACACTGACCTATCTATACACTCACATACAGACCCACACTGACCTATCTATACACTCACATACAGACCCACACTGACCTATCTATACACTCACATACAGACCCATACTTACCTATCTATACACTCACATACAGACCCATACTGACCTATCTATACACTCACATACAGACCCACACTGACCTATCTATACACTCACATACAGACCCATACTTACCTATCTATACACTCACATACAGACCCACACTGACCTATCTATACACTCACATACAGACCCATACTTACCTATCTATACACTCACATACAGACCCATACTTACCTATCTATACACTCACATACAGACCCATACTGACCTATCTATACACTCACATACAGACCCACACTGACCTATCTATCCACTCACATACAGACCCATACTGACCTATCTATACACTCACATACAGACCCACACTGACCTATCTATACACTCACATACAGACCCATACTTACCTATCTATACACTCACATACAGACCCATACTGACCTATCTATACACTCACATACAGACCCACACTGACCTATCTATCCACTCACATACAGACCCATACTGACCTATCTATACACTCACATACAGACCCACACTGACCTATCTATACACTCACATACAGACCCACACTGACCTATCTATACACTCACATACAGACCCACACTGACCTATCTATACACTCACATACAGACCCACACTGACCTATCTATACACTCACATACAGACCCATACTTACCTATCTATACACTCACATACAGACCCATACTTACCTATCTATACACTCACATACAGACCCATACTGACCTATCTATACACTCACATACAGACCCACACTGACCTATCTATCCACTCACATACAGACCCATACTGACCTATCTATCCACTCACATACAGACCCATACTGACCTATCTATACACTCACATACAGACCCATACTGACTTAACTATCCACTCACATACAGACCCATACTGACCTATCTATACACTCACATACAGACCCATACTGACCTATCTATACACTCACATACAGACCCACACTGACCTATCCACTCACATACAGACCCATACTTACCTATCTATACACTCACATACAGACCCATACTGACCTATCTATCCACTCACATACAGACCCACACTGACCTATCTATCCACTCACATACAGACCCACACTGACCTATCTATACACTCACATACAGACCCACACTGACCTATCTATACACTCACATACAGACCCACACTGACTTATCTATACACTCACATACAGACCCACACTGACCTATCTATACACTCACATACAGACCCATACTTACCTATCTATACACTCACATACAGACCCATACTGACCTATCTATACACTCACATACAGACCCACACTGACCTATCTATACACTCACATACAGACCCACACTGACCTATCTATACACTCACATACAGACCCACACTGACCTATCTATACACTCACATACAGACCCATACTTACCTATCTATACACTCACATACAGACCCATACTGACCTATCTATACACTCACATACAGACCCACACTGACCTATCTATACACTCACATACAGACCCATACTTACCTATCTATACACTCACATACAGACCCACACTGACCTATCTATACACTCACATACAGACCCATACTTACCTATCTATACACTCACATACAGACCCATACTTACCTATCTATACACTCACATACAGACCCATACTGACCTATCTATACACTCACATACAGACCCACACTGACCTATCTATCCACTCACATACAGACCCATACTGACCTATCTATACACTCACATACAGACCCACACTGACCTATCTATACACTCACATACAGACCCATACTTACCTATCTATACACTCACATACAGACCCATACTGACCTATCTATACACTCACATACAGACCCACACTGACCTATCTATCCACTCACATACAGACCCATACTGACCTATCTATACACTCACATACAGACCCACACTGACCTATCTATACACTCACATACAGACCCACACTGACCTATCTATACACTCACATACAGACCCACACTGACCTATCTATACACTCACATACAGACCCACACTGACCTATCTATACACTCACATACAGACCCATACTTACCTATCTATACACTCACATACAGACCCATACTTACCTATCTATACACTCACATACAGACCCATACTGACCTATCTATACACTCACATACAGACCCACACTGACCTATCTATCCACTCACATACAGACCCATACTGACCTATCTATACACTCACATACAGACCCACACTGACCTATCTATACACTCACATACAGACCCACACTGACCTATCTATACACTCACATACAGACCCACACTGACCTATCTATACACTCACATACAGACCCACACTGACCTATCTATACACTCACATACAGACCCATACTTACCTATCTATACACTCACATACAGACCCATACTTACCTATCTATACACTCACATACAGACCCACACTGACCTATCTATACACTCACATACAGACCCATACTGACCTATCTATTCACTCACATACAGACCCATACTTACCTATCTATACACTCACATACAGACCCATACTGACCTATCTATCCACTCACATACAGACCCATACTTACCTATCTATACACTCACATACAGACCCATACTGACCTATCTATCCACTCACATACAGACCCACACTGACCTATCTATCCACTCACATACAGACCCACACTGACCTATCTATCCACTCACATACAGACCCACACTGACCTATCTATCCACTCACATACAGACCCATACTTACCTATCTATACACTCACATACAGATCCATACTTACCTATCTATACACTCACATACAGACCCATACTGACCTATCTATACACTCACATACAGACCCATACTGACCTATCTATACACTCACATACAGACCCACACTGACCTATCTATACACTCACATACAGACCCACACTGACCTATCTATCCACTCACATACAGACCCATACTGACCTATCTATCCACTCACATACAGACCCATACTGACCTATCTATCCACTCACATACAGACCCATACTGACCTATCTATCCACTCACATACAGACCCATACTGACCTATCTATCCACTCACATACAGACCCATACTGACCTATCTATCCACTCACATACAGACCCATACTTACCTATCTATACACTCACATACAGATCCATACTTACCTATCTATACACTCACATACAGACCCATACTGACCTATCTATCCACTCACATACAGACCCACACTGACCTATCTATCCACTCACATACAGACCCATACTGACCTATCTATCCACTCACATACAGACCCATCATCTTCTACTATCATCATTTTGTGTCACTGTTGCATTCTTGTTCTGCTGCCACTGTTTTGAAGTACTCTTGCTCTACTAGATTTCTTATACCCTAATTTTTCTACATGACACTACCCCTTTGTTTGCCCCACTTAGGGCAATAAAAATTATTTTCCTACTGACAACATCTTGGCCTACTGTTGCCATCTCCTATCACCATCTTGTATTTTTGTTAGGTAACCATCCACTGTAACTTGTTCTGTAACCACTATCTACTGTCTTCAAATGCTGTCGTCAACTTGCTCTCCTAGGCTTGTTATTCCCCACTTTTCACTCTATTCCATGGTCCCTGGTGACTGGGAAGGGGAGTTCTGTTTATGTTGGTTATGGTGGGATTGTGCAGGGGTTTGTGACAGGAGTGGAGGCCTCCCAGACACTCCAGTCTGACACACTTGGGGGCTGTTAGGCTATATAATAAGAGGTTTGAGGGAGTAATACAGCCACTGTAAGTAATACAGCATCTTGTAGACTGTACCAAACTGAAATATTTTAATTAAATGAAAAGAAAACTGTAAAGAGACAGGTAGTTATGATAATTCAGGGTCTAAATCCCAAATTCTCCCATAATACACTGCAAGAGGGGCAGCCAGCAGCATCAAATCACATATAGGACTAAGAACGGGACAGGACTGAGGAAAGGGTAAGTTAGATCAGCCTTAAATAATTATAAACCCAGCATTGCCCTTGATTAATTTAATAGGTCAGAGTTTGCCTTGACCGGTGTAGTGCAGCTATAAATATGAAGCCAAGTGTCTGGTTGCTAAATATAACATTTAATAAATGCTGTTTGTCCTTTACTGGCAGCTGCCATCAATGCAGGACGTAGATAGAGCCAATGGCTGAACAAACACAATGAAATAAAGTAGAAGATATTGCACCCAGGCAGGTACTGTCCAGTGACACTGGCACAATAACAATGCAAAATGTGCTGCCTGTCATTTAGGCACTGAAAAATGAACGTATTCATGGAAACCAGGGTGCGCCGCTGCCAGGGTGTTCTTGCTTGTGTCATTTTGCACTTTAGGCCGAGGACTGTAAGTGCTTCTGTTCTAAATGTGCTCTGCCAAGCACTGTCATATTGCCTCGTTCATATACTCTCGTTATTCTGAAATGAGAGCGCTCCAAATGTGCTAGGGCTCTGTTAAATTCAGTCTTAGAATAAACAGGAAAATTTATAGCTTCTCTATAATCAGAGATTTGTATCAAGCAAGGTTTTGGCAGCAGTGGCTGTTGGTAGGAAGCTGGATGTTGTAGTTCAGCAACATCAGATGATCTTCCTAGGACACAGCAAATAACTGTTTATTAAGGAAATGTATTAATTGCAAATGTGTGTGTAACAAGGGAAGATGAACCACTTAGGTTGGCCTTTTCTGTAGGAAAGAATACGGGTTTTGCACACTGACTTCATACACACTGTACAGTTATTTTATGGCAGCCATTGCTTCTTTAAAACAAGAGTTAACTTCCTATGCAACAGACTCTTAGATGTCACTTCAAGATGGTACAAAATACAATTTTGTTATTTTGGTACAGGTATGGGATTCCTTATCTGGAAAACCTGTTATCCGGAAAGCTCTGAATTTTAAGAATCTCTCATAGACTTAGTTTTAATCAAATTAATGAATTTATAATGATTTCCTTTTTCTCTGTAATAATAAAACAGTACCTGTGCTTGATCCCAACTAAGATATAATTACCCCTTATTGGGGGCAGAACAGCCCTATTGGGTTTATTTAATGGTTAAATGATTCCCTTTTCTCTGTAATAATAAAACAGTACCTGTACTTGATCCCAACTAAGATATAATTACCCCTTATTGGGGACAGAACAGCCCTATTGGGTTTATTTCATGGTTAAATGATTTCCTTTTCTCTGTAATAATAAAACAGTACCTGTACTTGATCCCAACTAAGATATAATTACCCCTTATTGGGGGAAGAACAGCCCTATTGGGTTTATTTCATGATTAAATGATTCCCTTTTCTCTGTAATAATAAAACAGTACCTGTACTTGATCCCAACTAAGATATAATTACCCCTTATTGGGGGCAGAACAGCCCTATTGGGTTTATTTCATGGTTAAATGATTCCCTTTTCTCTGTAATAATAAAACAGTACCTGTACTTGATCCCAAACAATATATAAATAATCCTTATTGGAGGCAAAACAATCCTATTGGGTTTAATTTAAATGTAAGATGGACTATATGAATCACCTTCCAAGAGACTGTGATTGATCTAATAGCTACCACACACAGGGATCAAAGTTAACCTTAAATGTGGTACAGGACATAGTGACAGCACCCCATGGCATAATATGTCCCAGCATTCATTTCCATCAAAAGAAAAGTGTGATTACAATCTATGAAACTGGAATGACAATGGTGGGATGCAATGAGCCCACTAAGCCCTATGCCTGCATAAAATTGTTTTTATCTGTAAAAAACAATACATCATCTGTAACACTGATTCCCAACCTGGGGTGGGGCAGCTGTGGCTGATCAATACCCATAATGGAAGGAGTCATAGTTCCGCAGCTGGTGTGCATCTCTGCAGTCCATAAGCCTGTATGGTTGCTCTCAGTTTCAGGGAAGGACTGAAAACTCAACTAAAGTAGGTGTTTCAGGACAGATCTATATAAGAAATTACCTAATTGCACGCTAGATTTTTGAGAATGATATTGAAAATAATATGTTCTTCATTTATTAGGTTAGAGAGGTAATTGTAGGGTCAAAAACAAGGTGTGGTGAGTGAAAAGTCTTTAACTCGTTAAGAAAGTGTGGGTGGAACCTAATCATAGTCTTTACAATGTGCTATGTAACGTTGCAGTACTGTACTATTCAAATGCAAAATTAATTTGAGAAGTATTATATTTATAAAAAGATGATTTGCCCCACTATTCCATTGGAGTGTGTAATATACACAGTGAGTAATGGGAACCATGCACGATGCATGATCAGTGGTTTTTATATTTCCCATAAGGAAGCTCTGGCTTACGTCATGAAGATGCCTCAATATCCCATCATTAGTCTTGCTGACCCTTGGGGGATTGTTTCATTACTGTAGGTGTCTAAATTACATTTCAAAGCCTTTGGGTGGGTAATCAGATCAGTTGAAAAATGGCACACATGTAATTTATATACTGAATGATACAGAAAAGAAAGAAAGAAAAACTGTGAAAAACATAGGGGCTGATTTACTAACCCACGAATCCGACCCGAATTGGAAAAGTTCCGACTTGAAAACGAACATTTTGCGACTTTTTCGTATTTGTTGCGATTTTTTCGGCTTCTTTACGAATTTTTCGTTACCAATACGATTTTTGCGTAAAAACGCGAGTTTTTCGTAGCCATTACGAAAGTTGCGTAAAATCTGGCGATTTTTCGTAGCGTTAAAACTTGCGAAAAAAGTTGCGCTTTTTTCGTAGCGTTAAAACTTACGCGAAACTTTGCACCTTTTAAGTTTTAACGCTACGAAAAAGGCGCAACTTTTCGCGTAAGTTTTAACACTACGAAAAAAGCGCAACTTTTTATGCAACTTTCGTAATGGCTACGAAAAACTCGCATTTTTACGCAAAAATCGTATTGGTAACGAAAAATTCGTAAAGAAGCCGAAAAAATCGCAAAAAATACGAAAAAATCGCAAAATACCGATCATTACGAAAAAAACGCAATCGGACTCATTTCGACCCGTTCGTGGGTAAGTAAATCAGCCCCATAGTGTTGTTTAGAATTATTACTGAAAACTAGGCCCCTTTTGAGTTATGGGCCTGCCAAGCTGGTGATAGGTCCAATAGTTTGTGGTAGAAACCCCCTTTTATAGCTTGTATAAGGGCATGTACCTATATGAATTTGCTCATTCACTTGTCATGCAATGTTCAATAGGTTCCACCCCATAGCGCAGCATGGTGTCTTAGTTATTGCTGAGGGTCTGGACACACACAGCAACATGGATCCATGTTAAATAGTAGATTCATGATAACTCAAAGGGTTAGATTTATTAAAATGTGACTTTAGAGGTCTCTAATGAAAGAAATCATCCACTTTCTATTTATTCCTATGAGATGGCATTCCTATGGGTGAATTTTCCTGCAGTGAACTCTAATCTCACATTTTGATAAAACTGCCCCTTAGTAACACAGTGCTGTACAGTGGGATGCAGTGCAGGGTACCGCACAACAAATGCCTTCCCTCAGGATAACTGTACATTGTAATCATATTGTACATAATTACTTGACTTTAGCCCCTGCAGAGAAACACAAAATACACCAAAGTGCTGCTCATTTACCCCAGGATGAAACTGAGTTTTATTGCAGGTTACGGCATTAGGCCAGTGTACACAAAAGAAAGCGAGAGGCCATTTACACATCTATAAACCGAACCCTAGTAGTCAATAAAATCCGGTCAATTAACTTGTCATCACATAACACAATAATATAAATGTTCACCTAGAGGACCTATCACCTTCACTAAAGGAGTCCCAAATAAATCTTCATGCCCAGCACTCTTTTAACATATTTATACAGCAAATGCCTGGAGTAGAACATTTGTCAGACATTTTCAGTCTGTGCCAACTTTGATGGTTTCTACTATTTATTAAATACAGTTAATTTATTTTAATTGCGTGTTTTTCAAAACATTTTTTGTAGACAATGGTTATTCATAAAACCCCAGATTCATTTAAAACACTTACTAAACCGCATGATGATGACTGGGCTTTCACGTAATCTCTTGCCAAATGGAGAATATTAGGGATTCCGCCGTGTCAGGATGGGGGTCAATAAAACTAAAATCATTGTAACAATGTAGGTCAACTTTGCCTTTTTAAAGAAGGAGGAACTTGTTTGGATTTTGCAATTTAGTTGCAAGATTTTTTGCTTTATTAGCATTATTTTTACGGTAAAATGAGGGGCTAGTTTGACATAAAGCTATGGTAAACCAGAACAATTAAGGTTCACTGTTTTCTGGACACAAAATAAATCCAATAAGCAGTTTCTAACCCTATTCCCCAGCAAGGTAGAGGGTGTGGAATAACAGATTTTAAGGGACACAAGCTTTTAGTTTTAGGGACACCCAATTTGCCTGGTGGTCCCCTGAACTCATCTAGCTTGAAAGAAGCTACTAGCACTAGGTCTTGCTCTCAATTAAAATTGCTAAATGGTTTATTTTACATCCTAACCCACTGAGACTTCCAGGTATCGGTCCCCTGCCTGCCTCAAAAAAGTTGAAGCTTCAGTACATGCTGTCTCCTTGGAAGTGGGTGTCATAAGGTGAATAAAATCCCCAATTTCAAACAGAGGAACTGAACAAGACTGCTTTAAAAAGGGGAATTTTTATGTCATGACTGTAGTATCAGTTTCATTTCTCTACAAAGGTACAACCAAATGTATTATTTCTGTGGTTTGTTGGAATGGAAATTGCATTGCACCCGAAAAAGGGGATACTCCCTGAATGCTTGTGCCACATCTGCAATAATAATGTGTTAAAAGCATCTGCCGGTATGCCGGTGTGCCTCCTCAGGTGAAGGTCTATGGAATTGGCTTGGGAGCAGCCGAGGAATTGAATGAACCCTATGGAAGTATGTAAGTGGTGTACTGAAGAATTTATTGTTGAACCTTTAGGGTAGGAACCCACGGAGTCCGACATTGCGTGAAATTGACTGCAGGATGAAACTTTGCGCAACTACGGAAACCGAAGCAATGCTTTCCACCGGCGACTTCTATTGTTGCTGTGGAAATCCTTTTCAGAACAGTTACTTGTCTGCAATAGCAGATATCTATCAAGGGCAAGTAACTTGCTCCATGGGTTCTTAAGGTGGCCATACACATAGCAATTCCAATCCCACCCTCCACTGCCATTCAGGGCTGAATCATCAGATACGGAGTTAGAAACAATAGAAATTCTACCTCCACCTGGCGATTCAGCCCTGAACGTAGATTTTGCTTGGGCACCAATCAAAATCTTTTAACCTGGCCGATCAATGACTCCGCCATACACACACCGAAATGAGGTTTCGTACAATAATATAGGTGCGTGTATGGCCAACTTTACCCTTAGGGATGATTCTTCCCTTCAGAGGAAACTGTAAGATGCATTAAGCACTTTTTAAATCCATATATCTTAAACTGAAGTGCAGGAAAGTTAATAGGTGATGCAAATAAATCCCAAGTAGAAACAATAACCCCCTATCAGGGTGCCTATTATATAAATGAACTCACATCCAGGCCTTAGCCTCACTTATCAGAATATAACAGCTTTTTCAACATACAGTACTAGCAGGATACAAGCTACAGGTACATGACCTGTTATCAAGAATGCTTAGGAACTGGGGTTTTCTAGATAAGGGGTCTTTCTGTAATTTGGATCACCATATCTTAATTCTAATAAAAAAGAATTTAAACATTAAATCAGAATTTTAAAACTGATTTTGCCTTTTCTCTGTAGTAATAAAGATATAATTACCCCTTATTGGATGCAAAACCCTCCTATTGAGTTTAATTAATGTTTTATTGATTTTTTAGTAGACTTAAGGTATGGAGATTCAAATTACAGAAAGACCCCTTTTCCGGAATTCCCTTAGTCCCAATCATTCTGGATAATGGGTCTTATACCTGTACAAGGTTTTTAATTAGTTGACAAATCAGCTTTGTCCAAACTGCTCTTGCTTTCTCTCGCATTTACAGTACAGTCAATTTTACACTCTCACCTTCCTATTAAGCATCAGCTTGTATTTTATCAGGCAATGAAATAATACTTGGTGAGACCTACAAACCCTTAATACCCACCATAACATACAAGTGCAAAGTTTACTATTGCTTTCTGTTGCATCTTTTCTCCTTCAGCTTCAAGCTGGCCCTATATTGTACTATATTGTACCTATACTGTATTTTTTATGGCTTATTTATAAATGTATATTATTCATTTTAATATAATATTGATAAAGACCCCAGTGAGGGTCAAAACGTTGATCTTTTTATATTAAAAGTCACCACAGATTTCCATGACCTGTATAAAAGCACTTTTATCAAACTATCGGCCCTGTACCTTTCTATGGTCATAGAACTCCTCTGTGACTTATAATACTCTCGAATTTTACAGTAGGCGGTATATTGTTCATTATATATGTATTATATATAAAATAATATTATATTCATATATTTATATTAATATTATGTATTAATATTATTTATAAATAATTATTAATAATCAGCAGCAACCTGGAGCAAATCTGCCTGTTATAATGGGCCAAAATCATTCCTAAAAAGTGTGAAAAGCTAGTACATACTTACACCTGAAAGACCTAAAACTATTAGTCGGGCAAAAAAAGGGGCTCTTCAAAATATTAAAGCAGGGGCACTGCCTAAGGCATATAGTTTTAAGAAATTATGTGCACAATTTTTTCTGGTCCATGAAAACCAAACTGTCATCAGCTAGTGTATAAGGCATGCACCATCTGCTACTCACTGTTTCGCATGATTTACTTGATGCAGAGATGATGTTGCATCTTTATTGTTTGGCACATTGAACTGAAGAGAGAAGACACCTGAGAGGATCTGTCAAACTTTCCAGCTGCAGATAAAAAGATAAAACCCAAAGATAACAGAAACCATCCCACTCATGTCCTTTCATGTAGCCTTACAAGGGTCAACCATCATTTTGCAGAAGATATAAGGGCTTCTTGGCCCCAATCAACTGGAAAAGCAGAGTACAATGGAAACCTATTTTAAACTCAGTGGTTCTTTCTGTTTATTGTTGCTCTGTTATCACTTTGTGTTGACTGAGGTTCTATATATAGCTATTGCCAATAAGGGGCAAAATATATCAGGGCATTAAGGTCCCCATACAAGGGCCGATTCTAGCTGCCGATATTGGTCCCTTAGACCGATTCAGCAACTAATCTGCCCGTGTATCAGCACTACCGTTGGGCCTGCCCGACCAATATCTGGCCTGAAATCGGCCAGATCTCGATCGGACAGGTTAAAAAATCTAGTCAGATTGGGACCACATCGGCTCGTTGATGCGGTCCCCGGACCGACTTTTCCTATACCCGTCGTTATAATTCGAACTAGCCTGGATTCTCCCGATATCGGCCACCCGATATCGCCCACTTCGGGAGAAAATCCGCTCGCTTGGCGACATTACCAAGCGAGCGGATCTGAGGTGTATGGGCACCTTTATTGGTGAAGATAGGACATTGTGGGGCAAAAGATATGCATGGAGGGAATTGTGGGTGAAATATATAAGAATCATTAGGCAAGGTATTGTACATAGTCAGGTAGGGCAAAAAATATTTGCGGGCAGGGTCTTATAGGAGAAATATATCTGCAGTGAGGGCATTATGAGATGCAGGGAAGAGCAGGGAAGACTAGGTGAGACAATATGAGAAAACAATGCAAGGCAGGGCATTATGAGGAAAATATATCTGCATTTTCTCTTAAAAATGCACTTTTGAGAAAAACTGAAAGCATTGACAGAGACACAGAAAGACTAAAGCTAGCCATACACATTCAGATTTTAGTCTTCTTCTGACAAACATTTGGATACTGATCGTACGTTAAAATGCAACGATCTAAAACTAACATTCAGACTGAAATTGTAGGATAAAGCAGTAAAGATAACAAATATGTTCTGAACATGAAATAGTTGGCAGACACCAATCGTACGAAAGTGACTTCCTGGAAATGCAATGTAGGTCCCCCAAGGATATCGGCTGATACACAATACATGCACAGATTTTATTGTTTTCTGACAGAAACCTGTCCAATCGACTAAACGATCGATTGCCATGGTACAAGAATTATCGGGACATGTTTAATACGATTATATTGGTGCACAGGGTCGGACTGGGGGGTGCAGGGCCCACCGGGGCTCCCGCCCCAGGGGCCCTGCAGGTGCCCCAGCCGTGTCCCCTAACCCCCCCGAAGGGCCCCCCTAACCTCCCCGAAGGGCCCCCGCCTGACGTCCTCCCCGAGCGCGTATAAATTGAACGCGTCGGGGAGGAACAGTCAGTAGCGGGGATCGCCGGCAAAGGTCGGACTGGGCCGCTGGGCCGCTGGGGCCCACTAGGGCCGGGGCCCACCGGGATTTTTCCCGGTGTCCCGGCGGCCCAGTCCGACCCTGTTGGTGCATGTACGGGCAGTTTAAATAGTGAACATTGCTGAACGTAGCAAGTGCAGGTATCCATGCCCCCCATGCTTAGCATATGAAGCAGTTAGGTAGAAGTTATTCTTACAAAAGACAGAAAAATGTAATGGGGATGTTCCTGTATGTTTCATTTATATGTATTATTTATCGCTTTCACACAGCTAAGAAATTCTCCATAAACATAAATGCATTATCGACTTATGACATAACTGACTTTGCTTTGCACTAAGTCTATTGAGAGTGGTTCAGCCAAGGTTAGCCGTGCAGCAGCAACTAATGCGCAGGTATAAAAACCAGAGAAAGGATATTATTGAAGCACATTATCTCTTCATCATTGAGAGAAACACACACAATAATTACTACTTAGAAAAATGTTTTTCCTTGGTTTATCCTGTTGTGTTTCAGCATTTCAGGACGAATATGGTGCCCCAGGCAGCTGCTGACCTAGCAGTCATTTTCTCTAATGGGCCATTGTGATGTTTATAAGGCAGAGTGCACAGCTAGATGTATTAACAAACACTGTTACCACTGTTACCACTGTTACCACCAAGAGTCTGTGTATCAAATCACCCCCCTCCCCCCCAAATCACTGTTCCAGAGTCCCCTTAGCCACCTCTGCTCGCTGGATAGTTTTTACTAATCCACTGGCTTGGGGCAGTTGTAGACTGGGCTTCAAAATAGGCCCTGCCATTTCAAATACACAGAGGCCCAAACAGCCCACTACCAGCCCACTAAATAGTGTCTGTCTATGGCAGGGGTCCCCAACCAATATGTTGGTGAGCAACATATTGCTGCCAGTGCAAGTAGAGGCTACCAATACCCCACGCCCCATATTTGGCACCCCCAGGTACATTTTTCATGCTTATGTTGCTCCCCAAAATCTTTTTAAGTTAGAATGTGGCTCACTGTTGGGGACCCCTGGTCTATGGTATCTTATAGCAGTCCCTCTGTCATTTGCCACAATCCACAGATTGCCAGTCCGGGCCTGCTTGGGTGAGGAAAGAACTTGAAGAGTGGATGATAAGCCATGGGAGCAGTGACATTCAGCATTTCTAGGCTTCTGCCACAGTCAAGGGCCTATGTGTACAAACAGTGACTAAATACACCACACATTGGCAGCCATCGGCACACGTATGAAACAGCATATCTATCAATTTATATATTGATTTTCAGCAACCTCTGAGTAAAAATTTCAGGGAAAATAAAAGCAGTTGCTGAAAATGCTGTGGGAAAATGCAGCATTCCTACATCAAACTTTTTTATACATGTTTTTTCCACCAGAACTTACTTGACACTTCAACAGATTACGCAAAATCTGAAGGTGTAAAATAAGAGCCGCAAATGTGGCATTTGGGTGGTGTAAAATAAAACACACACCTTGATAAATCCACCATTTATTTTACACGGCTTTTGACATAATTTTTTCAGCATTAATTGTTTTACATTGTATGATAAATAGGCCTCTCACTGCACCGTTTAACTGTTTATTAGATAAAAAAAAAGTCCCTGTATGGAAAGCTGACCTATAAATGCAGGGTAGAGCAGTGGCATTCATAGGTGCCATTTTTCTTGATCTTCAGCTTTCCAGACAGGGACACTTTTGCATCTAATAGACTTTTGGGGGGGGAGTGGGGGGGCAATGGGGGCAGTCTATGGGAGCTTTTGCCTATTGGGGGTTTAGTTATCCTTTAAATATATATAAGCTCTGACAGAAAAACCTTAACAACCATTATTTCCCTTGTATATATTTACCTTAACCACCATTTTGTGATGTTCTGTGTGATTACCTGACAGGAAATCATGCAGGTTCTGTAACACCTGAAAATGGTAAGAGGCTCATGTGGTGGAAAAAAATTGTCCATGTCCACTTTGTAACAACACCCCTAAATGCCCAGTTAACAAAAACACACCTATTTACATGGCTGGAATGGCAACATCACATGTAAAGAAACACTAGGTGCACCAGCATTGTATGACACTGTATGGCCCCCACACTGAGGACATATTGTGGCCCGCAGCATTTCATAGCAAACTGTAGTCTGCAAGCATGTAAGGACACTGTGGCCCCTAAGCATTTTAATGACAGACTGTGGCCACCAAATATTTAATGACACGCTGTGGCCCCCAAGCATTACATGACAGACTGTGATGCCAAAACTGGCAAGGAAGCATTAGGTGCAAAAGAAGCATTAGGTGCAGCAGTATTTAATGACAGACACACTACAGCCCTCACATTCTAAGACACAGTGTGGCCCCTAAACATTTCACAACACACACTTGTCCCCCAAGCATTTCATGATACACTATGGGCCAGTAATGTAACTATCAGGGTAGGGCCCAGGTGCAGGATGTGCAGTCGGGCCCCCCGCCCCCTCCGATTGCAATTTTCTCACAAGAATTGAGCTCCAGTGGGCCACAACGGGGTGAAGGCCTGGGTGCAGTCGCACCCCCAGTAGTTCCACCACTGCTATGGCCCAAACATTTCATCACAGACACAGTGGCAGCCCCCACCCCTAGACCTATACAGACATTAATGTGAGTGCTCCCCCATGCCCCCCTTTTCCAGGCAGCTGTGAGTGAGCTTTATATAAAGCATCAGACCGCAGGCTGTACATTGAAAACTGCTCCTGTTATATAAAGATCAGGATAGTTGGCAGATATGAAAGGCAAAGACAGACTTTGGCAGTGTTCATTAGGTAATTATTTAATGGCACCTACTAGAAAATATATTTTCATGAATAGGCTTTAATTATTCATTTAGTACAGTGTTTTAAATGGGGGCTGTTTTATGTGATATATTTTTATAGAGACCTGCAATGTTGATGGGTATAGTTTCCCTTTAAGGCAGGTCACATTGATGAATTGTGCAGGTATAGGATCCCTTATCCAGAAACCCATTATCCAGAAGTTCCAGAAAGGCCATCTGCCATAGAATTCATTATAAGCAAATAATTAAAATTTTTAAAAAATGATTTTTTTTTCTCTGTAATAATATAACAGAACCTGTACTTGATCCCAACTAAGATATAATTACCCCTTATTGGGGGCAGAACAGCCCTATTGGGTTTATTTCATGGTTAAATGATTCCCTTTTCTCTGTAATAATAAAACAGTACCTGTACTTGATCCCAACTAAGATATAATTACCCCTTATTGGGGCAGAACAGCCCTATTGGGTTTATTTCATGGTTAAATGATTCCCTTTTCTCTGTAATAATAAAACAGTACCTGTACTTGATCCCAGCTAAGATATAATTACCCCTTATTGGGGGCAGAACAGCCCTATTGGGTTTATTTCATGGTTAAATGATTCCCTTTTCTCTGTAATAATAAAACAGTACCTGTACTTGATCCCAACTAAGATATAATTACCCCTTATTGGGGGCAGAACAGCCCTATTGGGTTTATTTAATGGTTAAATGATTCCCTTTTCTCTGTAATAATAAAACAGTACCTGTACTTGATCCCAACTAAGATATAATTACCCCTTATTGGGGACAGAACAGCCCTATTGGGTTTATTTAATGGTTAAATGATTCCCTTTTCTCTGTAATAATAAAACAGAACCTGTACTTGATCCCAACTAAGATATAATCAATCCTTATTGGAGGCAAAACAGTCCTGTTGGGTTTAAATGATGTTTAAATGATTTTTTTTGTAGACCTAAGGTATGGAGATCCAAATTACGGAAAGATCCCTTATCTGGAAAGCCCCAGGTCCCGAGCATTCTGGATAACAGGTCCTATACCTGTAAATGGACAGCATGACAAAGCTGCCTACTTAAGCTGGCCATACACGCAATCTTATCGTATGAAACCTTGTCTCATACGATATGCGGTGTATGTATGGTGTATCGACAACGTCAATGGGGGAAACAAACAATCGTTATTGCTACGTGTATGGCCACCTTTAGGCCTGGGGCACCGGGAAAAAAATCAGTGGGCTCCGCCACCCCAGATCCACTCCCTGCCTGGAACTTGTGTTCTCCACTCAGCAGCATGCAAGCGTGCATACCCGGGGTGGCAACAGCCTGATATTTTTGCACACATCTTTCCATACATAAGGGGTGAAAAATGTATTCTGGTGCAAACATTTATTGGACAACTTTTGCCTTAAATTGAGAGTGTTTACCCCAAAACAGAGCAGGGAAAGCCCCTAAGGGAAATTCCACAATGTTTAAGTAGATTGCACAAGCCACTTGGATTTTCACAGGCTGGGGGTCAATGAACCTTAACCCCTTTCCCTCACCCCCCCTGTTGGCCAGTATAGAGATTTCATCTTCTTTAATCATGCCAGACATAAGACAGAGCGAGAGGTGAGTGATCTCTGCCCCTTCTCTCCAGAAGAGGGTCACAGGCACATTCTTAAAATAAGTCACACGTGCAAAGTCGAACTGCCTATTGTGTCCATGGCAAATATGCTGTAGGGTCCAGCCAGTTTAGTCAGATTACTTCTGGGCCCCACGGAGTTAAAAGCATAACAAGTCTAGATTAAAAGCTGAACTACCATACACATGCAAAAAAAAGTTTTAGTAGGTGTAGACTGAGCGGGCTATCCCAAAAATGTCACTCAAAATAAGCCCATTGTTGCCTTATCTAAGACACAGCCTAGCAATTTAGGCTGAGAAAAGACACTAGTCTATCAAGTTCAACCTTTTTTTGTCTAAATAATACCTGCTTACCCAGTAACTGATCCAGAAGAAGGTGACCGACAAGCAGTTAGACAGGTTTTATTAAAATAAAAGGGTAGGACTTGATGGATGTGTATTTTCTCAGCCTCAGTTATCAAGACATGAACATTGGGAATCTATATTGCTGGTAATTTTGAGTCAAACGAATGCAATCTACACTGCATGCTAATTGATACCGCACAGAAAATTGGAAGGTAGATTTGTGCGAGTAGTAAAAGATCCTTCCTGGATTGAAAACCTCACTATTAGTAAAGCCCCAAGAGGCAAATCCCCTACGCCCCCACAACTAGAATTACGTCTGGCATTAGCACGAAACCACTGCTCTCATCAGCTAATTAGAGAATTAACGCTCTACAAAGAAAAAATAAGCCCATAACAGGAATCCAGATCTTTATGTCAGCCCATAACACACAAAAAGAAGGTGTAATAAGAGTGGCTGTGATTTATAGATCCTGCCCCAGTCACAGATATATTACCCCCCACCCCCCAGCGATCATTGATCAGCAAATGGAAGCCTGGACACATTATCACATTCCCACTTAAAAATGATGCTTTTTAAATCAAGCTGATATTAGATATTCGCCTTGGTCCCTGCCCCAGGGTAGGGGGACATAGTCTGAGATTCCTATCACATTCACGCCACACACTGGGGTCAACTTCATTAGATGCCAATTAACCTGCCTGTGTGTTTCTGGAATACCCAAAGGAAACCTCATATAATAAACCTGTGTAGATTATGCTTATTTTCCTGTTTTTAACACTTGCAACCAGCGTCGGACTGGGCCGTCAGGGCACCGGGAAAAAACCCAGTGGGCCCAGACCCGAATCCCCCAAAGCATTTCCGTGATCCACCGGGGGTTGGAGGGCTTCTGCGGGGGAGGTGAAGGAAGGGGGCTATTGGGGGGTGCAGGGACCCCTGAAGCAGAAGCCCGGATGGGCCCTGCACCCCCCAGTCCGACCCTGCTTGCAGCTCTTTGCAACCCCTAGTATATAAGGTAACTGTATTCTAATGGAAATACTACGGGTTTTGCCTGCAGGAACATATTAGACGTTTTTTCTTTGCATCTGCTCTGCAGCTTTCTACGACCCAAACTCAATTTCTTCTTAGAAAAACCGATGTTTTGTATAAATGTTAATGTGTCTTTGCCCTAACAAGATCCCCAACACACGCCACCAGCTCTCCATATTAGAACGTTCATATGGTAAAGAGGAAGTCTTTAAGCCCCCTAGTTTAGTTTTAATGAAGACCCCCAAGCCCTGCAGTTACAGGGTATCACAGTACTGTATATTGATATTGGCCCTGCAATTGATTCTCTTCATTTCCCCATTATACATCCCAACTGCACTGCTGTTTATTTTGTTTCCTCTTGCTTCATTCCAATTTTAATGTCAAATGAAAGAAAAAGAGAAAATTGACCCTAATTACAAATAACCAGCATTGTGCACAGATTTTTCCTTCCCTGGTTTGCATTTGTACATGGGGGGCTTCTGAGGCCTAAGATGGGCGCAGACCCCCATTACCATATAAAGGAAATATGGAGAATGAGAGTTATGCGGATACAATAAACAACCACATTTACTTTTCAAATTAAATTTACCCTTTTTATATAAATGCATAAGAAATCAAATAAAAGGGCTGGGATAATGAACTCTCCATCCCAACGGAAGAATCATTAGAAACTTTAGTACCTCTTGGGAAGCAACAAACAAACAAAAAGCAGATCCACGGGGGCTACGTAAATAAACACCACCTAATGAAATCATTAAACCTGCGGTTACACTCTGGCACATTAAAAAAAAATAAAATCAGCATATATTGTTTTCTGTGGGTTTCGGTGAGGCCACTGCCGCCTTTCATCGTCCCTCTCATCCAATTTTCTCTAATGGCCTTCATTCAGGAAGTTCCCCATCCAATTCCCTGGAGCCCATTGCCGTTCTGCTTTCTGCATGTAGTGGGTTATCCTACATACCATTAGTTTGTGGGCCTATATGTATTACAATAGCAATGATACGCAAAGATAAAGATAAAGAGAGCCCCAGGGCATTCTGCCATAAGAACCAACAGGAGAGCTGTCTGTATCCCCAGTCACCAGTCAGCCAATCATGCCTTAAGGCTTCTTAAACTTGTTTTTGAATAGGATCCAGCTCTGGGATTCCATTGTATCCAAGAGGATCATGGGGTCCAACCATAAACAGCACGGGCAGTGACAAATTCATTTTGAGTACTGACCCATGGAATAAAAATCACTGCCCTAAAAGCGATGAACAAAGTCAATGTTGTTGCCACACCTATGGCTTCCATTTACCACAAGATTTGCAATTAAAATCAGCACAAATTTAATAAGTGGGAACTCCGCATGGTCTGTCTCTTGGGATGAGAAACCAGAACTTCCAGTTCTACAGAGCCAATATAAACAATACAAGAGTGATTATTAGTTTGGGTAATTAATAAGTGAATGCTAACGTAAACACAGCATGCATATGCACCTGCTAGATACATTAGCTGCACCCCCTGAGACTTATGTGCAGGATATAGAGAAATATCTAGGGGTTCATTTACATACACAAGTGCAGTGTGCACGGTGCAATTTTGGACGCACTCTCTGTGTTATCTGGTGGTATGTATTATATGTGATTAATTGTATTTCAACATAAGCGCAATATTGTGTTATGATCCCTAAAGAATACACTTTATCAAGATATTTTTATTCTGATAATACCACTGGTATGAATTGCTTTGTCTGAGTGCAAGCCCTGTCTTTCTATTCAGTTGGACAGACCTGATCCGCCGGTTTCCCACCCACAATGCGCTGAAGGTAAGTTTCACTTATGGGTGGTGGGGGCCCCTTCGGGGGAGGTGTGAAGGCCACTGTAGGACCCATTGGGGGTGCAGGGTAGCCTTTGTGGGCCCTGTCCAACCCTTGGCAGGCAAAGTCACAAAGTTTGCATCTAGGCCTAGTAACCAATAGCAAGCAACCACTCATCACCTATTATGAAAGCAATCTTACCCCATAATATTCTCTAAGCAAGTAACCTTACAGCAGTGATTTGAAACAAAGCACAAAGGGGGTTATGTAATAAAAGGCACTAAGTTTGCCCGGGAGCAGTAACCCATAGAAACCAATCGGCAGGCTGGATTTACTGGTCACCTATTTAAAAGTAAAAACCTTATTGGTTGCTGTGGGTTACTGCTACTGGACAAACTTACTGCCTTTAATTGCATATGAGGGAAAGTACTTATTTGGGCTCACTGAGCTCAGAATTACCCAGGTATGTGTGGGAGTTGCAGTTCTGTGCATGTCTATTTGGGAATTATTTAACCTATGCAGCAATAGGACACCATGTTGTATAGAGCTGGTCTCTATGACCTATTTTAATACAGTACAACCTGTTCCTGCAATGCACAATAGTAAATAAACTATATAATTATCTCTAAACCAACTTTGGGTCATGAATCTGACACCCAGACTTTATCTCGATCCCCTGATGAAATCAGCGCTTGCTTGTGGCGACAAAGAAAGCTTTATCATTATTTTCACAATCATGGGAGCTACCGCAGCTTTCATTTTCCCTTTTCCCCATTAAAGTAATAATGCCACCAAGTGATTGTTCTGCGCAGCAAATATATTCATTCACTTAGGATGAAATCCACTCATAGACTGCTGTGCTGGCAGGGGATGCTGGGAGATGAAGTACCAAAGCAGCCATAGAAGCTAAATCTGCACATCCCTGTTCTAATGATGAATGCCTAGAAATGAGCTGTTTCCTCGCTTGGACTTGCTGTTTATTTCTGCCTGTAATTGCCGCACACAAATGAGAAAATGATCCATTCCTCGATTTCCCAGGCCATTTACTGCTCCATTTAGGAAGAGAGCAGATTGATATCTCGCTGACGATATATATATATTTGGCTGGTGTGCCTGGTCTTACTCACGGGGATAATTAGGATGTGGATAATCCCCTATATAGCTGTTCATTTACCATCTAGTAGAATGTACTCAATCTTTCGAGTGTTCCTTGCCCTTAACTACAACTCCCAGCATGCTCCAGCAGCTAATTTGCTGCAGCATATTTTGCCCTATTTTTTGCCCTTTAGTTGCTGCTGTTAAACTACAAATACCAGCATGCACTCTTTGTAGTGTTATATGCCAGCAGAGCAGCAGGTTGAGGCCAGACTGATAATGTAACCAACATATAGGATGTACAAAAAGCAGCTCTTCAGCTGTAGGTAAATACACATCAGCCGATGGGGGCCTAGGGCTACTAATCTCTGTACCCTGCTGTGAAACCAGCCCTGAGATTGCTGGGAGTTGTAGTTTATTTATAGCAGAAGGGTTATACTTAACCAAATCTAAAAATGTTATCTGTGCAGCCCTAATACATAGCAGGTAGGAAAGGCTACCCGAGGCTACGTTATATTGGCGTATGTTACGCTAATCATAAGATGCTCATTGGTCTCAGAGGAACAGGCAAAGTTAATTTCCACTGCTGCTATTTTTTGCCTTTGCTTGGTCGGATATGAGCAGCAGACAGAGGATGATGAGCCCTAGAGAGCAGCTGATTGGCTCTGGTTCTGTCTCACTGACACTGACAGGCCCGGCTGCCTCCAGCCTCCCCTCCACATGACACACAATGACGTGGGCCCCGGCACTTGGAAACATCTGCTCGACTGCTCCTGACTTCAATAAAAGTCATTTCGGAGGCTCCCTTATGTCATCATCAGGTGCCATTTTCCCTGTGGCTTCAGGGTTAACCCCTGCATGGCACAGCTGGTACTGCATTTCCAGGAATTCTAATCATTTGGGTAGGATTAAAGTTTATCCATGCACACAAAGAATTGCTTTAGATTAGAATATTGTACCCCCTGTTGTAAAATATAAGGATATTATAAGTCCCACGACCATATAAAGGAACAAGGCTGGGGCCTCATCTACAGGTCATGGAACTTCACTGTGACTTCTACTGCCTTCATATGTTATAACAGGGAGTACATTATTTGTTATAATACAAAACTTTAGTGAGTCATGTGATAAAAATTACATCACTAAGTACCAATTATAGGAAGGAATGAGGATATAATTTTCAGGAATTTCCTGGTTCTTGGGTAATTATATATATATATATATATATATATATAAATATGTATAACCAAAGTTATTTTGCTCTTTATACAGGAAGGAATATTTTATTCAGTTCAAGCCTCCCCTCCATTGACTTGAAACTGAGAGACTAAAGTTGGCCATGACTGCCCAGCTGATCTGTCCAAAATGAAAGTTTTTTTCTGCCACCTTGTCAGTGGGTGCTTGGTACCTTAGGATATGAAGATCTGAGCAGAACCACAACCAGGGCCATATTTATATATAGGCACCAGGCCTGAACTAAGATTCAAAACAGGCCCTGGCATTCCGAGTACCCAGAGGCCCAAACAGCCCCCCACAGGCCCACTAAATAGTGACTGTCTGTGGCACCTTACAGCAGCCCCTCCGGGGACCCAGTCCGGGCCTGATGGGCACCCATGGGCCAGTGCCAAGGGCAGCAACTTTAGGTGCCTATATATAAAAAATAAAACTGCTTTTAGAAAAACAAAAACTTTCCCCCAGCCCACCAGTGGTCAAGTGATAGAGAGATAATAAAAGAAGCCTCCACATCCCCCTTGCTGCTCAAGAACGTTCTACTCATCCTACTGGATACACTAAAAACACAAACCAATTTTGCTGAACTATAATTCCCAGAACCCCTCTGATAGCTGCTGGGTTACTGTGTATTAACAAGTGTATATATGTTTTCCCATACTGAGCTGCAGCAAGATTTCCGTCTGGCTTTATCTCTTTCACAACAGATCTGCCGACTCTGCAGGGAACAGCAGTGCATGTACACATGCTGCTATTTATTCTCTTAATGAATAGACATAATTACACTGTGTGAGAATTCCCATTTCCCATTGATGGCTTAAGCACCTTATGTACATAGGGCAGGTGTCAAGCAGTGACCCTGGGAGCCATGTTTGGGTTCTGGCTGGGCTGTATATTCTATAGCAAAAAAGGGAAAGTTGTGCTCAACCATTAAATTTGAAACCATTAGGCAGGGGTGCAATCTCTCCCTACTAAACCTGCTATCCCACAGCCACAGTCCCTTCCCAGAGGCTATTATCCCCCCACTGCTACTATAGGCACCATCTCTCCCTACTATACCTGCTATCCCACAGCCCCAGTCCCTTCCCAGAGACTATTATCCCCACTGCTACTATAGGCACCATCTCTCCCTACTATACCTGCTATCCCACAGCCCCAGTCCCTTCCCAGAGGCTATTATCCCCCACTGCTACTATAGGCACCATCTCTCCCTACTATACCTGCTATCCCACAGCCCCAGTCCCTTCCCAGAGGCTATTATCCCCCCACTGCTACTATAGGCACCATCTCTCCCTACTATACCTGCTATCCCACAGCCCCAGTCCCTTCCCAGAGGCTATTATCCCCCCACTGCTACTATAGCACCATCTCTCCCTACTATACCTGCTATCCCACAGCCACTGTCCCTTCCCAGAGGCTATTATCCCACTGCTACTATAGGCACCATCTCTCCCTACTATACCTGCTATCCCACAGCCCCAGTCCCTTCCCAGAGGCTATTATCCCACTGCTACTATAGGCACCATCTCTCCCTACTATACCTGCTATCCCACAGCCCCAGTCCCTTCCCAGAGGCTATTATCCCACTGCTACTATAGGCACCATCTCTCCCTACTATACCTGCTATCCCACAGCCCCAGTCCCTTCCCAGAGGCTATTATCCCCCCACTGCTACTATAGGCACCATCTCTCCCTACTATACCTGCTATCCCACAGCCACAGTCCCTTCCCAGAGGCTATTATCCCCCACTGCTACTATAGGCACCATCTCTCCCTACTATACCTGCTATCCCACAGCCCCAGTCCCTTCCCAGAGGCTATTATCCCCCCACTGCTACTATAGGCACCATCTCTCCCTACTATACCTGCTATCCCACAGCCCCAGTCCCTTCCCAGAGGCTATTATCCCCCCACTGCTACTATAGGCACCATCTCTCCCTACTATACCTGCTATCCCACAGCCCAGTCCCTTCCCAGAGGCTATTATCCCACTGCTACTATAGGCACCATCTCTCCCTACTATACCTGCTATCCCACAGCCCCAGTCCCTTCCCAGAGGCTATTATCCCCCCACTGCTACTATAGGCACCATCTCTCCCTACTATACCTGCTATCCCACAGCCCCAGTCCCTTCCCAGAGGCTATTATCCACCCACTGCTACTATAGGCACCATCTCTCCCTACTATACCTGCTATCCCACAGCCCCAGTCCCTTCCCAGAGGCTATTATCCCCTCACTGCTACTATAGGCACCATCTCTCCCTACTATACCTGCTATCCCACAGCCCCAGTCCCTTCCCAGAGGCTATTATCCCCTCACTGCTACTATAGGCACCATCTCTCCCTACTATACCTGCTATCCCACAGCCCCAGTCCCTTCCCAGAGGCTATTATCCCACTGCTACTATAGGCACCATCTCTCCCTACTATACCTGCTATCCCACAGCCCCAGTCCCTTCCCAGAGGCTATTATCCCACTGCTACTATAGGCACCATCTCTCCCTACTATACCTGCTATCCCACAGCCCCAGTCCCTTCCCAGAGGCTATTATCCCCCCACTGCTATTACAGGCACCATCTCTCCCTACTATACCTGCTACTAGTCCAAAGCTACAAAGTGATAGTAGATTGTCCTACCAGTAGAACAATTAACTGCAGCTATAATAACAGCAAACAGGGAAACCTGTAGTACCAAACCAGTGCTGTAAGACAGCCAATTTCTGTAGATTTATGTAGATATCTAAACTACTTGCTAGTATAAGGGGTGTAAGGGCATAAGTGTGTGTTTTGCTACACTCTATAGGTCCGAGTGTTGCTGGTTACATGCCAGTAGTACAGAATATATGTCATAAGAGTAAGTGGCTTTCTGTTTGGGTGGCAGGGAAGAAACACAGTGATGGGGTATCCTTGGGTAATAAGAGGAGCCCTGTTTGCCCCTCACTGAGCTGTGGAAAAGTCAGTAGCGGAGAAGCTGAGGAGTGCGATTTATGTGTGCGCCTCCCCGGCAGCGCCTGTAGCAGTGAGCAGAGTAGCGATGCGAGAGGCAGAGGGTGCAGCAGCCTCCCCACTGACATGAGTGGCACCAATCAGGCGAGCCAGGGGGAGGAGAGCAGCCCAAGCCTCACCCTCCTGGGAAACTTCAACTGAGCAAACTTGAAGAACAGCACTTATTGTGTGAGGACAGGACAGTACCTGCAAGCTAATGAGATACAGGGGAAGGCTCCGGGCTGATATAATGAGGAGCAGGCAGGGGCATCACTGCATTTCACTTTCAGCAGCCCTGGGACACACTGACTCCTATGAAGCTGCCTCAGCCCTCTCCTAAGGAACCTGCCCAATGGAACCGCACTCTGGAACCTCTGGAACCTGCCAGTGACAACTTATTCTGCAAATCTAAGGAAGGACCTTTTGCAACTTTAAACTGAAAAGAAGGCAGTTTGCCACTTTGTATTGTGGATTTGATACCTGCAACTTTGTATTTGCATTCAGCTCTGCCTGTCTGGAACTTCGAATCCAAATTCTAAGGCTCAACAACCTGGAACGAACTGACATTTTGGCTACTTGTCTGACCACCTGCGACTTTTGAAAGCTGCAACTGAATTCTAAAGAACAAACATCTGGCGATTTGCAACTTTGCTAAGAAGGGGGCGTCTTGTTGAACTGTGGCATTGCAAGAAGGTGTTTAGGGGCAACTAGAGAAGGGGCTTTGGGTCACTTACCCTGGTGAGTAAGTCGCATTACAACTGGGCAAAGTTCGGATTATGCCCCCCCACCTGTGGATCTGAACCCCATGGCCACCGCTGGAAGTGACAACATGTCCTATGAGCAGAACTTCAGTGTCCCCAATGCCACCAGTATCCAAAACCTTGTGGCTCCGAGGGGCAGCACTCCCCCCATCATCCCAGCTGTCATGTTCCTATTAGGGGTGGTGGGGAACCTCATTGCCATCATTGTCCTGTGCAAGTCCAGGAAGGAACAGAAGGAGACCACCTTCTACACCCTGGTGTGTGGTTTGGCTCTCACCGACCTGCTGGGGACCTGCCTGATAAGCC
The DNA here is from genome assembly GCF_000004195.4 of Xenopus tropicalis. NCBI lineage: Eukaryota > Metazoa > Chordata > Amphibia > Anura > Pipidae > Xenopus > Xenopus tropicalis. The sequence continues at coordinate 196,095,732 of NC_030677.2, read as the reverse complement.
CAGTGACTATAGCCACCTACATACAGGGGGAATGGCCGGGGGGACATGCCCTGTGTGAGTACGGCTCTTTCATCCTTCTGTTCTTTGGGCTGGCTGGTCTGAGCATCATCTGCGCCATGTCCATCGAGAGGTACCTGGCCATTAACCATGCCTATTTCTACAACCACTATGTGGATAAGAAGTTGGCAGGGCTCACACTCTTTGCGATCTACGTCTCCAATGTGCTGTTTTGCGCCCTGCCCAGCATGGGACTGGGGAAGACCACCTTTCAGTACCCCAAGACGTGGTGTTTCATTGACTGGAGAACCAACGTTTCGACCTACGCGGCTTACTCTTACATGTACGCGGGTTTCAGCTCGTTCCTCATCCTGGCCACGGTGCTGTGCAATGTGCTGGTTTGCGTGGCGCTAATCCGTATGCACAGGCAGTTTGTGCGCCGCACTTCCCTGGGGACGGACAATAGGCTGTCGGACTTCAGGAGGCGCAGAAGCTTCAGGAGGATGGCCGGGGCCGAGATCCAGATGGTCATTGTGCTCATCGGAACATCAGTGGTGGTGGTGATCTGCTCTACCCCCCTAGTGGTGAGTTCCCCACAAGAACCTTGTGCTGGCAGTTAATGGCATTGCTATGTAACATATATACATATAAGGCGCACAATTTGCGCATCTTATCGGTTGCTATAGGTTAGTGCACCAGGGCAGACACTGTCCCTTTTCCCATATGGGGCTTATCTGCTACAGACAATAGTAAGGTTGCCCCCCCCCCCCCAACAGCAGGGCTTCAGTCTCAAGTTACATTGGTCACTACTCTTTTAACTCTTTCCCTCCCTTTGCTAAAGGCAATGGTCTCCCCAGAGCTGCAGCCTTACTTTGCACTGGTGGCTTCTCTTTACCCCTTTATATTTTTTCTATGCACCCTGCCTCTCCTTTATTTACTTCATGTACCCAGGGCAAATAACCTAGTTTTCATTAGAGATCTGCAATTGGCATTGCTTCTGTTCCTGTGTTACATTTCCCAGCACCTTGCAAAAGCTCTTAGCATTTCAGAGGATGATGGGATATGTAGTTCAGCAGCAGCTAGAGAAAACATGCCCTTGTAGGCATTTTGTATTGATTTCTTTATGACTCACTAATGCAATAGTTTGCCTGATTTTTATTCAATATATCAAACCATTGCACCGGTTCTTCTGCCTTCTACTCCATCAGATTGCTATACACAGATGTGGTTAGACCTGTTTATTTATTAGGGGTTCTATTTTTAATCAGCACTTTATTTCCTGAATAAATAACTTTATTTCCTCATAAAGAGAGCCTGAACAGAGAGACAGGCTGTACATAATAAAACAACAAACTGAAATCTGAAAATCAATTGACTTTTTGAGCTGCCCAAGGCTATGTTGCCCCTGGCATTCAGATGCCACCTCAAGCTTCCCCTGGAGCAGGCAGGATAGTAATGGAAAGTAGTCAAAAACACCAAAAAGAACCACTGGCTGCAGATTTGATCGGATTATTTCTGTATGCATATTCTTTAACTTTCCTACTTTGGAAGTAGAGTCACTAATACTGGGAAATCTCACCCCAAATATGCAGTATCACTTTAATGCTGCGGGGCTGTCCCTGGAACTTCTAAGAATGAGAATCATTCCCACCCTACGCAGATCTCGCCCGTGCGTTACTGCCCTGGCATCGGGCCACACCATAAGAAACTGGTGCAGAACATTTCGCTGAGCCAGGCGTTTGCAGGGTTCAATGTCATTGGCGGCTCAGATGTTTTCTCTGCAGTAAATTCCAGGCAATGCAACATTCTCCTGGGGAAAAAAAGTTGACAAGTTGGTGCCGCCGAGGTAAACGCCACGTTGTCTGTCTGAATTCTGAGAAAGTATTCTCCCCGGCCAACACCAAACACTGTAGGTGTCCAAAAAACCCTAATCCTTTTACTTTCCCTTTCTTTCTAAGTAGAATGAGGGGGAAACATTTTATAGCAACTCTGTAGCCACTGTGACTAATGAGAAGCATGCTGTGGCACAGAATCCGCTTTGTGGCCCTGTATTAGGTCAGGGGCCACTTTATTAATTGCCTCTCTCTCTCTGTACTGGTCTGGGGAGCAAACAATCACTGACCCCCTAATCTCTCCCTTACTGCAATGGAGTTTGGCACAGATTTCTGGGTATCGCCATAGATTGTGGGCATCCCACTATGTTAAAGGGGTTTCCACCTTTGAGTTGATGTAGAAAGTAATATTCTGAGACAATGTACAATTAGTCTTCATTTTTCATTATTTCTAGTTTTTTAAATTATTTCAGTTTTTGTCCAGCAGCTCTCCAGCTGTTGCTATTTGGTTGCTAGGATTCAAATTTCCTTAGCAACCAGGGTCTGGTATTCAGGACCTGGATAGAAAAATAAGTAATATAAAGTAACAATAACAATTAAACTGTAGCCTGACAGAGCAATAGGTTTTGGCTGCCGGGGTCAGTGACCCCCATTTAAAAGTTGCAAAGAGCTAGAAGAAGAAGGCAAATAAATAAAAACAAATAAAGAAGACTAATTGAAAAATTGGCCTCTCTATAACATACTAAAACGCCCATGTTCTGCAAAGAAACACGAGAAGCAGCTGCAATGGTTCTGTCTTTTAATTGCTGTGGTTTTACTGATCACTGATATCCAACCACATTGTGTGACTAATCCCTGAGCATAAGGAACAGCAAATGACACCCCAATAAATGGGGGAAAGAGGTAGCAGCACCCCAACGTGAGGCCTGTCCCCTTCAGAAGTTATTGTGTATAGGATCCACATGCTGCAGGGCTGTACAGATAGCAGTGCAGTCTGCAGCATGTGTCTATATGAAATCACACTTTTCTGCTTTGATAACTGCCCAGGAGCTCTATACCAGGCTGGCGCCAATAGAAAAGCCTGTTAGGTAAGGAAAATACAAATACCCCCTGTCGGGCCAGTTTGCCGGGTTACTTGCTGCTCCCCACCTTTATCATACAAATCAGTACAGGCGCGAGGGCGTTCAGTCTGTCTTAATTAGATTTCTTGTTTTTCATATGCATCGCTGCCAAGATAAACACATATGTATTTGGGCAACTGGCAGATGGGTTATTTGGAGAGCCCTGGGCACCTTCATTACCTTGATTAAGGAATACACCTCAATATATATTATATATATATATATATATATATATATATATATATATATATATATATATATATATATATATATAAATACAGATAGATATTATTTTTATTATTATTTTTATTATTATCTAATAGCCAACAGATCCCTTTAACCCTTTCCCTGCCCCCCCCACGAGGAATGCTTTGCTAGGCAACCCTGGAAGCTTATATTCTTTTGCCATTGTTTTCAGCAGAACAGTTCTAGGTGGGATTAGGGGGACTGACCCTGGTGCCATGGCAGTGGGGACAGCAGTTAAACATGGCTACAATGAGAGTAATTATCAGGCAGCTCTTTCATCCTCCTCTGTGTTGTTGCTTGTAAATCACTGTAGTCATGTCAGACACTTCAAAGTCATTATTGTAGTGGGGAGAATTGTGCAGAGCTGTGCTACGGGCTGTATTCATGGACTTGTGCCTGCCATGTACTTTGATAGCAGATGGAATACACAGAACAGGGTGATTGGCAATGTGGGGAAATGCATCTTCCCAGCTTTACTTTGCTGCTTTAGTGTGAGCACCGGTGCAAAGGAAAATTGCTGCCCATATGATCAGTTCTAAACTGATTGTGCCCAAAAATATGATGATGCTCTCAAGCCAAGATACCCGCACCGGAGGCATCAGACATGGAAAGAGGGATTGGGAACCTAGTGACATTGCATTGGCACGTTGGCAAGTTCTCATATTCTCTCCCACCTTAACAAACATTACAAACTCCCCTGATATCCCATTGCAAGTTTGTATGACTCCCTATATTGCATGGGGGCATCTAAAACTGCCGTGGCCAACAAGTGCCAACCCTCTCTGTGAGATGTTCTGCTGGAACACAAACATTTAGTAGCCACATGGGACTAGCCAGCAGCCAATCACAGCACCAATCTGACACCTTTCCCTCCCCCACTGCCCCCAAAAAATGCCTTGCATTCTTGTCTAGTTCTGTTCTGTATCACTTCTTCCATTTGTATGTGGCAGATATAGGTAACGGTTTCAGACTTCTCTCTCCTCAAACATCACGATGCTGAGACCTGCCAACCCTGAGGGTCTCATTCTATTTAACATTCTTAAAATTCAAATTAATCATTTTTTTAGCTGGGTTGCTGTAATACGCTACTGTAATTCCACTTCCACACCCATTGTGTATTTGTATAATGACAGAAAATGTAACTTTACAATATACATTCTTTAAATAGTTTTACAGGTATTTGTAAATGTACTTGCTACTGCACTGCTGGTTCTGACTCCTAACAGTGTAGCAGCTGATTAGTAGACATTGAGCAAAACAGACTTCCACTATAATGAATCAGAAGCAGAAAACAAAAATAAGGAGAAACCCGTATATTGGAAAGTTTCTTAGTGATACGTTTCTCTTTGTTACGTAAGAGAAAACAGGTGGAGTTCCCCTTTACTTTCAAAATTGTTCTACTTCCCTTTTGAAAGTGATTTGTCCCATGAGCGGATCTGGTTTTTTATCCGGTTAATACCCCGTGCAGTGCTTGCTCATTGCTTTCTACTCATGCAGATAAATATTAACCAAATGCCTGATAAGGGTGTATAGAAACAAGGGCCACATTCTCCTGTGAGGCCTGACATAGTGATTAATAGAGGGATAATCACTGTGCAAGAAATATGGCGCTCTGATGGAGCCTGATTGGCTGGCGTATGTGTGTGTTTGTTCCAGGGTGATACAATCCAGCTGTGATCATTTGTTTTTGTCAACATTGTTACCTTGGGTGTTTAGTACGTGTCGTATACAAATTATTTATAGACCCACCCCAAGGTACGGCATAGTCATATTTTTATCCCTATAGCGTTTTTTTGTAGTGTTTAGTTAACATTGCATGCAACAATAAAGTAACATAGGCACAGTATTTTGGGACATGAAGCACACAGTAAGTAGGGCACCCAGGCAACTTGGCTATAACGCCCAAAAAAAACTCCCAAAAAGCTTGAGGGGAATTTAGTAAGTTGTTATTTTTTTCTAATTAATATTTATAAAGCTTATTACACAGCTATGTACAATGGGGATCAGAACAAAACATGAACTTAAAGGGTTAGGCTACCTTTACTTTGTATTCTTCCTTTGTCAAATAATATAGTAAAAGGTGATGCTTGTTTTTCTCTATATGTTTCCTACAGAGATATTACCGGCTTACAGTTTCAGACTTGTGTATGTCTCCATTGTTTATTATCCCGCACACCATTCCTTTACACTGCTCACGGTCCTCCTTCTGGAGCATAGAATTCTCTTAAAGTAAACAGGGACCATAATGTGAGGGTAAAGATGGGTTTGAATGTTATTGTGGTCAGGGGTTGTAACTAAAGAGAAAGTAGACCTTGTTGTTGCAGGAGGGACAGGATTGTAGGGGGCCCAATTTGGCCCTAATGAATTAGTAATTTCAATATATTTTGATAGAAAAGGTCAATTTACCAATGTTTTGGGGCCCTAAATTGAATTTGCTGTGGGACCCAGTAACATCTAGTTAATGCCACTGATTGAGGTGTAGATATCCAGTGATTTGCCATTAGTTTCTTATGGGAACTATGGAGTAGGTATCAGGGCTTTATACAACAGGGATAGAAACAGTGGTATAAGCCTTTGGCAAAACCAAGTAAAAGAAAAATCAGTTGTGAGCTCATCTATACTGAGCCTCCACCCTAAATACAGAGCATATTTGAGATGTCTCTCCTTCTCAGTATAAACGGGTGTTTTGGAAAGATAGAACGGCCACATGTGTAGGAAGCAATATGTTTCCTTTCCTTCCAAGATGTGGTTACACAATAAGGTTGCCCATATTTGGTGAAGAGCTGAAGTCAACGTTCATGTTCTCTAATGTTCTGTGGTCTTCTGGAATAGAGACTAGAGCTGGAGGAGGGAGTGCCTATAGAATGAACCCCATGGTGGGGTTCATTTTTGCTCTCAGTGTGTAGTCTCTACAAAAGGTGGTCAGTTATCGGCATGTCAGGACTGGGATTTGAAATAGGCCCTAGCATTGAAAAGTACACAAGGCCCAAACAGCCCCCCACCAGGCCCATGACTGTCTATGGCATCTTACAGCAGCCCCTCTGGCATTTGCCAGAACCCACAGATTGCCAGTCTGGGCCTGCTCAATGGCACTGAGCTGCAAACTAACATTGTGCAGTCACTGGTAGAAAGAAGGGCACACATGCTGTTATACCCTCTTCAGCCATCAGATGGAGCTGCATAGTTCTTGCATTTGCTACAGTCAGTAGACTGTCCAAGAACTGAAGAGTACTGAATGTTAATAGAGCAATATCTGGGGTGAACACCTTTATGATATGGACACACTGGCACCCAAAAATCACCTGCGGCCCATTAATATCTTCTGGACAGCTGTATTGATCAGGCCGCTATATAGAAGAAACATAGGCTATAAAAGTCAAAATTAAAAAAGAAAGGGGTTGAACAAGAATAAACTAGAAGAGTTTTGTTGGAAAATCTATAGAATAAACCACTTGAAGGTTAAAGACGCTTGAGTTATGACACATTCATGTAAAAGCTTGCCAACATGGGGCTTTCATACATCCGCAGCATTTATAATAAAGCAAGGCAATTAAAGCCTACATTACAATATCATCCCCTGTACACGCTGTCCCGACTCTACAGACAGATATCCCCCCAGGCAGTAGGTTCCCAATATATTTAATGAAAGAAAGAAGCAGATTGGGAGTATATATTTCCTGCATTAGAATATCTTCTGGAAATGGATCGTCTGCATCTGGGAGGCTAATTCAATTGGATTATGATGCGCCTGTTATTCTCATTTCTTTAGTTATCTTTGCTGCTTTTGCACATTTCCTTTCCCTGCAGACCCAAAGGTCTGATGATCCCATACAAATAACAAATAAATCATCAACCAGAAACAGGTACATGTAGAAGTTTTTTCCCCTCCACTGTTATTTAATGGGTTCTATAAATCACTGCATTTCTGACTCCTGAACCACAGTGGGTTTGCTTGCTAGATGTCAGGGCCCTTGGTCCTAGGGGACAACATTTCCTGTCGGATTCATGGCAAGGCAGGAAGCACTAGGATCCCTCACCTTTAGGCTAAGGTCACACGAGGAGTTAAGGCTTGTTCTTTCATGTCAGCGAATGGTGCTAAAAGCAAATTGCCTGGAATGTCAGTTCAATCAAAAGGGGTTGAGAAATGTCACTCGTGTAGGGTTACGTGTAGGGTTACGTAGCCACTTCCCCCACGGAAGTCAATATACATTGTCACATTAAAGAAAAATCTGCATTTGGTCTGTTTTTGTGTTCTTTCTAATTTGCCTTTTCCATCCATCAATATAATATTTGGTTGCTGGAGGGGTCAGTGACCCCAGTAACCAACAAACAGATTTGTCCTGTTATTAAACTTTTATCAAAGTATCCTTCTGCTCAGGGGTTCTCTTATTCTCTTTCCAGTCAATTCAAACCATGTTTTGGTTGTTAGGGTAAGTGGGATGCTAGTACAGGTATTAAACCCGTTGTCCAGAATGCTTGGGACCAAGGGTATTCCGGATAAGGGGTCTTTCTGTAATTTGGATCTCCATAACTTAAGTCTACTAAAAATTTAATAAAACATTAATTAAACCCAATAGGATTGTTTTGCATCCAATAAGGATTATTTATATCTTAGTTGGGATCAATTATAAGATAAAGGAAATTAGTTTTAAAATTCTGAATTGTTTGATTAAAATGGAGTCTATTTCAGACGGGCTGGGCTTTCTGTAATTCGGAGATTTCTGGATAACGGGTTTCTGGGTTAGGGGTCCCTTACCTATATAGAGTCCTGTGCCGGTCCAGTTTTTGAGATTTGACCCAGACCTGCGACCCTTACCCTCAACCAACATTGTTACTTGCTTGGACTCGCTATCTAACCCACCTTGCATCTGCCTAACCTGCAACCCACTACCTGCTGGATACCATTAAACAGGAAGTGACATCATCAGAAGTGGGCGGGTGGAAAAACAAACGGGGGGAAGTTGTAAAGGAGCAAAACTAGCTTATAATGAGATCTGAGACTCACTAACTCTTTCACCCGCTTTCACAAATCTTACCCACTTTTCCACAGGTAACTCGGGTATCCAACCCAATGTAGGGCTCTACCCTAGCAACCAGATTGCAGTTTAAGCTCATAACTAAAGAACTACGGAAAAAGTTAAGGATGAAAAATATACATACAGGGATATGAAACTGATCACCCAGTATTAAACTACAATGCAAAGAATCCCCTGACACCCACTAAAGCTAAAAAATGCCATTGAGGGGGGCGAAAAGTCAGAAATGAAAACAATACAAGGGTTTATTAGTGACGGGGCAGAATTACACCTAATAAAATAATGCCCATTTTTTTCAGCAGTTCCCTATCTAATGCAGTGCAGTTCCCTATCTACAAATAAACAGTATTGAATGAGGGTGGAGTACCCTATTCTATATTTGTTTGTCAAAGGCATTGCCCACACTTCAGAATGAACAGTATTGACCGGCTCAGGATTTTTCCAGCAGGAGACTATGAAACAGACTTGGTTAGGACTGACTGGAAGCAGCTGCCATCTACTGGCCTGAAACCCACTGTAATTATTCCCTACATTTTGTGCATTTCGCGATGAAAAGCAGATATTGATGAAATAAAGGGCCACTGATCATATACAGCCCCCAGTCCTGATAATGGAAAGGGCTATTTCTGTGTATTCAAATGTTAGCTCACATGCTAAAATGTAATCATTTTCCCTTGTTAACTGGATGTCCTTGTTTATAAGTCCGTGAGTTTGAATCTCAGTAATTGTACAAGTAGATGGGGGTCTGTGTTGCCTAACGCTGATGACCACTTGTGCTTTGCTATTCAGTTTGTAGTACAATTATACTTGAATGCCAAGAGTTCTTTAACTTCAAGGCAATAAGGTCTCTGATTAGCATTAAGGATGTTAAATGGTTCTTAATATGGCATATTAAGCATTCCCGCAGAGAGTACATTGCTGTGGTGCAAACAAGTGTCTTGCCCAACGTGTTTCGACAGGCCGCACTTGGCAAGCAGCGACACTCACACAAAGCGCCAATAAGTCAACATGCCAAGAAAGCTACTTTGTGAAATCTGTAAGTGGCATCTCTGGGCTTGTTATGGAAACTAGAACTGTCTGAGCAATTCCTACTGTGATTTCATAAGTAGCTGTATTGGAAGTTAAAAAAAACACCCTGTGTCCGTGATTTGTAATTAGAAAATACACTATAATTAAAGTCCAAGGGAGTTACATTTTAGTACTGTTATAATTTATAGAGGGAACATGAGCTTAAATTAAGTCAGTTGTAATCCTTTTTAGGATAGAGACAGCAAAAGTGTGGCTGACCCAATGGAGCTGGATACACATGAGAGTGCTAGTAAGTGCATTAGTGAAGGCCTCTGGTTGTATCTTCTTGGTGGCACCACAAGTTCTTGAGATGATAATCCAACTGTTGGTCTCACAAAACCCCATTGACATTAGAAGCAGCTGGTTATGAATGTTCATAAATTATGTCCCTTGGAATATTCTATAGTCCAGTCCCAGTATATCTGAAATACTTGCACCTTATAACAAGAGCAAGCCAGGGCTGTAGAGTTAAATCAAGCATCTCCATGTAATTCCAACCTTAGATGTTAGTGAAACAATTCATTCTGTTTACTAGACAGCTACATAGTTACATAGGGTTGAAAAAGATCAAGTGTTTGTATTGTGTGTATGTACATATCTACAGAGCTCTACAGTTCCCCTAATCATTTGGCAATGCTACATGAAAAATTGGTTAAAAAGGGGCCTTGGGATTCCTGATGGAATTATTACTTCTCTTATATTTGCAAAATGGCTAATAATCTGTGTCTTCTTTGTCTTTCAGGTTCGTATTTTCATTAATCAGCTCTACCAGCCGGCGGTGGTTGAGGATATCTCAAAGAATCCAGATCTGCAGGCCATCCGAATGGCATCGGTTAATCCCATTCTGGATCCTTGGATTTACATCCTCCTCAGGAAGACTGTCTTGAGCAAACTGATAGAGAAAATCAAGTGTTTATTCTGTCGGATTGGTGCGCGCAGGAGGCCACACTCCGCAGGAAGTTTCAACTGCACAGAAGGAAGAAGGGCCTCCTCCGCTCTCTCCAGTCATTCTCCTTCATTCATTTCTCGGGAGCTTAGAGAAGTCAGTTCGACTTCTCAGACTTTACTCTATCCCCTAGAACTGAGTGATGGTAGTTTGAAAGGGAGCGCTGTGTTGCCAGGAACCACAATAGCCATTAACCTGCCTGGATCAACAGATAGGACGTTGCGGGGTTCTGATCAGTCCGTTTCTTCTCAGGGTCCAGAGTCAGAGCAAGTGTCACTTGTGAATGAGACAAAACCCACACGAGTAACTCAAAATGGTTCTTTGTCAAAGGGAAACCCACTCCGAGTCACATTTCCTAACGAAACATTACATTTATCAGGAAAATCCATATAAAACAATATGCTACCCCTAGAGTGTGTAGGTAGATGTTTAAATGAACATTGCACTCTTCTCTTTGATGATCATCATCATAAAGGCTTCATATAATCCAATCACTGAATATGATGAAGTTCAGTGACCTAGAAACATTTCTCCTTGGAATTGAGGTTGGTTTATCGAACATACAGATTTGCCATTTGAGACGCTATTACCTATAACACTGGCACTTTTTTGAGAGGAATATGCCACCTTTTTAAGGTGTCCATTTGCTTATGGGGGCAGAAGAGAAAGTGCTTGATGGCTCCCAGTTTGCCACTTTCCATTGACTATTTCTGGACAAAGGCAATTTGTCTGTTGTTATGATGTCAGTGTGTCTAAGCTTTAAAATGTGAATTTAAATGGATACGCTCTATGTCTGTATTCGGAATGTAAATGTATTTATTGTCTTCTCTGTGAGAAGGGTTTTTTTTGTTGTTTTTTTAATCAGACAGCCTAGTGAATGAATTGTAAATGCGTTATCCTCTTCATTCTTCTCGAATGTCTTGAGGAGAAGACTTTCTTAGAGTTCTAGATCAGGAATGCCCATGTTGAGGGAAAAGAAACTGTTTTTTGAAAAAATGTATTGCTTCTAAAGCTTTCTTAAGGAACTTTTGGTTCCATCCCCCCATGCATTCCATTTGAGACTGAATAATAAAACTTATTACATAAAAGAACAATGCCCCGGTGGCATTATAAATACATTTAATTGATTTGTTAATAGCGGTACTGTTTGAGAACTGAACGAGGGCATTGCCTGTTCTAGAACACCCTTTTGACCATACTCTTATGCAGGTCCTACAGAAATCAAACCAGACCATTCTAGATGTGCGCTCAAGGATGCCTTAATAAAACATATTTCCTTAGTCTCATGATCATAATATGATGACATTTGGAAGAGCTGAACATATGCCCTATCTTGCCCTTGCTGAAGATGATCATAGTACATTGTGTAATTTACTAATCAGATATTTCAAAGAAAAATATCATCTGTAGCCTGTCCCCAAATACTTACATCCACTTAACCAACTTGGGAAAACCATCTGTTTAGTGAGAATATTTTTCTAATTTTATAAACATGGAGAATCAGTTCCAAAAAGGCAATGGAATGACTCATCAGGCTGGGCTAGTCCAAGCTCATTAAAAGAATAATAATAACAGACTCCTTGGAATTGCATTGTTTTCAGTATTGCTTAATATATTTGCTTCATATTGTAGCTTGTAATAAGTAAAAAATTGAAAAGAATGAAAATACTTCTGTACCATTTCTTGTGCGGTTTTCGACTGCACGCCTGCCATTGGCCAAGGAGATTCAGAGACGTTAGCTTGCTGTCACTTGACGTAAGTGATGGGAATCAACAGTAAGAACTGGCTACGAGAAAATATAAATAAAACAACTTCCTGGCAACTTGCTTGGTTCCTATTAATTATCTTAATATTAATTGTGTCCTATAAAGGTAATTCTAGAGGAAACTTTATGGGGGTATCCTTCCGCCTGTAGTGGGGGCTGCAGTAGGATGATGCTAGAGGAGCTAAAGTTGACTTTCCTTGGGATATACCCATAGCTCAGCACCAATGGATCAGAATTACCTATCCATTACACCTATCCATTAATGATACAGACATATGTCCTGGTTTTGTCTGAGATCAAACGGAAAGCTGTGAATCAATGTTCTATTCATTTGACAAGGTGGATGTTGACTTGAGTATAGATCTCTAGTCGATGCCTGGGGAGATATTTAGCACATTCTATTGAAAGGGGGACTGGACCAGACTCGATCCTGTGTCTGGAATTATTGATTCCTAAAACAATTCAACCACTACCAAGATCTTACACTGGAGTGTTTCTACTTGTTGCACTTGGAGAACAGTATATTGCAGAACCCATGACTAAAATCTGCCCCTGAATACTTAATAATTGTGTGCCCCGCTGGGCTTTGGGGGGGTTAGTAAGCATCACATTTATTTTACATGTAGCTACCTAGAGACACATCTGGTACATGGAGGCAACTCAACACGGGGCTACACTTCTGCAGTGTTTTGCATTAAGGGTTGGACTTGATGGACTCAACCCTATGTAACTATTAAAAAGTGGATGAATGCTTTGTGTATCTACTTTTTGATGCAATGAACCCCAAGGGTGTATCCCCATGTTGAACTACATCCATGTACCGGTTCTTTCTCTGGATAGCTTGAGGTTGAAACGAAGCACCTTATTACCACCTCATCCTGCTACAGAAGTACATCATCATCTTCAGCCAAGCATTTCTTGGGTTCTTTCCAACATGTTTTCGAATCCTTTACAGATATTTGAAGGCTTCTTTTTAACGGAAAAATATTCAACCATCAAATAAGCATGTTCTGTTCTGCTTTTTGTGTCCACGTGGATTGCTTTATTTGTGATTACATTCTGAGCCTGTTGAAGGTGAAATTGTTGTATTGACCAAAATATTTTTGGAGGATGTCACAATAAAACTGCCTTGCTGAAATATATATATGTGTAATGTAGCAGTTTGTTGGGCTTTTTTTCTCCTAAAAAATTAAAAATGTCTATGGAGTCATTTTGGCATTTTACTGCCAATAGATTCACCACATTAGTGCCACCTAGAACACTATATTTATTTTGCAGAAAGCTTTACCATACCTGAGTATAGAGCGCTAGAAGCTCCCTCCGTTTTTTTAAGATAGCAGCTGCCATTTTAGCTTGGTCTTCCTAGCTTCCTGCTGCAGCTCTAGCCATTGGTAGCTCAGATCACACATTCTTATGGGAGGGAGCTGTGCAGACTCGTGCCCCAAACCTGAAGGAGCCCTAAAGGAGAGGAAGTCTGATACAGAGGAACATGTTTACATAAAAGAAGGAAAGAAATCCTGTGTTAAGAAGAATGACTAGAGCTTTTACAATGCAGCGTGAGGACTGTTTTATTGCAGGTTGTGAGAGGTAGAGAGCAGTGAAATAACATCAGTGGAAACAGGAGAGAGTGGGGTCTGGGCCACCCCAAGTGATGCCTCCACCTCACTGCTCCCCCACTGTTGCCGCTGATTACCACTCATTACAATCCCGACCCCCCTTGTTTGCCCACCTGTCAATGTGCCTGAGCTGGCAAGGCCCTACGGGGCCAATGCCTACTGGGATTTTCCCTGGTACCCTGGAAGAAGGAAGGACTGGTGACACTGGGCTATAGAGTCATTGTGTATCCACAGGGTAATATAGTTTTAGAAGGTCTCTATACTGGAAACTTGGGTATGTTTTATGAATACAGACAACCCCTTTTACACAAAGCAAAAGCAAGTAGTAAACTAATACATTTCCTCTTTGGTGACCAATGAGAAAAGTTCTCTTTGAAGTCAAAGTTCAAATAACATCATCAACAGAACAGAAGTGTGTGCCATTGTCACCTATTCTTTAACTCCTCCAGCCTTGCCCTGCCTTGCTGGGTACAGAAATAAATAAATAAACTAAAACACATGATTATTACAGTATCTAATAAAGCCTTTTTATAACATTTTCCCACACGTACTAGGTGCATGGGATTCCCTACGGCCTATGTTCCTCATCCTGCCCTTAATGTAGTTGAAGAGCACTTTATACAAGGTTTGTGCAACACTTTCAGCAAGAATTGTATATATTTCCATGTAGCACCGGGAGTCTCTTCCAGACACAGGTTTTTATGCTGAAAGACAAATGACTTTTAAACTCTTCACTTTTATTACCAGCGTCATTATCTCCTCTCCGTATGTAAACAGCAATGTCAGCATTAGGCACTTATATAAATATGGAGGAAACAGGACAAGTCACCTGCTTTCCACATTCATCATGGCAAGGAAACATTAAAAACACTTTCAAGCAGATTAATGGGCATATTTATTCAATGTATATCTATAAGGATGGTGCGTGTTATATAAAGCTGAGATCCCCTTTGAGTTACATTGGAATTTACACAGTCATTTTGCAACTCACCAGTCGGTGTGAATTCCATTTAAGTGAATGGAGCAAAAGGCCGAGCTTATAAACCCTACAAGGAAACTGCCATGGTTAGTAAAACTGCACAAGCTGTATCAGTTTCTTACACAATTACTAAATACACAGTTTTATACACACTTTATATGTACCTTGATGACTTTTACATGGCAATGAATTTGCATTGATCAGTTTTTTACATTTCCCAGGGGCGTCAGATTTTACAACTTGTAATGGTCCTGGGCTTCATTTTCTTTGCACAGATTCTGTCACCATAGATTTACCTAACTTTTCTATACGCCTGTTTTTTGTTCTCTGAAATTTAGGAGACAAGAGAAAAGTCTATGGGAATTGGCTCAGTTATGGCACTAGGATTATCATCTCAAAACATGGTAATTTCTAGAAGGAAACAAAAGGAATTCTGGGAATGAATTCCAAACTCTTAAAAAAATCCCATTTACATGGGTTTATCCTATAGGCTAAGGCTCACCCACTGGGTTTGAAGCTGAAGCCAGGATAATAGCTGATCAGATTCCCAACTACAGACCGGTTTCGCCCTTTCTGGGGCTCATCAGTGTAGTGCAGGGTTTTCTGATCAGCTTAGGTAGAGTCTGATCAGAAAACCCTGCACTGCACTGATGAGCCCCAAGAAGGGCAAAACCAGTCTGTAGTTGGGAATCTGATCAGCTATTGTCCTGGCTTCAGCTTCAAACCCAGTGGGTGAGCTTTAGCCTATAGGATAAACCCATGTAAATGGGATTTTTTTAAGAGTTTGGAATTCATTCCCAGAATTCCTTTTGTTTGCTTTTTATGGACAATGAGCCAATACAGACGAAACGCAGCAGCCATTTTGGTTAATTATACACAAGTTGTGGCTCATCTTGCTTCCCCTAGGGCAGGGGTACCCAACCTTTCCTACTCATGAGCCAGAGTCCAATGTAAAAAACTTAGAGAGCAAAATACGCATCATAAAATTAATGGAGGTGCCAAATAAGGGCTGTGATTGGCTATTAGGCAGCCTCCATGTACACATCAGCTTACAGGGGGCTTTATTTGGTAGTAAATCTTGTTTTTATTCAATCAAAACTTGCCCCAAGTCAGGAATTCAAAAATAACTACCTGGTTTGAGGGCACTGGGAGCAACATCCAAGGGGTTGGTGAGCAACATGTTGCCCCTGAGCCACTGGTTTGGGATCACTGCCCTAGGGGGTTAACAATAGCATAAGCATCAAATCCACTTGGCAATTGTGATTATTAATGCAAAATGAAACCTGAAATTACCAGCACATCCCGGCTGGAGGTAGATATAAGTTTCCCTGGGCCCTCAGAGCAAGTTGGAGCGGTTCATGGCCACTCCCTGCCAATAGCCCACAAGTTGCTTGGAGAATGAATGGACACTAGTCCTTTTTTTTTTTAATAACGTCAATAAAAATTCAGCTTGGACTCCACTTGCATTGGTAAATAAACCCTCATTCCATCAACTTAAAGATGACCACAGATTTAGATCAGATTTAATGGGTCTGCTTGGCTAATTTCAGTCTCTCTGAGTAAGTGGTATATACAGTACAACCACCTCGATCCACCATTGATGTTTAACGCAAAGCCCCTTCTCAGCCCAAGGATGACATATTAACAGATGTGGGAAAGGCTGAAGCAGATCAATGGAATCCATGCTGACAAATAATAACAATGCACTAAATGCAGGTCTTCTTCATAACGTACCAACACTTGTGTCAAATTAACATTTATATTTATCTATTTCTGACATTTCAATGATTGTGTTTGATCTACATGATCTCTTTTCCACCCTAATCACTAAAACCAACAAAGCCCTTTCTAAGCAACAGTCAAGTAAAAGTCAATGAGCCTCATTGATGAAGGAAAATTGATCTTCAGATGTGTTATATGTCCCACTTATTCTGATCACGGGCCATAAAGCAAGACAGGACTGCTGGTCTGTACCAGAAAGGACAGAGAAGCAGAAAAAACTCCCCCAACACAAGCACAAAACCAACATAGAACTTCAGAAGGAAAGGTGGCCACACATATTAAGATTCACTCATTTGGATCTTTCTCACAATATTCTTTTCTTCCAATATTCTCTCCAATGTGCCCACCCCTGGGGCAAACAATCAAATTACAATGATGAGTATATGAGTCATTGGAGTGAGGAACGTATCGATCAACCGATATGGTCCCTGATTCGACTGGAAAATCAAACCTGCTGAATTGACAAATGGCCAGTTTTTGGGCAGATATTGGTCAGGGGGTCCCTATACACGGAGCAATAAGCTACCAAATCGGTCTAAAGGTCTTAAATCAGCAGCTGAAATCTGCCCGGGTATGGCCACATTACGACCTGACACAATACTGTTCATAGTCTACACACACAAGTAGACCATTAGTTAGTACAACAGCTCAGTTTCAACTCTAATTGAAACATTAAGCGCTATCCTTTCTGGAATTTATTAGGCCATTCCTGATATTGTTGAAAACTGAACAGCTGCTGGGAAATGAGACAACACATTTTCACATAATTTAGCTTTTCTGAAGCAATAACTTAGATTAAGCTAAAGGATGAGCTGAAGTGTTTTGGTTTATCACCAGTTTAGACAGATTCACTTACACAGAGCGGCAAGTGGTGCGGCTAGAAGTGTAACAAACTATAAACCATAAGTTGGAGGCCGAGCAAATATCTGCCTCATTTTTCATCTGTGGTTTCCAAAAAGGAAACTCAGTTTTCCAAGTTAATTCTCCATGGGAGCCGGAGTCAAACAGATATTAATTACTTGAGAAGCAGGGATTGCACTCGAAAAGGCACTTTGCTCAATGCACTTGGCGGCGTAATTAAGCCCTTATGGCGTGTATGGCGGCCCAATTGATATCCATGTACTATGCATATTGGTCAGGTCAGGCATAGTGCTGGTTAGAATATATTACTGGCAGTCTCTTTAGACACACTTGGTTTATGTTTACATTCACTTTACTTTTCTGTAAATGTTTTAGTATAGTGGTGTAGGCCATGCCTCCCAGGAAGCCTTATATTCCTGCTTATTTCTGTTAATGTATAGGAGTGGGAGTTTGTTTGCTACAAAGGAAAGCAATAAAACCAGAATAATGACAAAGATGGCAGAATGTTTGTTTGTCTTTATAAAACAGTAAGCAAAGACAGATAGTGGGGGGGGGGGGACTTTTACTTGCTTTACTTATCATCATATTGACTAAAGACAAACAAATATTATCATTGCGTGGGAGACTGACCAATATGACCGATATGTATGATATGAGGATAGCTATTCCTAGTGTTTGAAAATGGCACATAAACTCGTACATAACAGCAATATCTGCACCAGTAGGCCAGCTGCAGTATAGGCACGGATAGTTTATTGTGTAGGTTGAGTGCAAACATCTTGTCTTGTGTTTAACAGTTTATGTTATATTTTAGTATGTTTAGTGTGTTTATCATTCGGTACATATGCCAGAACACTGCTTACAGCAGCAGAAATACTAAATAAAGGAGGGGTGCAGCTATTTTCATCTATGGGATGGAAGTGACGACCACGAGCCCCGCAGCTATTTGTGTTATTCACGTGCGCAGAGCTGGAGCTTGGAAATAGGTCTGAGATACCTAATGGGCTTATCAGTTTTCGAGTTTGGAAATTTGAGTTTATTTTTTTAAATTGAATAAACTGGCGCATTGAATGGTCATTTTTTGCACTTTACAAATACCAGACATTCGAGTTTTCGAACCATAACTTCGAACCATAACAAGGGCACAAGCCCCCGGGTGCCTTTATATAAATAAACCTGATTTTTATGCCTTCAAACATTTAGCTTTAACAAGCAGCTTTTTGAGACCACTGGGAGCAACATCCAAGGGGTTGGGGAGCAACATGTTACTCACGAGCCACAGGTTGGGGATCACTGATCTAGTGGAAAGCCTTCCTAGAAGAGTAGAGGGCCAGCAAAGGGAGGACCAAGTCAGCAAAGGGAGCCAAGGAAAGACAGACATAATGTATAAATCCCCTTGGTTCAGGAATGAGACTAGAATGAGTTAGACAGGGAGGTGTCAATATACTTTTGGGCATCTTCAATGACTGCCATTTAGGCAGCAACACGGAACCAAAGGTATCTATTTCCAGAACATGACATAGCATGCAGTAGTTCTTTGTTACTAAATGAGCCCCATCAGAGTGGCAAATATACAAGGATAATGAGATAACATTATCACTATTGCCCTTGTGTTACAGTGCCTGGATGTGCTGGATATGTGGCTTGAACTCTCCGTCTTATCGATATCCCAGGGAAGCAGTGACAGCAGCTCTCCCATTCTCCCTGATAGCTCAAGAGGTTGTCTAGACTGTGTCTAACTTTGTCTAAGTGGAAAGTTATAATAAATGGGCTACATTGGATGGGGGGGGGGGGGGGAGTTACTGCAGGCCCCATCACTTGCTTTAAAGTAGTTTTGGGTACAAAAGCTAAATGCATATTTCACATAGTTTGGACACATGGCATTAATATATTGAAATAAGATCCCCATGGATGTAGAGTAGATACAATGAAACTGAGTACTATAGGTGCTGGGGTTAGACAGGTGTATATGTTTCTGGTATGAGGTAGAGGAGGATAATGTGCAAAGCAGTATTTCAATTTCTGCCCAATACTGAGTTTAATTGGCTGCTTACAAGCTGTCCAACTCCATTTATGCCAGTCGTATGGGCTAACAACCCCGGCTCTCATCTCATGCCCAATAAATATGGAATGAAACAGTTATGCCAAGGGGTCTTAGTGGTTGTCTTAGTAACTGTTTGGTTTATATTGGTTAAATATATATGAAATAATGGGAACATTATAAGGCAATAGGTAAGTTTATTTACCCTACATTGTCAAAAGCATCCATGCACTTCATCCTTAATTGGAACATTCACCCTTGAGTTCCAAACTGTCTCGGGAAGCAATGTCAGGGACTAGCCATAGAGGGGGTTTTATGGGTCAGAGTCAGATTTTGATTGACAGTTAGATCAAATGCATCAGTGTGTGGCCCCTCTGCCTAGACAATGTATTAAAAGCTAGCTGTCTTTCATAATAAACGACTCAGACACAACACTGCACATAGGAATAGCCAGACTGCTGGTTGGGGGAAGTGAAGAGTAACTTGATTATGTCGGAAACTTACAGAATTTTTAATTGAAATATACTAAGTTTTCTATTTCTATTAAATAAATCTGACATGAAATATTTTCACAACAGTTCCCCTTTTATTCTAAAAGATGGGGCCTGAGTAGTTAGCTCAGCTTTATCCTAGGGGTTACGTTACATTCTTTCCTTATATCAACACATTTTTTTAGATGCTGATATCAGATGCTTTGAAATGTAGTTACAACACTGCCACTCCTCACTTCTGTAATAATGAGAACAAATTACTCAACAGTCTTTGTTCCTTCCTCCATGTTTTATTTCTGTCTCTCTCATAATCAAAACCAAATGTGGCTGCTCAAGTCTCTCATTTGTCTTTAACAATAAGTTACAAATACTTTGCATTAACTTTGTAGCTTTACATTCACAGGCAGTTGTTGCTATATACCTATATGCTTCTGTAAGGAGCACAATGCTCAGGGTGCTGTAGCCCTGTGTCTCTTACCCTACAGCACCCCTACTGGCCATTATACCACCAAGTCTCAGAAGAATAGGAAGAGGATGGGCATGCCTAAAGTACTTTGGGGCTGTAATGTACGTATGGCTGATGCCACTAGAAGTAGCAAAGTTGCCCAGGCCCCAATATTTTTATTTGTCTTTTGGACCAAGGATAAACCCCTTCAGATTATCCAGTCACACTCCTTTGCAGAGTACACGGAGGAAACAGACAGATGGAGGACATACCAATGCAGATAGGGCCATGGTCATGTTCTTACTCAGGAGCCCAGCGCTGGGAGACAGGAGTTGAAACCATTAAGCCATTGCTCATTGTGGGCTGTTATGGAACATTGCATTATAAGACGTTTCTCTTGCCCTTAACTTGGCATACCTTAGCAACATGGCTATGAGCAAACAGTTCCTTAGTTGTGCCACTGTAAGGCCACACTCTCAGCTTTTAACTTGAGCAGTGGGACAGTTGATTATTCTCCTATCCCTTTTACTTTAGTGGAAGAAAAATGTTTTCCAAATTGTACCCCAAACCTGCTCCACCAATGGCTTTCTACTATTTTAGGGATGCACCAAATCCAGGATTCTGCCTTTTTCATCAGGATTGGGATTCGGCCGAATCCATAGTCCTGGATGAAGCGAATCTGAATCCTTTAGATTCGGTTAGGTATTCACCTAAATCTTTCACAAAGGATTTGGGGTTTGGCCAAATCCCAAAATAGTGGATTCAGTGTAGCCCATTTAGCTGGTTCACCAGGGTCAGACTGAGTTGTGCAGGGGCCACATGGGCTGCCACCACAGGGGCCCCCAACTGCCCACCCTGCCCCCAAGCCTGCATACCTCATACTTACCTAGGCATGATTAGGACAGAGAGGTCCAGGGTGGAGCGTCCAGGCAGGGCCAACCAGGTATTTACCCAGTGTCCCTCCAGCCCAGTCTAACCCTGTGGATCACAAAAGCCTGCTGTTCTCATTAAAGAGTTAGTTGTCCTAGAGTCCACATTACTGGCTGCATTACTGTAGGCTTGATACTAGAACTGCATTTACAGGACTTTCTCCTTAAACTTGTACTCATGGATGGAATCATTTGGTTGTTTGTGCAAATCCCTCAATACTCTAACACGTATCTAGGCTTCGCCTATCTTAAACCTCAGTCCCAGGGCCCCCCTATCTCCAGGAGAGTTGTACCTCCATCTAATTCTCATCAGACATCTTTTAAAAATTGGTGGGTTGGAGCCAGACACAGGTCACACTGACAGACATTGGACAGTGAAACTTACAGAACTGACTATTTGACTGTGCATGCCCAGCAGAGTTGGCCAGTCCTGGTGTAAAAGAAAAAGGAAAGGTAAAAACTAAGTAAGCTTTATCAGAAAGGTCCTCTATCAAAAGAAACACAGGATTTCTTGTCTCTTTTTTTGTAATCATGATGTTCCAGTGTCTGACTTCCTCTCTCAGAAACAGCCTTAATTCCCCCGGGCCAGAGTCTGCGCAGTTTTCTCCTGCTCCCCCTCCCACCAGAATGCTAAGAACTCACCCCCCCCTCCCTTAGGAATGTGTGATCTGAGCTATAATGGCTAGAGACTGCAGGCAGGAAGCTACTTGAAATGGCAGCTGCTATCTTAAGCAAACGGAGAAAGCTTCTAAAGCTGATTACTCAGGTATGGTAATGGTTTCTGCAGAATAAATATATTGGCAGTAAAATGCCAAAATGCCTTTCCTTCTTCTTTAAGAGAGCACTGAAAAAGGTAATTTTGCAACTACACTGCCTTTACATGCTCTTCACATATATATATATATGGCAGTTATATTATAGGCAAAGACATTTCAGAACACGGCAACGGCTCCATTTAAAAGAATCACATGTAAAGGAAATCTGAAAAACTAATAAACAAAGCAAAAATGTAGATTGGTTTGGGGACGTGCTTTATTTGTTTGCAAAATATACCCAACTAAACCAGTTTAATCTGGTGTTTACTGTCTCTGCACAATTCTATAAATACAAATTAAAACATAAAGCCAAATAATGCTGCGCCAAGATCATTTTTATGTCTGCATATTTGTATTTATTAATAGCACTGGGAACTGCCCCGCTGCACCTACTGCTGGCTTAAACTGGAAAATTGTGCCCTAGAGACCAAATTATCCCAGTATCCAAATAGCAAGGAATTACCCAAAACTGATTTTCAGCTAAATCAGTTTCTGTTTAATTTCAATTAAAAGAGACATCATCCCTTACCAAAAACACCCCTCTCTCCTCATCATTGTATCCAAATGGTTTTATGGGAAATCCTGTGCCGACCTGTCCCTGTAGTGTTTGCTCAGCCCCAGTGACCTGGCACTTAGTGACAGAATTGCAATCAGCGCAATCACCTGGAGGCCTTAATTCCAAGGGTGCCCCTGTGCTAGGGAAAGGGGGCAGGGCTAGGGTGGATTGCAGGTAAAGGTGGCCATACTTGCCAAGCGAGCGGATCTTCTCCCGATATCCCCATCTATGGGTGGGTGATATCAGGTTATTACAGTTATTTGGCCCTGGGGCCAAACAATTGAATTAGAACGACGGTTATAGGCGCCGCTGGTTTGGGGAAGGCATCAATGAGCCGATGCAATCCCGATCCAACAGAAAAATCAAAGCAACCCGATGGAGATATCAGGGCAGATGTTAGTCGGGCAGGCCCGCCGTTAGTGCCCGCACACAGGCAGATAAGCTGCCGAATCGGTCTTAAAAAAGGACCAATATCGGCAGCTAGAATTGGCCTGTGTATGGCCAGCCATGACAGCCTGGTACCAAAGGAATAATGAATTTGCCCTTGCTGACACTATAGTGCAGTGATCCCCAACCAGTAGCTCAGGGGCAACGTGTTGCTCCCCAACCCCTTGGGTGTTGCTCTCAGTGCCCCCAAACCAGGGAGTTATTTTTGAATTCCTGACTTGGGGGGCAAATTTTGGTTGTATAAAAACCCAGTATAATGCCAAACAGAGCCTTCTGTAGGCTGCCAGTCCACATAGGGGCTTTTAAATAGCCAATTATTGCTCTTATTTGCACCACCAGGAAACTTTTTCATGCTTGTGTTGCTCCCAAACACTTTTCCCATTTGAATGTGGCTCACGGGTATAAAAGGTTGGGGATCCCTGCTATAGTGTAACCCCCTCCCATACACTCTCAAGAGAACCTATAGCACCAGATCTTATTAAAGAAGAACAAGACTTTTGATTATACTGTATTCTCCAGACTGATGCACTTACAGGAACCGCAGGAGTCTTATCCATGCATTTAGTCTCATTGGAAAAATATTATGTAGGACTTAAATGGGATCATGTAATAAAAGGTGCAAGGTGTGCTACAGGTCTAGTCACCTATTGCAACCAATCAGCAACAGCATTTATAGGTCATCTGTTTAAAAGCAAACATCTTATTGGTTGCTTTGGGTTTCTGCACACGAGAAAATTTTGTGTCTTTTATTATATATGGAGGTTAAAGCCCTGTCAAGCCTTAACCAACAGGGTTGGACTGGCCCATCGGGATGCTGGGAAAAATTCTGGTTTGCCCCAACCCTGTTATAGTTTGTACTTTCCCATTATACTGGGAGAACAGATCACTGATATGTAAATATAAAATCTTGATGAACTTTATATCTGGAAGTATTTCTGTAGAATGACATTGCTACACACTGTTATTACCAGAAGAGACACAAAACTATATAAATATTTACAAACCATTTATATAAAGGATAGAAGAGTTTATTAATCAACTCACAAATTCAGCATATTGAGTCCCAAGGTCAAGGGGGGACATTGGGAAAGACCTAAGAGGTTAAGAGGCTGCTAACATTATGGTCTGTTTCCAAAGTTTCCTTTTTAAGCTCATCTTGCAGTGGGAGTTGGCCACTTATTTGCTCACTCGGCAAACCCCATATGTATTCAGAACAAAATATATTCCCCATAGGGAGATTCTTGTGTAGATGTGAGATCAGTATAGTTATTAGCTAGACATCAGTTCTGCAGTATGGCTGTACCTAGTACAGGTATAGGATCCCTTATCCGGAAACCCGTTATCCAGAAAGTTCCAAATTACAGAAAGGCCATCTCCCATAGATTCCATTATAAGAAAATAATTTTAATTTTTAAAAATGATTCCCTTTTCTCTGTAATAATAAAAGTACCTGTACTTGATCCCAACTAAGATATAATTACCCCTTATTGGGGGCAGAACAGCCCTATTGGGTTTATTTCATGGTTAAATGATTCCCTTTTCTCTGTAATAATAAAACAGTACCTGTACTTGATCCCAACTAAGATATAATTACCCCTTATTGGGGGCAGAACAGTCCTATTGGGTTTATTTAATGGTTAAATGATTCCCTTTTCTCTGTAATAATAAAACAGTACCTGTACTTGATCCCAACTAAGATATAATTACCCCTTATTGGGGGCAGAACAGTCCTATTGGGTTTATTTAATGGTTAAATGATTCCCTTTTCTCTGTAATAATAAAACAGTACTTGTACTTGATCCCAACTAAGATATAATTAATCCTTATTGGAGTCAAAAGAGGGGTGGCTGCTCACTACATTATAGGGCCTGACAGGTAGGAAGAGAGAGGGACAGTAGGTATAGTAGGCTATATTGTTCCAGCGGGTGAAGTTAGGGACAATTTGCCAAAATGCAGACAGTAACACAATAGGGATCATTTTCTTTTCTCCAGTGCACTACTTTACAATCTGGCGCGAGGAGCAGACTTCAGTACCAGGCCCTTGTCTTAACCCCTGCCATAGGGTGGCCTGAATCTCCTGCTGCTCCCGAACTTGTACGTTAGGAGTTGGGAGGGGGACACAGTGCCATACAGGCCCGGACTGGCAATCTGTGGGTTTTGGCAAATGCCAGAGGGGCTGCTGTAAGATGCCATAGACACTCACTATTTATTGGGCTGGTGGGGCTGTTTGAGCCTGTGTGTACTTGAATCCTAGTCCAGACCTGGTGCCATATACTTTGGGGAAGCTGCACTTTTTTCATTACCCAGGCAGTCAAAATCACACCTAATATATCAGTGCTGTACTGGTGTTTTTGTTGGGGTACAATTTCCAGAGCCTAATAACCACCAAAATCAGAAAGTATTTTTTCTAGCACTACTACTAAGCAGCAACCCGGCCAGCCTCCTCGTGAAAGAGGTACGTGCCTAGCGCAAAATGTAACATTTGATCCTTCCCTCTCCCTTTCCATTCCATTCCTTCTTATACAATCAACATAATGTTGAATAAAAACAGTAAAGGTGAAGTTCCAGACCTTTCCATCTCATAAAGCATTCAACTGCCACAATTAACAAATGGATTCTGGAACAACCCTTTGATCACATTCTTCACCATATATTTAATTGTATTTCTACACACCTCCTAATCCAAATAGCTTTGTTTAATAATTAATGTCTGTTCAGTTTGCCTCTTTTTCTTAACAAATACATCGCCTTGGATGGAAACTTTCCAGTGCCGGCTAAATGGACTGTTAATAAATTCTCTTTCTGTCTCTGCCCTTCAATGACTTTTTGTTCCATGTACCTTACATATTCTGCTAGCAACTGAGCAGCACATGGAAAGAAAACGTTTAAGGGTTTAGTATTAGTAAAGGTACTGAAGGAACAAGCAGGATCCCCATCACACTAGCACAACATGTTGCTTACATGATGTGTCCTCAATGTAGGTGCCATTTTTACATTTCTGGCTTGGAGAAGCCCAGAGACACAGTTTTACTCCAAGCAGAGCCTCCTGCAGGCCAGCAGTCCCCATGGGGCTACCAAATAGCCAATCACAGCCCTTATTTGGCACAACCAAAGAACTTTTTTCATGCTTGTGTGGCTCTCCAACACTTTCAATATCTGAGTGTGGCTCATGAGTAAAAAAGTTTTGGGATCCCTGGATTGGATGATAAGTAGTACCTTAGTACCTTAACCAGAAAGTGTAAAGAGGCCAGTCACTCCATTCCTTCTGGCTGCCTCTCAGGTCATGGAGAGAACATTTCTAAGTGGAGCTCTGGAGCCCATTACTAGGTAAAAAAAAGCCCAATTATCTTCAAAGGAAACCTAAAAATGAATATGGCTACAAATGCCATATTTTATATACCAAAGTTAATGCACCAACCTCAAGGATCAGAATCTCTATATTAGTAATGACTGAGGCCTTTATAGTTGTTACAGGAGATCCCCATCTTGGATTCTATTGGAAGTTTCAATGGCACTGCACATGCTCAGTGGGCTCTGGGCAGCTGTTGAGAAGCTGAGCTTAGGGGTCCTTTATATTGTATATATACAGTATATACCCTGTTTTCCCCAAAATAGGACATCCTCCAAAAGTAAGGCACCCCCCCGTTTTTTCACCCCCCTCGGAAAATAAGGCACCCCCCGAAAATAAGACACCCACTCAAACGATGGAATAAATGTGTACTGTATTCTTCTTCATGGAAAAATAAGACATCCCCTGAAAATAAGACCTAGTGCATATTTTGGAGCTTAAAAAAATATAAGACAGTGTCTTATTTTCGGGGAAACACGGTAGTGAGTGGGTCCCTAAGCTCAGGTTATACTGTGACATTTATATTGTATATATACAGTATATAGTGAGTGGGCCCCTAAGCTCAGGTTATACTGTGACATTTATATTGTATATATACAGTATATAGTGAGTGGGTCCCTAAGCTTAGGTTATACTGTGACATTTATATTGTATATATACAGTATATAGTGAGTGGGCCCCTAAGCTCAGGTTATACTGTGACATTTATATTGTATATATACAGTATATAGTGAGTGGGCCCCTAAGCTCAGGTTATACTGTGACATTTATAGTGTATATATACAGTATATAGTGAGTGGGTCCCTAAGCTCAGGTTATACTGTGACATTTATATTGTATATATACAGTATATAGTGAGTGGGTCCCTAAGCTCAGGTTATACTGTGACATTTATAGTGTATATATACAGTATATAGTGAGTGGGTCCCTAAGCTCAGGTTATACTGTGACATTTATATTGTATATATACAGTATATAGTGAGTGGGTCCCTAAGCTCAGGTTATACTGTGACATTTATATTGTATATATACAGTATATAGTGAGTGGGCCCCTAAGCTCAGGTTATACTGTGACATTTATAGTGTATATATACAGTATATAGTGAGTGGGCCCCTAAGCTCAGGTTATACTGTGACATTTATATTGTATATATACAGTATATAGTGAGTGGGTCCCTAAGCTCAGGTTATACTGTGACATTTATATTGTATATATACAGTATATAGTGAGTGGGCCCCTAAGCTCAGGTTATACTGTGACATTTATAGTGTATATATACAGTATATAGTGAGTGGGTCCCTAAGCTCAGGTTATACTGTGACATTTATATTGTATATATACAGTATATAGTGAGTGGGCCCCTAAGCTCAGGTTATACTGTGACATTTATAGTGTATATATACAGTATATAGTGAGTGGGCCCCTAAGCTCAGGTTATACTGTGACATTTATAGTGTATATATACAGTATATAGTGAGTGGGCCCCTAAGCTCAGGTTATATTGTGACATTTATATTGTATATATACAGTATATAGTGAGTGGGCCCCTAAGCTCAGGTTATACTGTGACATTTATATTGTATATATACAGTATATAGTGAGTGGGCCCCTAAGCTCAGGTTATACTGTGACATTTATATTGTATATATACAGTATATAGTGAGTGGGTCCCTAAGCTCAGGTTATACTGTGACATTTATATTGTATATATACAGTATATAGTGAGTGGGCCCCTAAGCTCAGGTTATACTGTGACATTTATATTGTATATATACAGTATATAGTGAGTGGGTCCCTAAGCTCAGGTTATACTGTGACATTTATATTGTATATATACAGTATATAGTGAGTGGGTCCCTAAGCTCAGGTTATACTGTGACATTTATATTGTATATATACAGTATATAGTGAGTGGGTCCCTAAGCTCAGGTTATACTGTGACATTTATATTGTATATATACAGTATATAGTGAGTGGGTCCCTAAGCTCAGGTTATACTGTGACATTTATATTGTATATATACAGTATATAGTGAGTGGGTCCCTAAGCTCAGGTTATACTGTGACATTTATATTGTATATATACAGTATATAGTGAGTGGGTCCCTAAGCTCAGGTTATACTGTGACATTTATATTGTATATATACAGTATATAGTGAGTGGGTCCCTAAGCTCAGGTTATACTGTGACATTTATAGTGTATATATACAGTATATAGTGAGTGGGCCCCTAAGCTCAGGTAAGTGACGGCAGCCCGTGGCATGGGCAGGGAATCAGCAGAAAAGAAGATGGGGGGCTACTGGGGCATCTTTGGGGGCACAAATCAAATGTACAACATTTCTAGCCTTCTTCTTTAGTTAGGCTTTAGTTCTCCTTTAAATGTGAATTAATGTTGTGCATTACCTTCACGTAAATGATAACATAGAGTTTTAAGGGTTGCTGTTTGTTTCTGATCCAAGCTACATCATCATCATCATTTATTTATGTAGCACCAGCAAGTTTTGAAGCATTTAACAAGGGTTAGAGAATAAAGATAGCAACAGAGGGCCCTACTCACAAGACGGCTGAAGCGGCCTACTAGAGCACCCAAGGCTCTTATTGTGGGCACCGGTGTAGAAAACCTCCCATTGGCCTAACCTTATTTCAGCATGGGACTATATAAAAACCTATACTATTGGGCAATTCATCTCTAATAGCTGTGAGAGAGGGCCCAGGGTGGCAAGTTTTCTGGTGGGCCCTAGGAAACCCAATATGACACTGCTGGGCCACACTGGGATTCACAATAGGCCCTGGCATTTCAATTACACAGAGGCCCAAATCAGCCCAATAAATAGTGACTGACTATGGCACCTTACAGCAGCCCCTCTGGCATTGGCAGACCCACAGATTGCCAGTCCGGGCCTGTGACACTGCATTATGGACTCCATTGTACTTTTCCATTACAGTTGATTGTTGGCCATATTTGGAACAGCCCAGTTTGGTGCCCGTATCAGATGGAAAAAAACATGTTTAGCCAACAAGGGAATTGTTATTCCATGGCAGTTTTATGGGGCCTCCGTTTCTGTACATTGTCAGAATTCTGACACACTTTACACACAATTTTACTGCTTGATTGTGCAATGCACTGAGCACCGTCGCATGTGAGAAAATGTAGTCTCACTATTACTCAACCTTGTTTTCTTTTTCTCCAAATTTAGCCTTTGGTCACACTTTATACGTGTTTTGGTTAATGTGTAATTTCATACATTGTGTTTATATCTCTTCAGCGTGATTTCATGTGTGTCGTGCACATAAAAATAAAAATATGAACAGGAAAAGTGAGGCTTAGACCAGATCCGGGTCCCAGGCATTGTGATATCAGTAGAATACTTATATGAATATATACACTCTAACCTAGATTATCAACTGGTTGTTTTATCAACTCTCCCTGAGGTTTAAACAGATATTATCACTAGCAGAACAAAATGAAAGTTTTCTATTTGCACAGTTCTGTTGCACTGGGTAAAGGGGAACATGCAAAAAAATAAAATAATAATAAAAGAGAAGTTTGCAGCCTTGTAACCATATGACTTGTCATGGAGTAGACTAAAGTGGAGTCTATCATATGCTCCATCCTCCCCCATATTGTATACCTGCCTATCCTGACTCTCATTCCAAAACCAATGGTTTGAATATGAAGTTGGTCTTCTGCTGCCTCTACTCGTCTGGGAAGGTCTCCACTAGAACATTGTTGATGGAATATGGCATCATTCGGCTTCAAGGGCATAAGTGATGTTGGGGGGCCTGGCTCACAGTTGGTGTTCCAGTTTGTCCTACAGGTGTTCAGTTGGGTTAAGTTGCGGGCTCTGTGCAGACCAGTTAGGTTCTCCCATATCTACAAACAATTTTTTTATGGACCTTTATGTGCATGGGGTTGTTATCCAGCTGACACAGGACACCATTGCCACAAAGTAGGAAGAACAGAGTTGTCATGAATGTCATTGTATGATATAGTGGCACCTGTGCTGGCACTGATGGACATGTCTTGACTAGCAAATTCCAATAATTGCCAAGGTTCTATTGTTCTGCTTGTTGAGGTTTGAGCACCTGAATGATTGAAACAGCACCAACGGACCAATAATTCTCACAGGGATTGCAGTATTATCAGTCTCAAAGAGACCCTGTCATACCATACATGTACAGATGGTTGGGCAGTGTGATCAGCAGTCAAAATGTCTGTCAAATCATCAGATCATACATAGCCAGCTATGCACCATATGTTAAACCTGATACCCAACAAACCTTGGTCATCATCAAAAACTAAGAGTGAATTTAGTGTTTAGTTTTTGGTTGTAGTTCCACACACTGACCTTTTTGGTATTGTTAAATGGATACAGAAGTTATTCAGTCCCGTTAGTCTCTTGCTGAAAATCATTATTGTAATTCTATAGTCCTACATTCCAGAAAGCCTATGAAATAGGATACTCTGCTGGACTTATAGCGTTTCCACTCACAAACAGTACTGCTTTAATAAGTCTCCCAGGGCCAAGTACATTCTGAGATTTCCACATCTAATCCAAAGCAAGCACTCCTTGCAGTCCTGCTGTTACAATGAGAGATAATACAAACACTGCCCAAACTGATCATCCAGAGAAGAGCTCTTATTTCCAACAACATGTGACCAGCTGGTATGTAACTACTACTGTATAGCCAATGAATGCATGAGATAGTGACTGGGAGGACAGCAGTTGGAGGTCACATCTATGACAGGCCTGATATAAAGCAATACTAAACTATAAACAGGGAGAAGAAAATGAATCCCTCTGAGAGATAATAAAGAAGTTTGGAGAGATATGACCATTACAGGAGGGTGGTATTATAAAATCTATTAAACTCAATCAGTTTTTAACAGGTTTGGGGTTGCGACTGATAATGAACAGGAGTGTCCCATACTGGAAATGGATAGCCATTTTGAAAGTAGTATTATGAATATCACAAGGGATGAAGTTAGGAAAGAATTTTCTAGAATACGCTTGGGGAAGTCCATTATCCCAGGGTGCCCAGCAGTTGAGGTTTTTAGATTTATTTTGAGCTTGAGCACCACAGTTCTTTGGAAAAGTTGTGTCTGATTCCCACGCTGAAATGTAAGCATGCGAGTACCCTCAGTGATTACAGACCTACAGCATAGACTTCACATGTAATGAAGGCACTGGAGCCAATAGTTTTGAAGCCATCACTTGATCGTTTGCAGTTTGCTTACCGGCCCCATATTGGTGTGGCACTTGGAGGGGGCAGGTAGCTACTGTATGTAAGGATCATGGTTTTTTATTTTTCCTGTGCCTTTAATGCTTTTCTTCCAGCCCTGCTTGGGTATAAACTTTTGTTACATAGTTACATAGTTACATAGGGTTGAAAAAAGACCAGTGTCCATCAAGTTCAACCCATCCAAGTAAACCCAGCACACTTAACCCACACCTACCAATCTATATACTCACATACATAAACTATATATACAACCACTAGTACTAACTGTAGATATTAGTATCACAATAGCCTTGGATATTCTGATTGATCAAGAACTCATCCAGGCCCCTCTT
The DNA here is from genome assembly GCF_000004195.4 of Xenopus tropicalis. Classification (NCBI taxonomy): domain Eukaryota; kingdom Metazoa; phylum Chordata; class Amphibia; order Anura; family Pipidae; genus Xenopus; species Xenopus tropicalis. The sequence continues at coordinate 196,063,833 of NC_030677.2, read as the reverse complement.
AAAGGCATTAACAGAATCTGCCATTACCACATCACTAGGAAGGGAATCCCCCAACCTCACTGCCCTCACCGTGAGGAACCCCCTACGCTGCTTCAAATGGAAGCTCCTTTCCTCTAATCTAAAGGGGTGACCTCTGGTGCGCTGATTGTTTTTATGGGAAAAAAGCAATCAGCGCACCAGAGGTCACCCCTCTTGTGTATCCACGTAGATGCTTGGTTAGTTGCTTGGATCATGGGGATGTTCACCTTTGGACTATAGCCCTTGTCAGAGAAAACATTTTTGTAAATGATCTTTATTATCTAAAATGTGTAAGTTTTGAAGCTACAGACCAGGATCAGCGCTGCTAAAGCTCTTTCTTCTGCTCTCTCCTCTCTCTTTAAAAGGGATCACTGACTTCAACTTGCATTCTGCCCAAAACAGGAAGTTGAACTGGTTACTGCGCATGCCTTTGATTGGCTGAATCTTGCCAGCCAATGGTATCAAAGATACAAATGAAGCAGGAGAGGGAAGGCATGGAACTTTTTTTTTGCTGCCTGTCTGGGAAATCCCCTACTAAGAAAGCAGATCAGTGAGAGTTCTAAAGGTGGCCATACACGGACCGATTTTTTACTTACAAACGACCGATTCCCGAACGATCCGATGCTATCGTTAAGTTATCGTATAGTTGGTGGTGTACGAACGATCGTCGGCCCACTAAACGAGCCGACATTATCGTCCCCAAAATCGATCGGCCAGGTTTAAAAATTTTGGTCGTTTAACGATAAAATCTGCCAGTTGGTGTGAGTGTCAGACATTTGTCTTTCAACGATTGTTCTCTGCGCATGTCACGATTGCCAGCAACGACATCGATCGTACGTAGATGTACGATCGTAGGTATTTTACGATAATGATGCGACAAAATCTTTCCCGAATTATCGTTGCCCGTGGATGGCATATCGTATGGGAACTCGATCGCCATACGATCGTTTGTCGATATAATCGTTCATCGCACAACGAGCGAAATCGCCTCGTGTATGGCCACCTTAACACTGCTGATCCTGGTCTGTAGCTTCAAAACTAAGCATTTTAGATAATAAAGGTAATTTACAAAAATATTTTCTCTGACAAGGACTATATTTTTTCTCACAGGAGCTGTTCAAATTATTGTTTAAGGTGAACATCCCTTTTAATTATCTCACAGGCAGACTACTAGGTGTTGTGTCAGATACCGCAGTTTGTAACATCGGGGTGCCACATGGGAGAGTTTTGTCTTCTTTTTACTTCCGATTTTAGATATTGCTCACAGTGGTGTCATCTACAAACGTTCTCAGATGACTGTGATTGTGGCTGGGGTAAGAAGGGGACATGAAGCAGAATATAGGAGGGCAGTAGATACTTTTTTTCAAGTGGTGCAAAGTAAATTATTTACAAGTAAATGTGGCTCAAACTAAGAAGTTGGTTGTGGATTTGAGCAAACTGCAAACCGACTTTGAACCAGGGTGTATTAAAGGGGTTGAAGTAGATGCTGCTGAGGAGTATAAGTACCTGGGCTTTTTGAGTGGCAATAAGTTAGACTGGACTGAGAATGCAGAGGTGCTATACAGGAAGGGCATGAGTAGGTTATTCCTCCTTAGAAGATTAAGATTGTTCAATGTTGTTGATTTTTTATCATGTGGTGGTACAGAGTTATGTTTTATGGTCTGGTGTGTTGGGGTAGTTGCTTGAAGGCTGCTGATGTTAATAGACGTAACACATTGATTAGGAAGGCAGGATCTGTTTTGGGAGTGGGATTAGGGACCCCAGAGGTTAGAGAAGAGGTTATTGTCTAAAATGATGAGTATCTTGGAAAATGATTCTCATCCTCTATATCAGTGATCCCCAACCAGTGGCTCAGGGGCAACATGTTGCTCACCAACCCCTTGGATGTTGCTCTCAGTGCCCACAAACCAGGGAGTTATTTTTGAATTCCTGACTTGGGGGCAAGTTTTGGTTGAATAAAAACAAGATTTCCTACCAAATAAATAGAGGCCCCTGTAAGCTGATAGTGTGCATAGAGGCTGCCTAATAGCCAATCTTAGCCCTTATTTGGCTCCTCCATGAACTTTTATGGTGCTTGTGTTGCTCCCCAAGTCTTTTTATATTTGACTGTTGAAGGTTGAGGACCCCTGCCCTACATGAAAACACTAGAGTCATATCATGGTACTTTTAGCAATAGATCGAGACCACCTAGATGTACTACAGAACATTATAAGAGATCTTTTTTACAGGCAGCTATTGCTTTGTTAAGTTCTTCCCCTTTTAGTTGGTAGTAGTGTTGAGGTTTTTAGCTATTTATAAATGTTATCTAAACAACATGGATAGAGTGATTGCTTGTATACCTTTAGTAGTTTTTCTGGGGCAGTCCCTGCAAACGGGGGCTGTGTACCCTTAAATGGGGCTTGTGTTTCTCAGCAGAGCTCCAGGGAAGATCCACACAAAGTCTAGAGGAAACCCCCAAGGTCACTTGTACATTCCTTGGCAAGGGATGTAATCCTCCTACCGTTCCTACATCTGACATAATAGAGGAATACAGAATAATTAAGTTGTTTACATGCAAAACAGGATACAGTTCAGTGAGAGTTCACAGAGCCTGATTTCCATTGAACCATAGTGTAGCCATTTTGTTTGGCACACCACAAGCAGGGTCCCCATTAACTTATCCTTAGTTAAAAATATTGCTTTGTGAGCCATTAAGTCATAGTTCCTAGAATATCTAGTGGAGTTAAAAGTGTTCACCCCTAAATCTCACCATTATTGATCTTCAAGGTGTCCTTCAAGAAGTATCAAGGGAAGCAAATATAAATTCTCTCTAAATCTCACCTCTCAAGCTGCACCCCAAGCCATTGCTTTAGGACCACACAGTGCCATCATTAGAATCTTTTGGGCCCCATACAAGTTGTTTATATGGGGGCCCCCATGAACACAAACATGCAGCCCAGCCGATCAGCAGAACAATGGGAATCGAGCAAGATAGCAGCTCCCAGTAGGTATCAGAATAGCACTCAATAGTAAGAAATCCAAGTCCGGCTTGGGACTCCTCCAGTTACATGGGAGTAGGAGAAACAACAGGTTAGCTGAAAGCAGTTCTAATGTGTAGCGCTGGCTGAAAGCTCAGACTCAGGCACAATGCACTGAGATGGCGCCTACACACCAATATTACAGCTACAAATACATTTGTTGGTTCAAGAATTAAATTTAAAATCGTAGAGTAAATTATTGGCTATGTAAACTAGTGTAGTTTAGAAATAAAAAGGATACCATAAAAATCATGACGGAATCCCTTTAATGAGGGTAAGCTTCTCTAAATAAATGGGAGAAAGTCAGACAGATGTGGGAAAGAATTCCAGATTAGGGGTGCAGCCCCTGGCATTCAGTAGCTATGACAAGTAGTTGCTACTAAGTAGCTCCGTGTGTCTAAGGGCTGTGACAGACAGGGAGATTAGTCGCCACGCGTCAAATCTCCCTTGTCACGGACGGCTAATCTCCCTGAAATGCCATCCCACCGGCTAGAATGTAAATCGCCGGTGGGATGGCATACGGGATGGAAATCGTGCCGCCGTGTATGCCATCCCACCGGCGATTTAGTAGCAGCTACTTTTTCACGGCTACTAAACTCCAGAAAATCCCACCATAGACAGTACTGAGAAAAAGCTGCTACTAGTAGTTCTGTGTGTCTTCACCCTAAAACACATTTGTTTTCAGTACATGACAACGCTTTCCACATCTTTATTTAAAGGGCAAGTAAACCTAATATTCATTCTATGGGCCTTTACTGTATATGAAACTGTATTATAATGAACTCTTTAGAGACCCAGTAAGAGAAAAAAATGGTCCCCCTCTCCCCAATGTTTCATTTCCACCTGAATAATAAACAAATTAAATATTTCTGAGAGCACAAGCAGCACAGAGGCTGCAGAATTCAAAAGTGACCGGCAAACATTTAAACTGCCATACCAGTTATTTTTATCGAGTGTAGGTTAATATAAAACAAAAATCTAGGGGGTTGCAAGATGTTGGTATGAGTTCGGCATCGTTCAGCCAGTTCCCATTTTGTTGCCCTAATAAACCACTAGCCCGTGTATTTTATTCATTTCAGCTTTAAAAGGGGCTCTAAAACCACAAAATAAACTGATGTAAATTTACTCCAGCGCAGCCCCCTGAACCCTAAAATGCAAAACTGCTCAAAGGAGCACTCTAGTAAGTTTGCATCATTTCATTTAAAGTGAAAGAGAATATACTAAATGAATCTTGTAGAAATGATGGAGAATTGAATTCCAGGGTGTCAATGGCCCTTTAACCACTCATTGGAGATAGTATTTTGCTATCGGGTCTCGTGTTTGCATGTGTGTATAGCCTCCGGCAGTGCCAACATGACAAGGTTTAATCATAAATGAACCCCAAGGGGAACTTATGAGACTGGATGTCAATGAGCCGCTCCAAGGCCATATAAACCAGAGGCCGCACAGGGACCTTTAATATCTCTCTTAATTATTAGTGGTGCATTATTCCTTATAAAACAGAAGCGAGTGCTAGCACTGGCCAAAATAAACACAATTCTAACCGTAAGAGCGGCCGCCTGGAGTTCTGGGATGTGTAAAAGTGGCGGCTTAGCCTGTGTAAATGCCAGGAAATGTTACAAAAGGAGCTGTGAGCTCATACCTCCATACAAGCCGCAGTGCCGAGGGTATTTATATATTATTGTTAGGGTTATAGGCTTTCATATAATGCCAGCGGGGGGTGTTATATAACTTAGGGATTCCCAAAATGCAGTTTTTAACTACAGCTCCCAGCATCCCCTGAAAACCTTCAGTTGTTCCATTGTATAAAAGCACTCAGCCTGCAGCTTTTCCCTATATACAAATATATATATATTATGCAAAGCTGAAAGCCCTAGAGTGGAAATGCTGAGCTGATGAGCCATGAATGTGTGCAGACTGGTGTTTACCTTGTGCCTGATAAAGCTCTGTTTGCTCCGACGCTGCTAATGATACAGAACCCACTCGGAAAGGTCCTGTCTGCACTGTCTGCTCTGACACCGACCCTGACGTCAGCTTTCATTAATGTTCCTCCAGATTTAGAGAGGTTCATATCTGCATTGGATAAAACAGCAATTACCAATTAATACTCCCTGCGCGGCTGTGACGTTCCTAATGTAACCTGCGCTCACAATGTACTAGGGCACTTATACACTCTGGCCATATGTATAAATGTTCCATATAAACTGTGCATGGATAACTGCCAGCTGACCGTAATGTTTTTTTCTTTTATTTCACTGGGGTGAAAACACCTTTGGAAATTGGATTTACAGATACAGTTGCTTATGTAGAAGAATTTGACCTCAGTCTGTAAAGGACATGTGACAATCCTGTACCCCAGAATGGCAATTGGGGTGTCTTTTGTCAACTGGACATGCCAGTACATCAGCAGATAAGGACATACAATGGTTTAGGCTCTTGTCCCGATGCATGGAATCGACCCATATTCTTCATTTCCAAGGGTGAAAAAGCCATGTGACCTGTGCTCTGATAGATATCAGTCACACTTTACTGCTGCGCTGCAAGTTGGAGTGATATCCCCCCCCCCCCCAGCAGCCGATCAGCAGAACAATGGGAAGGGAGCAAGATAGCAGCTCCCAGTAGGTATCAGAATAGCACTCAATAGTAAGAAATCCAAGTCCTACTTGGGACTCCTCCAGTTACATGGGAGTAGGAGAAACAATAGGTTAGCTGAAAGCAGTTCTAATGTGTAGCGCCGGCTGAAAGCTCAGACTCAGGCACAATGCACTGAGATGGCGCCTACACACCAATATTACAGCTAAAAATACATTCGTTGGTTCAAGAATACAATTTTAAATGGCAGAATGAATTATTTGCTATGTAAACAGTGTCATTTAGAAATCAAGTACTCCATAAAACTCATGACAGTATCCCTTTAATATTTGTGTCTTCCTGATTGGCTGTTTTGGAGGTGTGACCCCCCCCCCCTTCCTTCTTGCAGGATAGTAACCAGCTGGTGCCTGGGAAATATTTGTTGCAGGTTTTTAACACAGGCCAACTGCAAAGGGGCAGGATATGGAGCCATTGCCATCCCTCTGTCCGTAATAAGAGAGGTGAGTGGAACATATAGATGCCGAGGGCTCGCACTATAGTCATATAGCAAGTCTCACAAGGCGTAGCTGCCCGGCTATAATTATGAAGAGTGAAGACTCCCACATTTAAATTTTTTTTTTAATGTTTATAAAATGGCATTTTCTAAGCTGCATTACACAGTTTCATTACTATCTTTATGCATTTTGCATTCAAAGCATTTCAGTGAATACTCTCATATACTGTGTGCCGTCACAGATACAGATCTAGCAGTCTGCTCGGAGTTGTTCTGTACAGCCCCTGGGTTCCCCCAAACAGCAACTTTAGGGATCACAAAGTGCCGCCCCTAAGCTGAGTGAGATGAGTTGGCCCTCACACTGTACAAAGCAGTCTTTGACCAAAATAAACCCTAATGATACCCATAGCAACTAGTTATTTAGTTGGCTACTGCATTGCAAATACTGAAAGGAAATCTCTGGTTGCTATGGGATACTAAATCAGGACAAACGTTGCCCCTGATACTTCATAGTCTAATTTCTACTGGAACAGCTACAGGAGATCCTTTTGACCCCAAAGAGGCTGTTTGGAGGTGCAGGGCAGAAAAATTGTCATCCGTGGTAAATTTGCACTACAGCGGGCAACAAATCTCCCAAAAATGCCTTCCCCTTAACTTACCTTTGGATTTCCACAAGTAAAACACAATGGGGGTCATTCATCAACACTGTGCAAACTTGCCCATGGGCAGTAACCCATGGCAACCAAATTGTTGCATTTATTGTTCTACCTGCAGCTGGCTGAAGGCAGCCAATCGCTCATTGGTTGCTATGAGTTACTTCCAAGGGAAAAGCATTTTTGTAAGATTTGCCTTCTGCGATTGTGCAGATTTACCACAGAACAAATGTCAGCCATAGGGGCCTATTTAGGGTTCCTTGCAACCAGGAAACCCATGATACAGAAGCACTTCCATTGCAGTTATATCTCTCAAAGCAAAATCCCACAACACACACACATAGGGTTGCCCCTGGGCCAGTACAGTACCAGCCTGCCAGTGTTTTTAATAGGGAAGAAAGATAAAAATATAGGAAGGCCGGCATGTTTTCCCAGTAAAGGTGGCAACCCTACACACACACAGAAGGGTTTATGTGTCCCTGAGATTATCGGGCCTTTATAAATTCTTTGGAATCATTGGTTTCCATGTTCTCTTCCTTTCTAACCGCAGGGTCCCCTGATCCTGACGCAGACACAACAATGGCTTTATTAGCCGCTGCCATTTTGTGTCTCTGCGATATGGCATCACAGGCGGCCACCACCTCGTCGCTCTCAAAGTCATAATCAGGGATCAGTTCCCGGGTGATGTCCCCCCTCTTTCTCTCTGCCGCCTCTGCCGATTCTGTGTCTGGTTTCTGTTGCAGCAGCTGGCGGGCCCAGTTCAGATCCTGTTCCCATAGCTCGGTGTTGGCAGGACAGATGTGAAGTCCAATCTGAAAGCTTCGGATGGCCTACAGGGAATTAAACAAACAGAGGGAAAAATGCTAAGACCATAGCAACAGAAAACATCTCCAAGCGGCACGTAGTTGCTCCCGAGCCAAGGCAGCACCTCTGGGTGAGTCCATCACATGCAGAACCTGGGGGGGGGGACATTAAAGGAGATGGAAAGGCCAATAAAGAGTTAATCTCAAGCTGCAGACAGTTCTCTCAATAGTGCCCTTAAGTCTCCCCATATTTCTCCCGTTTAGATGATCAGAAGCCAAACAGGAAGAAAAAATTCTGAGCTGTGTAAAGAAAGTTCCCATAATGCCTCACTCCTGCACCAAGACCCACACCAGTGTACATGCTTAGTTAGTAAGACTATGAGTCAGCTTCCTGCTGATTGGCTCAGATCCACATTACTAAGGGGGGGAGTGAGTTCTTAGCATTCTTGAGGGAGGGGGGAGCAGGAGAGAGGAAAGAGCTGAGTGTCTCTGGCACAGGAAAACAGAGACAACAAATCTTTTGACAGAGGACTCAGTGCAACGTTTCTGTGAGTGCTTATGGCTGTATTTACATAGAACTTTCTGATAAAACTTACTTAGTTTTTACCTTTCCTTCTCCTTTAAATGAAACCTACAGTTTATAAAACCCTACACTACAATAAACAACTTGCCTGACGTGGTCCATCTTACTGATGTCTAACCTGAAAGCCTTCAGTGGCCACGAGCTTGTGGTTAAGAGGAAACCCTATCTGGTACTTACGCCATAAGCGCACGCTCTGCGCTCACCGAGAGAACAAGATGAGTGGGCTCAACAATAAGAACTGTCACGTAAGAAGCAATGTGGTTGGGGGGGCTGACATGAAACCTAGCCGCATTCTTGTTGCCTACATTCTTTCTTCTCGTTTCCTGTTTTGGAAACATGACCCAATACGGCTGACTGACTGTGCCAATGTTTTAAATGAAAAGAAAGATGTACAAATTAAACAAAAACGGAATTTCCTCGCAGGAGAGAAATATTGCTCTAATTTCTGAAAGTGTTTGTTCCTCCCTGGCTCTGGGAAGGATCCTTTATGGTGGTTTCACAACAGATACAAGACACAAGCCAGTGTACAAAGTACCATTTCAAGCACAATAGCAATGTTTTTTTTTACCCACAATGCAGCATTTTGTCCCCCCAGGATGCCAGCATAATTGCAGTTGCCAGGGAGAAGTCGGTCTGACACGAATGCTGCCAATGCATAAAAATTGCACTTGTGTGAAATGGATTCAACTTCTATAAAGATGGCCATACACCCTAAGATCCAAGGTCGCCAAGCAAGCGGATCTACTTCTGATATCCCCACCTACAGGTGGGCGATATCGGGTTAATTCAGGCTAACTCGGTTTTTTGGCCCTGGAGCCAAACGATCAAATTCTAACGACGGGTATAGGCGTCTCGGTTCGGGGACCGCATCGTCACCAATCCGACTAAATTTTTAAACCTGCCCGATCGATATCAGGCCAGATGTTGGTTGGGCAGGCCCGTTGTAAGTGCCCATACACGGGCAGATAAGCTACCGAATCAGTCTGAAGGAAAATATTGGCAGCTAGAATTGGCTCATGTATGGCCAGACTTTTCCAAGACGTGTGCACCCCTATTCTTTCGCTGCAACTGTGCTGTGGTGATTGACGCAGGCCCTTGTGGGAACCCCGGAGCTGCCACCTGGTTTGGAGGTGGCAGTAGCTCCATGGTTCCCCTGAACTAATATAAGCAACTGCGCTAAATTTATTGGAGGAGGAAGGCCGGACCAAGAGGTGCTGAGCACAACTACACAGAAGTACCTTCTGCAGCTGCAACTGCCTGTGACCAGTTTAGCAGCCCCGCAACTGCACCTCAGGTCACTAAGTATATAGGGGAATGAAATAAAAAGAGAAATGTTTGCTCCGGGTCTATTAATCTCGAGCAACGTTTAGCCTGACACAGCTAACCAGCATATTTTTTACTGAACAGCTAACCAGCAGACATTTTCCATGTTATTACATTCCCCCAAACCTACTATACTGAGTAAAGCTGCCCATACATTATGCCCACATAAGGTAGGTAATATCAGGCTGATCCAATCATTTGGCCCTAGGGCCAAGTAACCAGATCACAATGATGGGGATACAGGCCATTGGAGCGAGCACCACATCAATAAGCTAATGCAGTTCTTGATCCGACTGGAAAATCAAACCTGGCCGATCATCATCTGGTCGATTTTCAGCAAGATATTGGTTGGGTCGGCCTGTTGGAGGGCCCAAAACACAGGCAGATATGCTGCCAGATTGGTCTAAAGGGCCCAAATCGCCAGCTTAAATCTGCCCATGTATGGCCGCCTTTACACTTGTTAGGTGCAAGAAATAAATCTAATTGGATTCCCCCAATGAGTAGGCCTCACACACACTACTGTATTTATGTGCAAATGGCTATTCTGAGATCTACATCAGGTCCAATTAAATTTGTTCAGTCATCTCACCATTTACATTTCATAAGGTGCAAGTGGGACACATCCTGCAATCGCTGAGCTAGTTTAACTAACAATCACGCTCTCAAGTGAGAGCCGTGCTGAGCAGGGGGCATGAAAACATGGGCTGATTTATAAACATAGTGAAGTTGCCAACAGCAACCAACTGGAAATATTTTTACTACCAGTTGAAAAATAGAAGCAAAGATCTTGCTGCTGGGGAATGCACCTGAACAATTTAGCACCTATATTAGTAAATAAGCCCTGCTATTCCTACTGTTCCAGCTGTGAGCTGAGGTTGTTGCCTAAATCTTCCCTATATTCTAATCCACATTATAGATAGGCAAAGTGGAGAGGCAAGATGTACCCACTATATGTAAGCAGAAGCTCTCTCTCTTTATAATGTCTCCCTTTATAGCACCCACCATAGCGAGCACCCACCAGCACAACTGGTTGATCTACTTGTTAGGGCAGAGCGCTATATATATTTATATATATATATATATATATATATATATATATCCTAATGGCTGCTATGGCAATCGATCAAAGGTATTAGCCCAGAGATCACCTAGGCTCCAATCATTCCTTCAAGTAATTGGCCATTAAAGAATCAATATCTAAATGGGGAAATAAATATGAGAAACAGCAACATTTTAGGACATTTCCTGCCAAACAGCCAATCAAACAAGATATTTTGGCTTGAGGGAAATGTTGCTGCGCTATATATAAACTGGAATATTAGTGTATTTGTAGTGATGGAATGAAATTCAGATTTTATTCCAAGACTTTAGCATATCCGGAGTCCCAGTGCCCTGAGTCCTTATAGCAATGCTGTGCAGGGTATATGCAGGATATATGCAGGATATATGCAGGATATATGCAGGATATATGCAGGATATATGCAGGGTATATGCAGGGTACATGCAGGATATATGCAGGATATATGCAGGATATATGCAGGGTATATGCAGGGTATATGCAGGGTATATGCAGGGTATATGCAGGATATATGCAGGATATATGCAGGGTATATGCAGGGTATATGCAGGGTACATGCAGGATATATGCAGGGTATATGCAGGGTACATGCAGGATATATGCAGGATATATGCAGGGTATATGCAGGGTATATGCAGGGTATATGCAGGGTACATGCAGGATATATGCAGGATATATGCAGGGTATATGCAGGGTATATGCAGGATATATGCAGGATATATGCAGGATATATGCAGGGTATATGCAGGATATATGCAGGGTATATGCAGGGTATATGCAGGGTATATGCAGGGTATATGCAGGGTACATGCAGGATATATGCAGGGTATATGCAGGGTACATGCAGGATATATGCAGTTTGCTGCAGTTGGCTCCAAGGGAAACCACAAGTTGCTATTTACATCTGATGACCATCTGCGGCAAGGGAAATCAATGTAACTGGAGGTGTCTCTGCCTGTAAATGTTGATATAAATATGGAATGAGTAATATCAGAGACAAAAAGTAACCAAAAACAATACGTTCTACACGTCGCTATGTATAGAGTTGCGTACAGACTGTATCTCACAATGAGATCATAGGCATAGAGTTTCTTATCTTTATCATTGGGCTCAATGTTCTGAGGGACTGTGGCCAAGGTGACTTTAGGGAATGTCTAGAAATAAATTCTTCTGTGCAGCCCACAGCCATTAACTTGCCTATCTGATGAGCTGGTAACTTACTGATACCTCATATAGGAATGATGCATTTACTAGAAAGGACAATGAGGCCATATTATCTCCAGTAGCCAAAACCAAGGATGGTAGAGTCTAACACAGTAAAGCTAACTTGGGTCTTACCAGCTGTCCTACTGCAAATCAACAGTCCTACCAGCCTTCTCTGATTAATCATTACATCTACCTGTTAATACATTAATGTCACATGTCCAGCTCCACAACTAGATCATCATATGTACATATGTAGTGCCTCAAAGAAATGACATCAAGAATGTTCAACCTGCTTCCCTCCATTACTCACAGTGAATAATTCCTCAGCATCTTTAGCATTTCAGGTTGGGCATCACTTATACAATGTCTAAGGTGAGTATTTATTAACATTGGAGACAAAAATCACTGGTGATCTTGTCACCTACAAGTTAGAAAAAAAAAATCATAGATCTGATTGGTTACTACGGGCAACATCACCAGTGATGTTTGTCCCTAATAATAATAAATATACCCCTAAATACTTTTATGGAGTATTTTATGGACATTTAAATAAAGAAAATTGCAAGAAGTCTCTATTATACTTCAACTGGATCATCACAAAGAACAACTGAATCACCCCCCACATTGGCCAGGGACCCCAGCAAACACACACACACAGAGGGGGATTATTAGCTAACGTTGAGATTTAATTTGGGCAAGTAATAATTTTGTAGTCAGATATTGAAGCTCCACAGTTAAGGGGCAATACACAGGCCAAGGGTTAGCCAATGGCCACCTTGCCACCTCTTCATTGTGATCCACAAAACAGAATCAATAGGAATAAAAGACGGAGCAGCAGCCAGGATGCACATTGTATGCACAGCCATTTCACCTGCCTTGCAGATCAAGCGAAGCCGGTCAATAAATGGATGGAAAACGTGAATCCCGACGCTGAAAGGTTATCTAAACAAATGACTTTCCATTAGAAGTGACGAGGCTGCGTGCGTACATATCTTCAGAAAGGAAATCAAATGACTGTGACCAGTAAAATGCGAGCTCTAGAAAGAGCCGGGACGCGTCATTAGATAGGAACCATTGAACTGCTGGCAGAAAATCATTGTGAGTCTATTAGGCCATTAAATCATGAAGCTCACAGTGACAGTACAGCTCAGTAGCAGTCTATATCCGTTCTGGGCTACGCTGGCCCCATCCAGCTTTCCATATCCAAAGTGACCAGCTGGATAATTGTAAATATGGCCCCACATATGGAGAGACAAAATGAACTGGTCCACAGAGGATCCAATGGACCTATAGGTCAGAACTTTCAGCACAAGGGCAGGGAGAGTAGTCTTTGGCCTGAAGCAGCTTATCCGTTAGCCCAGGTTTTGTTTTGACCAATCAGATTTAGAGAGGGCCGAGATCAAGAGGGGCACCACATGCACAGATGATCATACAGTTAGTTTGGAAATGGACCAACTTGCGGCGGGCGTAAAGCTTTTCTTCTTTATAGTGGTGTTTATACAGAACAGAGATAAGGGCCCATTCATGTCCACAAGTGCAGCTGCAATCTCTGCAATTTTCCCAGAGTCAGTTGCACATAAAACCACTTTCAATAAAGGTCCATAAAGGTACTTCAAATTGTGCTCCTTGCACTTCTATATAGTTCTCAGCTCCGCTCAGTCCTTCCTGCCTTTTGTTCCAAATCAGGCCCTGCTGCTCCTTTTAACACAAGGGGACCTTGGCGCTACCGCCACCACCTGACCAGTCAGTAGCTCTAGGGTTCCCTTTGTGCCCAGCGTCTATCGGCATAGCACACTTGCACCTAAAGAATTGGGTGAAGAAGTCACTCGCACGCCAAACGGACTTACGTGCAATTGCGTATGATATGCAACAAAATGAGCACGCAGTTGTGATAATCTTGGGGAATTAAATGCAACTGTGCCAGGTACAGCACAACTGCATCAAGTGCATTATCCCTTGTGACCTCAATAACTCTGGAACTGCATTGTGGGAGAATAAAATGGCAATTGCATGTTGCTCACTACACTCGTGAAAGTAATGAGCCCTTGTAAGCTCTTTTGGGCAGGGCTCTCTTCACCTCTTGTATCGGTTACTGATTGCTTTATATGTTACTCTGTATGTCCAGTGTATGTAACCCACTTATTGTACAGCGCTGCGGGATATGTTGGCGCTTTATAAATAAATGTTAATAATAATAATAATAATAATAATATAACATTTCTGAATTTTACAGCATCGGAACTGGGGTCACTGTACAATGTTTGGCTCCCCTTCTATGTGTGCAAGTAACCCAACAACTCCACGTGTCTCCCCCCCAGAGGCCCAGTACTTAAGAATCCAAAAATAATATACTCATATCTAATCTGTCAATGTAAACCTTTTGGGAACGTACTGGGGGTAGCATTTCAGTGTATTTAGGTGGCAGCTTTCCTGGGTGCCGATGCTGGGCACGGTACTCTTGTACACAAACACAGCCAGTGAGCCAGGATATAAAACATAATTACGACTCTTTATGAATCCCTATTAAGTCCACACCCTGAGAAGGAGAGGCAGTTTAGGGCTCCAGCTCATAAAATGGAGATTACATTGCAGGGAACTAAAAAATTAAAGTGACTCTGTCGTTAAACATGAACATTTCTAACTGAAAATAGTCTGTAATGTTAGCAAAGTGGCTTTGAGGAAAAAATATTTTTAAAAAAAGTTATATTTTACTCACATAGAAGAGGATGTAAGCACAAGGTTAGGGCTTATTCACTACTCACATATGCCGGCGCCAATGGTTGCACCCAGTACAGGGGGGCGCACAGATACAGGGAAGCCATAGTGATACCCGCTGTCTCCCTCCCTTTATACCTGTACATGGCTCATTTTTTGCTACACACATATGAGAATATTTTTTTAAAACATAAAGTAAAAAAATATAAAATGTCTGCTGCCAAAATGAACAAAATATGATACATTTTCGGGTTTGGATGAGAGATGTTACTTTCAAAACCCATCAGTTAATAGAGCTTCTCCAGCAGAATCCTGCATTGTAATCTGTTTTAGATTTTATATTTTTTAGATTTAATGTTGAAATTTCCCATGGGGCTAGCCATATTATTTTCCCAATGTGCCACAGCCATGTGACCTGTGCTCTGATGAACTTCAGTCACACTTTACTGCTGCGCTGCAAGTTGGAGTGATATTCCCCCCCCCCCCCCCCCCCCAGCAGCCGATCAGCAGAACAATGGGAAGGGAGCAAGATAGCAGCTCCCAGTAGGTATCAGCATAGCACTCAATAGTAAGAAATCCAAGTCCGGCTTGGGACTCCTCCAGTTACATGGGAGTAGGAGAAACAATAGGTTAGCTGAAAGCAGTTCTAATGTGTAACGCTGGCTGAAAGCTCAGACTCAGGCACAATGCACTGAGATGGCGCCTACACACCAATATTACAGCTAGAAATACATTTGTTGGTCCAAAAATAACATTTTAAATGGCAGAGTGAATTATTTGCTATGTAAACTGTGTAATTTAGAAATAAAAAGTACCCCATAAAAATCATGACAGTATCCCTTTAAATAAAAGTGCCGTTGGTCACTGCTGCTGTATTTGAGTACAAAGCCATTGAATATCCAGCGAGTACAATGAATACTCAATGTACTGCACAAAATCTATTATTTTTGGCTATTTTTAGCAAAACCAGGTAACTGAAACCATCTGCAGAAAAGATCACTCTGCCAAACATTAGGGAGCGCACAAAAGGCTTTTCAAACTGCAAATCTGTCTCTATTATCAGTGCTTTAACTTAAACCTATTCTGACACCTCCTGGGGCAAAACCCCTGCTTTATTCAGCGCTACAGCAGCCACAATATAGAGCTGAGAGTGCCCACTGCTGGCCAATAACTGGAAGCCAGCAACATGGGGGTGGTTATTAAATCTAAACACGGGGGGAATAAATAGAGAAGGGGGTTAACCAGCACCTCAGTCCTGCCATGGCACAGAATTTCTGCCACGGTGGGAGTTCAATGTCAAGTGTACCAACACCGGTCAAGGCCAAACTGACAGTTGCTGCAGACAGCAATACGATCACGGCAGACGGATCATAGTTAAAGAGCGTCCCAGCTCCAGGGCTGTATTTAGATCCGGGCACCCTAGGTAACAGGTAAGGAGGAGAGGTCACTTCCCTGCCTACGACACCCTGAACCCCCTCACCCTCCCCAAATCAATAGGTTTGATCTGGTGGCAGCTGGGGAGGATTTTAGTTTTTACAAAATATTTTTTTTTATTATATTAGCACAAAGGGCCACCCTAGGCACAGGCCCCTGGGGTGCTTATACAAACATACCCCTGCCCACCTCTCTGTTCACTAGTACAGGATTTGTGAGGGGAAAACTTCTATACCCTATACAAAGAGAGTTCCCTGCTACTCTGTTTAATAAATATGCTGTTGTTTTTAAGCTAGTGGTGGAACCAATATGGGGCTGCTGTGGCCCTATGAAAGGAGATATAAACATTGTTATTGGTAAGTAGGGTTGCCTCCTGGCCAGTAATTAACCAGCTAGGGGAGGCACCAGTAGTACAAATTTACAGGCAATCTACTTGCCAGTTTATAAGTCCCTCCATTCCCAGACTCTCCGCTGCTGATCACCATTTATAACTATGGGCCCACCTCTGGTCTCCCTATAACCCCACCCAGTCCGCCTATTTACAGGCTCCATTCACCTTTTCCCTGCCCACTTCCACACCCCTTATGTCATAACCCCACCCCCACATGACATCACATCCTGTCCCCAACCCGAAGGCCAGTATTAGTCAGGAACCTGTATGGGAAAGGCCTAGCTGGCAACATGACTTACCTGCACTCCATATGAGAATGCATAGAATAAAGGGCAAACTGACCCTAACCCTGCTGTGCAACATACCTGCGGCTGTGACCTCCTGTCCAACTGAAATGGGTACAAATAAAAGACTCCATTATATTATACTTTATGTCTGTTTTTAATCGCAGTCAAGATTGCGGCACTTCTTTTAGGAAACCATAATGAGGTATTTTGGGAAACAATTAAAAGGTGCCCGTATTCCAGAATCTGCTGGGATTTTGCATCTTTGTTTTTTTTGCTCCTTTGGTACAAAATATATAAATGATTCTTTGTCTTGCAATTAGAGAGAGGGAATTACATTCTATTTCCCATCACAATTGGGCCTGGGAATGCATTATATTTTAGCCACTAACCATGTACAAATGACAAACTCTAAGTTTTTTGGTTCTGCGTTTGTATTGTATTTGGTCTCCAATTCATTCTTGTGGTCGCATTCTGTATTTGTTGGCTCCTGGAAGACATTCTTCTCTGTTTCGGAATCAGTAGAGCGGGGATGGAACACTGGGCTGAAATGCTGGATATTACTGAATCTTTCCCTGCAAATTGGAACTGAAAGGGAAACTATCTCACTTTCTAATCACTATATTGTCTTATTGTTACAGGTTCCCACTGTTATATTAATGACAGCTACTAATTACCCCCAGGTTGGCCTTGTGCCCAGGGAACACAGCAGGTATTTGCAGTGTATGGCTCTCAGGCTATTGCTGAATTAAACCAAAAGGTTGTGGAAGTCCAGCTACAGCCGAAGAACCTATATTATAACCATCTTTACAATATAACACTCTACCCTATCCCTTTAACAACCCTCATCTGCCCTGTGGCCCCATTTCCCTCTCAGCTTCTGCACAGCGGCCCCACCCCGCACATCCCAGCTTGCATTGCCTCTCACCTCTTTCCTTTATTGCTTCTTATCTCGTGACAAAGTGACAAACAGCAGATGCCACACATCTTGTATCACCGCATGTGAACTTGAGCCGCACCTTATACAAAGTGCCATGGAGGAGGAAGCGCGGGATGTACCACTGGGAGAAAGGCCCTTTACTATCTTCTAACTGACCAAAGGGAACTTGAACTACTACTGGCCAATATTATAGGTGCAAGTTGTGCTGTACTTCTGGTTGATTTCTTTAAAACCTTTTGAAATTATGGAATATAGGCGGTATATAGTATATATTGTATTTTCTTAACAACTGAAAGGTAACAGGGCCTGCAGATTCAGCTTTACATAAGACTTTATTGTTCTATGAGATGGTTGCCACAACCTTTCTTATTTTCCCACCCACTACCCTCCTGTAGAAAAGGAGCATGACATAGGTGAAAAGGCCTAAAAATGCATTTATTTAGAGAAGCTTACCCTAATCTAGTTTAACATACCCTCAGTGTGCCGCTAAAAGCAATACCCTATGCCACACCTCTCACAACTCTGGTCATGCCCATTCCCACACCTTGTATCTCAACCCTTTCTCCTTGTAGATTGCAAGCTCTTTTGGGCAGGGCTCTCTTCGCCTCTTGTATCAGTTGTTATGTAAAATGGAGGTTTCACTGTATGTGAGCTTGCTGGTATCCCATGCAGAGAGATACCAGTGCTTATGTACGTGCAGGGAGCAAAGTGCAATTTTGAGCACAATCTCCAAGTTTTTTCCCCCACAACGCAGCATTTTTCCTAGATTTCCAGACATAGAGGCAGGGCAGACAATGACTTTCACTTTCCATTCAGCACTCACTTTCTCCCTTCCTCCTCACCATCTAATTGTGTATCCTGGGCATGGGCATCCTGTCCCCAATTCTGGCATATACACAAGATTTTGGGCAGTAATCACACATTCTGGTAGCTGGCAGCCAGTTTGTACTACAAAGCTTGCCTTAATAACAGTACCCACAAAATGGTGCCTTCCTGCTTGCTGTGATTGTGTAATTCCAAGACTGAAGGAAACAAGATTTATATTATTTATATTATGTGAGTGAAGTTTATTTTTCTTGACAACCACAACAGAAGAGAGTTTGGAATTATTTCTTAGGGTGAAAGGTCCCCTTTAACACAACTACACGTGCTTTGTCGCTAATTCAGCGCGGTGAAGCTGAATATTTTTGAGGTCTGCTTGCCATCATTTCCGGTATTCGTAATGCAAGCGATGCCTGCACCCTATTATTTCATCACAACTGAACTGCGGCAAATGATGTAGGGCACTGAGGGAACCCTGGAGCTACAGGCTGGTCCGGAGGTGGCGGTATCGGAATAGAAGGCAGGAAGGACTGCGCAGCACAGAGCGCAACCATATGAAAGGGCACGGAGTGCATTTTGATGCAAGTACCTGTAATGTAAGTGGTTTAATGTGCAACTGACCAAAAGGAAAGTGTGGGGATTGTGACTGCACTTGCGGATGTACATGAGCCCTATCATCTTCCTCTGTATTGTCATTTTTAATCTTCCAAGATTTTTCGGAACCCGAATCCTATAATAGGTGATGAGAGTCCAGAACCAAATGTTGGAATCGGTGCAGCCCTATAAGTTAACAATAAGAAGATGCCAATTCCATTTTGCATATTGTCAAATATATATATAATAACTATAAATATAAGATATTGCTGGAAGAGATTATTAGGTGCTCTGCGCCCACCACTGGAGCTATATAAATACACAAACACTTTACATTAGAATATAATCCCTGCATTATAACTTGTGGAACAGAACGTTCTCCACTTAGCGAGGGTTACCATATCATAAACAATGACCCTGTTCTACAAAGGTCCCTAATTACGTGAGTCTGAATAAAGTGCAGACAGTTGTTGGCTACACAAGGGCTAAGTGCTTTAATCTCAGTTATACTGAAGCACTTAATCTCTTAGCTTCATTTTATCTTCCCGTATCGGTGACTTGAGTTTCTTGCTGTCACTGGGGGTTGCATTCCTTTTCTTCATATTTCTTCCTACACTTTGCTAGAGGATCTATAATATATCTCTTTGCACTTTCCTCTTCCGTCACATTCTCCTCGTGTTCAAGTTGGTTTATTTAGTCTTTGCCCTTGGTTGCTTGGCAGCACAGTTTGGCCAGGATCCCTGCAGCCCAGGCACCATTACCATGATTAACGGCACGGTGAGCAAGGGAATTACATGTGTCTCTAGCACTTCTGCTCTGCATCACTTTGATGAACGCCCTGACAATGGACCAGAACCTGGGCTTGATGTACTTTATGGCCAGGATTCCCAGGTGTACCACTCAAAAATGATTTTCCGCAACCGCTTAATGGCCTTGCTTACCTCATTTATAAAAATGGCGACTGGTAATAAATCGTAATAAATCTGTTTCTCTACTTTTTTATTTCTGTTTGAGATATTAAATGTTTTACAAGTTTTCCCTTCCACCTACTATTTGTGCATGCTGTAAAGCACCCAAGCATATTGATCGGTGGATGGGCATTCCAAACCCCCAGCCTGATGCTCTGTTGAGCTGGACATACACACAAAGTTTTGACCATAGCTACAGATCTATATTTGGGTACCCAAGAGGGGTGATCAGGCTGAATGATCTTTGGCCCCCAGGCACAGGATCACATTAGTAACCTGTGCATATCAATGGGTAAAATACCCCGTCCATGGCTAGATACTATCCTTGCTGAACCAGATTTTCAAGCCAACCCAGTGGATATCAAGTAGGGATTATGGACCAGTCATACTCAGTTATGCCATGGTGACACCTACAAAGGACCAGGGGACTCTTTAAATACCAAAAAGGTTACTGCTGTGTTCTGAGGCACCAGATAAGAATTCTTTACCTTAATAATAGCACAGGAATTCTAAGGGACTTGAACGCTGAGGAGCACACAACTGTAAGACAACCGAAAGGCCATGGAAGGCATAGAAAATAAAGAGCAAAAACCAACACTTACATTGTTGCCAGGGAAAGTTCTTACAAAGATACTTTAACAGAATAAAATTCAATTGACCTGAACAGATCTCATACAGGAGAGAAAAATGAGCTCCCATACCTGTAGGGGTTGGTATTGATGGGCTCAGCAGCAGATAGGCAATAAAAGGTTTCTCAGAGAGAGACAAATTGGAGCTAATTTCATCATTGTGTTTGTTGAGTTAAAGGCCATTTCGCTGCAGGTTCTATTAACAATCCTAATATATTTATTTTTATTCCAGGAAGCTAATCTGTGCAAAGATTTGCCTTGGGCATCACTTGTGCCCTTTTGCTTCTCCTCTAAATTACATTTTCTGCTGACTTTCTACTTTGCAGGCTCTGCTGAAATACATTCCATGTTTAAAGGACAACTAAACACTTGCATTTGTGCTTCGCATCCGTCTTTATAATGAAAGATTTCACAGAGAGGGGTGGTGAAATGCTGCCTTAATCTATACAACTTCTGGGGTGATATAGAAGGTCCAAAAAGAATCATCCATGGTACCTGACCCTGCAGTCAAATGAGTGTCAGCTGAGAGGCTCACCTGAGACTGTTACAGGAATCATTCCACCTGCCGGTATTTGACTGGCCTGTCTGGTAAATCACCAGCTAGAGCCAGCTCAGGTATAACAAATTTAACAGCAATGTACTTGTCAGTAAATTTGTAATGGGCTATAAATCCCTCCCTTCCATTACCCTCTCCACTGCCGATCACCCTTTATAGTGATGGACCCACCTCTGCTCCACCTATAACCGCTGCCCATTTCCTGGGCCCATCCACATTACCCATACCCCACCCCTTAAATCATAGCACTGATCCCCAACCCAAAGGTTGGTATTAATCACAGAAAAAGGTGGCAACCTTGCCAGAGCTAATTACATTAAATGGAGCCACAATGGACAACACAGTCTTTGTGTTATAACATCTTAATGAGGAGTTTGGCAGAAACTCAAAAAGTAGCCACACATGTTCTTCTCTCGCTAACGACCAATTTCAATGTGATCCGACAAATCCATCAAATTATTGAGAGATTTTTGGCCACCAAATGATTGCACATTTGCTGGGCCAAGCTGGTAGTTTTCCTGGCTTCAACTAGACAATAGCGCTTGAAATGGTTGTTTCCGTTGATGGATAAATCGTACTTTTAAACGATCGTTTCAAGATAATCTTGGGCCTACGATAACAAAAAGATCTTTTACAAATCGCCCGCGACAAATCTCTCTGTTCGCGGGTGACTAATCTCCCCGAGTTGCCATCACCTGCCATCCCACCGGCGACTTACACTTTCACCGGTGGGAATCTCCCCGTGTGCCAGAGCCCTAACGGTCCGGGGAGGTTGCATTTGGAATCATTAGTAGTTGGCTCAGCCAAGCATGGCAATTTCCATATTAAACAAATTAGTCAGATAAAAAGAATGTTAAACATCTGTCAAGAGATGCAAGATATGCACGTGTATCCATTACAGAATGATTAACATTTACAATTACAATTACAATTTACAATTAGCCATGAATATGGGAATCCGATATCCTTTATCCATTATTTAATTACTGTTCTTCCTGCTTCAATGAGATGTGTGGGGCCTTTTTTACTTTTGTCTGCTTAATTAATATTAGACTTTCACTTTTTGCAGCCTGGATTTCCTTCTGTATTGGAGTTACTATGTAACATAGTACAAGGTACATACATAGCAGAAAAGATTATAATAAGGATAATAAGCCTGTCCTCCATGTTGAAACATGGTTTTCTGCCTAGCCTAGCTAGACGCTAGTTGATCAGTCCCTGGAAAAATGTATTATTATTTAATTAAAAGCTAATTTCAGTGATCTTGTTATGTTTCACTTTCCAAAATGACCTTTAACTATTTCAGGAAGCTAGCTAATGTATCTGCCAGGACAAACACTTCAGGGAGTTCATACTTGTAGATTTCCTTCCTTTCCTTATTCTGAATAACCTGGCATCTGCTGGAAGGGCCTACTTGTAAAGCCTATTCTAAGGTCACCTTGTATATTTATAAAGTTATCAAGTTCCCCCTTAAGCACCTCTGCACCAGTGTAAAAAGAACCCAACTAGGCCAATCTTTCTTTATAACAGACCTTTCACACCCATTACTAGCATAGTTTTTTTCTGTTTCCTTAATATCTTTTTTAAACACTGGAGACCAAAACTGCATGGCATATTCAAGATGGGGCCTTACCAGTGCTTTGTAAAGGGGAAGAATGACCCCCTTCTCCATAAATCTATGCCCCTTTTAATACAGGACCTTGTTGGACCATGCAGCTGCTGACTGACACCCCTAGGATTATAGCACATCAGGTTTTTCAAGTGTAATTTTGATAGGTGTGCCATTTGCCTGATCTGTCTAATACTTTATAATCTCTGAAACCTATGTGACTGGGCACAACAATACACAGAAACTCAAGGGGGACTATAGCAGTGTGTACTTTTTAGAATAAGCCTCTCATTATTTTTCTTTGTAGACGTTGGTGCCTACCATTTCTATTAATATGTATAGGCCTCACCCATCGAGAGCTTTAATAGGAGAGAATATACTGTATAGTTAGACCAGAAAGGAAGAAGAAAAAGTAAGGCAGAAAGAACAGGGCAAGAAGTAAATTATTACACCTCCACCTTTAGTTCCGTTAGCTAAAAATGAAAAACAACAAAAGGCAGGTTTAGTGGCTGCTTTAAAGCAGTAATAAGAGATGGCTGATGACTACTTTACTATATGTATATAAAACATTAGCTACATGACCAGGGGCTGCAGCAGGATCTTTGCCATTTGATAAGGCTGACTCACTGGCTATCTCAATTCTGTACGGTAAATGATATACAATAAGCACGTCTCAGTAAATTTCCATTTAAAGCTATATTGTCTCAGGCATGAGCTGGGCCTATTGCTGGAGTTAGTACAGGTATGGGATCTCTTATCCGGAAACCCATTATCCAGAAAGCTCCGAATTACAGAAAGCCCGTCTCCCATAGACTCCATTTTAATCAAACAATTCAGAATTTTAAAACTGATTCCCCTTTTCTCTATAATAATAAAACAGTACCTTGTAATTGATCCCAACTAAGATGTAAATAATCCTTATTGGATGCAAAACCATCCTATTGGGTTTAATTAATGTTTTATTGATTTTTTATTAGACTTAAGGTATGGAGATCCAAATTACGGAAAGACCCCTTATCCGGAATACCCTTGGTCCCGAGCATTCTGGATAACGGGTCCTATACCTGTATTTGGATTTTTGTAATGTGTATTCATTGGAAAACATCTTAGCTTTGGAAAAGGCCCTTTCACACCTTCCCATGGGTGTTGTACAGTTTTAAAGGTAAACTAAACTACAATAAAGAATTTTTCTACATGTTACACCAGAAGGCAGTGAAGAAAGTGCAAAAAAGGGCCGTAGTTTGCACACTACTTTCTGCTCTTTCTGCATTGCCGCAGGTCTCTGCACTCTGTTTCGGAGCACAGTAACCTGCGCTATGGGCAGGAGTAAGAGCGGAGGCATCCCCACTCATGTCCCCCCACTTGAGAATCCTTTAGACGTGCAAGATTAGGAGAGGCAGAGGATGCCCTTAGCGTTGGATTTTCAATATGGTGCAAGGTGCTCAGTGCAGCATTCCCTGGGACACTAGTGCTTCTTCAATAAGCTGTTCTAGCACTTGCGCCCTATGGAAATCTAACTTGACATAGGTTTTGAGCTTCTGTACCAGCCCAATGCCACCGCAGCCCTTTAGCAGGGAAGATCTGTGCCCCCAAAGATGCCCCAGTAGCCCCCATCTTCTTTTCTGCTGATTCCCTGCACATGCTCTGGGCAGTTGTT
The DNA here is from genome assembly GCF_000004195.4 of Xenopus tropicalis. Classification (NCBI taxonomy): domain Eukaryota; kingdom Metazoa; phylum Chordata; class Amphibia; order Anura; family Pipidae; genus Xenopus; species Xenopus tropicalis. Next base: position 196,039,468 of record NC_030677.2, on the reverse strand, counting down.
AGTTGAGGGAGAGACTGAGCTTAGGGACCAAATCACAATATAATAAGTCACAATACAAGTCTAATTAAGCCACAACATCTCCTGATAGCCTGCCCTTCTGTCCTGGAGTCCCACCTTGGCATTACAGCAAAGCACCGGTTATTAGAGTTCAAGATCTCAACATAATGAATTTATTTCCAGTGCCACAGCAGACTTTCCTATTTAGTCCATGTAACAAAGCTTTCCAGTACATAGCAGTGCCCAAAACTGTTTATAAAACTTAAATAGTTAGCTACTATTTCCATTCCTCCAGTATCACTCACCAATATCCTTGTAATTCTAGCAGTTAATAAATAATAAAAAGGGTGAAAGCAGTTAAAGTCACAACAGATGGTGCTGGTACAGGGAGTTCCCCAATGTAAGACATAGCACAGGGTTGGGAACCCCACACACAGCTATAAAGTGCTTCCCTCTTGCTTGCCTTGGGAGGCCCCTATTTACTTGGCTGCACGGCTAGCCTTGGGAGTGCACGCATATTCACTGGCACCTTTAATGATAGCCAGAACATTGCTACAGGGCATCTGCCAGGGGGTGGGGGAAACAAATATCATATCTTAGCCCTGCCCTGACCAGCTCCCTGCTAGCAAAAACAAACTGAACTTTAAAGGGAAAATATATTCTTTCTATAAGTAGTCTTTATAATAAAAGAACAGGAAGACCAAACAATTAAAGTGTATAAAAGTAATTCCAATATAATGTACTGCTGCCCTATAGCTTATATAAAGAATACTGCTGTGTATCCATGGGGGCAGCCATTCAAAGGAGAAAAGGCACCGGTTATGTAGCAGATAACAGATAAACCCCCATTATATTCTACAGAGCTTATCCGTTATCTGCTATATAACCTGTGCCTTTTCTCCTTTTTGTCCAGCCTGAATGGCTGCCTCCATGGCTACACAGCGGCTCCTTTATATGAACTATATTAGTCTTAAAGTAGCAAACACACAACCTAGTGCAGGGCAACAGTACATTATATTTAATTTAAAAAAATAAAACTTTCATTTTTTGGTGTTACTGTTCCTTTAAATGCCGCCATAGGTTATTATTATATTTGTGTTTATCCATGAGTGGGAGCAGCCACAGTTGCTATCTCTAAATAACATAATCCAATAGCTCCGACTACAGTTACTTACCCTAGTACTTAAGCATAGCATCAAGTGCTGGAGTAACTTTGGGAGAGGCAAAGAAAGCCATAGAAGGAATAATTAAGGTTGTTACCTTTAGGCCAATGATATCAGGGGAGTCAGATTAGTGACTTGTGGGGCATGTCTGTGCCATATGGGGGGGGGATGCGATATCAGAAGGGAGTATTGGCTGGGTTTTTGTTGGGGTTTCACAGTGTTTTGAACCTAAGGACGAAGGTTCCATTCAAAACTGGACAGGTGGCAACCCCCTAGGTATAATGGCAAGCCTAGGTATAATGGCAAGCCTAGGTATAATGGCAAGCCTAGGTATAATGGCAACCCTAGGTATAATGGCAAGCCTAGGTATAATGGCAACCCTAGGTATAATGGCAACCCTAGGTATAATGGCAACCCTAGGTATAATGGCAACCCTAGGTATAATGGCAACCCTTGGTATAATGTCCTTTGAAGCCAAGGCCTGAACATGTTGCTTTTTACAGAAGGTTTCGGCAAATGGATTGCTTTATCACCAGCCTGACTATAGGATCCTATGGCACACTGGCTACATCTTGCCTATGAGACTTTACACCACGGACCAAAGTACAAAGATTTTATCTATTATATCACAGAAGTTTTCAAAAGAATGTCAGAAAAACAATAAAAGTCCTCTCTGTACCTGTGTATATGGTTTCATATAAAAATACTTTAGTCATTCAAGGTCCCACATAAAAAAGCAGCACTTTATTAAAGTCATGTGGGTCCCTGTAGCAATACTTGTGCCTGGCGTCGGAATCCACAGCAGTAGCGCCGTGCATGATCTGTTCAGGTTCAGTGTGTGCTGTTTGGCTGTTCCCCCCTGTACTCTCAGTATGGGCCAAGTGGAGATGTCAGTAGCCCAAAGTACTTTTCTACTTCTACAGCATGCCACTGCTTTAAAGAACATGTAAAGTGTATTTCACTGGGGATGAAAAAATATTAGGCGCCCCCCAGTGAAACAGATTGCTAAGCTTTTCCCTCAAGGATAGAAGATGGAAGGTGCAAAGATGCTGGAGAAGCGCTTAGGTAGCCATTCCATGGGCCCATGCCTTAGGTAGCCACTCCATGGGCCCATGCAGTTTTCTCCTACAAGGAGCACAGGCCCAAGGAAAAGCTTAGCAATCGATTTCACTGGGGGGACCTAACATTTTGCCCCCCCCTCCCCCAGTGAAATAGACTTTACATGTTCTTTAAAGGGGAACTCCAACCGGAGAACATTTCTGATAAAGAAAGTTATCGGAAGTCACTTTTTAATAGCAATTACATCTAAGAATAACTTCTTTAATAGCTTCTTTAAAAATGATTTAATCAATGCATTTTAGAAACTTACATGCCACTGCTCTTATACTTTCTAAAGGGGATAATAAGCTTATGTGCTGAATTACCATTTGAAACTGCCCGTATTGAAACCTGAAACTACAGTGGTTTCCCCATTAGCACAGAACAGGTGTATTAACTATAACTCACTGACGTGCTGGCACTGCCCTATGAGCAAGAAGGTGATAAATGATCCCTTGGGTGAGTTTAAAGGTGGCTCTGGGTGCATATTGTAAAAATCCCTTTTATACCATTCTGGGGGAAAAAAACAGCAAATGTTACCAAGAAATGTAGATATTTTACGCATTGGCTGCAGAGATGAATCCGCCTTGTGCCCTGATATAATGTTGTTCCTAGAAAAGCGGATCTACCAGTTCAGGCATTAAAGGTTACAAATACATGGGTAAGTACAAATTTGCCAAGTTTGAAAGAGAAGTTTATAATATTATTGATATCAGCAGCAGCCACGTAATCGGTGCATTCTGGGCATTATCAACCCTTGCTCAATACACAGAATCATGTTGGCGCTGCCGCCATTTTGAAGCTCAGTGTAAGCCCAGCCCTATGGAGCCTGTTGAGCAGCAATCTACTCTTAGGCAGTGTTTGTGGGGCAAGAAACCTTGTGGCTACTGAAAGCCCATAATTACCGTGGAGAATTTGACAATTAGAAGAAAGGATTACCAGGCATCTAAAAACTGCACCTAATGAGTTAATTAGTATTTTAAACTAGGAAAGGACAGAACACACGTCATAAGGGCACCTCCCGCCAGGATTATTCAATAAAACTCAACTTAATGCTCAGCATAAAAAACACACCATTATAAAAATAACAGTACTAATAACAATTAGTATTAGTTATGGTTAATCCTATTTACAGATTGCACCTAGCCTTAAGTACTAGGCAATGGAGGATAAACCTCCCACATACATCAGGTTCTGACCAGCTGTCTCACCCACTTCACCACTACTACCCCCCCCCCCCCGGGTATTCTATATGTTAACCAGTTGCACGTACCCCTTCAGTGCACTTATTCCAATGAGTTGCCTACGGGATTCATACAGCAGCAACAGTGGCATAACTTGGTTGCTCCGGGTCCCCCTGTAGAAAAATCCTCTAAGGGGGCCTGGTGCGCCCAGTCCCTCCTCCCCCACCCCCCCTCCCGGCCCTCTTGTGTCACACCACCTTAGGAGGGCATATCGGGAGAAGAGCTGCTTGTTTGGTGACCTTGCCAAACAAGTGGATCTTACCGTGTATGGCCACCTTAACTTTGCCCAGGATCAGTCTAAGGAACCAATTACTGACTGGCTATTTCTTAGGTCTCAGCATTTTGTATTAATGTGCCAGACATCAGTCCCCAATGTTAGTCTGTGTGGTGGATATTTGGCCAATAAGGGGTATCTCTATGCACCATCTATTCAAACACTACTAATACTGTAAATGGAAAAAATCCTGGGGCGAGGTGCCATAGTTATATGTCTTCTATCATTTTCCTAGGTGCAGTTGTGGTCCGCCAATTTCCCCACAATCAGTTGCGCATAGAACCACTTTCATTAAAGATACTTTCCACCCCTTGCACTTATATCTATTATAAGTATATTATATGTATAGTTGCGCTTGGCAACGCTCAGTCCTTCCTGCCTTCCATTCGGAATGAGGCACTAATGCGCCTATTTATGCAGGGGAACCCAGAAGCTACGCCATCTCCTGACCAGGCAGTAGCCCCAGGGTTCCCTGCATCAATCACCCAATCACCCAATCACCACCAGTTTAGTTAAACCAAAAGAATACAGTGCACGTGTCCCTTGCACACTGAACACTGGAAATGGCACCAGGCAGATTTTCAAAATATTCAGCCCAGTTTGCAACAAAGCACATGTGTAGTTGCGCTGCATTTGTCAGTGTAGCACCCCATGTACCTGTAATGTTGCTGGAGTTCTGGGAAAAAAATGCTGCATAGTGGGAAAACAGACCTGGCGAAGATCTGCTTGTTTAGTGACCTTGCCAAACAAGTGGATCTTACCGTGTATGGCCACCTTAACTTTGCCCAGGATCAGTCTGAGCAACCAATTACTGAATGACTATTTCTTAGGGCCTGGGGCCGGATTTCTGTGGCGCGCCCAGAGGCTGGCACCCTTTACCGCTCCCCACCCAACCCCAGGATCACACACATATGCATCGGTTGACTTACACCCAGAGCACAGGGGACGCGCGCCAGGTCTATTGTGCTCCAGATGTAACCAACTCTATGTGGGGCTGGAAGGCATGCCGCCCCTTAATTTGTGCCCCCTAGGCCCTGCCACAAATCCGACCCTGCTTGAAGACGTAATGAGGGCTCATGTTTAGTACTCTAATGTCATGGTACTGTGGCAGTTTTGGGTTTCTAGAAAGTGCTGCACTACTGCAGCAGGGATACCATTTCTATTTCCTTTATTAACTGCACCCACCATATGACTATTTCTGCTTTGATTCTGCAGCAGCCATGCCTTGCTTTACGGCAGGGATTCTAGATATATGCTTGCCATCAGACCAATACATGCTATAAGATTTATCTCTCTTTAAAGCTCATTTAAGAAGGTCTAAAAACTGAAGGAAAAGCCCAGAGAGCAGCTAGCCTCGCCGGCCTTACTGACACAGTAGCGCTATTACCGCAGGCAGCACTAGTTCCGCTCTGGCTGATTTCAGTAAAATGTGTTTACACAATGCAGAATGTGAATAAGGAAGCAAGTTCAGAGCTGCTGGAGACATAATTACAGGGTCCGTATGAACCTTCACATCCTGGAGAAACCACAAGCATGTTAAACAAAACTTGATATCTCTGTTATTTCACCAAGTCGCGGGAAGATACCTCTGCGTGACTGAGCAACGGGGGCCACAAGCAGACAAACCTCAAAGTAGCTCAGTAGTTCAGCTCCCTGTTCCTCATTCTTATTGCTTCTGTCACCAATACATTAAATATACTGTATATGAATGCAAAAAGCCATAGTGACATACTCATTCTAGCGGATATCTAGGAACCTGCATTCCTGGCAATATTTTTGTAAGTGACAGGACTGAATGGACTACATTCCTTGCCTTGCAAACAAAAAAAGAGGCTGTTGCTGCTCAAACCGGACATATTTCTCAAGATATTACATGAAATATCGGTGACTCCTATTATGTTCCTATGTGAGCTTCAGAGAAGCCACCTTAATATGACTACTTTTGTTTTAAGAGTACATAAAGACCCCAAACTGCTAATGTATTATCATTTAGATCCTGGCCCAAATCTCTTACTCCAGATAGGGGATCTAGGGCATAAGATTAGATGAACAACCATCACTACTACTATATGATCTGTGGTCATAGACCCATAATCCGACACTGTCAATGCTGAGATTATTACATCAGAATGAAGAGTCTGGAGTTGGGGTTTATCATATATTATCATATATTAATATATAAAATGGGAGCAACATGATAAATTTCATGATAAGCACTTATATTGTAGTGTCACCCACTGTGACCTACAGCACTTATATTTGCCTACTTGTGTCTGTCCCATATAGATTGTAAGCTCTACGGGGCAGGGAACTTCATCCTCTTGTGTCTTTGACTCTTAACTTATTGCAACTGTATTTATCTGTATTTATTGTTATACTTTGTATTTTTCATTATCTTAATAACCCCCCTGTTTGTATTAATCTATTCTACTGTACAGCGCTGCGTACATAAGTAGTACTTTATAAATAAAGATATACTTACAAATTTCATTTCTCCTAAATGACCAACTGACTTTAGAGAGGACATAAGTTTATCCAATGACATTAGAAGAAAGGAAGAGTTTTCTTAAAGATCTCAAAAACTAAAGCTTGGAAAATTTGGGGGGTTGTGTCACATGAAACCATTTGGATTATCCCAAAAACACTACACCCTGTGCCTCCTACAGATTTTACATGGTCATAAGTAAGGACCACTACTTAGGAACATGCACCGAGACCAACCCGTGTCTCCAAATGAATATTCCACTAATTGAGCTCCCAAGCAACCTCACCATTGTGGGAATATCACTGAAAGTGGCAAAGTTGAAGAATCAGGTCTGGATCAGGGCATTTATAACAAAGAGGAGGGTAAGTCCAACACACAAGAAGAATTTATTACGAGACCAGAGAGCACAGGGTGTCTCCCACCCAAAATAGTATCAAAACACAAAGGAGAATATAATTTTAGTGCTTATCTCTGAATTTAATACTTAACCTTTAATTCATTGTAGTTAAAAAACATGTGAGAGGTTAAAAATACATATTAACATTTCAATAGAGATGAGATCTCAATTCCATAAACCATACCCTTTCCTGATATGGCAAGAAGATTTAAAAACAAATAAATAAGTAAATAAAAAAATAAATCTGCTCCAAGTAAATCTATTTAATTCATTAATCAGTCATTAGTTGAAAATGTATTTTTAGAGCATGATTCAAAGGCAGACATTAGGGTACCTAGTTCATATATTTATACAATATAGGTAAAGGGAAAACTGCATTTCAAATTAGTAAACAGCCAGATTTTCAACTGGTTGATTATAACAGGAGGATCAGAGAATAACTGACGTTGTAATATATATCAAAAGCTGGATTCAAATATTTTTTTATTTACTTATTTATTTGTTTTTAAATCTTCTTGCCATATCAGGAAAGGGTATGGTTTATGGAATTGAGATCTCACCTCTATTGAAATGTTAATATGTATTTTTAACCTCTCACATGTTTTTTAACTACAATGAATTAAAGGTTAAGTATTAAATTCAGAGATAAGCACTAGAATTATTTTCTCCTTTGTGTCTGGATCAGGGCAGGTGGCAGACAAAATAGGTCAGGAACCAAGGATTTAGTCAGACATAGTTGCACCCACAACATTATCAGAAGTAGAGACCTACAAACACACAGCAAGCGTTGTGTACTTTGGCATTCTGGTGCCAAAACTGCATTTGTCCCATCTCAGTAAATTTATTGTGCATACGTGCATCGCCATGATGTGTCCCAGTACGTCATTGAACATTTTACTGGAAAAGTATTTATTTTACAACATTCACGTCTTTAAACAAAGCACCACATATAATAAAATTCAGCCTTATAACTGTTTAACAAACAATATCACATTGCGCAATATGAATTTTATTCTTCTACATTTATCCATAAAGGTCCCCATACACGAGCAGATCCGCTCGCTTGGCGATGTCACCAAGCGAGCGGATCTTCACCCGATATCCCCACCTACGAGTGGGCGATATCGGGGAGCATTTAGGTAAAAAAAAAATAATTTGATCGTTTGGGTCCAGGGATTGGATTATGTGGGCGGCAATGGGGCAGTTGGTTCGGGGACCGCATCAACGAGCCGATGCGGTCCCCGATCCGACTGGATTTTCTAACCTGGACGATTGATATCTGGCCAATTTCAGGCCAGATATCGGTCGGCCAGGCCCCTCGGTTCTGCCCCTACATGAGCCGATACGCTGCCGAATCAGTCCAAGGGACCCATACCGGCAGCTACTATCGGCCCGTGTATGGGAACCTTAAGAGTCTGTGGGCAACTGTGTTTTTTTCTCATTCAAATTTGCTAATTTCCCATCTCTGGCCAAACTACTTCATTCAGTTATCTAATTATTCTGCTTTTTCGCCACCCCCCGAAGTTAATCACACAGTAACTGGAAGCCCCTTTGTACATTACATATCGCAGCGCAACTTTAGCATTCACCATAGCCGCAGGATAATGTATTCCTGGTGTGAGACGTGATAGATATAGCTTAAATGACTTCCTACAATGGTAACTGAAAATACAGCACGGAAATTACTAAAATATTCTACTGAATCTCATTAGGATGTGTGACATTTAACACAAAAAAGCAGGATTTTAGAACCAGCCAAACTCTACATGGATAATTGCATTTTTATACCAGGGAACATTTAAAGAGCAATGGAAGAATGTTCTGAACCTTGAGTCTTGGTAACATGAGTTACATAGTTTTTGTGTCTAATCTCTTCATGAACTTACTGTATAAAGCACGTAAGGAGATGGGTAGCTCAATTCATAAACACTTTTATGTATGGAAACTGCAAAATTTTACTGGTCCTTAGATCTGCCTGAATCTGCTTTAAAGGAAAACTATACCCCCAAATAATGTCTCTTTAAAATATATATTGCATAAACAAGCTCATATTTAAAACCCTGCTTCATCTAGCAAACCATTTTCATAATATACTTTTTAGTAGTATGTGCCATTGGGTAATCCTAAATAGAAAGTTGCCATTTTAAGAATTAAGGGCCGCCCCCTGGGATCATAGGAGTCACAGTGCACACAAACAAGCCAAGGCACACATACATGCTAGGCCCCATCAGCCAATGAATGGGCAGAGTTCTGTCTTTTGCTTCCACACTACTTCCTGTTACAGTTAGAGCTGATACTTCCTGTCAGCTGATCTCTGAAGGAGCAAACAGCCCATCACTTAATGGCGGCTCAAGGGAAAGGATGTTAAAGGACAATATTTACTGATATATTTATTCCAGTTTGGTGAGATTCTTTAATAGGTCACTTAACATAATATAAACTGTCTGTTGGTTGTGGATTTATACTGGGGGTTTAGTTTTCCTTTAAAAACTGGTGTACCAGTAAGGTACCACTCCTCAACACTATTCCATTTGAAGCTGTTTAATGTGCAAAGACATAGAGATGATCCTCTCGACTGTGTGACCCAAGGGTTTAGCCACAATGTACCCAGGTAAGACACAGGGGCTGAAATGAAAAAGAGAAGGTGGCTTCATCTGGTTCTAGACACTATATTATTTGCTGGGACACAATACTATCAGAATATGGTTGCTCCATATGATCTGCTGGTAGAATGGGGGTATTTTACAGGATGCTTCCATCTGCCTTTTAAAATCTTTCCATTACATCCATCATATTATTGTGCAGCACTATAAATTGACAGAAGAATGCTACCACTGATACATGAGGTCAAACTATACAGAATACAGGCAGTATCAGAGCTTGGGTACTTAAAGGAACAGTTCAGTGTAAAAAGGAAAATTGGCAAAATAAATATTTGTAAAATAGTTAGTTAGGCAAAAATGTCATCTATAAAGGCTGGAGTGAGCAAATGTCTAACATAATGGCCAGAACACTGCTTCCTGCTTTCAGTTCTCTAACCTCTTAGTTAGCCAGTGACTTTAGGGGGGGGGGCACATGGGACATAACTGATTCAAAAGCAAACTAACTTACCAGCTACGTTCCCCTATGCCCCCCCCTTAAGTCACTGATTGGCTACTGACTGCTAACTGCTTAGAGAGCTGTAAAATGACAACAGTTTTTATTTTGCGCAGTCTATTTTGCCCATTTTCATTTTTACACTGAACTGCTCCTTTAAGGAAGGGGATTTTCCCCCCAAACATTTGCTGAGATCTTAATAAGATTCTTACACAGCAGAGCTGAAATATACCCATTTTAAGGATAGTTACTAAAGTCATACGGGTATGGGACATATTCAGAATGCTTGAGATCTAGGGGCTGATTTACTAATTCACAAATCCGAATGGGAAAAATTCGGATTGGAAAACGAACATTTTGCGACTTTTTTGTATTTTTTAGCCATTACAAATTTCGTGAATTGTCGCGACTTTTTCATAGCCATTATGACTTTCGTGAATTGTTGCGACTTTTTCATAGCCATTATGACTTTCGTGAATTGTTGCGACTTTTTCATTGCCATTACGAATTTCACGAATTGTTGCGACTTTTTCGCATTGAGCGCTCGAAAAAGTCGCAAAATACCGATCATTACGAAAAAAAACGCCCCCTAGTGTATTCTGGATAAGGGGATCCTTTAAGATAAAATAAAAACAATTAAAAATTAAATCCCAGCAGGATTATTTTGCCACCAATATGGATTCATGCAGTTTAGTTAGCATTCCTATGGAAATTCAAAGACCGGAGTTCATTTGGGGTAGAAGAATCACAGATTCTGTGTGATTCTGAGCAAGACTGAGCCAGAATAATCTGACAATTTGGAGGGATTTGAAGGGTTTTTATACCCTTTACACAAGCATGTAATACCAAGGCTGTGCAGAAGGGGTATAGGGAGTCATTGGGAAAGATCCCATACCTGTACTTACTTTCACAAAGATAATAGTAGACGGAAGGGTCTTCAAAACGGCACAATGAACTTTCAGACAGTTCCAGTTCCGAGAAGCAGAAGGGAATATTCAGCTTAAAACCATGCCTATTTCACATTCTAAGTATTAAAACCACAGCCAACACTTATGAGCAGAGTCTACCGGCCCCAGGTACATTCCCAAACACCACAGGCCACAGCAGCGTATTTTATTCTATGTATATAGTAACGCTGTCTCTCTTCTTATAACCCTATAAAAACCTGATTTAGTAAGGAAGGTATCCAAGCTTATAAGTACTTTTTATTGTATAGAGGGTTACTGGCTCATTTACCTTGAAGTGAATGTTGGATCTTTATACCAAGTAAAACCTGTTTGCCTGTGTTCAATGACCCAAGCATCTGTCACACTTGATACAGTATTTGCTATAAACACACAAATTCCTTTCAAAAGGCAAGTTGTAACACTGGGATCATGCATAATCTGTGAGATAGGTGGCAAAGTAGAATGGAAATATAAATATTATTATTACGTATGTAAAGTAAAAGCTGAAGACTGATGAATTTATCTTAAAGGTCTATTGAATAATACAAAGAGGAGGTTTTGTGGTTAACTCACAGGAGCCATACTTTCCAGCATTCATGTGATCAACCCTGGTCATGTCCAGCTACACCCACGGATCTAGGGCTACCAGCACCCCCGTTATGGCTACTGTCCCTAGTTTCAGTCATGAACAATGTTCTGTGTAACTTTACGTGAAGGCTGTCTGATAGTGCTGAAAGTTATGGGACATTAAGTTGACAATTTCCCATTGGGAATAGTCCCAATAATGATCTGTCTTACCACTGCTACCATGACAGTGGCTATGTAGGTACTTACCATTGTTATTTCTCCTAGCCCCAGCTGGGCTCGTCCCAAGGTCTGCCAGGCTTCTACGAAGCGTGGATTCCGCTGAACTGCTGTTTCAGCTGCTTGCACTGCTGGGAATATTTCATGGACACCCATAAGCACCTAGGGTAGAAAAATGTGGATATGGATCCAATGTGTATCTATGAAAGCATCTTCGTTATAACCTCATATTTGTTCAGTTCAAGATTCAATTTTAGCTCATTAGCTTTCCATTTCATGACAGGATCTTTGTCTTGTACTTCCCATTTATAAATGCCCCGTAGTAATTTCGGAATGATATATTAATTGTCTACAACCAACAATATCTCTTAGAAGTGAGCCTGGTCACAAACTTGTATGGAGAGTGTAATTAAATTCCCTACACTCTCCAAACAGACAGTACCCAGGTCAGATTTGAACTCAGGACTCCTTAATATAATTATTATGTTCTTATCTCTTTTAATTTGTAATCTGATCTATGGGGGGGTCCTGGACCGTGGGGGCTGCTTCCTCTATTGTTTAGAAGTTTAAAACTTTGAAAACTATACCCCCTCCCCAGACACTCTTTTTCCTGCGGATGGGGAGTGGAGGGCAATGTCAGGCAGGGAGTGTGGGGAAACAGGGGGGCAGGAGGCAGGCAGTGGGTGGGTGGTGTGCCGGTTAATAGTGGCTGGGCCCCTTGGAAATTTCCTTTAGCTGGGGGCCCGGAGCTGACTTGTTATGTCACTGTATATATATGGTACTGTCTATCTTGCTACATTGTCCCTTATAATATACCAAAGCCCTGAATACACTGTGATATAAGAAGGATATTAGGGATCACCTCAGACTCATGCAGCACTAGGCCAAAGCTAAGAGGCACCCTGAGCAAGGCCCCTCACAGTGAGGCGATGAGCAAGGGTTGATGAGGGGGACCCCTGCGTCACCATCACATTGCCAATCCCCGTTTGCTGGCCAGGGAGCTGGAATTACAGAAAGCTGAACTCAGGGTAGGTACGTGCCCAGCGCAAGATCTTTGGCGCACCCTAGGCACCTCTTCTGCCGAATCCAAGTTCCCACCCTGCCTCCAATATATTATTTCATATATATAAAATGCAACCCAGTCTGCTAAATTTCAGGAACAACTGCCTGTTAGGAAGGTTTGTTGTCCCAACCAACCTGTTGATATTTGACTTCTCAAGACTGGTCCTTATGTCATTCCTGCTCGCTCCTCTCATTCTACACGTGCCGGCAGAATTCCAAACAAGCCCCAGCTGGAACATAACACCAAGAACCTTGCTCAACTCCATAAATGATGGATAAATGGTGCTGTCAGCAGCTGCTCCATGAATCATTATGGGGAAGTGTAAAGGCCTCTTTGGCGTCTACTGGCAGAGGTGATAATTCCCTATAAGCCTCTGTCCTTTCTACAGTTGTTCCCAAGAGCAGACATGTAGCATAACACAGTTTATACACTTTTATTTTGGAACCACAAGAAAGCATCGGAGAAAAAAAAAATAGGACCTGTGCTGATGCCTTCCACCTTTAATTTAATAGTCCATATTTTCTGTATTTTTTATTACTAAGCAAAAACAGACAAATGTCTTGTTTTTAACTTTACTACCTTTCCTCCTTCCTCCAGTAACCAGGACCATATGTTTAAAAATAGATCATGAGCTTATTATAAACAAACCCCTTCCTTTCCTCTGCTGCAGCCAGGTGGTGCAAAAAATAGGTAGAAAATGGCATTTTGCATCCTGCCCTGTGATTTGTACTTAAAGGTGCACCCAGATTGGAGTGCAAGGCGCTGCACTTTGCAGTGAATACAGTGCTGCATGTATTCAGCAGAGCAGTATTCATAAGAGGTGTATAGTGGGTGGAACATGGGTATTGGACACCCTTTAGCTTTTGTGACATTGAGACAAGCAGGTTATCAAGGACCAGTGGGCACAAAGCATAGGAGAACCCTGCACTTAGCAGCTGCCTATGGCACGCTTACTTGTGCCCACAGTGTTGCACTGTGCATTTTGCAATGGATTCAGCGTATTGTGAACACTGAGATCCCACAGGTACAAGTGCTCCATGGACTGCACCCATGGGATTAGTAAAGGAGCTCTAATGTCTCAGGATACAAATAAGACATACTGCATTATACAGAGAGTTTAATGATGGGCAGGCAACTAGCATCTAATCTTCTCACAATTGCCCTAAAGAACCAGGATAACCTGGTGTATAGCAGGGAGAAGCTTGACATCTTCAATGTATCTCAGATACACCCAAGTCCCGCTCCTTCAACTAAACTAGTTGGGCAAGGCACTGTCATTCATCAGCAGCCTGGGAGACCACAAGCAAGCTCAGAGCTGCGGTGGAAATGCAATTACCGGAAAAGAAATAACCAAGATAAAATCTGTAATTGCAATGGGGGAGGGCGCTGATACCTGCAATTTATCCATCTCACAGCCCAAAGGTTAGTAATTCCGTCTAATTAAATCCAGCGTGAGCCACCAATCTATTGTCTGCAGCTTAAACGGAGCTTTTCTCTCTTTCCCAACATTCCCCAATTTCCTTAGCACCCATTAACCAGAGCAATCATACTGCACCCACTGTGCTTTACTGCCTTCAAATGAAGGCCATAGATTCAAATCTACTTTGTATATTTCATTTATTCTACACGTTAAAAGTAGGGAAACCTGATTTGTTATGTTAAACTCCCAGTGGCTTACAGAAATAACTAAACTAGCACCATAAGGAGGGAACTTTTAAAGACATTTTAGGGGTCATTTATTAGACCACGGGGTGCAAGTGCTAGAGGGAATGTTGCTTTTTGCACCAAGCGCCAGTTAGAACCCAGCACTCGGTGCAGAGACGTGTGGAGGTGCAGCAGAGCCCTCCTGTTGGGCCTTAACTTGTGCATCTAAATGACACACACGTTAGGGGGTGGGTATGGGGGGGCACCTACCTGCCTACCCCTACTCCTTTTGGATAGAGCCCTGCCTAAAGCAGGAGCTTGGGGTGGGAGCTGGGTTTGAGTCAGTCGCCATTTCCACCCGTCATCCCCCTGCATATGCCCCCATACACCCACACCTCTCGTGAAGCAAAAGTTCAGTATTTTTTAGTGCAGTTGGTTTGTATACAACTCTTCTGTATTTCACCAACCTTTATTTGTGGCCCACTGTGTAATATTCAAATGAATTATTATATATATGAGCCGCCCTGAAAGTCCTGCAAATAGGAAGCTACAGGCATTAAAACATGTATGCAAGTCGACTAAATGGCTGACAATTGGCCTGTCCCTAGGCCCCAGTTGAGAAGTATAAAAACCTATTATAGTTTATCTAACAAATAGATTACTCCTTCTACTTCCTGGTAACCATCTGTCACCTTCCTTCTTCTACGGATCCCAACATGGGCCAAATGTGCAATGTTGCAGTCTTAGTGAAGTCTTAAATGTAAGTCCAGCTATTATTTTTATAAGCGATTATGCAATAAAACTTTATAAAACATATTCATTTTTATTGTCTGGTCGATCTTCTCCGCTTCACTATGCTGGGCAAGATCTCATGTTTGAGTTTGGCCAGTCTGCAAGGAGTTTGTAGGTTCTCCCGGCGTCTGTGTGGGTTTCCTCCAGGTACTCTGGTTCCCACAGGTCAAAAAGATATAGGCAGGTTAACTGGCTCCTAATAAAAGTGACCCTAATGTGTGTAGATTGTAAGCTCCGCTGGATCAGGATGAGATGTAAATGATATATAAGTGCTGTGGAATATGTTGGTGCTATATAATAATAAGAATAAGAACGAGAACCTTCCTGTAGGCATAGAACATTACTACTCAGGTACATGAGTGTAGCATCTATATATACTTTATATACATATATATCTAGCCACGCAATGTACAGTAGGAGACATAATCATAAGGAAAATGAACTAATTAAAGAAACGCACATCAGCATAAAAGCCTCCGTGGATTGTGCAGCTAATGATTCATGGCAGTGCATGGGACTTCCAGCTCGAGTCATTAGTTTGGGTCGGAATTCTCCGGAGAGAGATTTACAGTACAGCTCTGCAGCGGAGCGGCTGAGGGAGAGGCTTGTGGTAGAACACTGACTCTCTAAGTAGCGCATCACTATTTCTTACTTCCTCTGAGGTTTCTCTCCCATGAAAATGTGCAAATCGATCAATACGCATTTAAGGATAACATCATTATCTCTCAGCTTTGCTGTGTTAATCCAAATGGATCTCCATTCTGATGTCTGCGAGTAATTACATTCTCTGGGTTTCTATGACTCTAACCTCAAGCAAGTCCATGTGACTTCTACTCAGGAGTATATCTGCTATTTGCCATCAGTTTCATCACCATCTTGTCAATTATACAAATAACTAATGTTTATATAAAATTTTAAAAAACGAATTTGTATGGAGTCAGTGCAAAAAAATGCTAACATCTCTCAAGCTAATCTCCATGCTGCAGTAAAGAGAGCTTGATTTCCCATAACGTATGAAAAAAGTGTGGTTGATCTATCCCAGTGATCCCCAACATGTTTTTTCAGCACCCCCTTAATATTGCTCCCAGTGGCAAAAAAGCAGGTGCCCATTTTTACATTTCTGGCTTGTAGACAAGTTTTGGAAGCCCAGAGACAAAGTTTTACTTCAAGCAGAGCCTCCTGCAGGATAGAAGCCCACATGGGGCTACCAAATAGCCAATCACAGCCCTTATTTGGCACCCCCAAAGAACTTTTTCATGCTTGTGTGGCTCCCCAACACTTTTTACATTTGGGTATGGCTCACAGGTAAAAAAGTTTGGGGATCCCTAATCTAACCTGACATAAAAAAGGCCATGTCTACCAAGGTGGAAAAACCATCTCTAAACGGAAGAGGACACCCCAACGCTGCCTGTTAGCCTGTCAGTGACCAACAGAACTTTGCCCATTGATTGGCTGATGTGCCCTAACATGTATGTGTGCCTTGGTTTGCTTGTCTGCACCGTGAAACGTATGATCCCAGGAGGCGGCCCTTTATTTTTAAAATGGCAATTTTCTATTTAGGATTACCCAATAGCATGTACTACTATAAAAGTATATTTTTTTTGAAAATGTTTTATTTGTATGAGTTTTTTTATGCAGTATATTTTCTAGAAACCTACATTGCTCAGGGGTATAGTTTTCCTTGATTGTCCGAGAAAAAGGCTGCAGATCTTGGCTATAAACCTGCATATCCTGCAGCACATTAAATAGAAATTAAAAATCAACAGCGCTGAACTCAAGCCCACTCGCTCATAGCTCTCAGCCGATATCAATCCATGTGCTGGCCCAACATGTATGTTGTTGTTGGCCTCCATTCTGGCGTTTGTTTATGCACCACAGGAGTAATGGCTACATATCCTGTAAGTGGCATTTGATGGGAGACAGGTGTGACCACAACGCACTCTTTAGGGTACTTAGCAGCTTTATATATAGCACACAGAAGATAAATCATGTACTTAGCCACTCATACACTCTCACATGCAGCTGTTTTTTTTTTTTTTGGGAGGAGAATCACATAAACGTGGACTTGGGATCAAGGGGTCTGAAAACCACAAACTCTCGGTTGTTGGTAAGCTGAGCTGTGTCGAGTGCCGAGAGGAAACATTTGGTCGTGTTTCTAAGGCCTCTCTGTGAGAAAGGATCTCTGTGGTGAGAAAATCAGGAATCAAACATGTTTAGGGATATTGGAAAGATAGGGACACAGACATGGACATGGGATTTGTAGCCTATAATAAACAAGGAAATTTCTACAAACAGCAACATTGTGCTATCAAAATTTAATTGTTCATATTTTTAGAGAACTATGGGCTGGGGTCAGGGAATAAAGGCCAAACAGTGCCAAAGCACTAAAGTGCCATTTTACTTGTCTTGCTGCCTGGTTTTCTCTCCAACATTTAGGGCATTTAGCCCTGGAAGTTGCTACCCAACAAGGTGGGGAGCAGCACCATGCAGTGCTCCATTGGCACACATGCCCGCCCAGCTAGCCTGTGGATTATATATAAAGTACAAGGCCAGAGAGCAGAGGCTCCATACATACATCTGAAAAACTGAAAGAGAGGGAAACCATTTTTGGCAATGCCCACTTCGTAGCCACACACCCTTAAATACCATGCCTAGTTAACAAAAACACACACCTTTCTACATTGTTGAAATGACAGGCACACTATAGCCCCATATTTCATAAAGCATTTTGCCCCCCAAGCATTTCTTATGACATACACAGTGGTGGCCTCCCCAAACATTTAATGGCAGACAAAGTTTCGGCCCCAAGCATTTCATCTCATGAGAATGTGATTGGCTGGCAGGACATTTAAGGGGCAATCCAGGTCCACAGACTGGGTGACAAAATTAGGACTGCCCCACGGCAGGGGAGGTACGGTTTCAGAAACCAAAATAACAGTCACAGAGCTCTCTGCTACAAAACTAAACTGCATAATGGAGGTTCCATCACTACTGGTGGTGACTCAGAAACCTTCAGTTTCTGCCTGACAACAAGGTGTAACTTTCTAAGAGAATAATGTGAAGAGAGGCCTTCTTCTAGACCACTCAGTCTAATTCTGCGGCGGCACCAAAACTTGGAGGCAATATAAAAAACAGAATAACATAAAACTACACCATAAAACTTGCAGTCAAAGTCGAAAAGGGAATAATTTGCTTGTTTCTGAATCTCCCTTTTAATTTTCTTCTTCTTCTATCCCACCATATTAAAACATTACCCAAATCTGCCATTGTATGTCAGAGGATAGTTTATTCAAGTCATGCTAAAGTACCTTTTGTATACATACGATTGTCGGACATTAATGAACCGCTTCTCTGAAACCAGATAAAATATAACAGCAAGTCAAATGGCTACAAAATGAGAGGATGGAACAAATATCATGTTAATTGCACTACATCCATCAAAAGTATTTGACATATAAAACCGAGGAAGGGACAGAGTTGTATAAAAGAAAACCATAGAGGTTTGTCAGAACTCTCAGTGCCTTCATTAATGTTACAGAGCAAGGAATGAAACTCTGGTGGGTTATTTGTAGGACAAGGGTACCGACACTGTTTCTAATAAGCTGTGTGCTCCATTGTGGTACGTGGATGATATGGTGGCTCTTTGTATAAATCTTTTTCTGCACGCTCCCCTTTTACATTAGGTTCCACCCCAAGTGCCACTGCTAGGTCCTCCTCTGCCTTCACAGGTTGGATTAGGGACCATGGAGGAAACGAAGTACTGGCAGGCGAGCACAAACGAGGTATCCGAAGGGTTTCAGGATAGTCAGAACAGGGTAGGAGAGTCAGAAACCATTAGCTCAGGAAAGCTATTTAGAATGCAGCACCCAGGCACTTGCAGAATAAGCCCTATATTCAGGCATTAAACCCGGGTCTCCAGCGTCTTTTTATTTTGAATTTTCCTGCCTAAAAACTCTGTGATGATGTCACACATTTTGCCGCCATGGGAACCGCCATCTTGAGAGAGAAGCGGAGCGCTCCTAGATCGGAATTGCTACATGTGTGGCCACCTTAAAGGCAGCAATGGCACAGTCGGTTCGGGGACCGCATCAACGAGCCGATGCAGTCCCTGATCCGACTGAATCTTTTAACCTGCCCGATCGATATCTGCCCAATTTCAGGCCAGATATCGGTCGGGTATGGCCTTCGTTACTGCCCCTATGCAGATAAGCTGCCGAATCAGTCCAAGGGACTGATATCAGCAGCTACAATCGGCCCGTGTATGGGCACCTTAAGGCTGCTTATTAGTTCAGACCAATCTTTGAATCAGTTACACAAAAATATATTTGAATTAATACCAGAAGGTTTGCATTTCTGTCTTGCTCAAAACCATCCAAACCTTCATTAAACATATACTGTGCCCCCCAACTCATTTTTTTCCTGGGTGTTCTATGCATTTATCACACTTACTATTTACATTTAGGCAACGAAAGCTAAAATCTCCATTTCTCTAAGCACAATAACTTTTTATGTTCTGTGGAGACAATGGGTCCAGTTTATTAAACCAGTGCAGTTACCCAGAGCAATATGCAATTGAGAAAATGAAAGCAAAGGTCTGATTGGTTGCTATGGGTAACTTCACCAAAGAAACACCTAAGCAGGGCCAGAACTAGGGGTAGGCAGAAGAGGCACGTGCCTAGGGAGCAATGGTGGGGGGGCTCTAGACACATGTATGGTCTGTTGCCTACCCCTAATCTGGGCCCTGTTCCCCTCATAATTTACCTCTCCCCATTGTCGCTATCAACGCGCACATGTGCTCCAGGGGGGAAGGGGGGCAAGGTTGCTGGCTTGGCTGGCTGGGATGCCTGGGGCCCCCAGCACTGTACCCAAGTTAGTAAGTTAGCCCTAATTAGTCACCTAATTTCCTGAATATTTTTATACAAATGCATATATATGGAATGATCACATTTCCTGTAGGCAACTCTGTGTTTACATACTTACATACAAACGTAGAAATATATAGAGGACAGAAATAACTGCATAGCATACCCCAAATTAAAATGTGAGCCATTTGATGAAAGTTATAGCCACCAGTTAACCTAGTTGTATCCACTCTGCCCCCCCCCCAACAAAGGCTCATTTTCCAACAACCCTGCCGCTTGTTAAGTCATAGGATCCCAACTCTCATTCCCAACAGTTACCGCTCAGTGATATGAAGTAAAGGGTGTGGTGTGAAATGCCCAGTAGAACGCTCATCTAGATATCATCCCGTATGTATCAGAGATTCCCATAATTCCATGTGGATTAGAATACAGCTCCTTTTCCCAAACACTGATTGTTTTCTCATATTAAAAACAAAGTCTGCCAATATGGTTTGGCTCCTGCAAACTGCATACCACTGCTCTTACATCTCAGACACTTTCCACTAATGTTTTCTATCTATAAAAGGGAGCTAAAATCTGAGTTTATGAGTCTTTACCCCAGGGTGAATAACCACAGTTCTTGCTTTGTTGTTGACATATTTCCCCAGAGGATTTCATTTTAATATTTCCATATTTTCTTTTGTTCTTTTTTTTTTTAATGAATAACTAGCCTTTATTTTATAAAGAAAGAGAGTAATCGCTACTGCTCAATGTTCTTATTTTCCGGCAGAGATTCAGCTGAACATAGTTTCGCTTACTGGAAGTCAATGGGGATGTCATTTACTGTACACTCTGGTTACCTTAATATTTCCTGTGCTTGTCATCTAGGCTCCCTTTTTAGCAGACTCAAAATCTCTGGTAACACATTTAGCTTCTGCTCTTAAAAGGGGCATTATGGTTCAAAAGTATTACTGAAGGAATGCTTTTTCCTATATACAACATTATACAAAGCATTATATCTATCATTCAGAAGAATGTAAATAAAAAAAAAGTGACTGAATCCTAATTTGAAGGGTTGTCTAGCCAAGAAGATACCCAAGCCCCTCTTGAAGCCATTAAGGGAATCCGCCACTACAAAAGTACCAGACAGAGTGTTTCAAAGCCTGGCTGCCATCATAATAAAGAACTATTCCCATTGTCTAAAACTGAAATGCCTTATTCCAACCTTCTCTGTTCATTTCTGTGCAAAGAAAGATCCCCAAGCAGACACAACTTTGATGGTCCTTTCTTACAGCTATGAAAATCAATAGTAACATGTCAGTATTACTAGCACCAACATCTTTATGCCCAAATTTCCTTGCACTCCCAGAGTTACTTACCTCAACCAATACTCTGACTTGAGGGCTTGAGGGTCCTGTCCCGATACATTAGTAACACTGGCCAAGAAGCAATGGGATCCTTTCGATAGGGTGGAATAATATTTTCATTTGTAATCCAACCTATAGAAGGATGGCCCTGTCCTCAGTTTACCGTAACATAAGGAAACGGCACTGCTTCTTCACCTATAGCAGGGGTCCCCAAACTTTCTTACTCGTGAGTCACACTCAAATGTAAAAAGACTTGGAGAGCAACACAAGCACCATAAAAGTTCATGGAGGGTCCAAATAAGGGCTAAGATTGGCTATTAGGGGCCTCTATGCACACTATCAGCTTACAGGGGGCTTTATTTGGTAGTAATTTTTGTTTTTATTCAACCAAAACTTGCCCCCAAGTCAGGAATTCAAAAATAACTCCCTGGTTTGGGGGCACTGAGAGCAACATCCAAGGGGTTGGGGAGCAACATGTTGCCTCTGAGCCACTGGTTGGGGATCACTGACCTATAAATTCCCTTTGTGAAGATCACGGGGGGACATTTGGTCAAAACGATGTTGGTGCTTTAAACCTTAACCCTATTAATCTAGTTATATTGATGATACATTACCATATACAGGTATGGGACCTATTACCAGAATGCTCGAGACCTGGGGTTTCTGGATAAGGGATCTTTCCATAATTCGAATCTCCATACTTTATGTAAAATAAAAAAATATTTAAACATTTAATAAACCCGTTAGGATATTTATACCTCCAATAAGGATCAATTATATTTTAGTTAGGATCAAGTAAAGGTATTTGACCTGTACTCCAAAATGCTCGGGACCTGGGGATTTTCCAGATAAGTGGTGTTTCAGTAATTTGGATCTCCAAACCTTAAGTTTACTAAAAAAGCTTTAACCCAATAGGATTCTTTTTCCTCCAATAAGGATTAATTATATCTTAGTTGGGATCAAGTACAGGTCCTGTTTTATTATTACAGAGAAAAGGGAGAAAAGGGAATCATTTAACCATTAAATAAACCCAATAGGACTGTTCTGCCCCCAATAAGGGGTAATTATATCTTAGTTGGGATCAAGTACAGGTACTGTTTTATTATTACAGAGAAAGGGGAATCGTTTAACCATTAAATAAACCCAATAGGGCTGTTCTGCCCCCAATAAGGGGTAATTATATGTTAGTTGGGATCAAGTACAGGTACTGTTTTATTATTACAGAGAAAGGGGAATCATTTAACCATTAAATAAACCCAATAGGGCTGTTCTGCCCCCAATAAGGGGTAATTATATCTTAGTTGGGATCAAGTACAGGTACTGTTTTATTATTACAGAGAAAAGGGAATCATTTAACCATTAAATAAACCCAATAGGGCTGTTCTGCCCCCAATAAGGGGTAATTATATCTTAGTTGGGATCAAGTACAGGTACTGTTTTATTACTACAGAGAAAAAGGAAATATGTATTAACATTTTGAATTATTTTATTAAAATGGAGTCTATGGGAGATGGCCTTTCCATAGTTTGAAGCTTTCTGGATAATGGGTTTGGTATTCCATACCTGTATTTTGATATGAATTTGTCAGGATCCATTCTGTTTACTAGTTTAGTTTCACGTCTCTCCACTGTTTTCAGCTCTATTCTCCCTGTTTATTGGGGCCCAAAACTTACCGCATACTCAAGGTGAGGCCTTACTAAGGATCTATATAGAAGCAAAATTATGTTTTTATCCCTCAATTCAATGCCCCTTTGTATAAAGGAAACTGCTTTATTAGGTTGAACAGACACTTACACTGCCTATAGCTGCAACGTCTTTTATCAACAAGAAACCTAAATTGCTTGTCAATTAGAAAGCCCTTAAATGTCATTTAATTTAGTGTATGACAAGCATTCATGGTACTTTTACCCAAATGCAAAAACAACACGAATGCTAGTTAAAGTCAAATTCACAATGACAGGGGGTTGGAACTGTGACCCCATTGAATCTTAATAATAGTAAATGTTAAAGGGACCATCACTCCTACAACATTCCAGCTTCCCATAAACCACAGGGTGGTGCCACTGGTAACGAGCCATCAAGAAATCTCATTATGAGAAAAGGGCTATTTATCTGCAGCGGTCGGAATTTCCAAGGCCCATTAAAAAGGCATTTTTGGGCGGAGTTAAGTTTTGATTACAAGACGGCTATGTTTGTATGGAGGGAATAACTGCCCAGGTGGTTTGTGGGTTTGTAAATAAGGCGGATGTACCTATTTAATGGATGGAATACGCAGATGTAACACTCTGAAGTCACATGACGTATTCCTTTACTATATCCTAGCCTAGGGTAATTCCATGTGTTATACCCCACAACATAAGGCAGGATAAATGCAGGGCAGGTTTCAAGGAAACATATTGGATAAATGGGAAAACCCTAATTTTGTAGGCAATTATGAATAATATACGGTGCTGGTTTCCCTTTGGGCTAAACATTAATCCTATCTGTAAAAATGGCCCCTTTATTGGAACTCCCTGTAGATCCTATCAGGTCCCTGTCTGTGTTTGGAATGAAAGGTGGGCGTGTCCTAATGGTCCCTGCCATAAGCACAGGTCAGCCTAGCTGCTGATTGGTTCCTATCCTACAGTGCTACTTTAATAAACTTATCATCACTTCTTCTTACAGCACAGCCGAGTGTCCTACTAGCTCTTTCTTGCAGTGTTTAATGACTTATATTTTTGGTTACAATTTGTTCTGTGAAATAAGTGACTTACAATTGACATAATTTTACCACAGTGATTATGGATTTCACATTTACTATTTCTATCCTTTCTTTTTCTCTTTTGTCTGTTCTATAAAGTAAAATGAACAGGATAAGTACAGTGAAGTACAGTGCCAGTTTCAGGCATAATAACCCCAAAACACATTGCTGGGTACAAGCATTGCCAATTCAATATACAGATATAGGACCTGTTATCCAGAATGCTCGAGACCTGGGGTTATCGATTAGGGATCTTTTTGTCATTTGGATCTCCATACCTTAAATCTGCTAATAAAATAATTTAAACAATAAATAAACCCAATAGGATTGTTCTGCCCCCAATAAGGGGTAATTATATCTTAGTTGGGATCAAGTACAGGTACTATTTTATTATTACAGAGAAAAGGGAATCATTTAACCATGAAATAAACCCAATAGGGCTGTTCTGCCCCAATAAGGGGTAATTATACCTTAGTTGGGATCAAGTACAGGTACTGTTTTATTATTACAGAGAAAAGGGAATCATTTAACCATGAAATAAACCCAATAGGGCTGTTCTGCCCCAATAAGGGGTAATTATACCTTAGTTGGGATCAAGTACAGGTACTGTTTTATTATTACGGAGAAAAGGGAATCATTTAACCATGAAATAAACCCAATAGGGCTGTTCTGCCCCAATAAGGGGTAATTATACCTTAGTTGGGATCAAGTACAGGTACTGTTTTATTATTACAGAGAAAAGGGAATCATTTAACCATGAAATAAACCCAATAGGGCTGTTCTGCCCCCAATAAGGGGTAATAATATCTTAGTTGGGATCAAGTACAGGTACTGTTTTATTATTACAGAGAAAAGGGAATCATTTAACCATTAAATAAACCCAATAGGGCTGTTCTGCCCCCAATAAGGGGTAATTAAATCTTAGTTGGTATCAAGTACAGGTACTGTTTTATTATTACAGAGAAAAGGGAATCATTTAACCATTAAATAAACCCAATAGGACTGTTCTGCCCCCAATAAGGGGTAATTAAATCTTAGTTGGTATCAAGTACAGGTACTGTTTTATTATTACAGAGAAAAGGGAATCATTTAACCATGAAATAAACCCAATAGGGCTGTTCTGCCCCCAATAAGGGGTAATTATATCTTAGTTGGGATCAAGTACAGGTACTGTTTTATTATTACAGAGAAAAGGGAATCATTTAAACATTAAATAAACCCAATAGGGCTGTTCTGCCCCAATAAGGGGTAATTATATCTTAGTTGGGATCAAGTACAGGTACTGTTTTATTATTACAGAACCCCTGAAAACATAATCTTCCAGAACACATGGAAGAATAAATACACTGCCAAGTCCATGTAAATATCTTTGTTCGGGGTGACAGAAATTCATTGGTCTGGGGAGGCATTTATGCATAACAGTGATACGTGTTTCATGTTCTTTCTGAATGTTATTCACATATTTAGAAGGAATTTTTCAGATCATAGAAATTGAACACTGGATATAAGTTTTAATCAGCTTTTTTGCTTTGCAAAAAAATAAAACTTGACTGAGAATAAATTAGAACCAATTTGCATTTGTAGCTTAAATGCTACAATATATTCTCCATATGGGGGGCAGATATTTGCACCGTATATAAGTAGAATTATTGCTGCTACATTATAACAGCTTTACAGATATTGTATCTCCAGGAATAAGTATTAATTCTTCTGTTCCTGAAGCAGTGGGATATCTATATATTTCCCTAGTGCCAGCCTTGATTTTGATTTTACTGGTTTCTGATCATGATGTTTTCCTTGCGACTGCTGTTCTGAATGTGAATATGCCTTTGGCACCCAGTGGGATTAATACAATGGATTAGTGTCCTTCTGCTGTTATATGAGTCTCATTATAAGACATCCTCTTTCATAGATATATTGCGATACTTATATTGTCAGGGACTATTATTGAGTCTTGGGTGCAACAGGTTTAATACTGCTGTGTTGTCTCAATAATATAAATTTACTTTGCCAATTGGTCTTTTTTTCATTATCTTTTCATCTTTCATATAAAATAAATCTCTTTTTATACATTCTAGTTGTTTTAATTATATTTATCCTTGGGAGACTTTTGAGAAAAAACATCAACTTTTGCATTTGCTTCAGGCGAGTTGTACTTTTATGGTTTCTTCTTCTAACTTTACCAACAGCATCCAAACATAAGTAACATCTAAACAGAAAAGAGTTATTTATGTGCTATTTCTGAAATATCTTGCACCACCACAGTGTCATTAACAAGCTTCAGGCCTCAAAACCTCCTGAATGGATAATGTCCCAGACGTCCAGGACCAAAAAAATATCCTTTGTTTTGAGCAACCTAGAAAATCAGCTCTTGGGGTGAGACAGGCTTGTTTTAGTAGGAGGTGCCAGTGGGGCTTATTCATTAGCACCTGGACAGTAACCCATAACAACCAATCAGTGATTAGCTATATTTTTAGGAAACTGGCAGTTGAATAATGACAGTGCGATTGTTTAATGGGTAATTTTCCAAAAGTAATTGTGCTTTTTTTTGATAAGTGATCCCAGTATCTACAGGTTGTAAATCTTAAAGCTAATGTTAGTTGGGTCATGTTTGGGTGGGACTCTGCTAGCTGAAAAAAGTCAGGGCACGATATGCTACCAGTATACCCTTAATTGTTTTCTACAGAGCTACGCAACATGCAAATACTGTACAACCTATGCTGATATGGTACAGTGTATGAGAAAAAAAGTGATCCGTGTTATA
This sequence comes from Xenopus tropicalis, assembly GCF_000004195.4. Lineage (NCBI taxonomy): Eukaryota > Metazoa > Chordata > Amphibia > Anura > Pipidae > Xenopus > Xenopus tropicalis. The sequence continues at coordinate 196,012,752 of NC_030677.2, read as the reverse complement.
AAGCAGTGACATTGAGCCCTACTGGGTTAGCCACATTTTCACTCATTGACAAACCATTCGGTTTTGTGGCCTCTTGCTATGGGATTATAATATAAAGGAAGTAGTGATGTTTGGGTTGATTCGCAACCCACAGGCCCTACGGGTTAGACGGGTTAAGGTTGAAATTTAAGCGACCATTGCGGGTTTGGGTTGGATGTGGGTGAGACTTAGAAAGTACTCTTCTGCATCTCCCAAAGTATCCCTGCCTTGGAACCTAAGGCTCATGCAGAAGTGCAGTACAGAGCAGAAAAATGCAGATACGGATTAGGGTCAATGGGGGCAATGGCAACATTTTGTGGGTTAGGGCCGGTGAGGGTTGAGTTTCTCCTGACCCCCACATCACTAGAAAGCAGGACTGTAAGATGTGACAAAGCTCTAAAGCTGGCCATTCACATACAATCTATCGTTCGTACCCTCCACTGATGTCCAGGGCTGAATTGTGAAATATAGAGGTAGAAACAATAGGAATTCAGCCCTAAACACAGTTTTTGCTTGGGCACCGTCAGTGGCGCCCAATTAAAATCTTTTGTCCTGCCCGATTGACGAGACAATCCACCATACACGCACCGAATATTGTAGAAAACCTTGTTTCGTGCGATAATATCAGTGCATGTATGGCCAGCTTTAGTCTAGTACCATACAGGGTTTATTCTTGGCCTGTGATGCAGGCAGAGAATAATCCCCTACACTGGCACCAGCCTCCTACCTTGCCTGCACCCAGAAGCATTGTCTCCGACCAAGAGCAGGCAGATGTGGCAGATATCAGCAAAAAAAGTGAAAGTTCACACTTCACAGCCTCCGGTCCATTAAACAAGCTAAAGGTCAGGATGGGCAGAAAATGTGGGTAATGGGTCAAAACCAGGAACTCAGATTGGAGGGAACAAGGACAAGGCAGGACTTACAAGACAGGATTCTCAGGATCAAGACAGGAACTCGAGGAACAGCACGGGAACTACTTTTCCTTTTCAGTAACATGAGGCTTAGACTAGGCAGAAGGGCCAGTGATCCAGCAACAGGGTTTAGTAGTAAACAGGCTTACAAAGCCCCTTAATTTGGCTATTGCCTGCAGCTGGATTAGGGCTCTGGCACACGGGGAGATTAGTCGCCCGCGGCAAAACTCCCTGTTCGCGGGCAACTAATCTCCCCGAGTTGCCTACCCCTGCCATCCCACCGGCGAACATGTAAGTCGCTGACAGGATGGCAGACGCGGCGGCGCGATATCGCGCCGCCGCATCTGCCATCCCGCCGGCGACTAATCTCCCCGTGTGCCAGAGCCCTAAGGGGTGTGGACCAAGGGAATACTAACGGGGGGGGGGGGGGGGAAGAGTCATCATGATAATCAGCCAGTCTCAAATCACACTGACTCCTGTGGCTAAAGCAGGAGGAACAGCGACCAGTACTTAACAGGCCCCAGACCAGGGAGTTCCTGAACCACAGGGGCTGATTCTCAACTTGTGTTTTTCCACAGCCCCGTGTGGCATGATAATAATGGTAAATTGCCCAGTTCAGCCCATAATTGCCAATTCCATCACTGCAGGCAGAACCTAATTCTCTACGCCACTACCAATGGGGACAAATAACATCTGCGACTTTTGCTTACCATACATTAGACACGTACATAGCAGTGATGACTGACTTGGCCTTTGTATATAATGCTATTTATCAATGATCTTATCAAGAATCCAGTTTGTTATACACAGTGGGGAGTTAACTGGTTCCATGTACAATCAGCTGGAAAGGTTGATATTATAGCAAGAGATACTACATGTTCCACTGTGGCAAGCAACAGATAGAAGAAAGTTTGCAAGTGGCTCGGGGGAAACATGTTGCTCACCAACCCCTTTGATGTTGCTCCCAGTGCCCATTTTTGAATTTCTGACTTGGAGGCATAAAGACCATATGTACTGCTAAACAGAGCCTCTACTAGTTTGCCAGTCCACATTGGGCTTCTAATTAAACAATCTGAGTCCTCATTGGTCACCTACTAGGGAAGTTTTTGTGCTTGTGTTGCTCCCCAGCTTTTTGTTCATTGAACTGTTGCTCACGGGTAAAAAAGGTTGGGGATCCCTGGTATAAATCAAAGATTGGCGGGTTCAGCACAAGTCATACAACTGAAAGAAAGGCTACGGGCACCTCCTTGGCAGCAGAATGCTATTCATGCTATTGATGGCCAGAAGAGAGAGATATGGCTCAGATAATAATGTGATCACATGATGCTTGGCTTATACAAGTACTGCAGTGATATATGGGGTTTCCCACTGGAGGAGCAGCACCATAAGACAACTATAAGGTTTCATTACTATAGGCCTGTCCTTACTAAAGGGCATTGCCCAAAACAGAAACAAAACCAGGCGGCTTCTGTCCATGTTTTCTGCCTGCCCCAAGCAGTGCATCCCAAGCCCAAGCTGCTAGTAGTAACGTGTGATACCTTATATGATTCCACAAGATTCCTCATTATTACTTTATATTTAAACATCGCTATTTATTTCTCATTAGTACCATGGCCCCGGACCCACATAAAAGGCCTTAAAGGTTAATTAAAGTAAGAGTTAACATGAAAGTAGAGCTTTTCCTGTGCTGAGAGATAAAAAGCTTCACCATCTAAGAGCTGTCGAGGTCAAGTAGAAGTCAATGGGAGCTTTCCTAGGCAAACTGTAACAAACTTTAATTTGTGGTTTTTTGCCTTTTTTTTTTTGTTTGAAAGTTCACGAAGATTTGTGGAAAAACGGAGAAACCATGAAAAATTGGTGGTTCATATTCTTTTCCTTTTTGTTCCACAATTATATTTGTTTATGCTTTTTCCATTCAGATCCTGTAATAAAGGACTAGACATGTATGGTTTTAGAGAAAAGGAGTTTAGTTTTTGGTTTCAAAAACCTATAAAACCAATGAAAATGATAATGTTAATAAATGGGTATCACTGAACTATTACAAAGTAAATTAACCATGGTGGCATATGTGTAACCTCCAGCTGTGCCTATTGCTATGAATCGGTTCTACCAATTCTCCAAAAAGTTCCTTAGTTACAGAGTCATGCGTGACCAGTATCGCTAGTGACGGCCAAACCTGCTTTCCAGGGACACGTGATGTACAGCGTATTGGCATCCTTTGTGATGCTCTGATGACAAAATTATCAGATCAGTTTAACCAATAAAAGATGATTGTTTTGATTTAAACACACTACCTCTCTATCCATTTCCCTTGAATATGAGCTCTGTATAAACAATCTACTCTCCTACCCCATAATGTAATAATATGGTTTGGAACAGTTCCCTAAGCCCCGCCCCATGTTCCCCTGCTGATCTGGCTGACTTGTGACTCAAATAAAATGTAACAGTAGTCAGGAACATCACAATGCGATGCATTGTGGGTTATATAGTTCCTGTATGCTGTCTGTAAGTTGTGGAGAAATGTTAATTTTACATGGAATGCAAGAAAAATGTAGAGAAATCCTTCCAATCAATGTTTTTTTACTTTATTTTTTATATTTTTAAATTATTTCTTAATATATGTAGCTCAAAATTAAAATAAAAAAAGATGGAAATGACAGCGACCAGCGCCACCTGCTGGTCAGTTCTTTTGACTGTAGAGTTGAAAAACATGTTAAGAAGGAAAACAAATAAGTGTTTTGATATTACTCTGCTCAGAAAAGAAAGGAGAGAAAGGTCTTTTAAGGCTTCTGATCTTTTTCGTAAGCAAAGAAACATCAGAACAGTTCCCCGATATCCTTCTAAACATATTCTCTTTGACTGTACAGTCAAAAGAACTATTTATGAAGCTGTGTCAGTGAAGCAACATTTTATTTTATTCTTTAATAAATCTTTTGTTCCCATTTAAGAACCACTGGAACCAAAATTTTTTTTTCTTGGGTGCCCTGTACCTCCACTATTCTGCTAGGCCCCCATATAGTTCCATGTAGTAGTGTCGTACCTGGAGATCAGTGGGATTCAATTGGAACCCCCTACATAGGATAACCCCACAGTTATTGACTGAAGGGCACACTTTTCCATAGGTTTAAAAAAGGAAGTAAAGGTATGAGATCCCTTATTAGGAAACCCATTATCCAGAAAGTTCTGAATTACGGAGAGGCCATCTCCCATAGACTCCATTATAAGAAAATAATTCTAATTTTTAAAAATGATTCCCTTTTCTCTGTAATAATAAAACAGTACCTGTGCTTGATTTCAACTAAGATATAATTACCCCTTATTGGGGGCAGAACAGCCCTATTGGGTTTATTTCATGGTTAAATGATTCCCTTTTCTCTATAATAATAAAACAGTACATGTACTTGATCCCAACTAAGATATAATTACCCCTTATTGGGGGCAGAACAGCCTTATTGGGTTTATTTCATGGTTAAATGATTCCCTTTTCTCTGTAATAATAAAACAGTACCTGTACTTGATCCTAACTAAGATATAATTACCCCTTATTGGGGGAAGAACAGCCCTATTGGGTTTATTTCATGGTTAAATGATTCCCTTTTCTCTGTAATAATAAAGCAATTGGAGAAAAGACACACAGTATGTCTTTGAGCTAATGTGACTTACACTTCCTATCCTCTGCACGCAAGTGCTTATATGTACAGAATATGAATGTCTTGGTCGTGCTTGTGGTTTCCATTGGGACTAACCTAATTACACAGAGCAGAGACACGGGAGCAGTTTTGGACCCTTGTGGTCGCTTCTGCTACAAACAATAACCTGACTGGACTGAATGGCTTTTTTCTGCCTTACACTAGAGCCAATATAGTCTACTGTGCAATAGGCATTTTACCTCTTCACTAGTGATGGGCGAAATGTTTCGCCGGGCATGGATTCGCAGCAAATTTCCGCGTTTCGCCATTGGCGGATTGTTTTGCGAAACGGATGAAAAAATTAGCCGCGGAAAAATTCACTGCACGGCGCCGGCGTCAAAAAACAATAGTCGCGGGCGTCAAAAGAATAGCTGCACAACAAAATAATAGCCGCGGGCGACGAAATAATAGCCGTGCGACAAAATAATAGCCGCAGACAACAAAAGAATAGTCGCTGGGGCGACAATTTTTTTTCCGCACAACATTTTCGCTGTTTCACGGTTCTTTTGAAAGATTCGCAAATTTTTCACGAAGCGAAACGGAACAGATTCGCTCATCACTACTCTTCACGTTAACTGTGAAAATGCCTAGTGATCTGTGCTACCTACCAAAATCTGGAGGGTACCATTAAAATAAACCCGCTGCCTGGCCACAGGCCATAATGATGACTAAAGGTGAAGACACACGGAGCTACTGAGTAGCAGCTACTTGACATGGCTACTAAATGCCAGAAAATACCCTGCCATAGACAATACTGATAATTGCCTCTGCTAAACACATGTAGAGACAGTTATCAGTAAATGATCAGCATTGTCTATTTTTGTAGCCACGACAAGTAGCTGCTACTAGTAGCTCCATGTGTCTTCACTCAGTAGTCCTGCTCTATGCACGCTATGTTATTTGTTCAGCACCGGGCGTATTGGAAATGACCTCTCGTGACATTATAACTGTTCCTCTAATAAGCCTTTTTCTTCTTCCTATTTAACGATGATGACCTAGGTTTTTAATATGTTCCAGATCTTTCTAAACTGGTTATTGTTTCATAACATTGTTTATAATAGCTAAATATCACAGAGGAAAAATGGCACCCCCTGGGGTGTGATATTAAGTGGTATAAAAACAAAAAATTACCGCAGTCTCATCTGCTGTAACTGCATAATTACATTAATAGGCTCGACATTGCTAATATTGTAATGCTGCCCTCTAAAATCAACAGATACCTGTATTGTAGTGATGTCTGGGTCAGACAAAATGCAACCCTACCCTAACCCGCACCAGACACTAACCCACAAAATGTTGCCATTGTGGGACCCGCACTATACCAGTGCCCAGTCTCAACCAAACCAAACCTGAAATGGTTGCCCAAAATTTAACCCTAATCTACCTGACCTAAGTGTAAACCCAAGGGTTTCACAGGTTCACATGTTGTGGGATCACTACTGTGTACAAGCTGTGGGTAAGAGTTATGCAGGTTATAGGACAACTTTGTAACCCGGAACCCAATATAGTTTTGTAGAGGACACCCAATGTCGTTTTGTAGAGCGCACCCAATGTCGTTTTGTAGAGCGCACCCAATGTCGTTTTGTAGAGCGCACCCAATGTCGTTTTGTAGAGCGCACCCAATGTCGTTTTGTAGAGCGCACCCAATGTCGTTTTGTAGAGCGCACCCAATGTCGTTTTGTAGAGCGCACCCAAGTGTCGTTTTGTAGAGCGCACCCAAGTGTCGTTTTGTAGAGCGCACCCAAGTGTCGTTTTGTAGAGCGCACCCAGTGTCGTTTTGTAGAGCGCACCCAATGTCGTTTTGTAGAGCGCACCCAATGTCGTTTTGTAGAGCGCACCCAATGTCGTTTTGTAGAGCGCACCCAATGTCGTTTTGTAGAGTATGGCTCATGTACATACGCAAGTGCAGTTGCAGTTCTCACACTTTCCCCACAGTCAGTTTTGCATCAAATCCGTTTCATTAAAGGTACTTGTGCCAAAATGTGCTCTTTGCACTCCGCACCATTCAGTCCTCTCTCCCTTCCATTTCTAACTGAGCACTGCTACACCTATTGATGCAGGGGAACTTTGGAGCTACTGCCACTTCCTATGCAGGGGAACTTTGGAGCTACTGCCACTTCCTGACCAGGTGGTAACTCCAGGGTGCCCTCTGTGTCCTGCATTAAGTGGCGCAGTGCAGCTGTGCCAAAAGAATAGGGCGCTCAGGTCACTCTCATGATCAACCACGTAAATGGCGCCAAATAGACTTCAAAAATCTTAGGCACAACTGCATCACAATGACACTAGAATTTGGAAAATACACTATATTGTGGGGATTGCACTTTGCTCACTGCACTTGCTGACATACATGTGCCCTAATATGTCCAATGCCTATAACTCATGCTGGCAGTCCAGCCATCTACCCTCTTACCAACTTGGTATACCCTTAACCGGCTATGGCAAAATATTTTCTTTCAGATCTCCACTTGAGCGGTTCTTTCATACATTACCCAAGAATATTTATGTTGGTGAACATCTTACATCTGTAAGGCCTTAATTCTAAATACGGCCCTGCAGCAGTAACCCACAGTAACCCACAGCAAACATTAGCAGCTAATTTCTACCGGCCAACTGCAGTAAGAATAAGAAAAACAAACATCTAATTGGTTGCTACGGGTTACAAGGATTAGGCAAATGTTGTTAACCTTATTACAAGTTGACTTTGAATTGCAATAATTTTGCAATGATTTATTTTTTCCTTTTAGGGTAAGCTAATGTTATACTAATATCCTTACTATATCATTGTTTACATAATCTTGGCGTTTACCATGTATTACTTATATTTGGGCTGAAATAACTCTGAAACCTGTCACATTATGTTGAAAGGGACAAACGCTGAAGGCATCGTAGGCTTCTGAAAATTATGTTAATTTCCATTGTGTTGTGGCCGTACTGATGACAACCATATTGTAACGGAATGTGTCCAGACAATCAGGGAGTCTGTATTTGTGGGATAAAGGAACATTTAGTCCTGTTCAACCAGTTCTTCAAACACAAGTACTTACTGACTCATTGCAAGGGGGCTGCTTTAGAGAGAAGCTTCCAAATAATAAAGTAGAACTATATCAGATGAAATGAAGTCTCAGCTCAGTTTATACCTTATTTTAAATGTTATACTAAAATATAAATCCTTAGAAGCAAGAGACTCAAAGTTGGGGTTATCCTATAGAATGTTGGGGGATGCTGTTATATGGGGGCTGATCACGCATTTTGGGTGACACTGTAGCTTCTGCTTTGTAGTAAAACCTCTTATTTCTACAAAAGCTCATTTAGTGAGGAGTGTTGATACAATAGGGGGCAATCACTCACCCAGACACAGTGAGCAAAGTGCAATTTCAGACCCAACTGTCATATTATTTTCACCACAATGCACCAGAATTTTATACAAATAAGATACAGTTGCTCCAAATCTTTTTTTTGCAGTCTGGCCGTTATCATTTCCAGTGTTTGGCATGTGAATTGCGTCTGTGCCCAATTCTGTAGCCGTAAGTGTACTGCCTTTATAGACACAGGGCACTGAGGGAACACTAGAGCTATCGCCTGGTCAGGAGGTAAAGGTAGCTTCACACAGCCAGGGATCGGGCAGGGCTGGTGGGACACCAGGAAGAAATCCGGTGGGCCCCGGCAGCCCAGACCCAATCCCTACCTGCCGCTCCCCCACTACCCTCCCCCCCCCAATTGTGGCAAAGTATAAGGTATGTATGTGGGGGGGAAGGGGCTGGTGGTGGGTGGGTAAGCGTGAGGACAGGGGCCCTGAGGAGGTGTGTGGGCCCCTATGGTAGCAACTCTGGTGGGCCTTGCTCACTCCAGTTATGGCCCAGCACACAGCACTGTCTGTCAATAGCTAAAGCAGTACTGAATTCAAAATGTAAGGCAGGAAGGACTGATCAGCGCTGAGAGCAAATATCAGGAACACTGTGGGATACTGGTACCTTTAATGAAAGTGGTTATAGCTGCAACTCACTGTGGGGAAAAGCGCAAGTTGCCCACTGCCTTTGCAGAGGCAAATGAACCCTAATATATTAGGAACCCCACAGTCAATGTAATCAGAAAGTTTTTTTCCCTTGACTGATGCTCCTTTTAGGAAAAAAAAGCAAAGGGGTTGATTCACTAAAGGTCGATAAGCGTTATCGCATGCTTTTTTGCGTTAAAATTGATGCAAAAAAACCCCACGTGATTCGCTAAAGTATTATCGCATGCCTTAAGCTGCATATGGCGTGCGTTAAATAGTGCGCAACCGAATGCGCATTGCGTTAATTCTCGCGCAGAAATAATACTAACGCATGATTCACAAACACTTAGACGTGCTAAATATCCCATTAGTCTGTGCGAAAATTTACACCTACTTGGAGCAGGCGGTAATTATAGAAAAGTACAGTTCATGAGCTTTTGGCAATAAAATATGGACTTTGCAGTGGGATTTATTATTAAGTCTGTGTTGGCCCCAGAGTGATGCAGCCGCCAGTTTGCAGGGAGATGGGCATTTTCAGAAAAGTAGTTTTACGAACGTAATGGTGTGTATGGCTAATATGGCGTGTGCGCGATAAGTAGCTCATGTGCGTTAATTAGCGTGCACGACAAGTAGCGCGCTGCGTTAATTAGCACAAATTGCGTCAAATAACACACGAAAATAGTCTTCATGACTTAAATAACGCAAACAGCATCGCGTCTAAATTAACGCAAGTATCCTTTTAATGAATCGTGCGTTAAGACGCGAAAAATTAGATGTGATTTTTAATGCATGCTTTAAATAGCCCTCGTTTGATCGCACTTTAGTGAATCAGCCCTAAAATCTCTTAGTTAAGTCATGTGTGTATGTTGCCTTTACATTACTGGGCACTAGAATCCATACTAAAGGCTGACCACCATTAACCAAGAAGTGCTGTTGCTGCTGTAACACCATCAGTAGTGGGTGTGGGTAAAAAAAATGTTTGAAAAACATTTAAAGCAGTAAAATATTGATAATATAATATAAGAAATATGGATAAGAGGCACAACCCGACCCATGACCCGCAGACCAGCCTTTGCAGGCAACCTGTGGGTACCCGCGGATAACCGACCCACTGCAGCTCCTCGTTTCTCTTACCTGGGCCTTCATTTCATACAGAGCAGCGTCCTCTGGGGTCAACTGGATTGCTTCATCCCATTTTGTCAGAGCTTCCTTGTGTCTGCAAGAAATTACAAACAAATATTACAAAAAAAGCATTACAGTGCAGTCTTGGCCACATGAGCTTACAATCTACCCTTACTATAGTTTTTTGCAGAGGAAGACATAACAAAGAGATTTCAGTAAATGGGAAAGTTACTGCAGACTTTGTTTGGTCGGGAATAATATTATTGTGCCGAATGCTCGCCAGCCCCCCCCCCAGCTATGATTTGTTATCCATCTTCTGAAAATCCCATCTGATAAAGGCACATTTTCCATTTTTGATTCCATTAGTTTTTAATGGAAATATTCATAAAGCGAAAGTCCAGCCGATGTGCCGAAGACCGAATTAGGTATATTTGTATCTTTGGAGCGAGTCCGTTAATTATGAACAGAATAATATGTTCCTGAATATTTTGTTCCCAGCGAGACTTTCACTTTGTTTTTTTTTTTGCAGCAAACAATAAAGAGACGTGATATTGTGTTAATTGTTCGTTTTGTTCTAATGGGAATATAAATAGATGAGTAATGGCATTCCTGTTAGAGGGCTTTCTTGGCTTTTATAAAGGCGCGGCTGGCTTTCTGTGTATATAGGGGGCCACATGTGGCCAAACCTTCTATTCACCCCTTTATTCATCAGCAGACAATTTACCAAGGATCAATATTTTCTCACTGAGCACAAACAATGGTTAACGAGCTGTAAAAAACAGAGACTGTTCCTTCCAGACCTTTACCTTTAAATTAACTTTCAAATTAGACCTTGTTTACCTTTAAATTAACTTTTAGTATAACATACACATTGAAATTCTGAGACAATCTGCAATTGGTTTTCATTTTAAAGTCTGTTAGTTATTTAACTTTTTGTTCCGCAGCTCTCCAGTTTGGAATTTCAGCAGCTATCTGGTTGCTAGGGTGTTGTTTATCTTAGCAACCAGTCAGAGGTTTTAATGAGAAACTGGAATATGAATAGAATAGGGGTTGAATAGAAAAACAAGGAATAAAAAGTAACAGTAATAATACAATTGTAAGATCACAGAGCAATAGGCTTTTGACTGTCAGGGTCAGTGACCCCTATTTGAAAGCTGAAAGATGAAGAAGTGGAAGGCAAATAATTCAAAAAACACTAAATAATAAATAATGTGTAAAGTTGCTATAAATGAGATATTCTATAACATACTGAAAGTTTAATTAGAGGTGATAACATTTTATCAGGGAGTAACAATTCAGATAGAAGCTTTCAATACAAATCTCAGCATTTTTCCAACCAATTCAGGTTTCAATTTTTCAGACAGAATCCATTAAAGATCAAATTAAGTAGCTTTGCCTCTATATTTATCTTGAAATGCGCATCCCACCTTTCACAGGGGCAATTTACAATGCAAGACAAACGTACTTGTTGTGTTTACATTTCCGAGTTATCTTGACTACACAAAAATCAAGCTAAGGCTACAATATGTTAGAAACATTCAATACAAGCTACTTATCCCATGCTCACATGTCTGTGTGATTTACATTTATCAAAACTATCTTATCTAGGAATCAGAAGATATGGAAACAGGATGAGAGGTAATCACTCACTGGGAGGCACTGATTTTCCAAGGAAAAAGCAGATGTTCATTGGTTAAGTTATTAAACTCTGCCTCATAAAAGCCTGGACTTGCGGCTCTCTGCGACCTTTACAATGGAACTCAAAGGGAAGTATTTGCGTTTAAAGAAACAGTAAAACCAAAAAATGAAAGTTTTAAGTGTTAAAGTAATTAAAATATAATATACTGCTGCTCTGCACTGGTAAAACTGATTGCTTCAGAAACCCTACTATAGTTTATAGAAATAAGCTGCTGTGTAGCTATGGGGGCAGCCATTCAAGCTGGAAAAGGATCTAAAGCTAAGGTTAGATAGCAGATAACAGATGAACTCTGCAGAATGCAATGAGATTCTAGAGAGCTTATCTGTTATCTCCTATGTAACCTGTGCCTTTTCTATTTTTTCAGCCCCCCGAATGGCTATTCAGCAGCTTATTTTAATAAGTCAGTGCAGGGCAACATAAGTGCAGGACCCCTCAGCCTGAGCTTAGGGGCAGACTCACAAGGTATAGTATATTTAGAATATAAATTATTTCTGTTTTTTTAAGATTTTCGGCAACCCTTGGGCTTAGCATATCAAGAGAAGCCTAGGACAGACTGAGCATGTGCAGTGTCACTGACACTCAAAAGATGGCCTAACGGGATTTAAGATGGCGATCTCCTGTGGCCAACTTTGTTACAGGGCTGCTGAATCTTGCTGCTGGCACAGTAAGTTCATGCAAGTGCATAAAACAGCAGTTCTGGTTGTCTTCATTTTAAGGCTTTGAGGTCTCTTCCCTGTTATAAAGCGCTTATGGGCATGTCTGTCTTGCAACAACCCCAACTCATGTTGTTGTTAGATCACAACCCCTATAAATTCCCTTCAGGGGTTACTGAAACTGAATCTTATATTTGTGGTGCAGGAGAATCAGGGTCGGACTGGGGGGTGCAGGGCCCACCGGGGCTCCCGCCCCAGGGGCCCTGCAGGTGCCCCCGCCGGCCGCGTCCCCTAACCCCCCCCAGGGGCTCCCCTTACCCGCCGCAGGGTCCCCCACCCGAGGTCCTCCCCTGAGCGCGTGTAAATTTTACGCATCAGGGGAGGAATGGTCGGGCAGGGGGAGCGCCAGCAAGGGTCGGGTCTGGGCCACCAGGGGCCAACTAGGGCCGGGGCCCACCGGGATTGTTCCCGGTGTCCCGGCAGCCCAGTCCGACCCTGAGGAAAATTGTATCAAAGCAATAAATATAAACCCTAAGCACTGGCAAGATATTAACCCAATGAGATAGATATAAAGGTGCTTTGAAAAGCTTCTACTCGTCAGCACCATAGACACATAGACAACTCAGAGCATTAATTACCTATCTCTGAATAGACACTGTACATTCAGCTCCAGCTTCCCCAGCTAAAAGCAATAATAACTGTAGCAATCCAGGTGCAAAAAGCTTTATTCGTACGTAAAGGAACATAAATGGATTCTATGGAAATGTTAGAATATCCAATTAATGCTCTATAAGTGGTTTGCTTTGCATTACGGTAGCCTTGTGACTATTCACAGTAAATGTTAAACCAAACATCGCAGCTGAAAGTTCCTGCTTTTAATGGAACACTATCATAAAATGTGTAAACCTCTGAATGTTCCAGCCAGGGATACATGAGATGAAAGCAGCAGATAAGTGGTTGAGTAATTAACACCACTGACTTTTAATGTGAACTCCAAACTACTGTTGTGTGCGGCACCAAGAGGAACAAATACTCTACGTTCTAGAATCCACTGATAACCAGGTAGGGCAGCACAAGATTCCAGCACTGGATTACACTGAGAAGAAAGGATTTAAACACAGGTATAGGACCCGTTATCCAGAATGCTCAGGACCAAGTATATTCCAGATAAGGGGTCTTTCCGTAATTTGGATCTCCATACCTTAAGTCTACTAAAGAATCAATAAAACATTAATTAACCCCAATGGGATTGTTTTGCATCCAATAAGGATTATTTATATCTTAGTTGGGATCAAGTACAGGTACTGTTTTATTATTACAGAGAAAAGGGAATCATTTAACCATTAAATAAACCCAATAGGATTGTTCTGCCCCCAATAAGGGGTAATTATATCTTAGTTGGGATCAAGTACAGGTACTGTTTTATTATTACAGAGAAAAGGGAATCATTTAACCATTAAATACACCCAATAGGGCTGTTCTGCCCCCAATAAGGGGTAATTATATCTTAGTTGGGATCAAGTACAGGTACTGTTTTATTATTACAGAGAAAAGGGAATCATTTAACCATGAAATAAACCCAATAGGACTGTTCTGCCCCCAATAAGGGGTAATTATATCTTTGTTGGGATCAAGTACAGGTACTGTTTTATTATTACAGAGAAAAGGGAATCATTTAACCATTAAATAAACCCAATAGGGCTGTTCTGCCCCCAATAAGGGGTAATTATATCTTTGTTGGGATCAAGTACAGGTACTGTTTTATTATTACAGAGAAAAGGGAATCATTTAACCATTAAATAAACCCAATAGGGCTGTTCTGCCCCCAATAAGGGGTAATTATATCTTAGTTGGGATCAAGTACAGGTACTGTTTTATTATTACAGAGAAAAGGGAATCATTTAACCATGAAATAAACCCAATAGGACTGTTCTGCCCCCAATAAGGGGTAATTATATCTTAGTTGGGATCAATTACAAGGTACTGTTTTATTATTACAGAGAAGAAGGAAATCAGTTGAAAAATTCTAAATTATTTGATTAATATGGAGTCTATGGGAGATTGGCTTTCTGTAATTCTGAGCTTTCTGGATAAGGGGTTTCTGGATAAAGGATCCCATATGTGTACTACAAAAATGACATTCCACAGGGCTGACCTACAGAAGTATGTAACCCTAGAACATATGCTAGTCTGAGGCAATGTGGTCATTTAAATTTCTCAATTCGGGATCTCAGACTGCCTGTATGTTGTTATTCATGCTGCAGATCCTAAAGGCTAATGTCAGGCCTTGTGTATTCCCCACACAACCTTTTTGTGTATTAGTGTTTCAGGTGTTGGACCATACCAAAGTGTTACTGTGGTGTACATAAGTTTTCAATAAATACTGTTTACTATCTTCTGATAAGCAAATGCTGTGCTAAGGAGCAGTAACTTAGAGACTGCACTACTTAACTTTTATTAACAAAATGTTGTTCTGGGGAATATTCACTTTCACCAGTTTACTTGTGATAAACAAATGCTGAACTAAGAAGAAGTCATCTACAGTATCTACCAGTTTCCTTCAGATAACCAAATGCTGTACTTAGAAGTAGTCATCTAGCTAATCTACCAGTTTCCTTCTGATAAACAAATGCTGTACTTAGAAGTAGTCATCTAGCAACAATAGCCAAATGTTGTTCTGGGAAGTATTCACTTTCACCAGTTTACTTGTGATATACAAATGCTGTACTAAGAAGAAGTCATCTACAGTATCTACCAGTTTCCTTCAGATAACCAAATGCTCTACTGAAGAGTAGTCACCTAGACCAAGTATCTACCAGTGGACTTCTAATAACCAAATCATGTACCAAGAAGTCACCTACAGTCTCTACGAGTTAACTTCTGATAAACAAATAATGTGCTTAGAAGTAGTCACCTAGAGAACCTACCAATTACCTTCTCATAATTAATGCTCTACTAAGGAGTAGTCACATCAGGTAGCCATACACGGACAGATTTAAGCTGCTGATTCAGGTCTTTCAGACCCATATTTGGCCTAAAATTGGGGAAAAGTTGATCGGGCAAGTTTGATATTCCTGTTGGATCGGGGACCCCATAGGCTCACTGATGTGGTCCTTGCTCCAACGAGTGCAATTCTATCATTGTAATTAGATCTTTGGGGCCACTCTGATATCACCCACCTTAGATGGGCATGTTAAAGGAAAGATCTGCTTGTTTGGTGACTTTGCCATTTGAGCGGATCTTATAGTGTATGGCCTCCTTATAGAAGCTGCCACTTAACTCCTGATAACCAAATGCTGTTGTTATGAGTATTTCAAAAGCTAAGTCATATGAAGGAATTCAAATATTAATCATGTTGTATTTATAAAGTCATATGCCTGGCAAAACATAAATTATCTTAAAAAAAATGATTATTTTGTAGGTTCTTTAGAAAACCTTCCCTGTTGATCATTAACATATATAGGCTTGGGTTAGGGACTTCCAATAAATAGTAAGAACAAATCCTTGACATTCATCATATACACAATAAAACTTTCACATATACTTTCTGAGGTCATAAAGATGAATCATGACATTTAACAAGGTTTCTCTATAAAGGGGAAGTACACCCTCTTATTCAACATTAGTTCAATGAACAGAGCTTGTATTAAATTTCTTGAAATTTCTAATAGGGCATCATCATCATCCCTTATTTGAGTTTCTGATCTTCTAGAAGACACAAGTGCTTCCTAGATGATAACTTTGGGACACTTACACACCTGGGTTCAGTAAATGAGGCCTATCTACTAAACCTCTACTAAACAATCTCACTAAACCAAACACGGAGTAGTTTCAATGTCCCTGTTTTGGCAAAAAAAAAAGCCCAAAAACATATTTTTGTGATTTAAACAATAAGAAAAAGTATGTTCAGCACAGGCCCTATTCATAAAACTCATGTTGGACAAGGGGGAACTTTTAACCATAAAAAAGAAAAGAGAAATCAAGAAAAGCGAATCATGTGTTATAATAACTTAAGGGGCCACTAACAGAAAAAAAATCCATTAATTTTGTTGACATTTTTTCTTGAAATGAGGGAATAGAGGGTTATGGGAGATAGCTCTTGGTACAAGTTGATCCAGGGAATGGTGCAACTGTCATCTTGGAGTCAGGAAGAGATTTTTCCCCTCTGAGGCAGTTTAGAGAGGCTTCAGATGTTTTTTTTTTTTTGCCTTCCTCTGGATCAACTAGTATTAAGCAGGTATTATATAGACATAAAAGGTTGAAATTGATGTGTATCTTTTGTAACCTAACTCGCTATGTTTATATGTATATTAGTGATCATTATATACAAATGGATAAGGGGTGTCTCCGTTTTTGGTGGCACTGGCGGCACTGTCTGTTGAAGCAGAAACGCCCAACCACATTCCATCATTTATGTTGCCCAACAAGCTTCTTTTGCCCAGTTTACAAGTTCTTCGATAAACACAAACACATGCACTGGGGAATCACAATCTGTATTTAGCAAATTGTTATTCAATGCAACCTTCTAGAGCAGCACAGAAGAGCTATTAAAAAATGAATTAAGAGCCATGTTTCAGGCGGCTAAGTTCTTTACGGATGATTCATGCGTGGTTTTTATGAACTGAGGTTACAGACTGCGGAGAGGCCAAGCGAAGCTGATGTTGCTGTACATAAACGGCCTCATTAAGATCTCCGGCAAATCAATTCAAAAAGTCAGCGTAACCGGTGCTTAGTGCTGAAATTTATGGGTAATAAGAAGTTGGTTTTCAGGAGACAAGTTCTTGATAGCAGTGTGATCAGTGGAACAAGACATTATGTATAATGAGCGCACAGTATCTCCTTTGGCTTCTATCTGTGTCATCCAAGCTTCAAGCTGCAGACGGGAATTAAATAGGGACGGTGTGCGGAATCCATACGAGCGCAGCTTCACAATGGCCGCGGAGCACAGTAACCTTGTTTTGTGTTCATTCATTTACATGTTACCTTGATAAGGGTTGGGAATATTCACTCCTTCTGCCATTAGGTTAGTACAAGGGTGACACTGTCAACTACTGAGATCATAACTGGAACTTAAAGGGACAGTATACACCGCTTTTCAACATGAGCTCAGTGTATATGGCATGTGATGAACATACTTTTTGCCTATAAAAAAATATTTATGGTTTACGTGCTGGGAACAAATTGCCCTTTTTATAAAGGAAGGGTGAGTAAGGTCCTTGAAAATTGCTCAACATTTATAATGGCAAAAAAATAAAGTTTGTTCTTTTTTTAACTTAAGACAATAGGCAGAATGTAATTACAACACAAGTACTATTTATAGCGGGAATTTTTAGGTGTATTGTGGAGAGAAAATTGTCATCATGTTCAACCTTCAGTCAATCTAAAGGCCCTCATACATGTTGAGATCTTCACCTAATATCCCCACCTACGGGTGGGCAATATCGGGGAGCATGTAGGTGAAAAAAAAAATTTGATCGTTTGGCCCTGGGGCTGAACGATCAAATTATATTGGCGTCAATGGTGCAGTTGGTTCGGGGACCACATCAACGAGTTATCTGGCCAATTTTAGGCCAGATAACGGTCGGGCAGGCCCCTCGTTTCTGCCCCTACATGGGCCGATAAGCTGCTGAATCGGTCCAAGGGACCGATATCGGCAGCTACTATCGGCCCGTGTATGGGGGCCTTTAGGGGGGCGCCTGAAATCCAGTTAGGGTCAGATTCAAAAAGATCTATTTCCTCTTTGGATGCTCCTGGAAATACACCCCATGAGAGTTGGGGCAAATGCTTAGATCCCCGTATGGGTTGGGAGTCTCCCTGATTTAAGCCCCTCTCCCGTTTCAGGTCCATCTCCTGCTGTCAGTAATTTGCACCAGAAACCTAACTTACCAGCTGCAATGAAATGTACCAAATCATAACACAAACTCCTCCATTATCATCGGGAGCATTGGAGAAGGGAGTATGGCAGGGTGGCGTGGCAGGGGCAGAACATGGGCTTGGCAGGGGAAGAACAGCAAATAATCTGGGTTAGCAACTCTGTGTTTCTAGTATATATAACTCTAAAGCAACTGGACTTGTTAAGTAATCATTGAAGACGTTTCACTACTCATCTGGAAAAGATCTGTCTACCATTACCCAAGGTCTGACCACCCCCACCAGCTTATACCTGCTTTGGCCCTCTAGTGGTTCAACTGAATGAAAAACCTCATAGTCATCGCTTCATAGTCTCTTTCTTCCCAACCTATTTTTGTAATGATCGCTGATTGTTTTGAATAACCTTGTTATGAGTTAAGGGGGACCCTGACCTAATGTTGGACCTCAAAAGGGGGTTTAAAACGAAAAGGAATTAAAAAAAACCCACTAATTTTTAACATATGTTCCCAAAATCTGGGAGATGACCACTAGAGGGCCAAAGCAGGTACAAGCTGGTGGGGGAGGTCAGACCTTGGGTAATGGTAGCTCTGTTTTTGTAGCTCCGTAGGAGGGGGACAATGCACTCGGGAGTTACCTCCAAGCACACAGAGCTTTCAAGAGTGATCCTAAATCCTAAGGCAAAACTTCTATTAACCCCACAAGTTTTTGAAGCCAATGCTTTGTGTATCCCTTACTGTATATAAATTAAGGTAACTTCTCCCCAAATCTCCTGCAGTTTATTTACTGTTTATAAAATAATAGGAAAAGACTTCTCGTTGCCTTATAAAAAATTCATTACGATATTAAACCTTTATGAGTCTTTTTCTTTGTGATAATTCTCAGCAAAGCACAAAACAAAAGAATATAAATGCCTATAACCCTAGGAGGTGGTTTCAGCATCACCCCGAGCGGTTGTTACATTTGTACAATTAAATATTGAAAACATATTTATAAACCCAGAGTGCGATTCTGCCAGCCACGAAGTCCCTGAGAGTATCAATGGCCTGAGGCAGCTGCATTTATTTGCCTGTGACCGGCCCGTGTCACTTATTAGCTCTGACAAATTCAAACTGATATATTTATACGGCTGTTTGCACACACTGATAATAATTACATAAATACAGATGGTCTTGTTTGTTTCCGGGTCTGTGCGGCTATCATCGCTTCCCAAAAAAGCATTCAGTGCATTTGCCGTTAATTATCAAAATTTTCTAGCTCATATTAAAAAAAGTAATAGAACAAAACCGTAAAAAAATGCAGGTATGGGATCCCTTATCCAGAAACCCGATATCCAGAAAGCTCCGAATTACAGAAAGCCTGTCTCCCACAGACTCCATTTTAATCAAATAATTCAGATTTTTAAAATTGATTTCCTTTTTTTCTGTAAAAATAAAACAGTGCTTTGTATTTGATCCTAAATAAGATATAATTAGTCCTTACTGGATGCAAAATAATCCTATTGAGTTTAATTAATATTTTATGGATTTTTTAGTAGACTTAAGGTATAGAGATCCAAATTATGAAAAGATCCCTTATCCCTTATTCTGGATAATGGGTCCTATACCTGTACCTCAAATTTGTAATATACTCATCATTTTTAATGGGTCAACAAGCTCAAAAATGTATTTGAAAAACTGTTATTAATATATAGTTTCAAATTTGCCTAGGACTGCTCCCATTGACTACTACATTACATTCAAGTTTTTCCCATTTTTTGGCTAACTAAATATCAAAAATTTGAGTTTTTAAAACCATAATTTCAATTCATATTTTTTAGCACAAAGAATTCAAATACTGGGGAGAAAAATACGAACATTAATAAACTTGCCGTAAGCTACTATAACTGGCACACAGCTATTTGCAAGGAATGATTTAAATGCTCAATAGTTATTGCAAGCCTATGAAACATAAAGCTGGAGGAAACTTAATGGAGCCATTTGGATAAGCCAACACAACACTTCCCACCATCTTACTACATTTAATTACACCATTATCGCACAGTGAATGCTGTGAGACTGTGGGGCACTATGCGGCACCGGGTGATACAGTTTGCTCCAGCACAGTGGTTCTCAACCTTCTTAATGCCACGACCCTTTAAAGGACAATGAAAGGTTAATATTAATTAAAAGTAAGTCTAAAGGCATTCTTTTTAAGTACTTACTGCATATCTAAATTCCCAGATCCCTGCTTGCTTCTCTGAGATATGGTGCTGGCAGCCTACAGCAGTGTGAAGCCTACAGTGACATCACTGAAATCTCTCTCCCCTTCCTGTAGGTGCCAGCGGCAGCCTTCCTATTCTCTGAGCATGTGTGTAACTTGATCCTGTCTGCTGTTCTGAGCTACACATGCCCACCAGCCAATCAGAAGCGGATCTGGCAGAGGGGAGGGGGGGAGGGAATGAAACACATGTGCAGTATGAAGCAAGGAGGGAAAGGAAGGGAGAATACCTTTTTAGAGATGGCTGCCTGTTCTAGAAAATGTGAAGTAAGTGTGAGTGAGTAAATATTTGATTAGGTGAGCCAAAAGTGTGGACTATTGGGCAGTATGCTTTTTAAATTTTAACTTGCATTCTCTTTTAATACAGTTCCTCATGTTGTGGTGACCCCCAACCATAAAATTATTCCTAAGACCATTGTTCGACCCCCAAAGGGACCCGACCCACAGGTTGAGAACCACTGCTCCAGCAGTATATTTAGGCTAAATAAGCAGCAGTAGTTAATTCAAGGTTTTAGTTCCCAAAACCCAATCAGAGCAAAGCTGTTAAGGGTTCTTAGTTCTGATTTCCCCTGGGCCAGGCGTTTCTAGTCATAGACTTATAAAAGTCTTGAAGTAAACAACAAGGACTAAGGCAAACTCCCCTATTCAAACATTTTCTTCCCTTTTCCTTTTTAATGGACTTGTGTTTACATATTCATGAAAATATATAACATAACAAGGAAAACAGATCTTAGTCAGAGGGAATTGTCTAAACTAACCCAGAAATGTTAGATAAAAAGTAGCACAGATGTCTTAGCTGGAAGTGCAAGTTTGAGGCCAGGGGTGGGAATATCCAAAATATTTTGTTTCAGATGTTTTAAGATAAAATGATAATATTATTGAGCCTCTACATATATAAACTGTTATCTAGTTGTTAGGATTCCTCTGACCCCAGTAACTGGGCAGCAATTTGAACTGACTAAATGGAAGAAGGAGAAGAACTCTACCGGGAAAACTCCCACGTGTGACTTCTATTAAAATTATCTGGACTGCTTCCCCCAGGTCCTTTGAGCCTCGCAGCAAGCAGCTTCAGTTCATTCCCTAACCACAAGAGTGAAGGAGACGTGGGTGAATCAGTAGTTGAGTGGGCCCATAAATAGAACTTCCCATAAAAAGTAGGGGTGTGGTACCCAAAAGGCAGATTAAAACCTACCATTTAATCTTAAACTGCTAACCAATAGATAAGAGCAGTCCAATAATGCCCACACACATCTGCGTACTTACTATTTAACTATAAAGCACTTCATTCAGTATGTAGGAGTTCATTATAAACTGAGTTTTAGGGCTGTGGCACACGGGGAGATTAATCTCCCCGAAATGCCATCCCACTGGCGAGAATGTAAATCGCCGGTGGGATTGCATACGCGGCTCCGCAATTTGCCGATGTCACAGAAGTTGCCTTGAGAGGAAACTTACGCAATCTTGGGGAAATCGCGGTGCCGCGTATGCCATCCCACCGGCGATTTACATTCTCGCCAGTGGGATGGCATTTCGGGGAAATTAATCTCCCTGTGTGCCACAGCCCTAAAACTCAGTTTATAATGAACTCCTACATACTGAATGAAGTGCTTTATAGTTAAATAGTAAGTATGCAGGTGTGTGTGTTACAACCATTGGAGTGGCCATCCCCCTGAACTGCACCACAACAATCTTGTCTGAAAAGTCATCACCAGATTTAGAAGACAAATAGAACAAAAGGCACAGTTCAAGCCAGGTCTAGAACAGGGGTCCCCAACCTTTCTTACTCCTGAGCCACAGTCAAATGTAAAAAAAGCAACATAAGCATCATAAAAGTTCATGGAGGTGCCAAATAAGGGCTAAGATTGGCTATTAGGCAGCCTCTATGCACCCTATCAGCTTACAGGAGGCTTTATTTGGTAGGAAATCTTGTTTTTATTCAACCAAAACTTGCCCCCAAGTCAGGAATTCAAAAATAACTAAAAGAAAGACAGTTTGCCAGCGCTTAGTTTGCCTTTAAAAATAATTTTTACAAAAAATGAGGTGTTAGTACCACACTTTGGCCAAAATATGTAAGCTCACGTGCCTCGTCAAGGCCCCTCATTGTACGTGAGTCCTACACTGTCTAATGACTTTGAGTCTGTGATGCAATTAAAATAAAGTCCCCCAGCAAACAATGTGACTGAGTAGTAAGACCTATTGCACCTACCTTTAGCTCAAAAAGGCTCTAGTGGAAAAGCAGGGAGCTTTTAAGCCCCAGCTCATTAGCACACACATGAAAGGGATTCATTGGTTTAAAGGCTACATAGCAGCTAGAAGCAAAATTTGGCTACAATCTGTACACAAAACACAAAGAAATCGCCAGCACTCAGTAGTTATTCAAAAATAACTCCCTGGTTTGGGGGCACTGAGAGCAACATCCAAGGGATTGGTGAGCAACATGTTGCCCCTGAGCCACTGGTTGGGGATCACTGATCTAGAAGATGAATAAAACAAGAGGCACAAGATAATGCCCATTAATTCCACTGTGCTTCTCTGCTTTTTAGGATCTGGTGGGGCAAATTGAGTCATTTTAGGGCAGTTCAGGAGGAAGGCCACTCCAGCGGTTGTTACTTAAGTACATGGATTTAGTTATTCTTTAAATTCACTTTATAATAAACTCCTACTTATCAGTAAACAACTGAGCCTGTAATGCGATGTTAATCTAAAGCCATGGACACTGCTAGGGGGCAATTTGTTGTTCACAGACAATGCAATCTTTGGGATTTTGCTCATATCTGAAAATTCATATTAGGGTCCTAATTCTTGTTGGTAGCTGGCCCCATGTTTTTTGTGGCAGGTTTGTATTAAAACCAGTCCAAAATGATAGTTTTGGGGCATCCCTAGAAGTTACTCGCACCATATAAAAATATAAGACTATGGATGATAACTGATAATATTCCAAATTATCAGTAAGAATGGTTTGCAGTATATTTTTAGGGCTGATGAGTGTTATAAAGTCCATTGGAGCAGAATATTTCCTCGTTGTAAATAAAATTTGGGTCTCATGTGCCGGACAGTTTTCCTTCCCTTAGAAATGAATACAAATTAACCAATAAATGGGATGTTTACACAAAAACTGAAAGTCTTGATGAGGAAAATAAACAGCTTTTTCCTGTTCCTTAATCACCGTGCGTACAAATTACATGACTTTAGGAGGAAGAATGCGCTGACATAACGGCTGTCTGTGTGACTCACATTTCTGATTTCAATGGCTCGTCTCCTGGGATTTGGGGAAATTCTGATGTTCCTCCAAGATCCCGTCACGGAGAGGCAGATTGTGTTTGATGGCCGGCGTGTTCAGCTGACTGAAAGCGGAAGACAAAACACTAGTAATATTGTGTATAACACTGCTAATTGCAGCCAATTGTGGCCCCATGATTCAATATACAGGGCATTTGGGGCATTTTGCAAGGTATTGCTTGTGATCCTAGTAACCAGGCAGGGAGCAGAAGCAGATTGCAAAATGGCAGAAAATGCCCCCTACTGCATCCAGTAGAGTTCAGTTTTCATTCATTGAGGTTATGCTATACATTATCTAGAGGGGATAACAGTGTTGGACTGGGACCCCAGGGGCCCCACAGAAAACCTTAGATCATTAAGCTTTTTGTTCAACAGCTCTCCATTTTGAAATTGCAGCAGCTATCTGGTTGCTAGGGTCCAAATTACTCTAGCAACCAGGCAGTGGTTTGAATGAGAGACTGGAAGATGAATAGGAGAGGGACTGACTAGAAAGATAATGAGTAAAAAGCAACCACATTAAAAAAATTGTAGCCTTAAAAATCAATAGCTTTTTGGCTGCTGGGTCAGCTGGAAAGAGACAGAACAAAATAACAAATAGTTCAAAAACTATAAGAAATAAAAAATGAAGACCAATTGAAAAGTTGCTAAGATTCGGCCATTGTATAACATACTAAAAGTTTATTTAAAGATAAAAGGGACAGAGGAGTAATGTAGGCTTATAGTTTCATATCCATGTGTTTTATAACAATGAATATCAGGGAAAATAATATTAGCCTTTAAGACCAACTGCAAATATGCTTTATTTTCAGCAATTTTGTCTAATAAAAAAAAAGGAAGGCACTGCTACAATACCCCCTAGGAAGCAAAACATGCATAAATGGCTTTTCTTTAAAGAACAAAGCAATTGTTATCCTTTAGCTGTACCCAGTGGCAAGCCTCGGTGGCTTCTCTTGGGCAGAATCTTCATTAAAAATCAATGAGAGGGAAATCAGAAAAAAAGTTCATCATTCGCTATTAGCCTTGTTATTAATATGAAGTGTTAAAATGACCTTTAGATTGACTGTGCGGAGCAGGCTAATGGCTTAGCACTCATTCTGCGCTATTGCCCCACGCCGGCGAGGGAAATAAATCTGTATATAAATGGCTCCCTCTGTCACTTCCCCGGTCATTAGTCCGGCTATGCAGCATACGAACACATGACTCATTTCCCCATTACCTCCCACTGAATTGGATCCAAACTTTGCCACAAGGCATGTATTTCCTTCCCTCCTCGGTGCGTAATCATTTCATTATTAGCAGTAACAGAAATCCTGGTACCTTGGGTGTTCTTTACTAGGCAGGATGCAACAGCAGGTAATGGCGCCCCCTGGGAATAAATCATGGCTGCTTCTTCTCTTCTCAATACTATTGTTTGTGTGAAGTGTTCATTTTAGTACAGGTATGGGATCCGTTATCCGGAAAGCTTCGAATTACGGAAAGCCTGTCTCCCATAGACTCCATTTTAATCAAATAATTCCGATTTTTAAAATTGATTTCCTTTTTCTCTGTAAAAATAAAACAGTGCTTTGTATTTGATTCCAACTAGGATATAATTAATCCTTACTGGAGGCAAAATAATCCTATTTGGTTTAATTAATGTTTTATTGATTTTTTTAGTAGACTTAAGGTATAGAGATCCAAATTATGGAAATACCCCTTATCCAGGATACCCTTTGTCACAAGCATTCTGGATAATGGGTCCTATACCTTTTTTATTAATTGCATGAAGTACTTCTGATTTTAATCTTCTGTGTAGCTGGAGTGTTTTGGCTTAATGAATTGCATCCATAGAGTTCTAGTAACCCACAGAACCAACTTGTAGGTACAAGTATCGGACCCCTTATCCGGAAACCCATTATCCAGAAAGTTCCAAATTACGGAAAGGCCATCTCTCATAGACTCTATTTTAATAAAATAATTCACATTTTTAAAAATGATTTCCTTTATCTCTGTAATAATAAAACAGTACCTGTACTTGATCCCAACTAAGATATAATTACCCCTTATTGGGGGCAGAACAGCCCTATTGGGTTTATTTCATGGTTAAACGATTCCCTTTTCTCTGTAATAATAAAACAGTACCTGTACTTGATCCCAACTAAGATATAATTACCCCTTATTGGGGCAGAACAGCCCTATTGGGTTTATTTCATGGTTAAATGATTCCCTTTTCTCTGTAATAATAAAACAGTACCTGTACTTGATCCCAACTAAGATATAATTAATCCTTATTGGGGGCAGAAAATTCCTACTGGGTTTAATTACTGTTTAAGTAATTTTATTAGCAGACTACAGGTAGGAGATCCAAATTACAGAAAGATCCAAGGTCCCAAGCATTCTGGATAATGGGTCCCATACCTGTAGTCACTTGTTGGAGCCTTGGTGCCTCCCTTATCAAAAGTATTGTTCTGTATAGTGCAATGCTTTATTTTTTACACACTCCAGTTAAACTGTACTTGTAGTTACACAATAATGGAAACATGGGTTACTAAGTCATTTACTACAAATTGTCTCTCTGATCTGGCATTAGCTTAGCACCTAATTATAAAATACTAATACAAAGGCCGATAAAAGCTGCCAACTTGGCCAGTGTTGACAGTCAGCAGCTTGCCGTCCTGTAAATGGAGTTCTTGGGAGGTCCTGCCCAATCAGTATATGCCTGAAAATCTGTCATATCAATTACAAAGGTTTATAAATCCCAGCAGGTGAGGACTGTATAGGGGTCAAACAACAGAATCATCTCATTTAGCCCAGGGTCAAATCACATAAAAATCCAGTTGTTTTGAGACTATTTCCATTGTCCATTTACTCTCTACAGCTGGAAGCTGACCTGCTGATTCCCATGGGAGAAAAGTCATTCCAAGAAAGGTCCACATTAGGTCTGAGTCCATGTAGGTGTTAAGCTAAATGGCTACTGACTGGAGAATTGTCATGGAGCCTAGAATTTTAGAATGAATGTGTAAAATGGACTCTTACATCTACTAATCAGACATGGGTCAACAAACAGGCCACAACATTGTTCATTGCCTCTACTGGGCCATAACCAGGCAGGGAAGCAGAATCAAACATGGTCCACTGCGTCATCATGGAGACACATTCTCCTACACATCCTCCAAAATCA
This sequence comes from Xenopus tropicalis, assembly GCF_000004195.4. Lineage (NCBI taxonomy): Eukaryota > Metazoa > Chordata > Amphibia > Anura > Pipidae > Xenopus > Xenopus tropicalis. The sequence continues at coordinate 195,986,103 of NC_030677.2, read as the reverse complement.
TTTAGTATAAACATATACAGGTATGGGATCCCTTATCCGGAAACCCATTATCCAGAAAGCTCCGAATTACGGAAAGCCTGTCTCCCATAGACTCCATTTTAATCAAATAATTCAGAATTTTAAAACTGATTTCCTTTTTCTCTGTTGTAATAAAACAGTAACTTGTAATTGATCCCAACTAAGATATAAATAATACTTATTGGATGCAAAACAATCCTATTGGGTTTAATTAATGGTGTATTGATTTCTTAGTAGACTTAAGGTATGGAGATCCAAATTACAGAAAGACCCATTATCCGGAATACCCTTGGTCCCGAGCATTCTGGATAACGGGTCCTATACCTGTATATATATATATATAATATAATATATCCGTGGGATATAGGCAATGAAGTATAGCTTGCTGCCACTGAACCCAACAGACACTTTGCTTCACTTAATGACCATTTATATTTAATTAGCAAGCACGCACCTAATGGGCCTGCCAAGTTGCATATAGTGATTACCAGGGAGCTTATCCAATGACTTATTATACCATTATACCTGCTTCAGGGCATGCCTACTGAGCTGCAGTTTAGAAGAGAGGAGGTTACACGGTGTAAGGGAGCTTTGATTATATTTCATCTGGCAGCTTAGAATAAAAGCAGGACTTTATATTCACCAGGGCAGAATTCTAAAACCACAGAAACTACAGTTACTACTACCATTAGTAGCCAGCCAGATAGGAATGACTAGGAATGATTGTAACAGTAACACTTTATACCAATGTTCAGCCTTAGACCCTTCTGCTGCTGTTGAGGGTGAGGAGGTGAGAGGTTTAACAATAGCTAATGGGCTACAGGTTGAAATGCTCTGCTTTATATGAATAATGCCTCCTCCAGAGTAAAGTTTTACTTTGATCTTGGCCCCAAGAACCCATCTACTGAAATTGTGGGTGGCAATTCGCCTGGAGTGTAAAAGTTGATAAATGATAAATAACCTCCATCCCAAGGTTGAGGCCACACAACTTCTCTTAATGAAGATCTCAGACCCAGCCTACAAGTCACAGAGGAGGGAATGCATCGTAATCAAAGTGCAAATGCCACTGGCAAACAACAGAAAGCCAAATGGCAAGCAATTCTTCCCTTTCCTCAAACCCATGGCCGTACCAGTGCTGCTTAGCTATGACTGCTAGAAGGAAAGTCAATGTTTTGGTCACTACAGTGTGGCCTTTCTCAAGGACCTGTGTATCCTCGCAGTAAGAATCCACCTCCCCCAGGGTGGTCTTGTTATAAGTCTAATTGGAGATTTCCTAGTCCAGTCAGATCAGCCAGCTTTGAGAAACCCAATATAGATGTAGAATCTATCTACACCATTCTAGTGGCTCTTTGTACTTATAATGCCTTAGTATGTAGCTGGAATTTTAACTAAATCTTTTTAATCTGTGCTTAGAAGTATTCTTTTCCCAATGGTATAAATACAGGATGTTATTAAACCTGGGGGATCATTTACTATAATATATGTACTAAATGGCATCAGTGCAGTTACCCATAGCAGTTAGAAAATAAACCTAATCTAACCATGGCAACAGTAAATGAATCGCTTAAGCCTGGGTATTAGTAAGCACCTCAGAACTGCTGCTAATCTAAAAAAAATGCAGCTACAGGAAGCAAAGAGTTAGCAAACACGCCCTTTACTCATTTTGGCATCTGTGAGTAGCTTCTTAAAGGAGAACTACCATATATACTTGAGTATAAGCTGAGTTTTCCGGCACACAAAATGTGCTTTAAAAGGAACCCTCGGCTTATACTCGAGCAAGTACGATAACATTTAGACGGTTGGCCGGTTGGACAAGTAATCTGGAGCTGCACTTACTACTTTGCCCTTACTATTTGGACACAAGCTAGTGTGCAGGTGTGTTAAAAGAATTTGGATGCCTAGGCTTATACTCGAGTCAATACGTTTTTTCAGTTTTCTTAGGTAAAATTAGGTACCTCGGCTTATATTCGGATCGGCTTATACTCGAGTATATATGGTAAATCCTAAAAAACGTTGTTACAGTAACACCCCATCTTGGATGTTGTTAGGCCATGTTTTGAGTGCCAGTGGCACTGCACATGCTCAGTGTTCTCTAGGCTACTATGGAGAAGCTAAAGTTAGGGGTTGTCGGGAATCATCAAAACCTTAGCAGAAAGAGAGGTAATATCTGTCATAGTAGCTGATGCTACAGAGCTGATGATTGGTCAACTCTTATTTAGAATGAAAAGGCTTTTAAGGTGCCAGGTAATGTGAGTAAGAAAATATTGTAGTGTGCCATTTATATTCTATATATAAAGTATATTGTGACATGTATATTCTATATATACAGTATATAGTGAGTGGGCCCCTAAGCTCAGGTTATACTGTGACATTTATATTCTATATATACAGTATATAGTGAGCGGGCCCCTAAGCTCAGGTTATACTGTGCCATTTATATTGTATATATACAGTATATAGTGAGTGGGGCCCTAAGCTCAGGTTATACTGTGACATTTATATTGTATATATACAGTATATAGTGAGTGGGTCCCTAAGCTCAGGTTATACTGTGACATTTATATTGTATATATACAGTATATAGTGAGTGGGTCCCTAAGCTCAGGTTATACTGTGACATTTATATTGTATATATACAGTATATAGTGAGTGGGTCCCTAAGCTAAGCTCAGGTTATACTGTGACATTTATATTGTATATATACAGTATATAGTGAGTGGGTCCCTAAGCTCAGGTTATACTGTGACATTTATATTGTATATATACAGTATATAGTGAGTGGGTCCCTAAGCTCAGGTTATACTGTGACATTTATATTGTATATATACGGTATATAGTGAGTGGGCCCCTAAGCTCAGGTTATACTGTGACATTTATATTGTATATATACAGTATATAGTGAGTGGGTCCCTAAGCTAAGCTCAGGTTATACTGTGACATTTATATTGTATATATACAGTATATAGTGAGTAGGTCCCTAAGCTCAGGTTATACTGTGACATTTATATTGTATATATACAGTATATAGTGAGTGGGTCCCTAAACTCAGGTTATATTGTGACATTTATTTTGTATATATACAGTATATAGTGAGTGGGTCCCTAAGCTCAGGTTATACTGTGACATTTATATTGTATATATACAGTATATAGTGAGTGGGCCCCTAAGCTCAGGTTATACTGTGACATTTATATTGTATATATACAGTATATAGTGAGTGGGCCCCTAAGCTCAGGTTATACTGTGACATTTATATTGTATATATACAGTATATAGTGAGTGGGTCCCTAAGCTCAGGTTATATTGTGACATTTCTATTGTATATATACAGTGTATAGTGAGTGGGCCCCTAAGCTCAGGTTATACTGTGACATTTATATTGTATATATACAGTATATAGTGAGTGGGCCCCTAAGCTCAGGTTATACTGTGACATTTATATTGTATATATACAGTATATAGTGAGTGGGTCCCTAAGCTCAGGTTATACTGTGACATTTATATTGTATATATACAGTATATAGTGAGTGGGCCCCTAAGCTCAGGTTATACTGTGACATTTATATTGTATATATACAGTATATAGTGAGTGGGCCCCTAAGCTCAGGGTATACTGTGACATTTATATTGAAAATATGGCACAACAGTGACATTACCAAGAACTGGACGTGATGAAAAGGTGAGAAGAAAACTGGTCAGGGAGGCTACCAAGAGGCCTACAGCAACATTAAAGGAGCTGCAGGAATATCTGGCAAGTACTGGCTGTGTGGTACATGTGACAACAATCTCCCGTATTCTTCATATGTCTGGGCTATGGGGTAGAGTGGCAAGGGGAAAGCCTTTTCTTATGAAGAAGAACATCCAAGCCAGGCTACATTTTGCAAAAACACATCTGAAGTCTCCCAAAAGCATGTGGGAAAAGGTGTTATGGTCTGATGAAACCAAGGTTGAACTTTTCGGCCATAATTCCAAAAAATATGTTTGGCACAAAAACAATACTGCACATCACCAAAAGAACACCATACCCACAGTGAAGCAAGGTGGTGGCAGCATCTTGCTTTGGGGCTGTTTTTCTTCAGCTGGAACTGGGGCCTTAGAGATTAGTCGCCTGCAACAAAAAAGATTTGTCGCTGGGTGACTAATCTTCCCTTGTACCCCTGCCCTTATCCTCTAATGTAAAACAATGCACTCTGGGCATAGCAAATAGAGTTACTTTCCACCCAAAGGCTATTTAATATATTTGTCTAATTAGCCTTCAGACAGGAGTAGGATTTTATTTTGTGGTTTTTATTATTTTGTGTGAGCCTTAAAGGGGCAGCACTGGCTTTCTAGCGAGCACCACAGAGCGTCCTCTTCTTCCCCTTCTTTCTTTAATCCCCCGGGCCTGACACATGCACAGTAGAGTGAAAAACTGGGGGGGGGGCGGGTGTTAAAGTTGGGCTTTATACTGTGAGTGCACATTCACATGAAGGAAGAAATAGCTGATGGATCCATGGTATTTGCTGGAAGAACCCCAGGCCAGTTTCCTGCTAAAGCTGGCCATACACGAAACCTCGTTTCGTACGATATTCGGTGCGTGTATGGCAAGTCGGTGAGTCGACCAATATCGCAGGAGGCTGCTGATATCGGCCGACTCGCCGATCGGGTGGGTTAAAAGATTTTGATTGGGCGCCATAGAAGGCACCTGACCAAAATCTGCTGTCAGGGCTGAATCGGCAGAAGGAGGTAGAAATCCTATTGTTTCTACCTCCTTATCTGCCGTTTCAGCCCTGAATGTTAGTGGCTGATTGAACGATCTTTTGTGCGACCAATGGTAGCACGAAAGATCTAAAATCGCCACGTGTGTGGCCACCTTAACAGGATCACTGACCCTGGCTATCAGGTAAGTGATTACAATCATTTTGGGGTGCCTAACATTTGGCAACCCCAAGTGATTTACACTTTCCTTCTCCTTATTGATCCAGTGGTATCGGGGTATTTAAGGTTACAACCATGGCAAGTGCGGATTTTGTCATGGAGCCAGGTTTCTAACTGGAACTTTTTATTAAGAGAGCAGCCCTGCCCAAGGCCTCAGTCCAATGTCACTTGCTCACAGCAAGTTAATCACAGATTAATCATTAAATGCTAAAAACTGTAAGGCAAATATAATAAAGAATAGTCTACAGTCACTTTTCTCTGCAGTACCAGGACAGCTGGGTCTATCGGTCTAACTGGACTAAGGGGGTACATGCACCTCCACCCCAGCAGTAGGGTAACAATTTTATGACCCCCACCAGCACCATATTCACTGACTCCCCTCTACCGTCTCCTCTTCATGTGTTTGTATACATTTTTGGCAACTGGGAGACAAGTAGTGCTGTACAGTAGTTATGCCACTGCACCCCCGTATTGGGTTGCCACCTGTCTGATTTTGACCTGAAAAGCATGGGTTTCAGAAAGGCTGTCCAGGTCAAAACTGCATGGCTGGTTTTTCAGATTAGGAAATCTGGACAGGACTATCCTTGAACGATCGAACAATCTGCGATCGCCACATCTTTGTCCCACCCCTTGATGTCACAGCCCCGCCCCATGACGTCACCACCAGCCCCCCTGCCCAGAGTTCCAGAAGATGAAAGGCAGCAACCCTAGGCTACAGAGTGCGTTTTCACTTTTATCTACCCCATCTACATGGAGCAAATGCATGGTGTGCCACTAGCCTTAGAAGAAGCAGGTAATGCTAGGCTCAAGAGGTAGGTTAGGGGACTAGTAAATAAACCACTTAGTTATAGTGATACTGATACTATTAAATAAACCACTTAATTATAGTGATACTGATTAGTAATAGTGAGGCTGATACTGAAACTTATATTTAATTGTAATATGTAATTTAAAGGAGAAGGAAAGGTAAAAACTAAGTAAGCTTTATCAGAAAGGTCTATGTAGATACAGCCATAAGCACTCACAGAAACGCTGCACTGAGCCCTCTATCAAAAGAAACACAGGATTTCTTGTCTCCTTTTTCGTAAACATGTTCTTGGGTATCAGACTATCATTCCTGCGGCCAGAATCTGCACAGTTCTCCCCTCTCTCCCTTCTTCTGCTGCTCCCCCCCCCCCATAAGAATTCATAAAACTCCCTCCCCCATCCCTTTGGACTGTGTGATTTGAGCTACCAACAGCTAAAGTTGCAGCAGGAAGCTATGAAGACCAAGCTACACTGGCAGCTGCAATCCCAAACTGAGGGAGCTTCTAGGGCTCTTTACTCAGGTATGGTAATGGTTTCTGCAGAATAAATATATAGTTCTAGGTGGCACTAATGTGGCAAATCTATTGGCAGTAAAATGCCAAAATGACTTTCCTTCTCCTTTAAAAAAACTATAATATAACTATAAAAATTATATTAATTAATCCTGGACACATCACAATAAAAAGTCGATTTTCCACAGAACTGCAGAAACAAAGTTGGTTTATAACTTCCTCACCCTCAGCCAACGAATGAGTTTAGAATCATGTAAATATTTCAGGGGAAAGAGTAATAAATATAAATATTTATACAATCAGTGAAAAAAGCCTGACATTTACTGATATTGTCAGAATACAATTGACGACATTTATAAATGGGGAAAAATGATTAAGAGGAGTGAATTGCGAGTGCGAATGTATATTTTTATTAAACTGATTAATCGACACACATTCTATTGTATCAAATAATTACTGGAATTTCTAAACACTTCCTTCTAAGATTCCCTGAAAATGATGCAATATAACTACCAGCTCTTTCACACCATAGAATCAAGGCTAAATATGCCAAAAGGATCCAAGTAATAAGTCATGTTCAGTCCTGGACTTCAAGTTACGTATTTGGTTGAGGATTCAGCCACTTGTTAGGGGGTTATTTAATAAAAGGAACTAAGTTTGCCCAGAAGCAGATATCCATAGCAACCAATTAGAATTTAATGGTCTCATTTTATTGGTTGCTATGGGTTACTGTTCCTAGGCAAGCTTAAGGTGCCCATACACGTGAAGAATTACTCGCTTGGCGAGGTCGCCAAGCGAGTGGATCTTCACCCGATATCCCCACCTACGGGTTTGTGATATCAGGGAACATGTAGGCTAAAACGATTGAATTATAATGGCGGCAATGGGGCAGTCGGTTCGGGGACCGCATCGAGCCAATGTGGTCCCCGATCTGACTGAATCTTTTAACCTGCCAGATCAAGATCTGACTAATTTCAGGCCAGATATCGGCCGGGTATGGCCGTCATTTCTGCCCCTACACGGGCCGATAAGCTGCCGAATCAGTCCAAGGGACCAATATTGGCAGCTACAATCGGCCCATGTATGGGGACCTTTAGTGCCTTTTGTTACATATGGAGGTTAGTGACCTCAGCCTATTGTTATTCACTACATTGCCTGCCTCTAGATCAGTGATCCCCAACCAGTGGCTCGGGGGCAACATGTTGCTCACCAACCCCTTGGATGTTTTTCTCAGTGCCCCCAAACCAGGTAGTTTTTTTTTGAATTCCTGACTTGGGGGCAAGTTTTGGTTAAATAAAAACAAGATTTACTACAAAATAAAGCCCCTGTAAGCTGATAGGGTGCATAGGGGCGGCCTAATAGCCAATCACAGCCCTTATTTGGCTCCTCCATGAACTTTTATGGTGCTTGTGTTGCTCTCCAAGTCTTTTTACATTTGACTGTGGCTCACCAGTAAGAAAGGTTGGGGATCCCTGCTCTAGATCAGTGGTTATCAGACAAGCCCCCTTTGGAGGGACAATCTATGTTTACCGCCCCTGTTAGCTTATACCAAGGTTACAGATAAAAAAAAATATTGATGTACCAGCCATAGTTCCAGGAATATCTAGAACAGCAAATAGGTTTTCACCCCAGATCTCACCTTCAAGCTGGGCCTTCTGGTGTAACTAGGATAGCAAATAGACATTCATCCTAGATCTCTCCTTTAGGCTGAGCCCCCCTTGGCACAGCTCCAGGCTTCCCTAGTGGGGCAGCCGCACAGTTTAGGAACCACTGCTCTAAATATAATTACAGGTGAATGCATGAGGGCATATTACAGCATTGTGTCATGGTGATTTTGCTCATATAACTATAACCATAAATATTCCTCCTCCTAAAAGAAAGTGGGAGAAGGTCAGTTACATCCTATAGTGCTACTCATGTCTAACAGTGCCTGGAAATACCGAATTATACGTCTGGGACTTATCTTGCCTTCAACTACACAATTAAAGAGTCAGATAAAGCAGCCGGCCATGAATATGTCCAAAAAACTCAAGGGGAATAACATTCCAATCTGCAGTATATATTGTTCCAAGCAGAATTTCCCAGCAGTTCCATTGTACTTGGCAGGTTAGAATTATGTGGAATAAGAAAATGAACCATTCATCACCACGACTGGTGGCAATCTTTGTTTATAGTGCACCAGTGTGTTAAACAGGGAGTAATATCTAAACAAATATATATCTTAACACATAGGAAACAGCATGTTAAGAAAGGGTCAGAGAATGAAAAAGGAAAGACCACATAAGCTTACATTATAAAGGCTTGGCAAATGACGTTGTTAGGAGAATGACTGATGTTGCCTTTAGAGAATTTATGAATAGGTGGGTCTACAGGCAGTGTGTGTGAAAGTCTGAAAAGAATGGGAAATGTGGTACAGAGCATCAAACTCCAAAAACAAGGAAATTAGGGTCCAACCATATCTAGGAAGTCACTGGCAGATCCATAGGCCTCATTTCCAAAACTGGCAACAAGGTGCAAAGTGCAAGTACATTGGACCTGTTATCCAGAATCCTCGGGACCAAGGGTATTACGGATAAGGGGTCTTTCCGTAATTTGGATCTCCATGACTTAAGTCTACTAAAAAATCAATAAAACATGAATTAAACCCAATAGGATTGTTTTGCATCCAATAAGGATTATTTATATCTAAGTTGGGATCAAGTACAGGTACTGTTTTATTATTACAGAGAAAAGGGAATCATTTAACCATTAAATAAACCCAATAGGGCTGTTCTGCCCCCAATAAGGGGTAATTATATCTTACTTGGGATCAAGTACAGGTACTGTTTTATTATTACAGAGAAAAGGGAATCATTTAACCATTAAATAAACCCAATAGGGCTGTTCTGCCCCCAATAAGGGGTAATTATATCTTAGTTGGGATCAATTACAGGTACTGTTTTATTACTACAGAGAAAAAGGAAAATCAGTTTTAAAATTCTGAATTGTTTGATTAAAATGGAGTCTATGGGAGACGGGCTTTCTGTAATTCGGAGCTTTCTGGATAACGGGTTTCCGGATAAGGGATCCCATACCTGTAACAGGTGCAAGCTGCACCCAAAATTCCTTTGGATAAAAAGTGGCTTGCATTTGGCAGAGCTGCATTCACAGGGGGTGAGTGCTTGGTGGCACGTGAGTGTACTCTGCCTCCTAACTTCCACCGCATTCAGTCACGTAAGCCGGAGAGCCCTGCATTGAAAGGGTACCTGTCATGCAAAAACTTCCCCCCCACCCACTGATTCAGGGGGGAACAATCAGGAGAGCTGCTACCATGAGGAAAGGTAAGAACCCTGCCCCAGGTGCCATGTTACCAGGTGCAGCAAAAAGCCACTTCTGGTGAATTTAAGAGCCTAAATTCCAATTTTAAAATCAGAATTTTGGCTCTTTAAGTGCAGAAAGTGCTTTCTGTAATAGTGATGTGCCCCCCCTCACCCTGTTCCAAAGCTCGTAAAGGTAAGCATGGGGGCTGACCAGGGGCCCAGGAATGCCCCTGGGAACAATAGCAGTTTGTTAAGAAAACCCCCAATGGATCTAACGCTGTCCGCACAGTGCCCAGTGCAGGGGGCCATATTGGGGCAAATTATGTCTCAGATCACTGATAATGGGCATGCGTGTCACCTAGGATCAGGGGACGTGCTGGTCAATCACACGTCATATGCAAGTATACATGAAAACCCTTCTCAAGAGCATTACACCACTCGTGCCAGAAGGGAGCTAGAGGTGCAGGCAGTATATCCTGCACTTAAATGCCTGCCTAAGGTGTAAGTACAGGGCTGCCCTGTGGCCAGCGTCTAGAGTGCAGAATGGCCATAACTGGAGCAATTTTGCAACCCTTACTGCTTGTGCTTTTGAATCCGGGGCATCAGTAAATAGAAAGGGAAAACTGAATTTGCTGGCATTGAGCTTACTGGGAACAGGTTTAGTAGAAGGACAGTTTGTCCATGTCCCTGGGCTGCTCAATGACCTAAACTATTGCTGTTTGGGTAAGTTATATGAATTCATTATATCTGAAATGATCTTCCCATAAAACCAACTAAACGCAGTTACAGCACTAGTGGTTCCTCTAATGATAATATTATCAGTGGTAGTGTTGCAAGAATCAAAGCCAAATTTTATGACGCTAATATATTTTATCGTGTGTTATTACTTTTATAGGGGTCAAAAGCTCAGTTCAGCCCCACAAAGCCACCAAAGTCATTTACAGAACGTAGAATTAATTTCACATCAGAACCATTACATCTCCGCATGATCTTTAATTACAGCACCTATTAAGCAGTTCTTTTTCATTTATTGTCCATCTATCACTATTTATGGGCCGGCTCACAAATGATGATGGATAAAGAGTGATGTGAAGTGTGGGAAATAAGTCCGATAAAAAACAGATGTCTCATTCTGGCTTCTGCTTGCGGAAAGTTCCATTTAAATACATTTTATGCCAGGATTGTTCCACAAAAGCCCAAGTTTATTCTTTTTGGCCCTGGGGAGAAGGTGGCATTTCATTTGGCAATTGCTTTACTAAATCACCTGAATGACACTGGGAGGGGCATTACATTCATAGCAACATTCAGTGGCCCTTATTTCCTGAAACAAACAATCATAGGTAAAAATATTGGCTTAAAAGACATGTAAACCCCAAACACATCCAAGAGCTGAAGAAAAAATGTGAAAACATCAAAAGATAACATTTAGTAAAATAAATGGAGACCAATGAATAAATTACATTTTAAGCTTAAGTTATCAAACTGTAAAGCCGGCCACACACGCATCGATATTATCGTACGAAACCTTGATATTCGGTACGTGTATGGCGGCTCAAAGAGGTGACCAATATCGAAAAAGGCTGCGGATATCGGTTGTCTCGTCGATTGGGCCATTGGAGGTGCCTGAACAAAATCTATGTTCAGGGTTGAATCGGCAGATGGAGGTAGAATTTCTATTGTTTCTACAATATATTCAGCCGTGAACGTCAGCGGAGGTTGGGAACGACCTTTTGTGCAACCAATGGTCGCAAGAGAGATTGTTATTGCTACGTGTATGGCCACCTTAAGGGTTTATTCACATTAAAGGCTCCAGTAGGTCTACAGAAGTTCTTAATATGTGGGTGTGGCCCTGAGCAGAAGCTGAATGGGGGTTCAACTTGAAACAGGTTAGAGTCAGACTTGGGGAGGCTTATTTTCTCTGTTACATATTCATGGAAGCCACACATCAAGGACAGTCACGGGTGAGATTTGGGGGTTAATTCTGTATTTGCTGCCCTAGACATTCTTCAAACTACAGCTGATAAAGCAGAATTTGTCTGCAGTCTTTTTAATTGAGCTAATGGGGACACTGACCAAAGGCTGAACCTCAAAGGGAGGCTTGCACTGGAAGAAACCTAAAAAACTACCAATCTATAAACAAGCCAAATACAAGTGCTCACAAAAGTACCGTTAAATTTGTGCCCCTTTGACTTCAACTTAAGCTGGAGTTGATTTAGCTTTGATTTATATGTCTGCGCAGCAGCAGGACCCTATGTAACACCCAGCAAGGAGCAGGGGCAGGTGCATCCAATGTGAAACCTTCAGTTACTTGATTGAACTCCATAAATATAAAGTCTCTGGTAACTGAAAATACTATTCATTCTTAACAACTGCAATACAGACAGATGCACGACTGAGCATTAAGAATAGTCCTGCTCAAAATTCCCCCCAGAAAGTGCTGACAGGCACCGTAACTCTGGCTCCCACTTCAGCCATAAATTCAGACATGTGGGAGGCTGAAACAGTTCAATATTCTCTGGTTTGTGTCTCCAGTGACCGGGCTGAACTGCTACAATTTATGGAAAGCTAACTAGGAGATCACATCATCCTTGAGGTAGCAGCAAGGACACTAAATCAGCAAATTCTGGCAGAAACAAAGACTGTACATGTCCAAAGGTTTGGTTCTTTCTGTGCATCTGAATAAAATACGGCACTGAGTTACACATAAGTCTGAAAAGGAAGAAATAACTGAATACTTTGCCCGGGTCTGTGTTGTTTCTTCCTGGGTTCCACCTATAATTAGGGTTGCCACCTTCGCCAGTGGCTAAACAAAGGGGGTGTGCGGCTGATGGCATGGGGGGGGTGGGGCAGTAAAGCTAGGGGTGGCCATGATGACATCAGGGTCAGGCATGATGATGATGGGTGGGGTTATGATGCCAGGGTGGGGTTACTGCATCACTTAGACACAAATGGCTGGACTTCCGTTCAGTTTTTTCAATGTTTTAAACAGGCAGAAAGTTTTGAACTGGACAGCCCTTTTGAAAACTGGTATGTCTGGTTCCAAACCAGATGGTTTGGAGAGTAGTAGTCAGCACCAAACTTTGTGGTTAATTAGAGGCAGTGCAGGTTTCCCAATGGCCACTTTCCATCGGTATATACAAACGTCGAAGAACAGGAAAGTTTCAGGTCACATAAGACCTTTTATCAAGCTCTGATAAAAGGTCTTATGTGACCTGAAACGTTGCTGCTATTGTTATTTGCCCAAGAAGATGTTGCAATAAAGGCATTTTAATCTAAAAAGACAAGAGGTGCTGTTCCTGTTCTTCGACAAAACCAGATGGTTGGCAACCCTAGTTCTTCTGTCTATATTCTACTTGATGAGTCAGTCCAATCCTTTGCAACATTGTTTGAAAAGTAACAACCAGAAGTTCAACAAATGCTGCTGAATCAGCATAAATCAAAATATAAATTGTTTCCCTTTATAACCTTGTCCCCTTACAAGACTGAAAACACTTCTAATTGGTTAAAATGTTGGTTCTGCCGTTCCTGTGAGATGCTGTAAGGCATCCAATGGGCCTGATTTCCACAAGACAGCCACTTATTATGTACCACAAAAGGGGTGGCGTTTACCTTTACCAAAAAGTTGGGTAATGCCAAATAGAAAATTGCCATTTTAAGAAACAAAGGCTGCCCCCTGGAATTATAGGAGTCACAGTGCACACAAACAAGCCAAGGCACACATACATGCTAGGCCCCATCAGCCAATGAATGGACAGAGTTCTGCCTTTTACTCCCACACTACTTCCTGTTACAGTTAGAGCTGCATTATTTCCTGTCAGCTGATCTCTGAGGGAGCACACAGCCCATCACTAAATGGCGGCTCAAGGGAAAGGCTGTAAAAGGGCAATATTTACTGATATATATATATATACCTGTATATATATAAGCAGCACTTATGGCACATTTAGAAGGGGGTGATTAAAGAGATACCATGAAAGGTAGGTTTTATTGACCTTTAATTCTGTCCCAGTGACACCAAAAGCCCATCCATGGCAATTATATATACAATTTAAACATTAATGGCTACAGCTTGCTAGAACTGTGCCCAAAGCTTGTGAAATATTTCTTTAGCACAAAACTGCAGAGCAGACTTTTCCACGGCAGGCAGATGTTCCATATGGAAATATTAGAATAGGAAGATTTAGCATCATCTCTTATTGTCATCATGGCTCTGCAGCAGAAGCCTCCATTGCCTGATGCGTGTGTGTTCTCTATAACAGCACCAGAGCGTAGCAGCGGCCCCAAATACAGCCAATCCTTGGAGTGTGACTAATTCAGATTACACAAACTGCTTCTATTTACCAGAGGATATGGCACAGATTCTTAGAATTAGGGAAAGTGATTTTCTGTCCTTAATCATTATATGATGCTTTACACACTGCACAACAGCCTGCTGAATCAGAACCACCATTCCCTTTAGCCTCAACCAAGGACGGAGAACTGGACTTTTACCATAGACCAGGGGTGGCCAGACCTTTTTCATCGGCGGTCGTCCGATGACCGGGGATGCGGAAGTGCGGCGTGAATGCGTACATATGCTGTGTCGCATATGTACGCATACACACAGCACTTCCGCATCCCAGCTTCATCGCGGCCCACCAGAAATCCATGGGGGATCGACTGGTGGGCCGTAATCAACGTCTTGCCCACCCCTGCCATAGACCGTACACATGATTGGATGCATGATAGGACTGTCCCACATGGGCCCTCTCCACCTCTACTTCAGCCGGACTCACTGACTCTAGCAGAGCGCCACAAGCAGGGGCTATACTGGCCACACACTGCTAGGTCAGCCTGTTAGCAGACTTTAAACAATGAGTGACCTTACTACCCAAAAGAGAAGAGATTGATGAGTGCATATTCCTTTGTCCACATTTCACTAGTAATTTAGTATTTGCTTAAGTGCACCAATGCCCAGGTCAGGAGACATTTATCTCTACCAATGCTACCATGCACAGAGGTGCCAGCCTTTGAAAAATATGACAACAGTTAAATAGTTAGGGCCACCATATAGGGTTTACTTTGATGTGGTATAGTGGTTAGGAAATTTTATGATCAGAACTTTGTGTTGAGACCAAACTTTGCCCTCTGGTCAACGATCAGTTCAAGTAGACTTACTGGCAACTCAGCACAGTCCTCAGCCAGGTGGGCTTTCCTTCAGATTCAGCCACTGTTTAACCAAGCCCTAATCAAGAGCATCATGCCTAAACCTAGACAGGAAAACTGCCAGGTCGGTCAACCTAATTGTAAGCCAATATCTGGCCATGTTTGGGGGCCTGAAGAAAAATATTTCAAAAAGGATTGTTACTTTGTTTCCCACTAGATCAGTGATCCCCAACCAGTGCCTTACCACCCCCTTTGATGTTGCTCCCAGGGTCCTCAAAGTAGGTGCCATTTTTACATTTCTGGCTTGGAGGCAAGTTTTGGAAGTACAGAGACACCGTTTTACACCAAGCAGAACCTCCTGCAGGTCATGGGTCTACTTTGGGCTACCAAATGGCCAATCGCAGCCATAATTTGGCATCCCCAAAGACCACTGTATAAGGTTTCCTAGTGGCCCACTATCACAACCTGACCATATGATACAAATGAAGACAGACACAGTGCATATATACATGGCTCAGTATTTTAACCCCTCTGAATATACGGCTTTTTCCATTATAAATATGTCTACTCGCAGCTATAAGATTAATGTGCTGACTTTCTGTATCAGACGGCTGCGCTATTATTGATTCATTTTTTCTTTTTTTTTTTTATCCTAAATACCATTCATTATAAAACAAACAAGACAAAGGCCAAGTTATAGCAGACATGTTAGATCCAGCAGCTGGTACTTGGGCTTGAGTGACTCACGCTTCCCTATCAATCAGCAAAATGCAATCTGTCCTACTTTATGAGTGCAACTTTACTGCGTTTAACTATAAAATATATATATTATTTTTTAATTCTTTAATAAAATTAATTAAGATGATTCATGCTTTAATATTAACAACTGTGACATTTCATGATAATTTACTGACATAGTATAAGGGCCACATTTCAATACGTGTGCTTTTAACACTTTGGCTGCCAACAATGGGCACCACGTGTTGCCTAAGACTGCGCCGTGGCTGTTCATCTGAATGGAATGCAGAAGCACAGATTGTCTGTTGACTGAACCTACATGTAAAGAGCTGTGTGGGTTTAACTGGGAGACCCATGACATACACCTGGGCACAAAACCAATATATTTATCTGCTCAGACCTGCAAGGAAAACGGTGTTACCTGCTATGCACACAATCTGGCCGGCTAGTGTGTCATCCTGTGAGCAGAGCCATGGGCTGAATAAGGGGCCTGCTTGCCAGCATCAGCAGCACCATACGGCGTGACGGCACAAGACGCAGACATTGGGCCAAAGAGCAAGTGATAAGACTGCAGTAAGATCTGGCTGCGTGTATCTGGTGTATTACATCTTTCACTTTCCCAAGCAGTAAGAACAGAGAAAAAAGTACATAGAGGCTTTTTCTTGGCGTCAGAAAATCTAAAAATTTGGCTGTATGTAAGATACATTGTTCTCATTATAATTTAAAGGACAGCTAAACCCTAAAAATAATAAAGTGCTGTATTTAATATACAGGTATAGGACCCGTTATCCAGAATGCTCGGGACCAAGGGTTTTAAGGATAAGGGGTCTTTCTGTAAAATGGGTCTTCATACTTTAAGGGGCTGATTTACTAACCCACGAATCCGACCCGAATTGGAAAAGTTCCGACTTGAAAACGAATATTTTGCGACAACTTTCGTAATGGATAGGAAAACTCGCGTTTTTACGCAAAAATCGTATTGGATCCGAAAAATTCGTAAAGAATCCGAAAAAATCGCAAAACATACGAAAAAATCGCAAAGTACCGATCATTACGAAAAAAACGCAATCGGACTCCATTCGACCCGTTCGTGGGTAAGTAAATCAGCCCCTAAGTCTACTAAAAAATCAATAAAATATTAATTAAACCCAATAGGACTGTTTTGCCTCCAATAAGGATTAATTATATCTTAGTTGGGATCAAGTACAGGTACTGTTTTATTATTACAGAGAAAAGGGAATCATTTAACCATGAAATAAACCCAATAGGATTGTTCTGCCCCCAATAAGGGGTAATTATATCTTAGTTGGGATCAAGTACAGGTACTGTTTTATTATTACAAAGAAAAGGGAATCATTTAACCATTAAATAAACCCAATAGGGCTGTTCTGCCCCCAATAAGGGGTAATTATATCTTAGTTGGGATCAAGTACAGGTACTGTTTTATTATTACAGAGAAAAGGGAATCATTTAACCATTAAATAAACCCAATTGGACTGTTCTGCCCCCAATAAGGGGTAATTATATCTTAGTTGGGATCAAGTACAGGTACTGTTTTATTATTACAGAGAAAAGGGAATCATTTAACCATGAAATAAACCCAATAGGGCTGTTCTGCCCCCAATAAGGGGTAATTATATCTTAGTTGGGATCAAGTACAGGTACTGTTTTATTATTACAGAGAAAAGGGAATCATTTAACCATGAAATAAACCCAATAGGGCTGTTCTGCCCCCAATAAGGGGTAATTATATCTTAGTTGGGATCAAGTACAGGTACTGTTTTATTATTACAGAGAAAAGGGAATCATTTAACCATGAAATAAACCCAATAGGGCTGTTCTGCCCCCAATAAGGGGTAATTAAATCTTAGTTGGGATCAAGTACAAGGTACTATTTTATTTTTACAGAGAAAAAGGAAATCAATTTTAAAAATCTGAATTATTTGATTAAAATGGAGTCTATGGGAGACAGGTTTTCCGTAACTCAGAGCTTTCTGGATATCGGGTTTCTGGATAACGGATCCCATACCTGTACTGAACTGTACTAGCCCAGGGGTTTGGCAGACCTATAACAGTAATTAACCTGGTAATAAAAGTAGAGATCCCTATCTTGGATCTTGCTAGGCCATCCTAAGTCAGCGGCACTGCACATGCTCAGTTTGCTTTGGCAGCTCATAAGAAAGTAGTGGACAAAAAGCTACGGTCAGGGACCAGTCATTACGCAGAAAATGAAGTTTGTCTGTCTTAGAAGCTGATGCTTCAGGGCTGATTATGAAACTCTGATGCAGGATGCCATTGGATGCTGAGCTGCCTTTGATCAGGTGTAAAGTTGTGTGCATCTTACGTTGTATCTACGAAACTGAACCAGGGCACGTAAGTGAATGCCTATGGCCCATCCAACTGACTGGCATTATAACACAATGCAACATTTATACATTGTATTATGGCATTGCTTATTTCTAAATTACACTGTTTACATAGCAAATAATCCACTCTGCCATTTAAAATTTGATTATTGAACCAACAAATGTATTTTTAGCTGTAATTTTGGTGTGTAGCCCCATGTGAAACTTCAAAGTGAAATTGAAAACAGATTCCAATACAGGATTCTGGAGAAGCTCTATTAACTGATGGGTTTTCCCATGACAGTATTCCTATAATAAAGCACCAGTGGGCAACAGATGATTTCTCGAACATGAGGACATAATCTGAAACTGGAAAGAGGTAGAATTTCCATGGAATAGACTTCCAGTAGAGATTGTGGGTGAGTTTACAGTCAAGGAAGTAAATAAAATAAAATGTATATCCAATATTTTTAAGAATGCCCAAGTGGTGCAGACAGACAGCTGTGGAAAAAACCCTTATAGGCTATTTACTAAAGAATAGGAAGTGGGAAGCTATTTGCACGTAACCCAAGTATATTTTATAGTACATTGACTGCAAATGTAAACAGCTATAATGTTGATAGCAATTTCCCATATGAATTATTTGTTTTCTGGAATTGTGAAAGAGCATTTATGAGACCTGAGCTGGACAAAAAACATGGGAGTCTTTAAAGGGATTCTGTCATAATTTTTATGAATAACAATTTTATGAATGACAATGTTTACTTAGCAAACAATTCACTCTGCAATTTAAAATTCTATTCTTGAACCAACAAATGTATTATTAGCTGTAATATTGGTGTGTAGGTGCCATCTCAGTGCATTGTGCCTGAGTCTGAGCTTTCAGCCAGCGCTACACATTAGAACTGCTTTCAGCTAACCTATTGTTTCTCCTACTCCCATGTAACTGGAGAATTCCCAAGCCAGACTTGGATTTCTTACTATTGAGTGCTATTCTCATATCTACCACTTTTAGCAATACAGGTGTCAGGGAGCTGCTATCTTGTTACCTTCTCATTGTTCTGCTGATCAGCTGCTGGGAGGGGGGATATCACTCCAACTTGCAGCGCAGCAGTAAAGCGTAACTGAAGTTTATCAGAGCACAGGCCACATGGCTGTGGCACCCTGGGAAATGAAGAATATGGCTAGCCCCATGTGAAACTTCAAAATTAAATATAACTGATGGGTTTTGAAAGAAAAAATGTTTTCTCATGACAGTATTCCTTTAAGACAAGGCCTATATTCTTAGGCAGTATAGTATACTTTAAATTTTGCTTCTATTATTGGTTTCAGACATAAAGTACTCTATACAGATATCTATATTCCAGTTTTATTAACAAGTATAGAAGATACCATGCTTTCTTACATTCACAGATAAGTCAATATTTCACACTTTTTCTAGGCATCTCCTGGTTTTATATATGGGGTTAAGGAAAATAAGGGATGTAATTGGGGCTTAACAAGGACTGTAACAAAAATCTTCCCAAATTACCCCCTGGTAACCTCACTGCACTTACAATTTATTATGAGATTAGCAAGTACAGAACACAATTAAACTTTACCACTTGCAAGATTAGCTAGGAAATTGCTTCACCGGCTTCAACAAGCAATCATTTTAACCTTAGTACCTGCTGAGCATTGAGATGCAAGAATAGTTATTAAAACATCTATATTACTATATATATTACTATTTTGCTGGACACTGTTGCACAACTTTTTCTTACTCTGAAGAAGCCTACCTTAGGCTTGGTAGTCTGATTCTAAAGGCACTGTGAATACTGATACTTTACTCCCTGGGGAAGCCTTAAACACATCAAATGGAGGCCTAAGGATATCAGATGAAGACCTAAGGATATGAGGAATTAATTAAGCACCTTAAATAAACTTTCAACTTCCTAATATTGTCAAGGTTGGTCAATGTAAAGGTCATAATGAAACAGAAACACATTAATAATGGCTTTCCCATTTTGTCTCAGTACTGAATATAAATTGAACCCATGCCTAGTTTTGCCATTAATTAATTAAAGCAGATGATAGTGTTGGCAAGTGCTCAGTACAGGTCAAACAGTTCATACAGGGAAGCCTGGTAGATATAAATCCACCATCATCATTTCCAGTGGGGAAAGACAAAGAGAAAACAGCTGTGAGTCAAGTATATAAGATAAGGAGCTCAGCAGCCTGATAGTAACACTGTTTGCTCAAAATACTGTTTGATAAGTTATGACTCTTTAATCACCTGCAGACACAATGAGGATGTGAAGAGATCATGAGCGAAGACCAGTTACGACAACCAGTCTCAGACACCAAGAGGCCCATTCATTAAAGTCCAAATTTTGGGGGTTTAAAATCACGATATGGAAAAAATTCAGAGTAACCAGGATAATTTATGATGTTCTAAGATATCACAAAAATGCTTTTATCGGTCGTACGAAAATATCGTAATTGCCTTCTGAAAGTCACAAAATTTTGGGATCCAAACGTTGGTAAACGGCGCGAAAACCTTTCTGGCTTTGAAAGTTCAATGTATGATTTTGGAAGCCTCCCATAGGGCTCAATGGCACTCTGCAGCTCCAACCTGGCCCAAGGAAAGTCTCCCATAGGGCTCAATGGCACTCTGCAGCTCCAACCTGGCCCAAGGAAAGTCTCCCGTAGGGCTCAATGGCACTCTGCAGCTCCAACCCGGCCCAAGGAAAGTCTCCCATAGGGCTCAATGGCACTCTGCAGCTCCAACCCGGCCCAAGGAAAGTCTCCCATAGGGCTCAATGGCACTCTGCAGCTCCAACCCGGCCCAAGGAAAGTCTCCCATAGGGCTCAATGGCACTCTGCAGCTCCAACCTGGCCCAAGGAAAGTCTCCCATAGGGCTCAATGGCACTCTGCAGCTCCAACCTGGCCCAAGGAAAGTCTCCCGTAGGGCTCAATGGCACTCTGCAGCTCCAACCCGGCCCAAGGAAAGTCTCCCATAGGGCTCAATGGCACTCTGCAGCTCCAACCCGGCCCAAGGAAAGTCTCCCATAGGGCTCAATGGCACTCTGCAGCTCCAACCCGGCCCAAGGAAAGTCTCCCATAGGGCTCAATGGCACTCTGCAGCTCCAACCCGGCCCAAGGAAAGTCTCCCATAGGGCTCAATGGCACTCTGCAGCTCCAACCTGGCCCAAGGAAAGTCTCCCATAGGGCTCAATGGCACTCTGCAGCTCCAACCCAGCCCAAGGAAAGTCTCCCATAGGGCTCAATGGCACTCTGCAGCTCCAACCCGGCCCAAGGAAAGTCTCCCATAGGGCTCAGTGGCACTCTGCAGCTCCAACCCGGCCCAAGGAAAGTCTCCCATAGGGCTCAATGGCTTCACAAGGTCAACCTAGCGCAGTGGTTTCCCAACTGTGGTCTGCTCCCCCACTGGCTCCAAGCTGGAGTAGTAGAAGTGGGTCTGTGTTCAGCCTCAAAATACCTTCAGGGTGAGATGTTGGGGTGATTTTGCAGATAAACCTTAACCTTTGCTGAAAGGTCTGTTATTGTAAAATTTTGAGCTTATGCACAAGAAACTGGGGATCATGAATTCAATGAGATCAGCTCACCTCGTTCTTAATTAGCAAATAATTGCATTTTTAAAAATTATTTCCTTTTTGTCTATAAAACAGCGTAATAAAGCAGCAACTTGTACTCTTGTATCCCAGCTAAGTCAGGGATCCCCAATCTTTTATACCCATCAGTCACATTTAAATGGAAAAAGTGTTGGGGAGCAACACAAGCATGAAAAATGTTCCTGGGGGTGCAAATAAGAGCTATAATTGGCTACCTAATAGCCCCTATGTGGACTGGCAGCCTACAGAAGGCTCTGTTTGGCATTATATTTGGTTTTTATGCAACCAAAACTTGCCTCCAAGCCAGGAATTCAAAAATAAGCACCTGCTTTGAGGCCACTGGGAGCAACATCCAAGGGGTTGGGGAGCAACATGTTGCTCACGAGCCACTGGTTGGGGATCACTGAGCTAAGTTATCATGATTCCATAAAGATGGCAAAAAATTCTACTGGGTTTATTTAATGTTTAAATGATTTTAAAGTATCCAAAATTGCAGAAAAGACCTCTTGTCCAAAAAAACCCAGGTCCCGAGCATTCTGGATAATAGATCCTATAGCTGTAGAGGTAATACGCTGCATTTGGGCTGGAGAATAATTTAATTTTTATTGGCAGATTATACATTTGCCTGTTTGCCATTATTATTGTATAAATCCAGCGAGCTGAGTAGCAGTGAGGTGCAGATGACGTATCTCTGTGCGTGTTGGCATGGAAAGGCAAAGGCTATTTTTACTTTTACCCACACTTGGTAACTATACCCTCCGCGCTGCTCGCGAGCGATCCCTGTGCAGATAATGGACGTCACCTGGCTTGTGTGCGGATGAAAATGACAGAAACCAGACGAACATAGTTTGATTAAAAGGTCTCATTTACCTTCGGGAGCCCACTTATTATATTTTGTTGGAAGAAGGCTATTGGCGCTGGCACAGTCAGCCCAGAATCCAGCGTCTGCGATATATCAGCTAACTTAAATATCATTCGTTACAACAGTACTGTGTGTCAGAATTACCAACTGAGCTTTGTCATCCTGGTAATTGTGTTCTTGCTGGAAGTATTCCTATATGAACAATTACTTTCATTACCTTTCACTGAGCCTTTGGGTCTGTAACACATTGAACGCGGCCCTTAGGAATTAATTCTAAAAGTCATGTCATCGCTCCATGTCCTAACAGATTCTCATAGACTGAGACCCTGTCAGTACTAGTGATCCAGCAGGACAATGGGTTTTTAGACATTTATGGTTCTTCTTAAGCCCAACATTTGGTCAGGCCCCATTATAACAAGAAAACACTCTCCTCATCTTCACATGCCACAGTTCCAGGAGTATGTAGGAAGGCAAATCAGAACCTCTAAGCCTTCTTGCCCAGTTATCAGAAGGCTGTACCATATGAAGAAGTAGTCCAAATTATGACCCCATTACTTCGCACAGACACAAAATGGCAGAGACTTTTTTCATTTTCAGAATGTGGCAGCAACACAGAAAAGGTCTTAATGAGAATACAATCCAGCTATAGGGAGGTACCTAGTCACCATAAATTTTCACAGGAGCCCTGAGTTATACAGCTATCTCTCTTTAGAACAGTGATCCCCAACCAGTGGCTCGTGAGCAACATGTTAATCATCACCCCTTTGAATGTTGCTCCCAGTGGCCTCAAAGCAGGTGCCCATTTTTACATTTCTGGCTAAGAGACAAGTTTTGGAAGCCCAGAGACACAGTTTTACTCCAAGCAGAGCCTCCTGCAGGCCAGCAGTCCACATGGGGCTACCAAATAGCCAATCCCAGTCCTTATTTGCCATCCCCAAAGAACTTTTTTAATGCTTGTGTGGCTGCCTAACACCTGTGGCTCTCAAGTAAAAAGGTTAATGGCTAAGGCAAATGCCAGAAGGGGCTAATTCTTATCCTGTAGATAAACGCTGGCCATTAATCTGCCCCTACGCTGGCATCTGCCTTTCCCTGAGTGAGTCTCTAGTAGTCTGCCAGTCCACATTGGGCTACTAATTAACCAATTTGAGTCCTTATCGGTCACCTACTAGGAAAGTTTTTGTACTTGTGTTGCTCCCCAGCTTTTTTTTCCACTGAAATGTTGCTCATGGGTATAAAAAGGTTGGGGATCCCTGTCTATGGAGTAGATTAGAGCAGTGTAGAATGCAGCAAGGAAGAAAAGTTCAGATTTAAAGTGAACAAGGGAAACAGCAGATTTAAGGACACTGACAGACAGGGAGCTTTTCATTGCCCAGTGGGAAATCTTCTCTCCAGCAAGCAATGAAGCACCTAAAAATACCTTCATTACATGCAGCGGTTCTGGGTAATCGCTTACAAATACCTCTTTTTGCATTTTCAGCGGATTACCCAGGATCACCACATATAATCTGTTTTACAAGAGGTAATTCCATTTAATGCAGTGATCCCCAACCAGTGGCTCGAGGGCAACATGCTGCTCACCAACCCCTTGGATGTTGCTCTCAGTGCCCCCAAACCAGGTAGTTATTTTTGAATTCCTGACTTGGGGGCAAGTTTTGGTTGAATAAAAACAAGATTTACTACCGAATAAAGCCCCTGTAAGCTGATAGTGTGCATAGATTTGGCACCTCCATGAACTTTTATGGTGCTTGTGTTGCTCTCCAAGTCTTTTTACATTTGACTGTGGCTCACAAGTAAGAAATGCTGCTCTAATGCAAAGGGGCAGGTATTGTCAGCGAATTTAGGTAGAAAAGCACCAGTACGTGTCATTTGTTTCTGAGTCAAGCAAATGGCAGGAAGCAGGGGCAGTTTTAGGCATTTCTCTGTCGGCTAAAACACAACAACTGGGCAAACACCCCATATGCCATCAGTCCAGAGAAAAGTTTTTTTTAAAGGTGCATTGCACAACCTCCATTATTAAAAGCCAATCACCAAAACCCTAGCAATGGACTAGTGCATCACTTGAATCTGAATGCACACTGATATTCTCTTTTCAGCACCAAAAATGAAACAAAATTTCCTTTATTCACTGCTCAGTAGGATTTACTGCACCTGAACAAACCACAGCAGGAGTAAAGAGAGCAAAGTAATTGTTTTACCCCCGACCTTCTGGAAACAGAACCTGCATTGGGGCACCACTTACTATACACAAAGGTTATCAGATACACTGGGATTGGCATCCATGCATGTTATAAATACAATGCTCATACAATGTACATTTGCATAGGGATCGTGGGGTTGTAAATATAATATGTACATCTTTGTCAGGGTCACAAACTGTTGCAGAAACTCAGTATTACTAATCAGGAAAGTATTGTTGTATCATTTCCGCCCCTTTTCTGCTCTTCAATGAAAAATTGAAATAAATTGTATTTTAAATGTTAACATAACTGTGTTATATCCAAATGAGATGAACAGCTGTAACCTGGATCAAACCCCAGAATGCACTGAGGAAACTTCCCAAAAGTGCCTTAATTATTCACTAATGATTTAGCCAGAGACTTTCAGCCTCCTGAGAGTGAGTTAAATGGACGGTTGACCTTAAAATTAACTTTCAGAATAATGTGTTCTAAGATCATTCTTAATTGGTCTTCTTTTTTAATTTTTTAAAAAATTATTGTGCAAGAACTTTAAAATGCCTTCTGGCTGGAGTGCGCTAAAAAGCCACAGAAGGCCACGGTGTTGGATGAAAGGGAGAAGAGGGTGGCTGTTGAAGGGCTGGAAAGTGCTTGAAGCTATGGAGCACCTCTATGTCTTGTGATGCCAATACAGCAAGTATTATACTATGGTATACTTTATATTTCTCAATTACACTGTTTACATAGCAAATAATTCATTCTGGCATTTACAATTTTATTCTTCAACCAATAAATGTATTTTTAGCTGTAATATTGGTGTGTAGGCGCCATCTCAGTGCATTGTGCCTGAGTCTGAGCTTTCAGAAGGAGCCAACGCTACACATTAGAACTGCTTTCAGCTCCCAAGCCGGACTTGGATTTCTTACTATTGAGTGCTATTCTGATACCTACTGGTAAATGAAGAATATGTGAAATTTAAAAATTACATATAAAAAAATCTGTTTGTACAGCTTTCAATGCAGGATTCTGCTGGAGAAGCTCTATTAACTGATGGGTTTTGAAAAAAAAAAAAAAACATGTTTTCCCATGACAGTATTCCTTTAAGCTAAACACTCTCAATATACAAACCACACCTGTCTTTGACACTGATTAGGCAGCCATTTTGAGGGCTCTATTGATGGCGCTTGTAGTGTTTAAACGGAAAAACTTATGGTAATGGAAGGTTGATACTGGATGGGGTAATGACCTGAGTGATATATAATGGTGAAACACTGTTGAGAATATGAAGATAAAAGCAAATTCACTATATGATGGGTAGCCAGTGAGGGGATAATAAAGGGGCAGCACTTCTAGAGCCGGACAAGCCTGGCCGCAGTGTATGAGTCTGGCAGCAGAGACAATATAGGATATGATAAGAGCATGAATAAGTATTTTTGTTAGCTTTTGTGTCAGGAAAGGTAGCATTTTGTTAAAGTGTCCAAGTTTAAGGCAGCAATATTTTGCCTTAGTGGGGGAAAAAATTCCTTTCTTACTCCAAGATGGCAAATCGGACCAGTCCCTGGATCAACTTGTACTAGCTGCTACCACTTCTTATACTCCTGTCTGGAGCAATATAACCAAGAAATGCAACAGGTCAAAGCTACACAGTGTGGTTTTATCTATTATAATTATCTATTATAACTATTACTAGATATAGGGAAGTAGTAGAGCAATGGCCCATGCAATATTACAGCTCAGTACCTCAGTGTTGCTTGGGAAATGCTAATAATAATAATGCCTGCAGTGTTATCCTATAAACATCTTACCTTACACTTGCCAAAATGTCTCCAGCCAAAATGTCTATCACGCCATTCAGACAAGGGGCAAACAGCCATATACATCAGTCTTTTCCAGTTTAAGAGGGTGAAGATTTGCCCAGAATATAAAAAAGGCCCCTCAGACTATAATAGCACTCACCTGACCCCCAAAACACCAATAATATAGTATCACCCTAAAACCATCAAGATCTACATCTATCGCACTCCAGGCTGCCCCCTGTACCCCACCCCCTGATAGTAGTAAGAGCTTACAATTCCAAGTTTAAATTACAAGTTCTTGCCGCTAGTGTTCTCATCATGTTTTGTATCTGTTTGTTGTTGTACAGGTATGGGACCCATTATCCAGAATGCTCGGGGCCTGGGGTTTTCCAGATAATGGATCTTTCTGTAATTTGGATCTCCTACTTTAAGTCTGCTAATTCAATTATTTAAACAGTAATTAAAGCCAATAGGATTGTTCGTGAATTATTTGATTAAAATTGAGTCTATGGGAGATGGCCTTTCCGTAATTCAGAACTTTCTGGATAATGGGTTTCTGGATAAGGGGTTCGATACCTGTACTATAGAGACTGAACTGCCAGCGACTCCAAGAAAATGGTTTGATGGCCATATTGTGTTTTTGGAAAGATCTGGGGGGCATAATTGTGCATGGTTGGTATCTGAACAGTGAACACAAAGCCAACAAGATACAGATTCTACCATAACAGTGTTTGAGCAAAAGCCATTTATAGAGAAACTGAGAGCATTGTTTCCACTAAATAATCACTAAATGGGCAGGAATAAAGTACACAGGCTCAGTGCTAAAGGTAATAAAGGAAACTTGATAATAGTTAAAAGAATAAAACTATACAAAAATGTTCTAGGGGAAACTTAAGACTCCCTCATGAATAAGATATACATTTTAGGGTAACAATATCTTCCATTAGCTTGTATAATCTTCTGAAAGCCAACTATTACTATCGATCAGGAATAAGTGTCCTCGGTATAGAGCAGAACATAACAGGCTCTGTACATCCTGCACACTTACCCACACTGGGGAGAAATAAAATCAGTAAATTAGTGCTGAGTAAGGTTCCGTATTAATAGGGTCTGTACTATGATTCAGTGTATCTGAATTTGGTTTCTTTCAGGCATTCAGCTCTCAATTTAAGTCTATTAAAGAGGAAGATCTTTAAATATAAGCTTCATCCCATGGAAATAAGACATTTTTTAACTATTAAAAGCTGTCTCTCTACATGCAGGCTTTGTGTCGGAGTTGTTTTGTTTTGTCTTTTTTATAATAAGACACTTAGCTCAAATAAATCATCAACGGTGATGCACTGGTGCTCAGTGTTCATCAACTGAGAGTTAGAGCTTGATACATAAAAACTTACCCACGTGGGTGAGTTTTTATGTATTAAAGGGGACCTGTCACCCTAAAAATTATTCCAATTCCAAATGTATTTTTTTATCATGTTAGTGGAGCAAAATAAACTTTACTTACACTATATAAACTATTGATTTTTTTTTTCTCCTTCAGTCTTGGAATTTACAGTCACCGCCAGCAGGCCGGCGCCATTTTGTGAATACTATTATAAAGGCAAAGATTTGTATCCACCCAAAATCTTATACATTTGCCATCAAGGTGATATCTAGGAAGTGCTGAATGGAAAGTGAAAGTCATTATAATTACGGCATAGAGGCGGGGCAGGCAATATATGATTTACAGCTCGGATCAGATTTTTAAATACATTTATAACAGGTATGGATGATTTAATTAAAAAAAGAATTTGGGTTTCATGTTTCTTTCTTTTGAAGGACTTTTATTATACAGCTTATTATGTGTCCCCTTTATAGAATAAGTAAACCTTTTTTTTTCCATTAGTAAAATTACTCTAAACAGCCTCGAGAATTACCTACCTTTGTCCCAGCATTTAGAGTGACCTGGATCCTTAGTTAGTTGAATTCTCAAAATGAAGCCCCGCCCCCACTTCCTGTTCAGGTCTCTCATAAAAAAAAAAAAGGATCCAGGTCACTCTTAATGCTGGGACAAATTCTGGAGGCTGCTTAGAGTAATTTTACTGATAAAAAAAAAAGGTTTACTTATTCTTTAAGCTCAAAACTCACATTTTGACACATCTGCCTTTTAATATACAAACCGGATTCCAAAAAAGTTGGGACACTAAACAAATTGTGAATAAAAACTGAATGCAATGATGTGGAGGTGCCAACTTCTAATATTTTATTCAGAATAGAACATGAATCACGGAACAAATGTTTAAACTGAGAAAATGTACCATTTTAAGGGAAAAATATGTTGATTCAGAATTTCATGGTGTCAACAAATCCCAAAAAAGTTGGGACAAGGCCATTTTCACCACTGTGTGGCATCTCCCCTTCTTCTTACAACACTCAACAGACGTCTGGGGACCGAGGAGACCAGTTTCTCAAGTTTAGGAATAGGAATGCTCTCCCATTCTTGTCTAATACAGGCCTCTAACTGTTCAATCGTCTTGGGCCTTCTTTGTCGCACCTTCCTCTTTATGATGCGCCAAATGTTCTCTATAGGTGAAAGATCTGGACTGCAGACTGGCCATTTCAGTACCCGGATCCTTCTCCTATGGAGCCATGATGTTGTGATTGATGCAGAATGTGGTCTGGCATTATCTTGTTGAAAAATGCAGGGTCTTCCCTGAAAGAGATGACGTCTGGATGGGAGCATATGTTGTTCTAGAACCTGAATATATTTTTCTGCATTGATGCTGCCTTTCCAGACATGCAAGCTGCCCATGCCACACGCACTCATGCAACCCCATACTATCAGAGATGCAGGCTTCTGAACTGAGCGTTGATAACAACTTGGGTTGTCCTTGTCCTCTTTGGTCCGGATGACATGGCGTCCCAGATTTCCAAAAAGAACTTCGAATCGTGACTCGTCTGACCACAGAACAGTCTTCCATTTTGCCACACTCCATTTTAAATGATCCCTGGCCCAGTGAAAACGCCTGAGCTTGTGGATCTTGCTTAGAAATGGCTTCTTCTTTGCACTGTAGAGTTTCAGCTGGCAACGACGGATGGCACGGTGGATTGTGTTCACTGACAATGGTTTCTGGAAGTATTCCTGAGCCCATTCTGTGATTTCCTTTACAGTAGCATTCCTGATTGTGGTGCAGTGTCGTTTAAGGGCCCGGAGATCACGGGCATCCAGTATGGTTTTACGGCCTTGACCCTTACGCACAGAGATTGTTCCAGATTCTCTGAATCTTCGGATGATGTTATGCACAGTTGATGATGATAGATGTGTAGCCCACTTTTTAAACGCTGGTGTGGCACTACCCGTTGGAGCACGATACTTTGGCGCTACAGGAGTCCTGAGCCCCCGCTTACTATGGGGGTTTACAAGGGATTCTCCCCTAAATGGCGTGCCTCCACCCAGGGATGGTCTTGTGGAACTATATTCCACCCCCTGGGAAACGATCAGAATACAATGCCCCTTTGGGACCCACGTACTCCCGGTGTGATGTACTCACTCTTTGAGTTATTCCTTACCGGCGTAGTAGTGGTCCTCTGGGCGAGGTAGATATTCACAGCAGACACAGTTGTATATGAAAGGAATGCTATGGTTTATTCAGGCAGAGACCTCTCCAGGAGCGGCATATCATTTATACACACGGCAGGGCATATCTCCTTACTTCTCATTGAGATCCTTTTCCTGTTGGTACTACCTTACGGGTTTCCCCCAATGTGCTCCTATCTAGGTGCTATCCCCGGTACTATCTGTGAGACCCTCCCTTTGGAGTTCTCAGTACCCATGCTAGGAGTTACACCACAAGGACCCACACCGGTACTAGCGTATGGCACCCTCAGATCCGGACTCCTGGACTAGCGGGGACTTGTCCACCTACCTAGCCACTTAATGCCCTGCACTCCAGCAGATGTAATGCTGGGGGGTCTTAACCCCACTACCACTCCTGGAGGGGCAATATCCGCCCATTCTAGCTTGGTGTCCTACATGACACTCCTAGAATGTCCTATTACAAGAAACTACTATCTAATAACTCTATCAGGGGAAACTCCTGGTCCCAGGAGCTATCCCAGCCTACTCTCCCTCAAGATGGCTGCAACCCTTTTTATATAAGCCTATGCACCACCCTGTGGCCATAACCCAAACTACAGGTATACTCCCTGTTAACTATGTAGAACCCAATCATCCCACTGTCCCGGTTTAACTAGCGCCAACCAGTGGCCTAGTCTAGGGGTGTCTGTCCTAAGGGCCCATTTTTGGTAAACCCCTACAGATGCAAAATCTTTGCAATTTTTCGCTGGGTAACACCTTTCTGATATTGCTCCACTATCTTTCTGCGCAACATTGTGGGAATTGGTGATCCTCTACCCATCTTGGCTTCTGAGAGACACTGCCACTCTGAGAAGCTCTTTTTATACCCAATTATGTTGCCAATTGACCTAATTAGTGTTATTTGGTCTTCCAGCTCTTCGTTATGCTCAAATTTACTTTTTCCAGCCTCTTATTGCTACTTGTCCCAACTTTTTTGGGATTTGTTGACACCATGAAATTCTGAATCAACATATTTTTCCCTTAAAATGGTACATTTTCTCAGTTTAAACTTTTGTTCCGAGATTTATGTTCTATTCTGAATAAAATATTAGAAGTTGGCACCTCCACCTTATTGCGTTCAGTTTTTATTCACAATTTGTTTAGTGTCCCAACTTTTTTGGAATCCAGTTTGTAGTATAGGGGGTCCAGGGTGCAAAAATGGTAGATTAGGATCGCTTTTCCGGATAAGGGATCTTTCTGTAATTTGGATCTCCATAAATTAAGTCTGCTGAAAATCATTTAAATATTAAACAAACCCAATAGGCTTGTTTTGCATCCAATAAGGATTAATTATATCTTAGTTGGGATCAAGTACAGGTACTGTTTTATTATTACAGAGAAAAGGGAATCATTTAACCATTAAATAAACCCAATAGGGCTGTTCTGCCCCCAATAAGGGGTAATTATATCTTACTTGGGATCAAGTACAGGTACTGTTTTATTATTACAGAGAAAGGGGAATCATTTAACCATTAAATAAACACAATAGGGCTGTTCTGCCCCAATAAGGGGTAATTATATCTTAGTTGGGATCAAGTACAGGTACTGTTTTATTATTACAGAGAAAAGGGAATCATTTAACCATTAAATAAACCCAATAGGGCTGTTCAGCCCCCAATAAGGGGTAATTATATCTTAGTTGGGATCAAGTACAGGTACTGTTTTATTATTACAGAGAAAAGGGAATCATTTAACCATTAAATAAACCCAATAGGACTGTTCTGCCCCCAATAAGGGGTAATTATATCTTAGTTGGGATCAAGTACAGGTACTGTTTTATTATTACAGAGAAAAGGGAATCATTTAACCATTAAATAAACCCAATAGGGCTGTTCAGCCCCCAATAAGGGGTAATTATATCTTAGTTGGGATCAAGTACAGGTACTGTTTTATTATTACAGAGAAAAGGGAATCATTTAACCATTAAATAAACCCAATAGGACTGTTCTGCCCCCAATAAGGGGTAATTATATCTTAGTTGGGATCAAGTACAGGTACTGTTTTATTATTACAGAGAAAAGGGAATCATTTAACCATGAAATAAACCCAATAGGGCTGTTCTGCCCCCAATAAGGGGTAATTATATCTTAGTTGGGATCAAGTACAGGTACTGTTTTATAATTACAGAGAAAAGGAAATCATTTTTAAAAATTAGAATTATTTTCTTATAATGGAGTCTATGAGAGATGGCCATTCTGTAATTTGGAACTTTCTGGATAAGGGATCCCATACCTGTACAAGTAAATAAATTTGGACACAAAAAAAAAATCTGTCAAAAATAAATGAGATGATGTGGATAACATTATAGATTAGAACAGATCTCATACACAGCAGAAATGAACATACCATTTTACAATAGTAGGTCGAAACAAAGGCAGTGAGTCAACCCCCTTTATTGCAGACTAGGTATAATCTACGGACAGTTTTTAGGCAATATGTATTTACAGACATGATTCCGAATGTAAGAAAAGATCCTTCAGCTAGAAAATGGAAATTGTAGTTACATGGCAGGAACCATGTATCAAACATGAGCGCGATTGGGAATTGCGGATTTCCCACACATTAAGCTTAGCAGTCACGGACTGTGAATCACTTGTGGGAATAACATGCTTACAGACAAGAAATTATGAGATAATAGGATATTTTAGATTCTGATGTGGCAGCTGATTCACTGATCTAAAAGGGAAATTTCAGCAGTGAACACAGTTGATTGCTAAAAAACTCAATAACCCATGAGTAAGCATCTCATATAAGATAATATCAAAGTAATGTTGAGGGTTAGCTTTAAAAGAAGTCCTGATATAGATTGTCTGAAAAAAAGTATCCACAGGCATGGAACCTGTTATCCAGAATGCTCAGGACCTGAATAAGGGATTTTTCCATAATTTGGATCTCCATAACTCAAGTCTGCTAAAAAATTATTTAATTATTAGATAAACCCAATAGGATTGTTTTGTCCCCAATAAGGGGTAATTATATCTTAGTTGGGATCAAGTACAGGTACTGTTTTATTATTACAGAGAAAAGGGAATCATTTAAACATTAAATAAACCCAATAGGATTGTTCTTCCCCCAATAAGGGGTAATTATATCTTAGTTGGGATCAAGTACAGGTACTGTTTTATTATTACAGAGAAAAGGGAATCATTTAACCATTAAATAAACCCAATAGTGCTGTTCTGCCCCCAATAAGGGGTAATTATATCTTAGTTGGGATCAAGTACAGGTACTGTTTTATTATTACAGAGAAAAGGGGATCATTTAACCATGAAATAAACCCAATAGGGCTGTTCTGCCCCCAATAAGGGGTAATTATATCTTAGTTGGGATCAAGTACAGGTACTGTTTTATTATTACTGAGAAAAGGGGATCATTTAACCATGAAATAAACCCAATAGGGCTGTTCTGCCCCCAATAAGGGGTAATTATATCTTAATTGGGATCAAGTACAAGGTACAGAAAAAAAGCAATTAATTTTTTAAAATGTGAATTATTTTATTATAATGGAGTCTATGGGAGATGGCCTTTCCATAATTTGGAGCTTTCTGCATAACGGGTTTAGGGATAACAGATCCTATACCTGTATTTTGGCCCTTACTGGTCACCCTCTAGCCATCTATTATCTGTTGTCTAAACACAGCCAGGCCTGGTCAGTTATGTTCAGTAAAAATTAAGAAGATTCATAGACATCCTCCAAGAGCCCTCCCATGACAACTACAAGGATTTTTTTTTTATAAATCACACATTTTATAAACTGTTAAATCAGATCAATGGGTTAATCTAATAAAAGCTTCAACATTTTCTAATAACCCATAGCAACCAGTAAGATGCTTCTTTTTAAAGAGCCGACCAGTAAATGCAATTTGTTGATAGTTGCTATAGGTTACTAGACCTGCACAGGGACACTCCAGGGGCTAAGACACCTTTCCTCAGCACCCCACACTTAACTTCTTCCATCAAAGAAAGCTGAGTAGTGATGGGCAGGCCACACTAAAACCCTTGGGTTTGGCAGGTTTGGATTGACATTTGGGTGCCCATGGTGGGTTTGGGTTGGGTGCAGGTCAGAATCAGTAAGTGCACTCACTCCCTCTGGGCTCCTCCTCTGCTCCCAAAGGTTCCCTCTCTTGGAACCAGAGAAGAGTGCAGAAGCACACTGAGAGAGGCAAGACGGTGGGGATGGGTTGGATGAAAATTCTACAACCTTTTGTGGGTTACTATCAGGTGAAGGTTTTGCTGGTTAGGTTCAGGCATGGTTTTTCTGACCCGCACATCACTGGAGGGGGTGGACGTATCACTAGTGCAAAGAGCATGATTGTGCTCTCTTTTTGCTGCCCTCAAGTAACCTGCCACACACTGCCACCCGTGGCAATGGTGTCACCCTACCTCATATGTGGAACTGCAGAAGCATTGTACTTTTTCTGTACTAATTTGACATTATTAGTAAATGCCTTATGGACACTTTCATTTCCTTGTTTACTAAAAGGGAATTTTTACTCCCCCTCCTCCAGCCATTTTTAACTTTTTAGGTCCAATGCACCGTCCCCTGCTGCCTCCTAAATAGTTATAGGGGAAGTGGGTGTTTCCCTTTATTATATATATTTAGGTCAATTCAAAAGCAGTTTTGAGAAAGTATTAACCTATTTATCAACGTGGGCAAGATGAAAAAATCAAAATCACTTGGAGGTGCCATTTTGTATCATATATAAAATCACTTCTTGTGAGTGCTTGTTAAACCACATCAATTTAAATGTATTTCCTGGTAAGCCTAGAGAGTGTGAGAATGTGTAAGCACCGGTGAGCCGACATAACAGAGAGATAAATTGCTTCCTTGACAACATGAAAGATTAAATACTAATATTACACACAGGGATGATTCATTACTAACAGGAGTAAATAGAAAATGCCAGTTGATCAACCTGTTTGGACATTAGGCTCACACTGTTCTGTAGTTTAACCAAAAGAAAAAGTTATAAATGATGCCAATGTTATTAATAGGGATGATGGAAATTGAAGAACCCCAAGAGAGATATTGGGGGAATTAAGCCTACTGCTAAAACCCATTATGTAATGCCTGCTAATGAGAATACTCAGGCCTATGGTAAATTGTGCATTTTCTTCACCTGTGGGAAATAGGATTATCACCCAGTTGGTTTTTGAGCGGCCCAGCCGGCCAGGGCCTGATTTCCAAACTTAGGAGCAATGTAATTGCCAGTAAAAGTTCAATACCCTACTAATCCCTATCTTCCCTGACCCTCTCTTCTCACAGTATAAAGCCAGAAACGCCTATAACCCAACCAGTTTCCCATTTGTTCTACCCATTTCCACTCCCACTCCACCCATTTCCCCGCCCCATGTGATGCCCACGCCTGTTCCCCCGGTCCATAAATGTAAAAGAAAGTGGCAACCCTAGTGGGAAAACAATGAAGGAGAGAAGGTCTACATTACGAAACTACCCAAATATGAAGACCTCAGTGAGTCCTGGGATGCCAAGCAGAGCAAGAGAAATGCTGCTAAATAGCTGTAGGTTTGCACAGATGCATCTGGTATTGTGCAGCTGAATAACTGGCAAGCTCACAAGGCTGGAAAAATGAGGTACAGGTATAGGACCCGTTATCCAGAATGCTTGGGACCAAGGGTATTCCGGATAAGGGGTCTTTCCATAATTTGGATCTCCATTACCTTAAGTCTACTAAAGAATCAATAAAACATTAATTAAACCCTATGGGATTGTTTTGCATCCAATAAGGATTATTTATATCTTAGTTGGGACCAATTACAAGGTACTGTTTTATTATTACAGAGAAAAAGGAAATCAGTTTTAAAATTCTGAATTATTTGATTAAAATGGAGTCTATGGGAGACGGGCATTCCGTAATTCGGAGCTTTCTGGATAACGGGTTTCCGGATAAGGGATCCCATACCTGTACCTTGAAAGGCAGTGAGAATAATATTGTAATAGAGATAATGAGACTGCTGAGTTAGAAAACAAAAAGCAAAATGGCACTCAGGGCTAACGGGAAATATTTCCTTGTTAGAAAGTCTTTATTTGCGAAAAAGATGCAACGTTTCGAGGCCAATCAGCCTCTTTATCAAGCATGGCCTCGATTGGCCTCGAAACGTTGCATCTTTTTCGCAAATAAAGACTTTCTAACAAGGAAATATTTCCCGTTAGCCCTGAGTGCCATTTTGCTTTTTGTTTTCCTGCTGGTTTTTGTGAGGGTGCCGATCCCTCTGGCGATGTGCACCGGGCAGTTAAATTTGGAGAACTAGGGTGTGCGGTAAGGCCTCTGTTGTAACTGCTGAGTTAGAAACAGAAGGCAAGAGAGGTAATACTGCTCCTCATCATAGATACATTGTTCAGAAAACCGCAAACTAAACAGATGTTTATGGTTATATCTGGGCCAGTGATACGTGGGGTGTTTTGCCAGGATAAAAAACCGTGTGCCCAG
Source organism: Xenopus tropicalis (assembly GCF_000004195.4). Taxonomy (NCBI): domain Eukaryota; kingdom Metazoa; phylum Chordata; class Amphibia; order Anura; family Pipidae; genus Xenopus; species Xenopus tropicalis. The sequence continues at coordinate 195,949,810 of NC_030677.2, read as the reverse complement.
CTGGCCCAGCGACCCAGACCCATTCCCTGTCAGCACTCTCCACTGACCTCCCTCCTCCAATCACGCCTAGTTAAGTATGAGATATGCACACTCGGGGAGAGGGGAAGGGGTCCTTGGGGGTGTGTGTGGAACCCCTAATTTACACTGTTTACATAGCAAATAATTCACTCTGCCATTTAAACTTTTATTCTTGAATCAACAAATGTATTTTTAGCTGTAATATTGGTGTGTAGGCGCCATCTCAGTGCATTGTGCCTGAGTCTGAGCTTTCAGCCAGCGCTACACATTAGAACTGCTTTCAGCTAACCTATTGTTTCTCCTACTCCCATGTAACTGGAGGAGTCCCAAGCCGGACTTGGATTTCTTACTATTGAGTGCTATTCTGATACCTACTGGGAGCTGCTATCTTGCTCCCTTCCCATTGTTCTGCTGATTGGCTGCTGGGAGGGGTGGGATATCACTCCAACTTGCAGCGCAGCAGTAAAGTGTTTCTGGAGTTTATCAGAGCACGTCACATGGCTGTGGCACCCTGGGAAAGTAATGTAGAATATGGCTAGCCCCGTGTGAAATTTTAAAAAATCCCCTATGAATAAATAGAGAGTGGGTGAATAATTCTGTGGTGAGATCTAATTTCACACTTTCATATATCTGCCCCTAAGTGCTTTCCATTTAACAATGTCATGAATGGTGAGAGGCAGAGAGGGGAAAGTTTCAAAGGGATTGTTCACCTTTAAATTAAGTTTTAGATAAGCTGAAATGCTCTGTTACATTTCCAGTCACCTCCATGCAAAGTAACATGCCATGTTTAGCCTTCATCATACTGTAGTAGTCACAATGTGTAATGTAATTTCCACAGGCCGACACAGCAGGGTATCACAGCCCAGCGGAAAGAGATAAGAAACACCTGCAATTAAAGTAAGCAGGGTATTCACAGGGGTTACGGCACATATTTAGGAAATACGCCACTCGCTCCGATTAAAATCTACTTAATTTTTTTATATTACAGCTGATAAACCGTAATAAGCAAAAATGGTGAGTAAATTGCAGATGTGCAGAGAGAGCGAACGGAAAATCTAAAGTGCACTATTTAATTTTTGTGCTGTCCCTTGGTATACACAGCAATGATTTGCACTCGGCAATAGCCAGCTCTGTTCCAACAGCCGCCACATCTGAATGCCTGAGATGTTTGAGTTAAAGGCTCTTTGCTCTACTTCCATTCAAATATGTGGTACTTGACTCCGTGCTTACAGTAAATCCCTCACAACGCCAAATAGCTTTGCAGAATGCAACTTCACCAATATAACACCTACAGCAAAGAGTGTTTAGGACATTTAACGTTCTAAAAAGCTCAGATCTGCACAACACTCAAGAACGTCGTAAAATGCAACTTCAACACCATAATACCTACAGTAAAAAGTGTTTATTTAGGACATCATGTTCCTCTAAAAAGCTCAGTTCTGCACAATACTCAAGAGATTTGGAGACTGTAGCTTCACTGCAGAATTGCTGGCATAATACCTACAGCAAAGAGTGTTTAGGACATTTAGCGTTTCACTAAAAAATCTGCACAACACTCAAAAACTTTGTAGAATGCAGACTTGCCGCCATAATTCCTAGAGAAAAGAGTGTTTAGGGCATTTGATGTTCCTCTAAAAAAGCTCAGATCTGCACAACACTCAAGAATGTCGTAAAATGCAACTTCAACACCATAATACCTAGAGCAAAAAGTGTTTAGGACATTTGAAGTTCCTCAAAGAAAGCTCAGATCTGCACAACTTTCAACAGTTTGTAGAATGCAACGTTACCAACATAATACAGTGATCCCCAACCAGTGGCTCAGGGGCAACATGTTGCTCACCAACCCCTTGGATGTTGCTCTCAGTGCCCCCAAACCATATCGTTTTTCTTGAATTCCTGACTTGGGGGCAAGTTTTGGTTGAATAAAAACAAGATTTCCTACCAAATAAAGCCCCCTGTAAGCTGATAGTGTGCATAGAGGCTGCCTAATAGCCAATCACAGCCCTTATTTGGCTCCTCCATTAACTTTTATGGTGCTTGTGTTGATCTCCAAGTCTTTTTACATTTGACTGTGGCTCATGAGTAAGAAAGGGTGGGGGACACCAGAGTTTTGTTTTCTCTTCCTTCTCATTCATCCAAGCCCTTTTGTTTCTCTGTGTCAATCACGGAAATTTTATAACCACAAGACTTGTAACCATAGTTTGACTGGGGGCTAGCATCATGGAAAACTAAAAATTGTCCCAAAGCAAAACAACAACCTTCAACATTTCCTCATAACCTTTATTTATACAAAATTTTTATTATATTTATATATCACTGAGATATTATATTTATAGAGTTAATCATTCCCATCAGTCCGGTTCTCAGTGTAGCTTACAGGCTAAGGTCATTTCATGGAACCTATGTTCTACTATAAAGGCTTTCTATAGATGGCGCTCTGGTTGGAATTGAACCCAGGTCCCACTGGTGCAAGGCAGCATTTCTCTAGACTAGACGTGATAAGAGAACTTTTCAGGTTGAGGGTTTTGAAGGCATTTGCCATATTAATATTAAGCAGTCTTCCAGAACTGAAACAACCAAAACAGAGCTATCCTTGGGAAAATAAAGTAATGCAAAATGACTCGCCCTTTAATAGGTTTAATGAAAGCAAATGTGGTTCTCGATCATGGTAAAATAATGCTAGGGTGCCTCTTCCTGTTTCAGTGCCGTCTAGCAATATGTGCTTAAGAAAAATACATTTAGAGTCAAAAAAAGTCACAAGACAAATGATTCATAAAGCAACTATTGGTTTCAAACATCATAAAGTGATTTATACAGCTTTGCATTTGCTGTTTTCTTTGTGGCCCTCTCTGTACTGTCTCTACTAGTCAGATTATTATTTGTCCCTTGTGTATTTACAAGAAGGACTTTGCCAGGGAGCCAAGCACTCACATCCTTACACACAATATACATACACATACATACATACAGAATGATGAAGCTGAACAATAAGAAAAAAAAGAGATTTCTGTTTGCATGAATGGTGCCAAGACAAATACAATATATTTCGCCAGTTCAGCGCCGCACTCTTAGCATACTTAGCTAATTGGCTACACAATAGAGTCAGTGCACAGTTTTAGTTTTTTTATTTGTTTTTTTAAAATGTGTTTTCAATTTTCTTGCAGCTCTGAGTAAACACAGCCGAGTTGAATGTGAGCAATGTGGGAGGTGGGCTTGGCCGGGCGGTTAAATCCCACATTAAATATGTATTGTGTCTGTCACAGCACCGGCTCTGTGCCATAGGTATTATCACATTTATAAACGTTTGACTGAAACAGCAATAATGCACCTTACATATTTACGGGAAGTTAATCACAGGTGACAGCTCTGCTCAAAGGGTTTAAAATGAGTTTCAGAGACCTGAGGAAAAAGAAACAGGTCACTTTGCACCCATTTTTTTGCCATTGACATGTTGCCATATATGAGCGAGACAGGCCACCATAATGGCACGCAGGCTGTAAGAACAACCTGTATGCCATTAGCCTAAAGATAAACTCAGCAGCCATCAATAGATATATCCCAGAGCAATTCTTCTGGAACTGTAATTTCTATTATTTTACCTTTAAAAAAGTTATAATAACTCCAGCACCTGGTTGCCTACAGATTCCCTTAAAAAGGTGGCCCACCTATAAATTAACTTTTAGTACAGGTATCGGACCCCTTATCTGGAAACCCATTATCCAGAATTACAGAAAGTCCCATAGACTCATTTTAATCAAATAATTAGCATTTTTAAAAATGATTCCCTTTTCTCTCTAATAATTAAACAGTAGCTTGTACTTGATCCCAACTAAGATATAATTACCCCTTATTGGGGGCAGAACATCCCTATTGGGTTTATTTAATGGTTAAATGATTCCCTTTTCTCTGTAATAATAAAACAGTACCTGTACTTGATCCCAACTAAGATATAATTACCCCTTATTGGGGGCAGAACATCCCTATTGGGTTTATTTAATGGTTAAATGATTCCCTTTTCTCTGTAATAATAAAACAGTACCTGTACTTGATCCCAACTAAGATATAATTACCCCTTATTGGGGGCAGAACAGTCCTATTGGGTTTATTTCATGGTTAAATGATTCCCTTTTCTCTGTAATAATAAAACAGTACCTGTACTTGATCCCAACTAAGATATAATTACCCCTTATTGGGGGCAGAACAGCCCTATTGGGTTTATTTAATGGTTAAATGATTCCCTTTTCTCTGTAATAATAAAACAGTACCTGTACTTGATCCCAACTAAGATATAATTACCCCTTATTGGGGCAGAACAGCCCTATTGGGTTTATTTCATGGTTAAATGATTCCCTTTTCTCTGTAATAATAAAACAGTACCTGTACTTGATCCCAAATAAGATATAATTAATCCTTATTGGAGCCAAAACAATCCTATTGGATTTAATAACTGTTTAAATAATTTTATTAGTAGACTTAAGGTAGGAGATCCGAATTACGGAAAGACCCCTTATCCGGAAAACCCCAGGCATTCTGGATAACAGGTCCCATACCTATACTTCATAAAATGGCCACATTTTTAATTGGTCTTTATTATTTTTTTTTATTTTTTATAGTCTTTGAATCAAGTGCCTTCTGATTCTTTTCAACTTTCAAATGGGGGTCGCCGGCCCATGGCAGCAAAAAACACTATTGCTCTGTGAGGCTACACTTTTATTGTTACTGTTACTTTTTATCACTTATTTTTCTATTCTGGTCCTCTCCTTTATATGTCAGTTCTCTGGTTGTTAAGGTAATTTGAACTCTAGCAACAGATAACTGCTGAAATTCCAAACTGGAGGGTTGCTGAACAAAAAGTGAAATTATTAAAAGAACACAAATAATGAAAAATGAATGACCAAGTGCAAATATTACTCTCCTGCATCCTAATTAAAGTTAATTTAAACGTAAACAACCCCTTTAAACATACAGGCTCTAGCACAGCACAGGCTCCCTATAACACCCTATAGTTTACAATCTAACCCTCTTGCCGAGACACAGGGAGATTAAGTGACCTGACAGAAACATTAATATATTTTAGTCTGATTTTATAAACTGTGGCTTCCGTGTTGATTTAAATCACAGTTTTACACTTGCAGAAATAGGAAACACAGCAAAAAGTTCTTTTCTCCATAGCCGGCAGGGCCATAGTGCTGAACTGAACAAACCAGACTCCGAGAAAAAAAACAAATACTATATATCTATTCTGAAAAGACATGAAAAGTCATGCTGAAATCCAGCATCCTTCCCTGACAACTAAAATCTGCTAAAATTCATGTTCCAAAGATCGCTGGCTCCACCATGTGGCAACGGAATGTACAGCACCAGTCATAGAAACAAAACCCACTCTCGGGATACTTAGGGCGAACATTTATCTGCTACCTTGAATAGTCCTAAACCTACAGAATTATAACACATACTAAAGGTAAGGGATGCCTTATGCGGAAACCCACTATCCAGTAAGCTCAGAATTATGGGGAGGCTATCCTCCCATTTTGATCAAATAATTTTAGTTTTCTAAATGATAACCTTTTTCTCAATAGAAAGTATTATTTCCTATTTTCAGATGCTGGGAGGCATGTGTAAGGTAGGTCCCCAGCAGATCTTCAACCGTTTTGGCCATCCACATGGTGGGTCAAATTAAGCTGATCTAATTGTTTGCTCATCCTCTTCCTTCTCTCTTCTTTGTGCCACCCCCAGTGATTTTAACTTTCCTTTTCTTTTAATCACTTGGGATTCCTTCTCCTCTTGTAACCCACTCAGCCCCCTCCCTTAGGAACTGACTCTGGCTCTTGGCTTACCGAGCATACACAGTTCTTCTCAACTCAGCAGCCAGTTCCCTCCAATCTAGCAGCCAGTGTAAAAGATGACACTGCTGGTTTCCATAGAAGCTCTGTTTTAGTGTGCATGTTTTTCTCCTAACCTCCTGTCCTGGGCTCAGTTTATACATTACAGGAAACAATCCAAGCAGGAGTTTTTAATCAAAGTAAGTTCTGCCTGTGTAAGCCTGCATTCTTCATTGCTTGTTTGCAGATGTCAATATGCCAGAGGGAAAATGGCCACCGGGTGAAAGCTGCTATTTGCTTTAGGAAAATGTGATAGCACTGGCAAACAGAAGGGGTGGGGGAGGTGTTCCTACATGGTAGGTAAATGTACGTGGATATCTCCTTACACTGTCATACATACTGGGCCAGGTACATTACAAAACATTATTCAAAAGAAGGGGCAAGTTTTCTCCATTGTTGTATTTATAGTAAATTATACCATTCTGCTTTCCAGCATATGGTTATACATTTATTCTTCTGTCTGAAACCCCTGACAGCCAAGGAAAGTCCTACAATAGGGCCAAAATGTTCCCATAACCTTAACAGGCTACTTCTGTCAAATCCAATGAGGTCGCCGTGACATGTTTATTTGCTGTGCGAGTTATGCAGCCCTTTCAGATGTTATCTTGGTGTTCCTCATTCTTTCTTATAAATATAATTATACTGGAACAACGATCTGCAGTAGGAAAATGCAGCCAGGCCTACAGAAGTTTCCTAAAACTTCCATGGAAACAGTTACACCTTAATACAGTTTTACTTTCATTCATGTTCCCTTAAAAAGACAATAAAGCCGTCTGCTTTGTTTATAAGCTCCCCCCACACCAGAGTCTTCCAATAAATCAGTTCATCTGGACTAGTGGGGGCTTGAGTGAGGTTCATGTTTACAATAAAAGAATAAGAGAGTGCCTGACAATCCCATTTAGAACCTTTCTAGCACCACTTTCCAGCGCCGGACTGGCCCACCAGGATCTGTGTTCCTGACAAGCTGTGTCCTGGTGGTGTAGGCCCCAGTGGTTCTGCAAATACCTCATCCCAAGGTTCTTCATGCACTTCCAGAGGCAACAGGCGGAAAGCAGGAGCCAACCATAAAACAATGAGTACAGTCCTTCGACTCCATACAGTCCATCATTTCTGGGGCAAGTTAAGGGGCAGAGACATCAACAAATTAACCCCTCTTCTAGTTGATGAATGTATGTGCATTGGGTCACCTGATACTAACCAGTTTGTTAGGCTGTTGCATACCTAGTGGTGGATCAGTAGAAAATCTTCTGTGCCCCCAACAGGGGAAAAAAACAAAAGGTATTGTGACTTGCATAAAATACTTTGGTATAGTAATAGACTCCAATATCCGCTCATTTGGCGATCTCCTAAGGTGGGCGATATCGGGCTAATTAAAACGTTGGGTACAGGGGCCTTTGGACCTAGGACCGCATCAACACCTGGCCAATTTTCAACCAGATATTGATCATAGAGACCCACTGAGGGGCCCCATACACAGGCAGATAAGGACTCTTATAAGATTTAAAGGACTCAAATCGGCAGCTTAAATCTGCCCATGTATGGCCACCTTAAGCCAACAAATATTTCCTTTGTGGCATACGTTCTGTAGTAATAAGTGTCTCCCAATGGGTTGCAGACTCCCATGTTGGCTGCATATAGCTACAAATAGAGTAAAGCAGTTACCTGGAAAGCACAACGAGCCTTAGAGCTTAATCACAATGACTTTATCGTAGAGACCTCATGCACTACATGTTTTGGCTCAACAGCCTTCCTTGGGTGCTTAAGGTGTTGAGCCAAAACATGTAATGCATTGGGTTTCCACAATAAAGTCACTGTGATGAAGCTATAAGGCTCGCTGTGCTTTCCGGGTAACTGCTTTACAATACCGCAATACAAGATGCTGCAGCACTCCGAATAAAGTGAAAAAGGTGTTAATTGTGCAAACAGAACAGGTAACACAACAATTAACAACCTTTTCACTTTATTCGGAGTGCTGCAGCGTGTCCTTGGCAGTGGGCTCAGCACTCAGCACCCAACGCTACAACAAACAGTCGTTATAGGTGAGCATTGCCAATTTGTATTGTGTTTTACAGTATTGCCCACCTTAAGCCAGCAGATCTGAGGAGGCAAGGTCTCCTGTAGGCTAAGAAGGTTATGTTGGTGAAGTTCCAGTATGATATCAATCTTATTTAAGGTGTTGGGACTTCCCAAAAATGAAATAAAATAAATCAGTAAATTAGTTTATATAAAGGCAGTTCATGAGTATAGTAATCTAAATGTCATGCAATTCGAGTGAGCAACATATAATATAAATAGAAGCAGTTAATGCAATAAGATATTTTATTAGGACCTAATTACAGCTCCAGTTTGTCCTCAATAAAGTAAATGTGTAGGTATAGGTACGGCACTTAAAAAGCATAATTCATTTGCTTGCCTTGTGCAGGCTCTGAAGGAGGATGTTTGGAGGACATTTGTTATACATGTATGGGATCCATTATCTTGAAACTCGTTAACCATAAAGCTTTGAATTACAGAAAAGCCATCTCCCGTAGACTGCTTTTAAATCAAATTATTCAAACTTTTTAAAAATGATTTCCTTTTCCTCTGTAATAATAAAACAGTACCTGTACTTGATCCCAACTAAGATATAATTACCCCTTATTGGGGGCAGAACAGCCCTATTGGGTTTATTTCATGGTTAAATGATTCCTTTTTCTCTGTAATAATAAAACAGTACCTGTACTTGATCCCAACTAAGATATAATTACCCCTTATTGGGGGCAGAACAGTCCTATTGGGTTTATTTCATGTTTAAATGATTCCCTTTTCTCTGTAATAATAAAACAGTACCTGGACTTGATCCCAACTAAGATACAGTATAATTACCCCTTATTGGTGCAAAACTATCCTATTGGGTTTATTTCATGTTTACATGATTTTTAGTAGACAAGGTATGGAGATCCAAATTATGGAAAGTTCCCTTCTCTGGAAAACCCCAGGTCCTGAGAATTCTTGATAACAGGTTCTATAACTATATTTTTTCCAATTTACGTGCAATGTATAAAGATGTAGCTGGCTTAAGTACCACACATAATTTGTTTCAGTGGCTAAAGCAGAATGCGTGACATGCTATCATGCAAAAAATATATCCAATAAGGATACAGGAAGCACAGAGTTTCCAATTAACAGTCCCCCAAACAAGTTATAATAGGCCAATATGAATGTATGAGTGACTGTTCCGTGGAAAACACTGGGGCAGTGACGTGGGTTACACATGAAAATTGGCAAATATAGAGAACTAATAAATAACTTGTTTCCAGGATGACAAACTTGAGTAGATAATAAAACAGAAAGGTCACTAATATTCTGCTAATAAAGAGATACATCCAGTGAATCAGAGGTGATAAACCCCAAGGCTTAGGAAAGGGCTGTACTTTAAATTGGATTTTATTTTCCACAAATAATGACCTTTGATTCTATACAGCCCTCTTTCCTATGAAATAATAAGCTAATACATGTCCAAAACAACTGTGCCATCTCCCTTTGCCTTTAACAGAACCCACCCAATGCCGCTGGGGAATTTCAGTATTTTGGAGCAAAAGCCTATATGTTCCAGTGGTGTCACGCAGTTACCATTAAAGCCAAAAGGGAGGCAGCATTGTGCCATTAAGGATTGTGTGTAGGTGAGAGCATCACTGTTTCACTGGTTTATATAGTCTGGGCCAGCAGTGGAGATTAAAGCAAAGGGCTTTCAGCAACATTTAAAATGAATATATGGGTTCACATACCCTTTAAATGATATTTTCATTACAATTGCTACACTAAATATATATAGAAATGTGCTTGGGCTCCTATTTGCTCCAATCGGACTAGTTCCCCAGAAGCCAGTTCCCTGCCAGTAACAGTCTGTAACACTGTTTCAGGAGTCAAAACCAAATGCAGAGAATGCAGCCAGACAGATTCTGCTTCCGATAGCAATTTCATTTACAAAATCACTGTTAAACCAGTGGAAATGGCTAATTACTGCATATTAGGCATGCGCTTTATAACATTTCAGTTTTAATTGGCAGCAAATTCTAGAACTCACAAACTGTAAATATGAAATGTGCAGTTCCACTCCACTTTCAGCAAAGTTACAGGAGTTGCTCCATGTCACAGTCTAACATCGGAACATACAGTAATTATTATAAGCTCAATGTAGCACTTTGCACTGTACAGTTTGTACAAAAAAGGTTTCTCTAATCCAGTGTTTTTCAACCTTTTTTGGGCAAAGGCACACTTGTTTCATGAAAAAAATCACGAGGCACACCACCATTAGAAAATGTTAAAAAATTTAACTCTGTGCCCAGCAGCAGTGCCCCCTAGTACATTGGTGCCCAGCATCAGTGCCCCCCTAGTACATTGGTGCCAAGAGCAGTGCCCCCCTAGTACATTGGTGCCAAGAGCAGTGCCCCCCTAGTACATTGGTGCCCAGCATCAGTGCCCCCCTAGTACATTGGTGCCAAGAGCAGTGCCCCCCTAGTACATTGGTGCCCTGCCTACGGCACACCAGGCTGTGCCGCGGAACAGTGGTTGAAAAACGCTGCTCTAATCAAGATTTCCTATTCTGTCTCCCACCTCTGCCTGCGCTCCCTTTCACTGTATTATATTTTAGCGCTATTGTGTTGACTTATTATTATACATTATTAATATACATCATTCTTATCAGCCCTGTGTCTGTTACTAAACCTGCTGATGTCAAAGCCCATTCAGAATATCACTAAGAATGATCATTTTGAGCATACTAAGCTGTTATGTATCCGCACACTACCCTACTGTTATATTTTTAAATGATGAGTTGAATATTTTTGCTTTTGAAGTTGCCATATATGAGACATATTTGGCCAAAACAACATCTCTGCCAATAACAGAAAAGTTGACAAAACCCCTGTTTTTCACAACACAATTGCTTTACAAGCACATTAACCCCCTCTAGTGGCCTGCTTAGCTACTGCAGGGGGTGCACAAGACAGAATTTCTTTTTTTCCAAAAGAAGTTGAAAGCATGTTATCTATTTATAAATATGTCTTGTACCACAACATTATCCACCAAACATGCTGGTCCCAGTTATAAAAGTGATAGCTCATCTTATGGCCTTAACCAACAAGTGATAGTGATCATGCAAGGTGATGTGTATGTAAAAAAAGTAATCACCACTTTTGCACCTAAAATAACAGCTCACACTAGGTGGAGTGCAGTAACCCATAGCAACCAATCAGATCTTTGCTTTTCACGTTCTCATTTGTAGTAGTCTCATAAAATCTAATTGGCTTCTATAGGGGACTGCACTGGTTCAGCTTAGCACCTTGTTTACTAAAGCTTGTGGTGTCTGAGAGTTTGTCAAATTATAAGGGGTCACAACATTTATAAAGACTGGGAATAATTATTCTATTATGTTATGTACTGGTGAAAAACAGAGAGTAAAGCATTAGTACAAGCAACGTTCATGGCAGAAAGTTTCTGCATCTATTTTTAAATCTAGAAATTAACAATTTGTCCAGACAAAATGTAAACAATATAAATTATAAAAAAAACTACGAAACACTAGAAGGGTTATTTATTTACCCCCAGGGGCAGATATGCAAGAGCACTAAGGGGTGCAAGGACATTCTCTGTAGTGCTCACTTGTAGAACACTTGCACCCCCAGGATTGCTGGTGTCTGAAATGAGCGGCAGATCAAAAATACAATGCTCATTGCAGAGAGCAGCATTAGGTGGCCCTGTCCTTACTGCTTGCCTAAATGACCAGCAAGTTTTATGGGGCCTTCCATCCCTCTTGGATTGAGCACTGCCTAACAAAGGAAGTAAGCATTTTCTTCAAATCTTATTTGCTTTTATGTTTAGTCCCCGTTAAAGAAGAGGAAGATATTGCCTTGCTCAGAAAATTCAGTTAGTGAGCAAAGAAGAGTCATCTGACAATTCTTTGGTCAGTTCTAAGTAAACAATAACACAAGACTTTCCTCTGCTCACAAACTTAATTTTTCAGCAAATGAACAGCAGGTGGTGTTGTTGTGCTTGAAAGTGCTCAGAAGAGCGTTCTGTACAGTTGTACATTCATTTCTAGAGTCTATATTCGCTTTAATTCTCCACTAAAATATAGAATAATGCACTATACAGGCAAAGTAAGCAAAGATTCAGCAGGAAACTTTGGAAGAAAAGCAGTACCTTCCATCTTCTGCAAGGAGACTTCCTTCTTCTTTTAGTCGCTTGCTTCTAGCCGTATTATCCTCAAGGAGAATGCCTTTCTTGCGTTTGATTGCATGGAGCCAATCCACCTCATGACTGTCTAGCACAACACTCTCATCCGCAGCCTCTTCCTCAAAATGCTGAGAGACCGCCTTAGATACCTTCTCGCCAATCTTCCTCTTCCACCCAAAGGATGCCATTCTGCTGGGTAACAAGAAGGGGTTCAGAGATCAAACAATGAATGAGCGACAATTGGGTTGTCATGTCAAGAATGTTTATAGGGAGAGTCAGTGTGCAACGTCTGATTTACTCCTAAATGAAAGAATGGAAATAAAAAAAAGAAACCAATCAATCACTATCCTCCAACCTATAGTACTTTAGACTGTAGGCACTGTATCTAAACAATTCTCTCAATCACTTCTCAATACATATTATTATTTCTTCCATACATATTATTATTCTCTATTCCGCCTTCTATTTATTTTCTTTATTCTCATATAGAAATGAGGAATGACCATGGTATAGGTATACAAGGAAAATGGCTGGGTGAGCAGGAAGGCCCACTGACACCTGGGCCCACCGGGAGTTTTCCTGGTATCCTAGTGCAGTGTTTTTCAACCTTTTTTGGGCAAAGGCACACTTGTTTCATGAAAAAAATCACGAGGCACACCACCATTAGAAAATGTTAAAAAATTTAACTGCCCCCCTAGTACATTGGTGCCCAGCAGCAGTGCCCCCCTAGTACATTGGTGCCAAGAGCAGTGCCCCCCTAGTACATTGGTGCCCAGCAGCAGTGCCCCCCTAGTACATTGGTGCCAAGAGCAGTGCCCCCCCAGTACATTGGTGCCAAGAGCAGTGCCCCCCTAGTACATTGGTGCCCAGCAGCAGTGCCCCCCTAGTACATTGGTGCCAAGAGCAGTGCCCCCCTAGTACATTGGTGCCCAGCAGCAGTGCCCCCCTAGTACATTGGTGCCCAGCAGCAGTGCCCCCCTAGTACATTGGTGCCCAGCAGCAGTGCCCCCCAGTACATTGGTGCCAAGAGCCAGCCCCCCTAGTACATTGGTGCCCAGCAGCAGTGCCCCCATAAGTCAGTGTGCCCCGTGGCCCCCCCTAATACATTGGTGCCCAGCAGCATTTTACTCTTCGGCGGCTTCAGCAGCATCTTCCCCTCACGCGCGCCGCCTCTGCACTTCTGCCTACACGCGACCGCACACAGGCCCTTTTATAACGTTGCGCCCCGTGCGTACTGACGTCACCCGTACACACGGGGCGCAACCAATGACAGGGCCCGGATTTTTTTTTAAAGTAAAAATTGCGGCCCTGCCTACGGCACACCAGGCAACATCTCGCGGCACACTAGTGTGCCGCGGAACAGTGGTTGAAAAACGCTGTCCTAGTGAGCCAGTCCGACATTCACTGACACTACTTCTATGCTGTTACATATTAGAAGACCAGCCTGGCATGGCTACTGGATGTGCCACAGTGCATGAGAGGGGCAGCCTGGCATGGCTACTGGATGTGCCACAGTGCATGAGAGGGGCAGCCTGGCATGGCTACTGGATGTGCCACAGTGCATGAGAGGGGCAGCCTGGCACGGCTACTGTATGAGCTGGAATGTATTAGAGGGGCAGCCTGGCACGGCTACTGTATGAGCTGGAATGTATTAGAGGGGCAGCCTGGCACGGCTACTGTATGAGCTGGAATGTATTAGAGGGGCAGCCTGGCACGGCTACTGTATGAGCTGGAATGTATTAGAGGGGCAGCCTGGCACGGCTACTGTATGAGCTGGAATGTATTAGAGGGGCAGCCTGGCATGGCTACTGTATGAGCTGGAATGTATTAGAGGGGCAGCCTGGCACGGCTACTGTATGAGCTGGAATGTATTAGAGGGGCAGCCTGGCACGGCTACTGTATGAGCTGGAATGTATTAGAGGGGCAGCCTGGCATGGCTACTGTATGAGCTGTAATGTATTAGAGGAACAGACTGGCATGGCTACTGTATGAGCTGGAATGTATTAGAGGGGCAGCCTGGCACGGCTACTGTATGAGCTGGAATGTATTAGAGGGGCAGCCTGGCACGGCTACTGTATGAGCTGGAATGTATTAGAGGGGCAGCCTGGCATGGCTACTGTATGAGCTGGAATGTATTAGAGGGACAGCCTGGCATGGCTACTGTATGAGCTGGAATGTATTAGAGGGGCAGCCTGGCACGGCTACTGTATGAGCTGGAATGTATTAGAGGGGCAGCCTGGCACGGCTACTGTATGAGCTGGAATGTATTAGAGGGGCAGCCTGGCACGGCTACTGTATGAGCTGGAATGTATTAGAGAGGCAGCCTGGCATGGCTACTGTATGAGCTGGAATGTATTAGAGGGGCAGCCTGGCACGGCTACTGTATGAGCTGTAATGTATTAGAGGGGCAGCCTGGCACGGCTACTGTATGAGCTGGAATGTATTAGAGGGGCAGCCTGGCACGGCTACTGTATGAGCTGGAATGTATTAGAGGGGCAGCCTGGCACGGCTACTGTATGAGTTGGAATGTATTAGAGGGACAGCCTGGCACGGCTACTGTATGAGCTGTAATGTATTAGAGGGGCAGCCTGGCACGGCTACTGTATGAGCTGGAATGTATTAGAGGGGCAGCCTGGCACGGCTACTGTATGAGCTGGAATGTATTAGAGGGGCAGCCTGGCACGGCTACTATATGAGCTGGAATGTATTAGAGGGGCAGCCTGGCATGGCTACTGTATGAGCTGGAATGTATTAGAGGGGCAGCCTGGCATGGCTACTGTATGAGCTGGAATGTATTAGAGGGGCAGCCTGGCATGGCTACTGTATGAGCTGGAATGTATTAGAGGGACAGCCTGGCACGGCTACTGTATGAGCTGGAATGTATTAGAGGGGCAGCCTGGCATGGCTACTGTATGAGCTGGAATGTATTAGAGGGGCAGCCTGGCACGGCTACTGTATGAGCTGGAATGTATTAGAGGGTCAGCCTGGCATGGCTACTGTATGAGCTGGAATGTATTAGAGAGGCAGCCTGGCATGGCTACTGTATGAGCTGGAATGTATTAGAGGGGCAGCCTGGCACGGCTACTGTATGAGCTGGAATGTATTAGAGGGACAGCCTGGCACGGCTACTGTATGAGCTGGAATGTATTAGAGGGACAGCCTGGCATGGCTACTGTATGAGCTGGAATGTATTAGAGGGGCAGCCTGGCATGGCTACTGTATGAGCTGGAATGTATTAGAGGGGCAGCCTGGCATGGCTACTGTATGAGCTGGAATGTATTAGAGAGGCAGCCTGGCATGGCTACTGTATGAGCTGGAATGTATTAGAGGGGCAGCCTGGCACGGCTACTGTATGAGCTGGAATGTATTAGAGGGGCAGCCTGGCACGGCTACTGTATGAGCTGGAATGTATTAGAGGGACAGCCTGGCATGGCTACTGTATGAGCTGGAATGTATTAGAGGGACAGCCTGGCATGGCTACTGTATGAGCTGGAATGTATTAGAGGGGCAGCCTGGCATGGCTACTGTATGAGCTGGAATGTATTAGAGGGACAGCCTGGCATGGCTACTGTATGAGCTGGAATGGCTACTGTATGAGCTGTAATACATCACAGGGGCAGCCTGGCACACAGTGTATTGTATCAGAAGGATATACAAGGCACAGTAACACTGATCATACCAGACTTCAGGCCAGTGAGGATGACACTTGGAGGCAGGATTCTATATAATTAGAATATACTAGCAGCCCTGAGTGCCTGCTCCACTATGAGCCTGAGTGCCACTGAGGCCACTAGCCCAGTCCGTGTGCCCGTAGCCCCAGCCCCAGCCCCAGCCCCAGCCCCAGCTCCCCACATACACTACCTGAGACTCCGGCTCTCTGTTTTCCTTCCTCCGTGCACATGGGAGGGGGCGGGGCTGGATGGGGCTGCGGGACAAACACCACTAACCCTGGGTCAGTCACTGAGAAGCGGCTGTGCCCAAGGCAATGGCTGTCTGTTTCCCACGGTTATGCAGCTAGGGGCCTCACAATAACGGGGAATGTAGGGAATTGTAGTTCTTCAATATAATCTGTGATTAATATAGACCTGAGATTTCCCATTTATGTGTCCTGCACTCTTATATATAACTATATCACTCTTAAATAATATTACTCCTGTGAGCTTCTTATTTAGAGCACTGAAAAAATGTTTTAATGTGGCAATGTTTGGTATTAGAAAGTAGTTAATGTATTTAAGTTTTATGAACCTTTTGCTGCAATTGCAGCTTTAAGTCATTGGGGGGCAAGAATGTACCAGTTTTGCAAATGGGGGGGTGGTGTATCCATTCATCCAGGCTCCAGGCACTTCAGGACAGTCAGATGCCCCTTGGGGGCAGATTTATCATATATAAGATTAGAGTGCACCACAGAAAATCTCACCCACTTTCTATTCATTCCTATGAAATTTTTAGAAGTGTATTTATCAAATACCCCATAAATTGCGTGTCATTCAGACCCCTAACGAGTAACTGGGGTATAACAAGATATAAATAAAGCACAGGGGTTGTGTGTTTACTTCAGAACGACTACTATAATTAAATAAATACCCTGCTGTGTAGCCATAGGGGCAGCCATTTAAACTAGAAAAAGGGATAAAAGGCACAGGTTACATAGCAGATAACAGATATACTCTGTAAAGCACCATTGTATTCTACAGGTCTTATCTATTATCTGCTATGTAACTGTACCATTTATCACTATTTCAATTGGAATAGCTACCCCCATGGTCACACAGCAGCTTATTTATATTAAGCATAGTAAGGGAAAAAGGGGAGGAGACTTGCTTGGGGGGTACTGATAATGGCAGGGAGGCCCATAAGTTGTTTACGTGACATTCTAACACTGGTACCAGTATTAAATGTATGTTTACTAATGCAAGGAGTCTGACTGGTAAAATGGGAGAGCTGGAGGTACTGGCGTTGGAGCAGAAATATAATGTGATTGGTGTTGCTGAAACTTGGTTGAATCACATGAGTCTCATGACTGGGCAGTTAATATTGGAGGAGGAGGAGTGTGTCTGTTCATTAATCAGGAATTAAATGCAAGTATAAAGGAGGAGGTGATGATGGTAAATGAGGAAGCTGAAGCCTCATTGGTTGAGCTTCTCACAGACAGTAAAGCGTTCACCAAATTAGCTGTAGGGGTATGCTATAGCCCCCCCCTAATGTAAGTGTTGCAAATATAAAAATACTGCTAGTTTGGGGCAAGTGATAACAATGGGGGATTTTAATTACCCTGATATTGACTGGGGCAATAGTACTGCCAGGACAGTAAATGGGAACAAGTTTATAAACTTCTTGCATGACAACTTTATGTCACAGGTTGTTGAGGAGCCAACCACCTGTGACATAAAGTTGATCGAGCCTAGCCTTCCTTCTGTATAGAAAGGAGTCAGGCTAGGCTCAATCAATCAATCGTCGCATAGTGGATGCTGCTCCTTCCTTCACCGTATTGCCATAGTTCAATTGACAGGAAGCCAAGTTTTACCAGGTATTTTCTATTAAAGCATTTAAAATACTAAGTGGTTTGCAGAATAGGGCAATTATTGCTGCAGGGTAGAATAGCTTTTTTACTTAAAAATTTTTTGTGTTACTTTTCCTTTATATTCAGAAAAGCAAATTTTAGATCCTTAAGGGCAGTGCTTCAGGGCATAGATTGGGGCAGTAGGTTTTCTGCTAAAAACACAGAGCAGAAATGGTTGTAATGGATATTAAATCATTACTGTTCTCAATTTATGTAAATATAGAACTGTTAAGAATCACCCTATGTGGCTTAATTCTGAAGTAAAGAAGTCAGAGGGGACAGAAGCTGCGTTTAATAAATCTAAACACTATAACAAAGGCTGTAAAACAACAATCCGAAAGGCAAAGATAGAAAATGAGGAGCGCATCGCGGCCGAGGCCAAGACTAACCCCAAAAAAGTTTTTTAAGTATATTAATAAAAAGATGCAGGTTGAGGGTGTGGCCCCATTGAGTTATAGTAACAATATGGTTACAGCAGATACAGAAAAGGCAGATGTGCTTAACCAGTTCTTTTCTTCTGTGTATACAGTAGAGGAGCCAGAGGGCCAAGTCCCACCCAATAGCTGCACTGTTGCCTCAGCTCCAACTACACAGTGGTTGGCACAGGATATGGTGCTTAAAGGGTTACACACAATAAATGTAAAAAATAAATGCCTGTAAGTTTGACATCCGTGGTGGGCAAGTTAAGGTTTGTTAAGGGATCACATACAAAATCATGTTCTGGAGAATGGCATTATGAGCAGTAATCAGCATGGCTTTATGAAGGACAGGTCATGTCAGACCAATTTAATTGCTTTTTATGATGAGGTAAGTAAGAAGTTGGACAGTGGGGATGCAGTAGATATAATCTATTTGGATTTTGCCAAAGCATTTGATACCGTTCCCCACAAACGACTGCTTTCTAAGCTAAGGTCTATTGGTCTTAGTGAAGTCGCTTGCACATGGATAGAAAACTGGCTACAGGATCGGGTACAGAGGGTGGTTGTTAATGGCACATTCTCTACTTGGAATAAGGTTCCAGGGTTCAGGGTTCTGTACTTTTCTTTAACTTGTTCATAAATGACTTGGGGGAGGGTATTATAAGTAATGTATCATTGTTTGCAGATGACAGTAATTGTAGATAATAAACTTGGCTGTAGCAAGCAATGCCAGGCAGCAGCTGCAAGGGGCATATATTTGCAGAAGGAGGGGGTTATTCTTCCCCTTCACAGAGCGCTGGTAAGGCCCCATCTACAGTAAAATATGCCGTTCAGTTTTGGTCTCCAGTGCTCAAACGGGACATGATTGAGTTAGAGAGGGTCCAGAGAAGGGCAACTAAACTGGTAAAGGGTATGGAAAGTCTCCGTTATGAAGAAAGACTGGCCAAGTTGGGTCTGTTTACAATAGAGAAGACGCGCTTAAGATATGATATATGCATAAAAATATAAGATCATATAATAACCTCTTTAATTCTTTATATACCAGTAGGTTCTTCCAACTGACACGAGGGCACCGATTACGATTAGAAGAAAGAAGGTTCCGTTTAAATATTAGGAAAGGATTTTTTACAAGTTGTGGAATTCCCTCCCTGAACCAGTCGTGCTGGCTGATACATTAGATAGGTACAAGAAGGGGTTGGGGGGGCTTTTTAGCAAGTGAGGGAATACAGGGTTATGGGAGATAGCTCTTAGTACAAGTGAGGGAATACAGGGGTAGGGGGGATAGCTCTCAGTACAAGTGAGGGAATACAGGGGTATGGGAGATAGCTCTTAGTACAAGTGAGGGAATACAGGGGTAGGGGGGATAGCTCTCAGTACAAGTGAGGGAATACAGGGGTATGGGAGATAGCTCTTAGTACAAGTGAGGGAATACAGGGGTAGGGGAGATAGCTCTCAGTACAAGTGAGGGAATACAGGGGTAGGGGAGATAGCTCTCAGTACAAGTGAGGGAATACAGGGGTATGGGAGATAGCTCTCAGTACAAGTGAGGGAATACAGGGGTAGGGGGGATAGCTCTCAGTAAAAGTGAGGAAATACAGGGGTATGGGAGATAGCTCTCAGTACAAGTGAGGGAATACAGGGGTAGGGGGGATAGCTCTCAGTACAAGTGAGGGAATACAGGGGTAGGGGGGATAGCTCTCAGTACAAGTGAGGGAATACAGGGGTAGGGGAGATAGCTCTCAGTACAAGTGAGGGAATACAGGGGTATGGGAGATAGCTCTTAGTACAAGTGAGGGAATACAGGGGTATGGGAGATAGCTCTCAGTACAAGTGAGGGAATACAGGGGTATGGGAGATAGCTCTCAGTACAAGTGAGGGAATACAGGGGTATGGGAGATAGCTCTCAGTACAAGTGAGGGAATACAGGGTTATGGGAGATAGCTCTTAGTACTAGTTGATCCAGGGACTGGTCCGATTGCCATCTTGGAGTCAGGAAGGAATTTTTCCCCTCTGCGGCAAATTAGAGAGGCTTCAGATGGGATTTTTGCCTTCCTCTGGATCAACTAGTAGTTAGGCAGGTTATATATAGGCATTATGGTTGAACTTGATTGACGTCTTTTTTTTTTTTTTTTCAACCTAACTTACTATGTTACTATGTAGTTCATCCCACAACATTCAAACCAAGGGCTCTTACACATAGGGATATGAAGCAGTTACACCCTATCAGCAGGTACATCCAAGGGCTGGAACAGAGTACTAATTAATAATTGAATCCATCAGTAATCAAAGCTCACTTTATAAGGTTACTTACTATACCTGCCAAACTCAGTAAGTGGCATCAGGGCTCAAATGCCCTACAGGAATTTAAACATGCTGCAGCTTTGCTATAGGAAAGGCAATTGGTAATAGTGGTTATTCTTTTTTTATATAATGGATTCGGAATATATAGTTTATAGATAAGAGCTTAATGATTCTGCTAGCCAAAGGGGGAATCATTCCAATGAGTTGGAGGCAGACTATTCCTCTCATTCTGTGGCATCAGGTAAGTCTGTGCAAAAAAAAAAAAAAAAAAATATATATAAAAACACTATATATATTTTTAGCATTTTTTTAACATATACAGTGGAGGAAATAATTATTTGACCCCTCACTGATTTTGTAAGTTTGTCCAATGACAAAGAAATGAAAAGTCTCAGAACAGTATCATTTCAATGGTAGGTTTATTTTAACAGTGGCAGATAGCACATCAAAAGGAAAATCGAAAAAATAACTTTAAATAAAAGATAGCAACTGATTTGCATTTCATTGAGTGAAATAAGTCTTTTTTTGTTAGAGGGTTCAAAAACTTAATACTTAGTGGAAAAACCCTTGTTTGCAAGCACAGAGGTCAAACGTTTCTTGTAATTGATGAGCAAGTTTGCGCACATTTTAGGAGGAATGTTGGTCCCACTCCTCTTTGCAGATCATCTCTAAATCCCTAAGGTTTCGAGGCTGTCTCTGTGCAACTCTGAGCTTGAGCTCCCTCCATAGGTTTTCTATTGGATTAAGGTCCGGAGACTGACTAGGCCACTCCATGACCTTAATGTGCTTCTTCTTGAGCCACTCCTTTGTTGCCTTTGCTGTATGTTTTGGGTCATTGTTGTGCTGGAACACCCATCCACGACCCATTTTCAGTTTCCTGGCAGAGGGAAGGAGGTTGTCGTTCAGGATTTCACGATACATGGCTCCGTCCATTTTCCCGTTAATGCGAATAAGTTGTCCTGTGCCCTTAGCAGAAAAACACCCCCAAAGCAAAATGTTTCCACCCCCATGCTTGACGGTGGGGACGGTGTTTTGGGGGTCATAGGCAGCATTTTTCTTCCTCCAAACACAGCGAGTTGAGTTAATGCCAAAGAGCTCTATTTTGGTCTCATCAGACCACAGCACCTTCTCCCAGTCACTCACAGAATCATTCAGGTGTTTATTGGCAAACTTCAGACAGGCCTGCACATGTGCCTTCTTGAGCAGGGGGACCTTGCGAGCCCTGCAGGATTTTAATCCATTGCGGTGTAATGTGTTTCCAATGGTTTTCTTGGTGACTGTGGTCCCTGCTAATTTGAGGTCATTAACTAACTCCTCCCGTGTAGTTCTAGGATGCTTTTTCACCTTTCTCAGAATCATTGACACCCCACGAGGTGAGATCTTGCGTGGAGCCCCAGAGCGAGGTCGATTGATGGTCATTTTGTGCTCCTTCCATTTTCGAACAATCGCACCAACAGTTGTCACCTTCTCTCCCAGCTTCTTGCTAATGGATTTGTAGCCCATTCCAGCCTTGTGCAGGTCTACAATTTTGTCTCTGGCATCCTTGGACAGCTCTTTGGTCTTTCCCATGTTGGAGAGTTTGGAGTCTGCTTGATTGATTGATTCTGTGGACAGGTGTCTTTTATACAGGTGACTAGTTAAGACAGGTGTCCTTAATGAGGTTGACTAATTGAGTAGAAGTGTCTAACCACTCTGTGGGAGCCAGAACTCTTAATGGTTGGTAGGGGTTCAAAAACTTATTTCACTCAATGAAATGCAAATCAGTTGCTATCTTTTATTTAAAGTTATTTTTTCGATTTTCCTTTTGATGTGCTATCTGCCACAGTTAAAATAAACCTACCATTGAAATGATACTGTTCTGAGACTTTTCATTTCTTTGTCATTGGACAAACTTACAAAATCAGTGAGGGGTCAAATAATTATTTCCTCCACTGTATATACCCAACTGAATGACCTATTATCAAAAATTGGGTTATTTTTTCCAACAATAGCCAAGAAATGTTTGAGGGGGTTTCCCGTCATGGTTATGTTCTCATGGACTTCCTCAAGTGCATTCCAAGCTGCGAGGACTCCACACACAGAACTAGAAAGGTCTATTCCCATAATCATGGAATTCTTCCACATGCAGTATCTGGGTTTCATGCCATATAAGCAGGGGGTTCCGGAATCCTTCCACCACTACCAACAGATTCCCCTGTTCCCAGGAAAAGCATATATGTAAACAGGCACAGTCTGAGAAGTCCCGTCCTCAAAAATGAGAAAAATGTCAAACACCAACTATACAGTGTCTCCAACTGGGTCCCACAAGACCTACCAGAGAACCTGATATCCAGGGATCACTCTCTCAGCACTTAGACAGATAGCGCCAAATGGTAATGTCTTTATATAGGCCCAAGGAGCAAACACAGATGTACTGATTGGAATTCACCTAGGCTCTAGCTCAGGGGTGGGCAAACTACGGCCCGCAGGCAACGTCCGGCCCGTTGGTCTTTTTTATCCGGCCCGCCAAGGATTGGCGTGTCTCGCTTTGTCTCAACTCCGCAAGTCTCATCACGTGAGACTTGGCTTCAAGACTGTATGTAGGTGCTGGCCCGACCAGTCTGTCAAATTTTAAAAGTCAATGTGGCCCCTGACCCTAAGTTTGCCCACCCCTGGTCTAGCTCCACTGGTAGGCCAGTCTGATCCGACCACTTTCTATGCAATGGGACAATTATCCCAATTTGTAATATAGATTACATTCCAAGCGCTATGTCATTTGTAAATCAGCCATGGGAGAGCATCGAGGGCTTGGACCTCTAGCTTTGAGGTTGCAAAGGAAGCTAAACAGCTTAGGAACAATAAACAGCCAATGGATTGTTCTAACGTCCCCATATATTAGTGAAAGTTACATGTAAATAATAGCTAGCCATAAAGTACATACATGAGTCCTTATCCTTAAAAAAAAAAAAAAAAAAATCCTTTTTTTATTATATATTTGTACAAATTGCCTTTTGATATCCACATTTACTGCCCTTATTCACCAGACTGATCTATCCCAGTGGAGTTTAAGCTGCAGAATTATGGCCGGCATGCTTAAACCACTAAATTATCATGTGATCACTTCTATGTATTTCACAAGACAAGAAAAAAAATAACAAATTTAAGACAAGATGTTGAGGTTTATCTTGGGAATATGCAAAGTAGCCCAGTGCTCGATAAAATGTGCAATTAAAACTTTTGTCAACCTGAAAAATATATACAATTTATATGCGTTGACAAGGAACTATTAAAAATAATGATCACACTACGGATTGAGGTCTAACATAGTCTTGGAATCGTATGTGCAAATTGCATTGTGACAAGAGCTTTCAGCTGTTGGTCGGTCATAACTGGATTGAGACTGGAAGCATTTGGCTACAGATCACTGCATGCTTATTG
Organism: Xenopus tropicalis; assembly: GCF_000004195.4. NCBI lineage: Eukaryota > Metazoa > Chordata > Amphibia > Anura > Pipidae > Xenopus > Xenopus tropicalis. The sequence continues at coordinate 195,925,997 of NC_030677.2, read as the reverse complement.
CTCGATATGGATTCGCTTATGTTGCCGGAGGCCTATCGTGCAAGGATTTTTATTAAATTTGCACACATTTCAAAAAATTCTATGGTATGGCTTCCTGGCCTGGGGACTAGGTCGGCATTGGAAGAGTCCACTGATGAGGTTAAAGATGAAGGCCCTGAGCCGTCTGAAGACTTCGCTTGAATTTCAGGATCCGAGTCATTTTTTGGAGGTCGATAATTGCTAATGGAGCCTGATCGCCTAGGGGTGGCGCTTTCCGACTTGGCCTCAGTTACTTCATCTGAAAAGAACAATAGGCTTAATTATTTCCAGCAATTTATGGTGTAAAATGTATGTTGTTACTAGAATTATCTGTTATTTATAGAGTGCAGGATATATAGTGACAATTAATCTGTATATTTTTAGAGTGGGAGGAGACCATGAACTGGCCCCTACAGGATTTTCACACCTGCCACATATCAGGCTGATTTTTGGTCATATACTGGTCAGGTATGCCTGTTGGAGAGTCCTATACATGCGCAGATAAGATGCCAACCTGGCCTGAAGTGGTCGAATCAGCAGCTTCAATCTGCCCATGTATGTTCACCTTCAGACTCCCATTATCATAATGTGGTGAGCAGAATGCTACAATAGTAGTCCATGTCCCTCTGCTCCTAAATGTCTCCCTGCTTCCAGCTTTGTTAAATAGTAATAAAAGCAAAAAAATTTAATTGTGCCTTTCTTTTAGCACTTTCACCTTAACCCGATTGTTTCAGCTGGGGGAGCAGATTTGCGCTATAGGATAATGAGAAGGTAGCTGTCCACCTATAATGGAGATGCTACTGCTTCTATTCAGAGCTGGTAAGTTTTCTGTGATTGCTGAAGGCCACTTAATATATAAATTGCAATTTGCTCAATGTAAGGTTGAAGGGAGTTGCTGCTAGCAGCAGACAGGCCACACAATAGTATACTAGGAACTACTGTTGGAGGCTGTTATACACAGCAGAAAATGGCCGAATAAAAGTTCTGGAATGAGATCTAACAGCTGATATTGGGACACAGTAAAGCAGGCCACACACTGAATGATCTGGGGCTGATCTGCTAGTTTAACGTCGGGGATACAGGCCATTGGGGCAAGGACACCCATCAATGACCAGATACGGTCATCGCCCCAACAAGATTTTTTTAAACCCGTCTGATGAATATGTGCCCAATTTTTGCTGGATAAGCAAGACAGAGTGCCTCATACATGGGCAGATAAGGTGCCACTAGGAATGAAGGATCTGAATAGGAAGCCAAAATCTGCGCTGTGTGTGGCCATCTTAATTACAGCTTGGAGGAAAGTTGCAGCTCCACTAAACACTGTGAGCAGGAGCATTCTGACACAGTTTGATAGGGCTGGGAGCAGAGAGACAATGGCAGGACTCGGGCTGCTGCAGCAAAGTTCTGATTGTCACTCACAGTTATGACCATATCCTGGGAAGGAAGGAAAGGGCAAGCCCAGGTCTCACTTCATCTCTAATATTATAGCATTTTTAAGAAAAACAGTTTAAAACCATGTTTCTGGGGCACTAATCATTTAAAATAAGGTAAAATATAATACTAGGACATGAGGCTCCTTTAACACTGACGTGAACAAACATTACTGTTAGTGAGGTAATACATAAGCTACTGCATGAAGTACAATTTCAGAGGTAGAGTGCCATTCTGGGTTTAGACAAAGGCCCTTAAGTAATTAATATAAACAACTGACGGAAATGATGGGAACCCAGAGTTTTATTGCTGCGACTGCCTCTGTGACAGGCTGGTAGAAGGTAATAAAAACCATAAAAGGCATCAGCAGCCAAACATTTGGCATTACTATTCCGAAAGTAGCACAGAAATGTCACATACCGTCAATGCTGCGGAAATCCAGCAGGTAAGTTCTGCTATCCACTTGGTACAGCTGGAGGCTCATCTTAGTGTACATGCTAGTAACGGGATTCTTCCTTCTTACGCGCAGGTAGTATGGATTTACAACCTCAATATGGGAAAAATAATAAGGGAAATTAGTCTCTTGCACATGGATCAAATGTAGTCCCTTGCACATGGATCAATGCAGTTATGAATCTGTCGCTACAGACTTAAAGGAACAGTAACACCAAAAAATAAGTGGTTTAATGTAATTATAAAATATATTGTACTGTTGCCCCAACACTGGTAACATGGGAGTGTTTGCTACAGAAACACTTCTATAGTTTATATACATAAGCTGCTGTGTAGCTATGAAGGTAGCCATTCATAGGGGAAAAGGCTCATGTTATATAGCAGATAAGCTCTGTAGAACACTATATTATATTTCACAGACCTAATCTGTAACCTGCTAATTAACCTGCACCATTAATCCCTATTTCAATTGCCTCCATTGCTACACAGCAGCTTGCTTATATATATTATAGTAGTGATTCTGAAGCTAACACACCCATTCTAGCTGTGCAGGGCAGAGGTACACTTTATTATAATTACTTTAAAACACTATCATTTTTTTCGAGTTACTGTTCCTTTAAATGGACTTATCCATCCCATGAATGGGGGCCCACGCAGTGTTGGACTGGCCCACCAGCATACCAGGAAAACTCCCGGTGGGCCCAGGGGTCAGTGGGCCCTCCTGCTTCTGGTCATTTGGCCTGTTTCATGGTCATTACCTATTTCTGAATGGGAACAAAGAGGAGAAATAGATGGAAGAATAGATGCTAGCATGTAAATAAGAGAGACTAGGAGAATAAAGTGGTTTATTGAGAAAAGGAGGAAAAACTGTTCAGAGATTGGGCCCATGGTCTTAGGTTTTCCAATGGGCCCCTGGGTTCCCAGTCCGACACTGGGCCCACGGCACCTCTTCCCTTACAGTGTTAGTAAAAGCTTGCAGAAAGAAACCCAAGTGCAAGAGCTTACCTTCCACTCATAGCCCAGCTGTTTCATTGCTCGGCAAACCTCTGCCATGATATCGTTTGGGCGGCTCTGACTTCGAATGCCTAAATGCCATTTGGCTCTTCTCACACCAACCTGGTGTTTGGTCTTTTGTGGGTTTAACTCATCGAGAGTGTGTCGTTGCCGGGGTGACTCGGCCACTAAAAAGGGAACTCTCTCTGGGTGAGGCCGAGCAACTTGAGGCTCTTCCATAAAGGAATCCGGAGGGCTGGTAGCCAAATAGAAGTCTTTGGCCTCATTCATTATGCGGCGATTATCTATGATCAGATGGTAGGCGACTGCCAACGGGTCCTGGTGGTTGCGACTGTACAAGCAGCTCAGCACTTCCTCCTCCAAGCACTCGCACTTCTCACACACTTCTTTTAAGGCTTCGTCGTCTATCATATTGGAACTGTACGATGGATCCTCGGGAAACAGATATTTAGGAAGATCTAGCTTGAACCATTCATGTTCCCTAAGAGGCAGAGTATCAGTTTAGGAATACAAGAATATTAAATAAATCTAGTTTTTTACTTTTGTTTTACAGTAATGCACCGTTAAGCATAGACTCCGGCTTGGGACTCCTCTATTTACATGGGAGTAGGAGAAACAATAGGTTACCTGAAAGCAGTTCTAACATGGAGCACTGGCTCCTTCTGAAAGCTCAGACTCAGGCACAATAAAAGGCAAATCACTTGGGGTTCCAAAATGTTAGGCACCCCCAAGTGACTTTAATCGCTTACCTTGTACCCCCGGCTGGTGTCCCTGTTTGGAGAAAACAGCACCAGCCCGGGGTACCTGTAGCGAGCGCTTCCTCCTTCGTTTTGCTGGCAAATTCCCGGAGCATGTGCATTAGAGTAAAAAGCCGACTTCTCTGTTAAAGTTCCACTATTCACCCTACTGAGCATGCGCGCGCAAGCGAAAAGGAAGGAGGAAGCGCTGCACCTGCCCCGGGCTGTTGCTGTTCTCTCCGAGCAGGGGCACCAGCCCGGGGTAAAAGGTGGGCGATTTAAGTGACTTTTGCCTTTCCTTCTCCTTTAAATGGTATAGTGAATTATTTGCCATGTAAATAAGTGTAATTTAACAACATCATGACAGCATACCTTTAAGTGGTTTTTAACAGTTCAAGAACTTACCGAATATCTTTGATGGTTGCCCTTTTCATGGGATCCACCAGCAGCATGTGCTTTAGAAGGCTAATGACGGGAGGGTTCAGGTACTGGGGTGTGTAGAAGATGCCATCACATATCTTCTTAAAAAGTGTTGGCACATGATCATCATCAAAAGGGAGAGTTCCACAGAGTAACGCATACAGGATGACCCCGCAGCTCCATATGTCCACCTCTGGGCCAGCATAAAGCCTGCAACAACACATGGAGAGGTTCAATGCCTATTTAGTACAATCTGACTTACTGAGTAGGAAGGTGGCGGCAATGGGTTAGCTGTGGTGGGCCTGGGTCTGTTGGCAGATGAGCCCTTTTGGGGACAACTGGAGTTTAGGCACCATTCCAACCATAGCTCATTCTGGCCAAGATAGCTAGAATAGAGGGAAACTCTTTACAAGTTAGAATTTTCAGAGACTTCAATAAAAACCCCAGTGCCTCCAGGGATTCCACAGGGCCAGAAAAAGAAAAAAAAACATTTATTTTCTGAAGTTTACATTTAAAAAAAAAGGCCCAGTTGTCCTGCATGTTTTATGCCCAGGCACAGTACAAAAAAAACCAAAACAAACATTACATATACATTATAGCCAATAAAAAGAGGTTTTCACCATGTTCCTGAATCCTACCCGCAAACACACTCCAAATGCCATACACACTGCCCAAAGGAACAGACCAATAAACGATAAGGAGTTTGCTTACTTAGGTGATTCAGAGATTCATTTCTAACAGGCGGATACTGCTGCTACAGTGCCCGTCCCATATTTATTACATTAAGCCTCACTGAGGTTTACTACATACCTTCCTGAGATAACTTCCGGAGCAGCGTAATTAGGGGAACCGCAGCTGGTTCGTAGGAATTCACCATCAGCCATCATGTTAGAGAGCCCTAAATGCAGCATTGAAAAAGGTGGTAAGAGGTATTTTAATTGGCATAGTGCACCATGGGTATAAAAACAGGGTTTCCTTAAGTCCTATGCTACATATAACATTTTGCATTTATTCATAAGTGAGAGTTGCCTTGTTGCATTCTTTAGATCAGTGCCGGAACTAGGGGTAGGCAGAAGAGGCACAGGCTTAGGGTGCAACGCTGGTGGTGGTGGAGTTAAGCACATACTCTTGTCTGCCAACTCTCTAGTCCAGGCCCTCCGCTTCTGCTGAAATCCAGTTGCAAAACAGTTCTTTTTCTGCATCATTTGAAATCCTGGCAGGGGAGGAGGGACTAAAACATTGATTAAAGACAGCATGCAGGAACTACATAACCCACAATACATTGCACTGTGATGTTCCTTTCCTTATTGACACCACATGTGCAGGGAATTGTGGGATTGGGAGGATGCAGACTGAAGGCAGGCTGAGGACAGTCGACTACTGTTACATTTTATTTGAGTGCAGAGCCACCTCAGGGGTCTTAGGTGCCTGAGGCGGCCAAGTTGATGATGCCGCCCCCCCCACCCCCTCGCTTTCCTGTTTTGCATCAGAGGGGGGCGAGGAGGTTGCACATTGCTAGTGCAGAGTGCGTAATAGTGCTCTCTTCAGTAGAGGAGCCGACATTTTGCTTCAAAAATCGGAATTTCAGCTCTTTAAGTTACCGGGAGTGGCTTTTTGCCTCCTCCAGTAACTTGCTGATCGCTGCAGCCTGAGGTGAGTTTCTCAACTCACCTCATGGCAGCAGCGCCCCTGTTTGAGAGTCAAAGTAGCCAGCCAGATCAGCAGGGGAACAGGGGGCGGGGCTTAGGAAACTGTTCCAAACCATATTATTACATAAAAAAAATAAAAAAACCACTGCACATCTTTTAATTGACGTATATTGCATAGATGCTCGAAATTATGTTTACTTTAGTTGTGCTTGGGTGGAGTTGCCCTTTAATAAAGTACATGGAATAACAGCATCTGCAGGGACTGGCAGCATTCCCATCACCCTTAATGGAACAAACATTGCAAGAATGGGCAGCAAGAATGTAGAAGGCTCCGACTTACCAAAATCCGCAATCTTCGCATTCATGTGGGCATCAAGAAGAACATTCTCAGGCTTCAAGTCTCGGTGTACGACCATATGTCTATGGCAATAATCAACCCCGGAAAGAATTTGCTGGAATAAGCGCCGGGATTCTTTTTCATCCAACTAAGAGGAAAAAGTTCATTTTTAAATAAAACACAAAAATACACATTGATACTGAGGTTTTAGACCATAGCCCTCACACCCACACATTAGTGGCCCGGCTTATTAAAAGGGTTAAATTGCCTAAAAAGAAACTTCAAATGTGATGTGACAACATCAACCTATAAACCCAATTGGTTTTTCTTTGCTTTAATCTCATTTTTTTTTTTTCCTTTAATTATTTATCTGCAGCTGTCTACTCTGGCTCTTCTACGGCTATCTGGTTGCTATAGGCCTGTTACCCTAGCAAGTCAGGATAAAAAACAAATAGGAGAGGGCCTCTAAAAAATAAAACTGTACAAATGTATAAGTTTTTTTGGGGGGGGGGGGGTGCTAGGATCAATGCCCCCGACAACCAAAGCCAGGCTGAAAAAAAAAAGGCAGAATAGAGCTGCATTTGTTTCAAGGTTGCTAACAATAAGCCCATCTATAATATACTTAACAAGATAAATGCCCCCTTAAGCCAAATGTAGGGATGTGACTTAGTTTTGTGGGCAAAACTTGGCTGTTGAGGTCAATGACCAGAAAGAAAAATAAACATGGTGGTGCAGTCTGTACAGAAAAAAGCCCAACTTCTCCTGGCAGCAATGAGACACACAAGACACACAAGATCCAAAAATGTATAAGGTGTCACTCAAAGACAAGCAAGATAGGGGGTGTCAATGGGCCACCTCTCTTAGGGTGAAGACACGCAGAGCTACTAGTAGCAGCTACTTGTCGGGGCTACGAAAATAGACAATGCTGATCATTTACTGATAACTGTCTCTATGTGTGTTTTAGCAGAGGCAATTCTCAGTATTGTCTATGGCAGGGGATTTTCTGGTGTTTAGTAGTCGTGACAAGTAGCTGCTACTAGTAGCTCTGTGTGTCTTCACCCTTAAACAGATCGCTGCCAGACAGTGCTTGGATTCTAGGGGGTAGCCAGTTCCTGTGCAGAAGCTTGCATCAATCCTGTAAGGAGGAAAAGGCAGCATGCAAAAGGGCAAGACTTGTACTATGCTGTAGGCAATATAGTCATTTATGACCTCGTGGGCAGTATGCAGTGATCCCCAACCAGCGGCTCGTGACATGTTGCTTACCACCACTTTGGTGTTGTTCCCAGTGGCCTCAAAGTAGGTGCCCAATTTTAAATTTCTAAAGCTGCCCATATAATGTATGGGCCACTTTAGTATGAACACCATACTGCAGCTTGCACTCAGGAGCACTCCCCTCAGTGCGGTTATGGCCGGCATTGCTCGGATAGTTTATTAGAGCATGGAAAGGTCTCCTTACTGCCTCCCTATGACACAGCTAAGGAACAGGCAGGCTTTTGGACTGGGAGAATAAAAATTGTATTTTGGTGTTATGTTTATGTAAACACAAGACATATTACACATGCAGGTGCGTTAGTGTAGAAAACAATTCCCCTGTGCATCACTGCTGGAAGGAAACATGATTTACTGCAAAACAATCCCTCATTCATGGTAATAAGCTTATAACACACAGTGTCCTTATAAAACTCCTCGTCATTGCGCGGTTACAAAATGTGGCAAACCCATTGGAGGAGGAACATGTGCAGATCAAACATTTGGGTTATAAGAACTTGGCTTTACATATAACACGGGATCAGCATTTGCCATGCTTGAATGTTAAAGTGGACATGTCACCTATGACTTGCAGCATCTCTCTGCTGGATTTCCTACTGGCCCCGTCCCCCAGGGATAGTAACCATACACCTGGCAAAGCTGTACCACAGGCCTATGCTATAATGTCTCCATCCATCACACTTATGTTTTGCTATGGTGCAGACTTGGCCTTACCCCTTGCCCTCTTAGCAGAAGAGGATTATTTTGCATCAGATTCTATTACAGACAAAGCTCATTTCCTGCTGGATGGTTTCCAACAACCTGAAGCTTAGCTTCTCAACAGCTGCCCAGAGCCCACTGAGCATGTGCAGTGCCACTGACACTCCTAACAAAATGCAGGATGGCGTGCTTCTGTGACAACTCTGAATGCCTGGAACATAACTTTTATAGGGCTGCTGGGCTGTAAAAAGGACAGTAAATACCTATTTTTAACATAAGTTGAATGAATAGAGCTTAATACAACTGCCTATTCTTTTAATTAAGAAATATCTTTGGTTTCTGTTATTTCTGACACTAAACAAGAATATGAAAAATCTGAGGCCAGTTTCACTTTAGTACGTCTTGTCCCTTCCGGTCCTGGAGAACTTCAAAATAAAACTAAATTACCAGTCTACTAAGAAGCCCCTCATAATGAGCTGCTCAAAGGCTGCTACTTAAAAAAAGGGAGTGGTTTGTTTGTTTAAGGTAGATAATAAGTTCTGAACAAATTGCTCTGTTTATAAAAGGAGGTGGAGAGTTCAGTGAACAAGCCCAACCTTCAAATTAGAGTTTTATAATGGCAAAAAAAATAGAAAATATTGATTTTTAATTTAAAAAATAAAAATAAAAACAATAGACAGAATGTGCTCTAATACTATTTAAATGTGCTCATTTTTAGCAAAAGTATATTTAGGAGTATACTGTCCATTTTCATACATAAAAAATGCCAACAATATTCACTTTTGGGCTACAGTTCCCTTTTAAGGAACTAAAGTTCAAATCTGGAGTGAAGAAAAAGGTGGCATTATGCAACAGGGAGGCCAAGCTGGGTTCCAAACGAGATAAAGGAACCACTTGAGCTTATGGGAAGGTGGGCACATATTATACATGCACTAAACATTCGGTTCTCCAAACAGGTAACCAATTCAGTTAAAAAAAATGCTGCTCCCAATGGGTAACAGGTCCACTTTACAGGTAGTTACACAAAGCCAAGGCATATTAGGTGCAGTTATTTGCCATGATATGGCAATAACTTACAGGGGCTTAGGTTCCCATGTCTAGCACTAGAATGTCCTTCTGAAAGAAAATACATGTTAACATATAAACCATATGATGGATTATTACAGAGAAAGGTTCAATGGGCACAGCAACAATGTATCATGGCCCAGATAAACCTCATTTACACAGGTACAGTAAAGCTTTAACCAAATTCTTACCTTCCCATTCTTACATATATAATCAAATAGTTCCCCGCCAGAAACATATTCCATAACCATAAAGATATCTGTTGGTGTGCTGATGACCTGGTACCTAGGGAGAAAAATAAACAAAAAACCAATAAGTCAGAGGGACATCTAAATAATGAGCTTTTATTACTTGGGGTCATGTAAATCAATAAGCTTTAGATACAGGTATACAACCTATTATCCAGACTGCTCAGGGCCTGGGGTTTTTCCAGATAAGGGGTCTTTCTGGAATTTGGATCTCCATACCTAGAATTGTTTTGCCAATTTGCCTCCAATAAAGATTAATTATATCTTAGTTAGGATCAAGCACAAATAAATCTTTTTAAAAAATTATTGGGATGGCTTTCCTGTAATTCGGAACTTTTTCCAGAAAACGGATCCCATATCTGTATAGAGAGTCACTATACCTTGACATTTCCTGCAATATTGCTTGCTTATCCCAGGTTGGGGGTAAGGGAAGGGTCCAATTATAAACAGGAGAAAAAAAAAAAAAGGGGGGGAGGGGGCTTTTAAAGCTATTGTAACATGTTCCATTTGAATACCCATGCTGAATAATATATGTATGTAATATATATATATATATATATATATATATATATATATATATATATATAATCAATGTGATAAAAGAAACTCTATACGGAGGTGTCTCTGTTGACGAGAGTGCATTGATGAACACAATGACCACATTCCAAAATAGTATCATCAAATCCCTTAAGGTCTACTGTAAATTAAATTATAACACAATAGAATAGCTATGGAAGACGATAAGCTTGCGATTAGTCAGTCACAAAAAACTGTGAATTTAGGCAAGGCCAACACTGCATTTTTCATCAGACAAATTAACAGAAGGTTAAAAAAAAAAACCCCCAAAAAAACCCAACAGGTTAATAGGTTACAATTACAAAAAGAAAAAGACACCAATGCAGAAAGTCTGGATGGGGGAGACATTAGTCCCCATAATTAGTACATCTGTATCCTGTTACTTTGCAGTTTGTCTATTTTCTTAATATTTTGTGACTTTCGCAACTGTAGCTGATGATGCACTTAGTCACCTTTCATAGAACCACCCTGACATATCCTGTTGTGCAACTGTCTGTTAAAGACACAAAGTAGCTGGGCATCACAAGTGAATGCTGTTCAGATTAACCCAATGCCCCAAGACACACACACACAAATGGCGCATGTCTGAAGATAAAGCAGCCCAGTAACACTGATATCAACATCCAGCCCAAATGACGTCCCTCTAAAGCTGCCCATACATATGTAGATTTTTCTTTATCACAAAATGATCATTTAGGGCTCTGGCACACGGGGAGATTAGTCGCCCGCAACAAATCTCCCCTGTCACGGGCGACTAATCTCCCCGAACTACCATCCCAACGGCGAAAATGTAAGTCGCCGGTGGGACGGCACACGCTGCCTCGCGAGGCATTTTCGGTGATTTGCCAAAATCGCCTGCGCAGCGTGTGCTATCCCACCGGCGACTTACATTTTCGCCGGTGGGATGGTAGTTTGGGGAGATTAGTCGCACGTGACAGGGGAGATTCGTCGCGGGCGACTAATCTCCCCATGTGCCAGAGCCCTTAGCACAGGGATCCCCAACCTTTTATACCCGTGAGCCACATTCAAATGGAAAAAGTGTTGGAGAGCAACGCAAGCATGGACAAAATTTCCTGGGGTGCCAAATAAGGGCTGTTATTGATTATTTGGTAGCCCCTAAATTGACTGGAAGCCTACAGGAGGCTCTGTTTGGCTTTACCCTGGGTTTTTATTCAACTAAAACTTGCCTCCAAGCCAGAAATTCAAAAATAAGCACCTGCTTTGAGGCCCCTGGGAGCAACATCCAAGGGGTTGGTCAGCAACATGTTGCTCACGAACCACTGGTTGGGGATCACTGCCTTAGCAGTACAATTTGTCCGACAATTTCAAATTCTATTGTCTAGTTGCAGCTAGGAAAATTACCTCCTTGGTCCTGCAAACAATTGGACAATGGGCAAATTTCAATATTAACAGACTGCCCAATCAGTTTTCTGACCGATGTCGGATAAAAGATCGACAGACGTAGTACGATTGTTCAGTGCCCACTAACGGTTTTGATGTATCACACTGAAATTGGGTTGTTAAGTATAGAAAAATTGTTAAGTGTATGGTCAGCTTTACACTGTCTGTCCAACCAATCGTTACTGACTTCTGCGCCTGCGCTGATTTATGGCTCAGGACCAGGATATAAAGGCATGGGGGTGTTATAGGGCTACTGCACCTCAGGGGCTGGCTTTAGCTGCCCTTTAAACATACATTATACACCTATGCTCACCATAAGTATCCTCTGTAGCTATAAATATGAGCCAAAGTTCAATGATAACACAACATGAAAAGGGTTAAATACAGAGAAATAAGTAGGAGGGGAAATTATATGATAACAGGATCTTATTAAATCTATCGGGCAAGGCGCCCCAACTAAATAGTAACTCCTCACTGGTGCTGCCTGACAGGTGATTACACTAAGTGGCCAATCCATCCCATGTCAGTGCAGCCAATTACCAGTAGAAGAACACAAACGCTGCCGACTGATGCCAAGTTAACCAGTTGCTCCCCATTGTCCCTCTGCCACACACACGCCATCTCTTTCTTCAGTCGTCCAGAATAAATTACCGACACTGGGGCTTTAGCTCAAGTGACAGACTCCTGTGCCAACTGCAGCTGGAAAGCAAGTTGCCTTTTATACCAGAGCCTGAACCTTTTATTGGCCATACTGCACATATACATTAAAACTGCACAACACAAACCAGAATGGGGATAGATCAATGACTCAATGTTGGCACTGATTGCCTGGCTGCTGTCAGTATCCCTTACCCTGTGCCAATCCCTGTACAAGAAATACCAGAGATCTGGCCAGTCAAGGCCAAGCAAAGATTCAAGCCAAAATGCACAGGAGCAAGCCACTCTAGTTAGCCATACATAAGCAGATTGTTGGGCAGGTTAGCCAGGGATACTGACAGAACACAGGCTCAATTTCATCTGTTTGGGAATCATTGATGACTTTTAAAAGTATATGTTTGACGTAACTTGCATTAAAAGGCTAGTTCACCGTTAAGTTTTTAGCAACTTTGCAATTGGTGTTTTTTCTAAATAATTCACCTCTCTTCTACATCTTTCCACCTTTCAAATGGGAGTCGCTCACCCCAAAAGCCAAGAAACACTTACTCTGTAGGCGACAATTGTATTATTACTACTAATTGCAATTTGTCTCAAAATATCATACCAACAGTTAATTTAAAGGTGAACTACCCATTTAATATAAGAATTTCCCTTTATATACACACTTCTCAAACATATATTTAAAATGGCTCATAAAAGGCAACTACAGAGCTATTACAAATGATTCCCAAAATGAGGAGCTTTAGCCACAGGACAGCTGAACTGTAGCCACATTTTACGTGTTAGTGTTAACAACAAACCACCTAAATCAGAAGTGCATTTCCTGTTGTTCCCTCCAGCTTGCTTCCCTTTAACACACCACCCTTGATGCACGCTTGGCACAATGCCATGTCATTCTTGTCAGCTTTTAAATTTAGATATCCCACTCAATTCTCTGTTACATGTCATTAACAGGCAGGGAAATAGCCGCCCCCCCCCCACCTACAAAGCATAATAACACAGTATTACACCAGACATGATGGCCACCCTACAACTCTTGAACTACAACTCCCTCCAGCAGCTGGAAGTTGTAGTTCAAAGGCAGGGTGCCTAGCTCTGGGGTCCAAGCTATACAGATACCTACAGCTTAATGATATGAGGATGTCTGAAGAGCTTCAGATTCTGGATCTCACGGCGAATTTTCCCAACCACGTCAAGGCTGCGGATCTTCTGCCGGTTTAAAATCTTCACGGCGACCTTGTGCCCTGTAAGCTCATGCTTGCCAACTGGGGAAACAAAAAGATTATTATTAGTGGCAGAGATATCTATTATATTTACTAATACCTAGATACATTATCATGATTTCAATATTAAGCGGCACTGTATATCCTGATGCACTGGGCAAAGCACTGAATTCATGCACCTAAAGGCTTTTTAAAGGAATGTTAAAGTCTACGGTACATGGGCTCAGCTAAGGCCTACAGGGACAGTAGGGCTATTTACCATCCCTTCTGCCTCCCAAGTTGGGGCGTGGGCGTATTGAAAACATACTGTACTGTGCCCGTGCCCAGCTTATATTGGTACAAGGGATATCTGGGAATAGTGAAACATGGCGGCATGGCGCTGGGAACGAAAGCACATCAGGCTGCTGTGGGGTAAAAGGTTAGTGAGTTTTGGCACAGGTGTGTGACTAAAGCTGCCCATTTATAAGCCAATGAAAGCTGCTAAGTTGCTCCTCCAAACCAAGTCGCCAACTTTTTGGCCCGTGTATGGGGGGGTGCTCAGGGCTACCTAATTGCCAGTTATCTTCTAGAAAATCAGGCAGATATTTATAGGAATAATTTAAAGATTCTGACACTCGAGGGCCACTTCGGTGCATGGGTACAGCCCTCACCTGACAGCTTCTGTATTCCCTCAGTACGTCCAAATCACTAGCTCAGTAAGTAGGTGGCCAAATTGGCCAGAGATCTGCTTGTATGGAGAGCCAGCCAATGTGCATAGCGCGCTTAACAAATTGGCACAATTAGGGGGCGATCACAACTGCCTCCTTGACCAATATCCAGACGAAAATAGGATAGACATGTACCGGGCAGGTTTGAAGTTGTGCCATGCAAGAACCACACCAGCAGCTTGTTGCTGTACTTACTGGCAAGTTCTGAGATATAGATAGATAGATGATAGATAGATAGATGATAGATAGATAGATAGATATATATATGTGTGTATATATATATATATATACACACTCATTCCTTGCTTTGGCCCCATATGTTCTAGCAGGCAGGTGGGCAAACTGAACACCCATCCACTCATTTGGTTCCCAAGTCACACAAGCGGATCTCCACATGCTGGCCCGTTTGAGAAAATGGTTCCACCCAGTGATTTTAATTTTCCTTCTCCTTTAACTGCCTGTGGAGCAGCGAGCTGTAGTTCAACAATAACTAGCATGCTTCAGGTTGTGCAGTCCTGACAGACTCTTATTTATACTTATACATTATTTATACTTGTACATTATTATGAGGGCATTAAGCACTGACATTGCAGCCACTGATTAACTTAATATTTGATAGAGGGAACAAACAAAGTTGCATAGTTTATTTCTAGTGCAACTACCAACACACACAGTGGGGCAATGGTCACATCAGATAAAGCCGCACCTCTCCCACAGGAGTTCCAGCACTGCCCTTGTTAGGAGAAAAGCCTAGTGTTCAGCCTTTGTTATACTCCTGCATGAAAGTCATTCTGACTGGCGAGTCACATGGCGCCCAGCCAAGCTAAACACCACTTGCCTTACTATAAACATAAAGAGAACCATTCTCCCTGCAAGCAAGAGGGGCCACAGGCCTTCTACTGGCCACTTATTTTGCTCTCTTTGATTACACAACAGCAGCAGCTCTGTGCACAACAAGATGTCCTCTTTGCCTGTTATTTTTGTTGACATACCAGTTCCACCGTAACATTCCACATTAAAGGGGAACTCCACCCAGTGCACAATGGAAATGTTATGTTAAGCCACTCTCCACTGTGAATATTACTGCAATCAAAAGCAGCAGCTGTCTAGTTGCTTATATTGTCTGCACTGCTAGATCTGAATCGTGAAATAATGTAGCAGAAGTCAGCCCACTAACAGACCTGGAAGAGAACAAACTACTACATTGCTACATGTTTCAGGAGTCAGACTCAGTGAACAAAAAGATTTAAAAAATGCTGCTTGCCAAAGGAGTTACATTTACAAATAAACTTTAGGAATACTGTCAAGGGAAACACCTTTTTTAAAAAAATTCCATCAATTAATGGAGCTTCTCCAGCAGGATCCTGTATTGTAATCTGTTTTTTGAAAGTGCAAACAGAATTTTTTTATATTTAAATTTTAATATTTCACATGGGGCTAGCCATATTCTTCAAGATAGCAGCTCCCAGTAGGTATCAGAATAGCACTCAATAGTAAGAAATCCAAGTCCGGCTTGGGACTCCTCCAGTTACATGGGAGTAGGAGAAACAATAGGTTAGCTGAAAGCAGTTCTAATGTGTAGCGCTGGCTGAAAGCTCAGACTCAGGCACAATGCACTGAGATGGCGCCTACACACCAATATTACAGCTACAAATACATTTGTTGGTTCAAGAATAAAATTTTAAATGGTAGAGCAGCAAATCTATGTCTACCCACTACTTGCTGCAAATTCACCAGGCATAGTGTTGGCCTTTGTATACACACGTGGTGGATTTCGGCAGTTCGGTGGGCGCACACAGGCTGACGCCAGTCACTACGCACCACTGGCCTTACACACTGTTTCCAGGCAAGAGAACCAGTTTATTAGTCTGATGGTAGTATCCCTTTACTTCACCATTGTATGTGTATAGGTGACATTTGTTACTCACTACAAGGTAAGGTGTGGTGCCCCTCGGGGGGGGGCACAGGGGTACTATCATTGTGTCAGTATGGGGAGAGTTGTGCAATCAAACTGCTCATGTATCTGTTTCCACTGCCATATGATATAGGAGAAACACACCCAGTTGATTTTGCTTCAGCTTATTGGCTTGTATATGGTTTGTGTTTGTGTTTGTTTGTTTTTTTAAACTAGCACTTTTTATTATTGCATGAGGGGATCCATTTGCTGGAAAAAAACAAGTCCAATATTGCTTTATGGCAGGGACCTCTTGTATTGGTTGTATTTTTGATGTATACACTCATCTATTGCACAACAATGCAGGATGACTTGGACTTTAAGGGCTTTGGCACACGGGGAGATTAGTCGCCCGCGACAAATCTCCCTGTTCGCGGGCGACTAATCTCCCCGAGTTGCCATCACATGCCATCCCACCGGCGAAAATTTAAGTCGCCGGTGGGATGGCACACGCGGCGGCGCGATTTCGGCAAATCACCGAAGTTGCCTCGCGTGGCAGGTGATGGCAACTCGGGGGGATTAGTCGCCCGCGAACAGGGAGATTTGTCGCGGGCGACTAATCACCCCCCCGTGTGCCAGAGCCCTAAATACAAGCCAAAACAAAAGTGCTGTTCCATAAAGCAGATATGGTATCGGACGTAACAGCCCCACAAACAAGTTAGTACATGGGCAGAAATGTACAGTATAACTGTGCTACGGGATCATATTACCTCAATTGCCTCTGGCAAAGCTTGTGTTAATAACTCAGCTATTACTGGTACAGCCCTGCATATACTGGCACCTCTGTGCATGTATACACTTATTTGTATAACAATGGACTATACAGTGGAATATCTTACTGCCCATTTATCACATTTACAGGGCAGGGGGAGGATCCTGTAGGTCTCAGTAACCCAAATTGATCTGACATCTGATACAGTATATATATATATATATGTAATTAATTCAGATTCTCATTACATGGCAGCTCAGAAACCAGGGTGTCCTGCATCAGAATTTAGTAATTAGCCCCATGCCATTGGTTACTGTTACAAATGAACTGGATTTACTGTCAATAATTTGCTACAACCCTTAAGCTTAGCTTCTCAACAGCTGCCCAGAGCACACTGAGCATGTGCAGTGTCGCTGACAAATCCAAGATGGCGAGCTCCTGTTCTCAACTTTTAAGGCCTGGATCGTTACTGTTACAGAGATATTTGGCATTTCTAGCTATAGAGCTTTTTAGCATTTATTTCTCCTCTAAGTAGCTGAGAGAGAAGGCAACAAGTGTAGGGAGTGTGTGTGTGTGGGGGGGGGGGGTCATAACTTTATATTATATCAGATAATATAGGTAATGTTGTTTGCAAGTTTAACACAAGGAGTACACTACACAACTGTGCAAACAGTTGTGTCATTGTATGGTAAATAGCTTACAACATACATTGTCAGGGGGTTGCATCCTATTTGTTTATGCATAAACAACAGTGGGTCTGTAAAACATCAAAGTCACTTTTTGTGGAAGTGCGATTTCACTTAGTGACTGGCGTCAGCCTGTGTGCGCCCACCGAACTGCCGAAATCCACCACGTGTGTATACAAAGGCCAACACTATGCCTGGTGAATTTGCATCAAGTAGTGGGTAGACATAGATTTGCTGCTCTACCATTTAAAATTTTATTCTTTTATTCTTAAAATTCGATCATTTGACACCAAGCCCCATAGGCTGCCACAGAAAGACTATTTCCTGCATGTTGCTTCTGGGTCTACCTAACAGATAAGAAACTAACGAGCTATTAAACTATGTCTAAATAAATAGTTTCACCGGTCCTTTAAATCAGTGATCCCCAACCAGTGGTTCGTGAGCAACATGTTGCTCCCAGTGTCCCCAAAGCAGGTGCTTAATTTTAAATTTCTGGCTTGGAGGCAAGTGTTGATGGCATAAAACCAATTGTAAAGCCAAACAGAGCCTTCTGTAGGCTGTCAGTCCACACAGAGGCTACTAAATAGCCAATTATAGCTCTTATTTGCCGCCCCAGTGTTGCTCCCCAAGACTTTTTCTGTTTGACTGTGGCTCATGGGTATAAAAGGTTGGGGAACCCTGCTTTAAATGATCACAAAACAAAAAAGTCTAATCCCTTGGCCTGTATACAGGCCCCAACAGGACTGATCAGCATAGAACGCTCCGTGCAGTTATATCAAACCGGCTTTGCACCAGCGCTGATTATATCAGACAAGCGGAAACGCCTACAGATGACATTTTCCAACTCAAACCATCATCTGATAAAACGATCAAACACATTTAAAGGGAACCTATCACCCTAAATTTGCTTCACCCACCAGAGGTGCTAGCAATTTTAGGGTGATAGGTGCCCTTTAAGACCCATTAAATGCTAAGTTTTTTTTATTTTACTTACAAATTTCACATTTACAAATACATTTACAACATTCTCCCACTCTTCACTCCTGGTTCTGACTCCGGCTCCAAACAACTTAGCTGACATCACATCTACTCAAGCAAAGAGTCATTTCTTACAATGAATAGTGTTTCTACACAGGTGTGCTTCTGCCACACTGTTTCAATAATCAGAACCAGGGCCACCAACAAAGTGTTACTTCACTCAAGTGCCCCAAAATGGAAAGGCTCCATGTAAGTCACAGAATGGGTGGGGCTTGCAGGGAATGGGTGGAGTTTAAGCATAATTAGGATGTGGTTGAGTGATCGGGGGCATGACCATGTGGCAAAAGGCCATCTTTCATCACTAAGACCAATTTACTTATTTACTTGGCAGCCAACCAGTTAAGGGGCCCAGTTTACTGGTGGGTTAATGACTAGGCCCCTTGGGGGGGGGGGGGCTACTAACAGTAATATGGAGCCCCATGGTTACTGATGGTAACTCTAATCAGAACTGCCAATGCAAATACATATACACGCAGCAGTAATGGATATTGGAAAGCGGCTTAGAATTACATTTTCTTGCAATGGGCAAAACGCTATTTTTTGGCTCTACTTTCCCTTTAAGGCCCATTAAAAGTGTGGGATGAAATGGACGATCCATTTATACTGACATTTCTATTTTAAGCAATAAGACTGCTGCACATATCATAGTATAATAAAAATTTATGGCATTCTCTTAGATCAAGCCCTGCCTCGGTTCAATACCTAATGGAAGAAACGTGCAAGGATTAAGCACACAGATATTTCTGATATAGTACCTTATTTCAGTGAATCATGTGACACTAACACCAATTTTATAGTGAATAATGCAGCCCCTACCATAAAATATAAGGATATTATAGTTACTGACATAGCCTCTTGCCTCTATATTATCATTAATCTCCTCAGTGACAAATACAGGGGGTGCATTATTTATAACAAAACAAGTTCCAGTAAGTCACGTGACAGAATTCACATCACTGAGCATCTATTAAAATCAATATCACTAAGCACCAATTATAAGCATATAATTTACAGAATATCCATGGCTCTTGTGTATTATGCTGAGAATATAAAGCAAAAGGCTGACTCCTGAGTGCTACCCATTTACCTCCATCTGGATTAAACTGCATTATACGTGCCAAAGGTGAATGGGTATTGATCCAGGGAGGGCTGCAGTGTTTTTATTACCAACACAAGAAGAGTCGAGCAAGACTGTAAAGGGCAAATCAGGCCAAGGAACAATAAAGCTTGAAAGAGTGGGTCATTTTATTAATTAACTTACTGCCCTTAAAGGAACAGTAACACCACAAAATGAAAGTGTTTTAAAGTAATTCAAATATAATTTACTGTGGCCCTGCACTGGTACAACTGGGGTGTTTGCTTCAGGAACACTACTATAGTTTATATAAATAAGCTGCTGTGTAGCCACGGGGGCAGCCATTCAAGCTGGGAAAAGAAGAAAAGGCACAGGTTACCTAGCAGATAACAGATAAGACACATTGTATTCTACAGAGTTTATCTGTTGTTATCTGCTATACAAGCTGTGCCTTTTCTCCTTTTGAATGGCCGCCCCCATGGCTACACACCAGGGTATTTCTATAAATTGTAGTAGTGTTTCTGAAACAAACAAACAACTTTTACCAGTGCAGGGCAACAGTACACTATAGTTTAATTTCTTTGATATATTTTCATTTTTTGGTGTTACTGTTCCTTTAAGGTGGCCATACACACTGAGATCTGCTCGCAGGGCGATATTGGGCTAATTCAGGCTTATTCAGTAGTTGGGCCCTGGGGCCAGACAATTGAATTAGGAAGATGGGTGTAAGTAAAGTGGGTTAGGGGACCGCATCAACGAGCCAATGCGGTTCCCGATCCGATGAAATTTTTTAACCTGTCCGATCGATATCTGACTGATTTCAGGCCAGATATCGGTCGGGCAGGCCCGTCGGTAGTGCCCATACATGGTCCGATAAGCTGCCGAGTTGGTCTAAGCGACCGATATCAACAGCTAGAATCGGCCTGTGTATGGCCACCTTTAGGGTGAAGACACACAGAGCTACTAGTAGCAGCTACTTGTCGTGGCTACAAAAATTGACAATGCTGATCATTTACTGATAACTGTCTCTATTGTGTTTTACAAGAGGCAATTCTCAGTATTGTCTATGGCAGGGTATTTTCTGGCGTTTAGTAGCTGCTACTAAGTAGCTCTGTGTGTCTTCACCCTTAGACATAGCCATTATACCTGGGGGATATCAGCTGTGCAAGTGCTTTCTAGTGCTGCAAGCTCAGGAGACAGCAGCTGTCCCTTCTGTGCTCACCAGTCTGCCCCGCCACCATGGAATTAACCGGATTAGAAGCAGCAAAAAAAAAAAATATATATATTTTCCTATGATTTACATGCAACTCATTATATGCACTCAGTGATGCATCTGGCACCAGTTAAAGTGATACTTTTACAGAACAGTGTTGATATCACTTTAAAAAAAAAAGCTTTACCGTGCTACAATTAACCCACTGCAGCGCCCTGTTACGCGTGTTGAACACACTGGATTACAGCTAGAAAGCTTCATAAAGTGACAACACAATTACGGAGCCACGGGCAGCACAGAAATGAAAGGGTTAAATCTGCCTGAAGGCAGGTAACAAATTGTCTTTTGTTTTTTTCCTCATCCCTTTTCCTGTGCTCTGTTTGTAACAATGTGTCGGGTAAGAGCAGGCAGCTGGGAAAACAATTTCTGGAGTCAGAACCAGCACTGCAAAGTCAGAACACTATGGTCTATAGAAATGACATTTAAAACGAACTAAGACTAATGTTTAATTAAGAAATATTAGAAAGTTGCTTGGAATTTCGTTTTCTTTTATTATGCAAAATAACAAAGTTAACCCTTTAAAGAATGGCAAAATAAGAACGGGAATAATTTGGGGGAAAAAAAACAAATTTAAAAAAATATGTTAAGGAACGTCACAAAAGCCTCCCTGCCAATGTCTAGACTGCTCCGTTACAAGTTTCCCACCCCCTGAAGTGGAAAGGGATTGGAACAGCCCAAAAGCCTACAGACGAGGCAATAAGGATAACAGGAAGGTACCACCATGCCGTGGGGGGAAAGGGAAGCAGTCCCGCCCAGTTCAAGGTATTTACCCTATGTGCCCTGCATTCAGGGCTGCTCCCCTTGCCTATCCCTCCATTTCCCAGTCATTTCCCCACACACTCAAGATCCTCTTTCCACAAGCCCCCCCTCTCTATCTCCCTCCATACCTTTCACTTTGCCAAACGTGCCCACCCCGAGCGTGTCGCCCAGTATATAGTGACCGATCTTCACCCTCCCGTCATGATGCTTCTGTTTATCCGCCGCCATCTTCATGAGCGAACTGAGCCTGCGCATCGCCGCGCGTTCCCGACAAACAAGCCAGCGCGGGCACAGAAATCGCCTCCTAGCGGGAACGGGAAAAAGGTGGCCGTATCTTAGCAACAGGGCACGGCGACGTACGAGCACGCACACGTCACTTGTCTGAGGCGGAGACGTAGTGCGTCGGGGTTATTGGTTGGTGTTGCAAGGGGGTGTGGCGAATACCGGACGCCGCTAGCGGATTGGCTAAGAACATGGCGGGCTATAGGGTGACAGCGGCCGGGTTATTGGGCTGCAATGTTAATAAAATGGCTTGGGAAAACTATACGCTTAGATCTGTGCGTGGAAAGATAGAAATATATGATGTAATGTCGCCAATGGGGTACAGTGACGTGCTTGGTGCTATATTATAGGAGTGATCAAGGTAGGGCTGCCATCATGCCAGGCAGGTGGAATTCCTATCAGGGTCATGTGGCTGGGAACGTAACTAGAACTTGGGCCAGCAGATGGGTTGGGGCGGTTCCTGGGCATAGTAGTGTAAGGGTGAAGACACTGAGCTACTAGTAGCAGCTACTAAAATAGACAATGCTGATCATTTACTGATAATTGTTGCTATGTACGTTTTAGTGGAGGCAGTTCTCAGTATTGTCTATGGCAGTGTCATTTCTGGCATTTAGTAGCCATGACAAGTAGGTGCTACTAATTAGCAACATGTGGCTTCACCCTAATGAGCATGCAGGCAATAGGTGGAGCTGGGCTGGGCACAGGACTTTTTTGTCTGTATTGGGCGTGGTCTGGGCAGAATGGGGGCGTGGTCAAATGTGCTATATAGGGCAGCATTTTTTATTTATTTGTCATTAGGGCCCTTGTTACTTAGTTGGCAGGGCATTGCTGAATGGGGCTGGATGATTTGTAATGGCGATCCTAGACTGAGGGGTTCCTAAAACCATTGAGTGGACTCCTAACCAGAGCATACCTTGATCTGGGGGTCTATAGTACTGTGTGATGGAAAAAAAAGTATTCCTACCCCGCCATCCTGAACTTCACTGGGATAGCTATAGCAATTCTGACTGCCTTGTTCCCCCAAGATGTCAACCTTCTGGTAACTGAATCCCAATATGAGGGGGGCTGTGTTATTAAAACATGCAGGGCAGCACCCACACTGACTGTTACGATCCTTTGTTTTTATTCCTTTTTGCAATTTGTGGAGTAACAGGGACTCCTAAAAAGTACAGCATGTTTTGAATTCCTGTTATTCCTCTAAAACAAATGGCATAATTGATGTTGCTAATGGGAACCTCCAAAAATTGTGCTATGTTTGCTTTGAAAGAGGGCCCCTTGTAAACTCAGTTTTGATTAAATGAAACTCCTTAGTTTAAAATCATCAAAAGGCCTAAAGAGCTCAACAAACTGATGATTTGTGATTTATGGGGTTCACTGTATTTACCAGAGTGTATGTTGCCTGTGGTTATTTGTCACAGTAAGTTATCCCCACAAAATCATATCTAGACAGGAAAGGAACTGAAAATCAAAATAGGGTAAGTAAATACATATATACATTGGTGTATATATATATATATATAAATCTACTGATATATATATATATATATATATATATATATATATATATATATATGTCTTCTGTCCATCCATAGCCCCCTCGTGTGTTTCTAACTGAGAAACAACTAGTAACCCAATGCTTTAACATAGTGAAGGTATAGCTGCTGTCACTACTAGAGACAAACTACACATTACAACCTGCACTCAAGAAGTCCTGGAAGAATAACTGGATGTACATGAAATGAGGCATAAGAGCATGGATGCACTATTTACAGTCAATCTTCGAGACCAGTTACCAAGGCCAGGGCCGCCATCAGAAATCACGGGGCCCCTCACAAGAAAATTTTCTGGGCCCCCCTCCCACCAGTACAAAAGACTCACAGCCAGCAGGCCTCCCCCCCAATACATGGTAGCCAGCAGTGGCCACCCCCAGTACATTGGTAGCCAGCAGTGCCCCCCCCCCCCCAGTACATTGGTAACCAGCAGTGCCCCCCCCCCCAGTACATTGGTAGCCAGCAGTGGCCCCCCCCCCAGTACATTGGTAGCCAGCAGTGCCCCCCCCCAGTACATTGGTAGCCAGCAGTGCCCCCCAGTACATTGGTAGCCAGCAGCCCCCCCAAGTACATTGGTAGCCAGCAGGGCCCCCCCAAGTACATTGGTAGCCAGCAGGGCCCCCCCAAGTACATTGGTAGCCAGCAGGCCCCCCCCCCAAGTACATTGGTAGCCAGCAGTGCCCCCCAGTACATTGGTAGCCAGCAGCCCCCCCCCAAGTACATTGGTAGCCAGCAGTGCCCCCCAGTACATTGGTAGCCAGCAGTGCCCCCCCCTAGTACATTGGTAGCCAGTAGCCCCCCCCAAGTACATTGGTAGCCAGCAGCCCCCCCCTAAGTACATTGGTAGCCAGCAGGGCCCCCCCTAGTGCATTGGTAGCCAGCAGGCCCCCCCCAAGTACATTGGTAGCCAGCAGTGCCCCCCAGTACATTGGTAGCCAGCAGTGCCCCCCCTAGTAAATTGGTAGCCAGCAGGGCCCCCCCTAGTACATTGGTAGCCAGCAGCCCCCCCCAAGTACATTGGTAGCCAGCAGGGCCCCCTCCCCAAGTACATTGGTAGCCAGCAGCCCCCCCCCCAAGTACATTGGTAGCCAGCAGCCCCCCCCTAAGTACATTGGTAGCCAGCAGGGCCCCCTCCCCAAGTACATTGGTAGCCAGCAGCCCCCCCCCCAAGTACATTGGTAGCCAGCAGGGCCCCCTCCCCAAGTACATTGGTAGCCAGCAGGGCCCCCCACCCCAGTACATTGGCAGCCAGCACAGCATGGAACGGAACAGCACAGCACAGCCCCCGGCGTCTTCAGCGGCAGCTTCGCGTTCCTCCGGTTCCTCCTTGGCGAAGCCTCTGCACTTCTGAGTGCCGGCAGAAGACAGGCCCTTTTATAAGGTTGCGCCCCGGGCGTACTGACGTGCATGTACGCATGGGGCGCGACCAATAGGATCACCCGCTGACCACCAATGACAGGGTGCCCGGAATAAATTTAAGGGGGCCCGAGCTATTAAGAATACTTGAGCACAGCCGGGCCCCCTTTTAAGGTTAAAATTGTCCGGGCCCGGGACGGCTGTACCCCCTGTGCCCCCCTGATGGCGGCCCTGACCAAGGCCCAGTAAAGAATTACCATCAGATAGTATGCTAGAAGAAGCTCATAGAGCCCTCATGACAATCCCTACTACCGCCATTACTCAAACCAATGAACCGACATATACTACAGTAACTACTTGGCTCCATGATCAAGAAGAACAACAATACAGACACCCCAAGAAAATAAATTAAAAGCTAACGTTATAGCAATTTGGAGAAGGATTAGTAAACTGGTAGAACTACAGATTAAGGATATGAACTGGTTACTGAAAAAATACAAGAGACTTTATCCGAAGTTCTAGACACTGCTAAGCAAAGGCTTGCAGCACTGGCTACCGGACTATGGAGATACACTAGAGAAGCAGAGAGCAAAAAAAAATGTCCTTCTCTTCAAAGAACCATACGGGGTATACTCCCAACTGCAGTGCAAAAACATAGTAACAACAGAGCCAACAAAAGCAGAAACTGAACATATGGAAGAAAGAGAAGAGACAAATAACACAAATGCAAAGTGACTACATCTCAGAGCAGAACAGGAGCCAGTAACCATCATAGTAGCAGACATCCAACAGCAGGTTAAGTACATGAAGAGTTGGACAGCACATGGTCTGGACATGATCCACACCTTCTGGCTAAAGAAACTAACAGCAGTGTATGAACGCCTGGCAACACAGACGAACCAGCTGCTAGCAGCAACTGATCATAAAAATATCCTTACAAGCGAACGGCACTATCCAACTACCAGTCAATAACCTGCCTCCCCACAACAAGGAAAGCCCTATCAGGCATCATAACAGCAAAGCTACAAGACCATATGGGCTAGTATATGAGCTCAGAAGTGCACTGGGAACAACACCAGAGACTCAAAACACCATTGCTCACAGATAGAGCAGTTGCCCAGGAATCAAGGTTTAGACCAACCTGAGAACATCCTGGATTGACTACAGGAAAGCCTATGACTCAGTGCCACCTGAATGGATCTGTAAATGCCTGGCACTATAAAACGTCAACAGGGCACTAAGGGTCTTCCTCAAGAACTCAATGGAACTGTGGCAAACAACACTGGAAACCAACTCAAGACAGTTCCCACAACTGGCAATCAAGTGTGGCATATTACAAGGTTATGCACTCCCCCACAGCAGTTCTGCAAAGGCTTCAACCCCCTCAGACAGATAGTCACAAGGACTGGATACAGATAAGTTTAAGAGTGAAACTACCATCTACATGAATGACATCAAGGTGTATACTATTACTGAACAAGGCATCGACTTGCTGATCCATCATACATGGATTTACAGAGGACATTGGAATGTCATTCAAAGTGTAGAAGTAGGTGGTAATAAAGAGAGGGAAGGTAGTTAAGACTGATGGAGTGGAATTGCCAGGATGGCACATAGCAGCCATACAGACTAGCTACATATACTTTAGCCGTGTGGGAACCTTAATAAGAAGGCAAGGAAGACCACAACATCCAAGTACCACCAAAGCATCAGACAAGTCCTGAAGTGCCTGCTCAATTGAGGTCTCTACCCAAAGTCCAACATTTAGAAACTTTATGCCAGCTGAAAAGCAGATGGGAGGGGTCAGGTGAGTGTCAGAGCCAGGTTCCTAGATAAAACCCAGAGCATCCAGGAGTACATTAGTAAGATGGAACCCAGAGATGAGTTGCTGAGGGAATGCCTGAGCCAGCATCAGATATGGAATAAAGATCAAGCAGATGAAGTGCCATGGTAAGACAAGGACCTGCATGGGATGTTCCATCAACATGTAGCTGGGGGGGGCACTGACATTGGGAAAGGACTGGACTCAGAGACAGAACTAAGGCACTGATCACAGCACAACAGGCACTAAGTACCAGATACACAGGAACAGGAATCTGCAACACTAGACAGGACCCCAGATGCAGACTGTGTAGAGAGGCCTGAGAGAGTCTAAAACATACCAAAAGGGTGTAAGATGCAGGCAGAAACAGCATACACTGAATGGCAGTAGATGGCATTGTAGAACATCTGCACAGCATTTGGACTAAACCTTCCTATGTCCAGATGGAAAATAACAGAACTAAGATCCCGAGGGACTTCCAGATCCAGACAGACAGAAATGTATTGGCCAATAAACTGGACATAGTGTTAGTAGACAGTGACCACTGCAGTGATAAATGTAGCAGTGCCAATTCACAGCAACATCAAGAGTAAATACCACAAATGCATATGGTTACCCAACTACAGAGACCCACAAACTATGTTTTGTTTTACAGTTTTCATGGTTGACACTTTGTCCTGAATCTGTTTTAGGCATTGCCAAGGCCCCTGAATTTCAGTTAACCATGACTGGTTTAGTTTTTAGTGACCAGGAGCACTGGCCCAGGGTATCAGGCAGGTGTTTATAAGCATAGGAGGGTGCCAAAACCAGTGATTTTCACTTTAGTTATATTTTAGAACTCATCTTTATTTTGAGTTTTCCTAACACAAAAAGCAAACTAGATTTCTCAAAAATCTTAATTGCTAGCATATTTATGTACATAACTGGAATGTTAAAAAGTTGATTGCTTAAAACTGAAAAAGAAAACAAAATGCTTCTAAAATGGCAATTCTGAAAAATTGTGACATGTCTATTGAGGATTTTATCAATTAGAGTTTGGAGAACTCAAATGTGCAATTTTTGGAGCTAATACATCGATTCCTACATCAGCATGCCACAGACAGTCACTATTTATTGGGCTGGTGGGGGGCTATTTTGGTCTCTGTGTAATTAAAATGCATCCCAAGCACTTGGAAACCTTACACTTAAGCATGTATCTAAAACCCCTGGGCACTGGCTCACAGACTGTCAGAAAAACTTTCACTAAGATTGGGACAGCAGCCTTCTATTGGGAGAATTGTCTTTTCTACCTTGTATGTATGTATATGTATACAGGTATAGGACCCATTATCCAGAATGCTCGGGACCAAGGGTATTCCAGATAAGGGGTCTTTCCGTAATTTGGATCTCAATATCTTAAGTATAATAAAAAATCAATAAAACATTAATTAAACCCAATAGAATTGTTTTGCATCCAATAAGGATTAATTATATCTTAGTTGGAATCAATTACAAGGTTCTGTTTTTTTTCTACATAGAAAAAGGAAATCAGTTTTAAAATTCTGAATTATTTGATTAAAATGGAGTCTATGGGAGACAGGCTTTCCTGTCTACAGTGCTACAAAGATACGCAGCAATGTACAATCTTACAATATATACAATTACACACAAGGAGGACAAGTGTTCTAATAAATACAAGTGTTCCCACAAATCCCTGCATCACTGTAGCAGAACTATTCTAAAAATTGGCATTAGCTACAGCCTGTAACAGATGCATGTAGGTGGGCTAAGGTTCGTACAAGGAATTGGTTCTGCCAATCAGATGAAGACTGGAACGATAGCGGTTAAGTGAATTTTTTTTTCCCCATTTACCTTGTCCTATGCATTAGGATAACATACCACCTCATGCAGAAAGCCATGCCAACCTGCAATAGATAACCATCCTGATCAATTTAAAAGAAAAAAAAAAAATTGGGGGTATAGGACTGTTGTACAGCTTCTTGTATCCTGCAGCCCAAAGTAATTCAATAAGCAGTGCACACACCAGACTTAGATACAGACAACAGAAATTAAACTTATTTTTATTTTTGACTTGTGCTTTTACACCACCAATCCAATGTTCCTATGAGGGGGCTAGCATATTTGTGCTTCAGTAGTCCCTTGGTAGCAAATTCTAATGAACCAGCTTAGAAATGACAGGTTTAGGAACTCTTTCCTTAGGTCTGGCACTTAGCACTTAAGCACCAACATTTCAGTCTTCTGATGAACATTATTGATCGTACATTTAAATGCAACAATCTAAAACGAACATGCAGCCCTAAAAATAAACTGGAGGATGTTCTGAACATGAAATAGTTGGGAGACGCCAAATGTACAAAAGTGACTTCCTGGAAATGCAATTTAGGTCCCCCAAGGATCTCATCAGATACACAATACATGCGCACATTCTATCTTTATCCGACCATTGCCATGGTATGAAAATCATCAGGATGATCATTCGGAGCCAGCAGTCTGACTATATTGTAATTAAATATATTGTTAATCTATAATACAATTTTTTTTTTTTTTTTTTTTAAATAATGATTGGATAGGGCTGCGGACTGTAGGAAGCAGATCAGCTAGTTAGTTATCCAGTGCGCTTTGGTTAAGGTTTATCTCTGAGTATGCAGTGCAGTTTTGGGCTCCAGTCCTTAAGAAGGATATTAATGAGCTGGAGAGAGTGCAGAGACTGCAACTAAACTGGTTAAGGGGATGGAAGGGTTAAACTATGAGGTTAGACTGTCGAGGTTGGGGTTTTCTTCTCTGGAAAAGAGGCACTTGCGAGGGGACATGATTACTCTGTACAAGTACATTAGAGGGGATTATAGGCAGTTGGGGGATGTTCTTTTTTCCCATAAAAACAATCAGCGCACCAGAGGCCCCCCCTTTAGAGGAACAGAGCTTCCATTTGAAGCAGTGTAGGTGGTTTTTCACGGTGAGGGCAGTGAGGTTGGGGAATGCCCTTCCTAGTGATGGGGTAATGGCAGATTCTGTTAGTGCCTATAAGAGGGGCCTGGATGAGTTCTTGAACAATCAGAATATCCAAGGCTATTGTGATACTAATATCTACAGTTAGTATTAGTGGTTGTATATATAGTTTATGTATGTGAGTATATAGATTGGTTGTGTGTGCTGGGTTTACTTGGATGGGTTGAACTTGATGGACTCTGGTCTTTTTTCAACCCTATGTAACTATGTAATCTCTGGGAAAGGATATATGGCTAATAATTTAAACACCTACATTTCAGTCAGAAGGTAGCTAATTTGAAAGCTACACATCCATCAGCTTATGACAAAACTACACAGCACTAAATCTATGCAAGAAAGCACAATACCGGTGCAGATATTAAGTTAATTCTGGAGTCCATTTGTTTTTGTGTTCCCCTCTGGGGCTCAACTGGTAAAATGTGGATTGGGAGGGTGCAGTCAAGAACAGAAAATTGAACAGAAGTCAAATAGCTGCACTAAGTGACACTAGCTACAGGCTACATGCAGCCACCTTCATAGTTCCACCCCGCTTAATGCCAAAAGGTAAACTTCTACCTCGTACTTCCAAGCTCCCCAGGGACAAGGACAGTGGGTCGGCTTACAAAGCAAATGCTCCCAATTGGTGGGGAACATGGCATCAACCCCTCTGTGGGACCATTTCACTTTATGGCAGTAGGGTTGGTGATCAGGGAGCAGACAGGTGGCCCATCAGTTAAATATATGTGTATGGGGGGGGGGGGCTTAGTTTTCTTTCAGTTCATAGGATTCTCTAATGATACCAAGTACAACAATTAAACATAGTATTTTTGTAACCACATTTATTTTAACAACTGGATTTAGGAGGAACTGGAAGCTGCAACTGCGGCTCTCTTGGGTTTGGGTGTTGTGCCTTCACGGAATCCATTCCTGCATAAAACAGACAAGACAGTCAAATAAGGGCATCTTTAAATTAAATCCATTTTCCATTAATATTATTGCTTATCTCAGTTAGAAATCTGAATCACAATTAATTCATAAGTTCAGACATTTATTTTTAAACATCATGGATAAGATTCATTTATATACACATATACAGTGCTACAGCATGTAGAACTTTCACAAGGGACTGCAGTCCTATGGTGTATGCTTCCACGGAGGCAAGATAAATGCACATGTGCAGAATATATCCTGTACACAGCTTAAGTTGCACCATTATATTGTACTATAAGAACAACATCTCTTTTAAAGTAAAATTCTACCCAAATGAATAAAAATGTTGTAAACTGGAAGAATTTTAGGAGACTTGCTAATCAGCCCTTCAGCCAAAACACAATGCTTTGCATGGTTCTGCTCAGGTTTGTTAATCACAAGATTCAAAAAATATTGTGGGAATTGAGTTTGTGGTTTGAGTAGTCAGGACAAGCAGTGGGGCAAAAGTATGACAAACACTACTTAGTAACAATTAGATTTACAAAAGCAAAAAAAAACATATCGGAAATTCGCTTGGCATTACATTATTCTTTGCAGTCATTGTGGATTGTAAGCTCCTTTGGGCAGGGCCCTCTTCACCTCTTGTATCGGTTATTGATTGCTTTATATGTTACTCTGTATGTCCAATGTATGTAACCCACTTATTGTACAGCGCTGCGGGATATGTTGGCGCTTTATAAATAAATGTTAATGTAATGTAATAATGTAATTGTGTCATTACACCACTGTTGGCATTTAGAGTAAAAGTAAAACCTCTTTAAAGGAGAAGTAACACTCAAATGTTTTTCTGCAAAGCATCAGCAAATATAGGCCGTCTACGGAGAGAACCCCTGTGTATTCCCCATTTCTAGCATAGGCTTTTGTCCAAGCCTTGAAGTTAACCCATGCACCACTGAGGTAGCAATGAGCCCTGGTAGAACAAGAGGGAGTCGTCCAAAGGGCAGCAAAGGGCTTCTGGTGTGACAAGCAGCATAGCAGCCACATGGGCAAATAGTCCATATAGCCTTGTTTTTCCAAGAATTACTTGCTGTTTAACACCTAAAGGGCAGGCTTTCTAATGTAGCTGCTGCCATTACTTTATCAAGAGTGACACTCCTGATAAAAAAGGGACAAGAAATGAAGCATTCCATGCAACATGCACATTATGGGGAGTATTTATTAAAACATCACCAGTGAAGTTGCCCATAGCAACCAATCCACAATAAGATTTGAACGCTCATCTACATATTAGAAAACAAAAGCAAAGATATGATTGCTATAAGCAATATCACTGGTGATGTTTGTTTCCTATGTGTAGATAATGTTCCGATTGTTAGGGTGCAGCTACTTTTTCACGGCTACTAAACTACAGAAAATCCCCTGCCATAGACAATACTGAGAATTGCCTCTGCTAAAACACACGTAGAGACAGTTATCAGCAAATTATCAGCATTGTCTATTTTAGTAGCTACAACAAGTAGCTGCTGCTACTAGTAGCTCTGTGTGTCTTCATCTTTACTGAGAAACCGCACCAAAAACATTTGGAGATTTGGGATCAGTCACTGTGCTCTGCCCTTAGGGCTCAACCAGCTCCCAAACCTGCTTTTAGAGCAACCATGAGAAGGTATCCTAGCCAAAGCAGATTCATATACTATTCCTCCAAGAACTTTGATACATTTGCAGTATGGCAGACTAAATATTGTGTAAATACTAAAAATGGCGAATTCCTGAAATGTATACATTTTCTGTGTCAGATACCACAGATGTGAATTCACACAGATTCAGTGCCCCAATAAGGGAATACTGCCCTACATTAATAACTGCCTTTGCATCATACTCAAAAGTCTTCTCATAACAGCCCTTTTTTCTCTACAGCTCAACATCATTCAGAATTAGTGCAAAACTAAATTTCATACCAATTCTTCATGCAATTAGGTCATGGGCTAAAAAAAAAAAAAAAAAAAAAATGTATATCCCAAGACACAAGATCAAATTCAGACAAATGTATGCTTCCTACCAAAACATCTGTTGGTTCTATACTAGCCGAGGGGCATTATAGCTAGCATGGACAGGCACTCCTGTCCAAGAAATGGCAACCGCTTGTCATGGCATGCAGTCTCTAGTTCTGAGAACGAGAAAAAACAAAGGGCTTCTGATGGCTATATTAGAGCCCAGATTAGTAATGGCACAAAAGATTGGATTCATGAGATGGGAATAAGACATGTCTAATGTGGTACTTTAAACCTACAACTAAATCACAACTAAATCTCACTACAGCTTCCTTTTACTAACAGCCTGCCACTGTGCGCTTGCCTTTTGGAATAATATGCAACAAAAAGATCAGATTATGGCAGATAAAAGTGGAACTAC
The DNA here is from genome assembly GCF_000004195.4 of Xenopus tropicalis. Lineage (NCBI taxonomy): Eukaryota > Metazoa > Chordata > Amphibia > Anura > Pipidae > Xenopus > Xenopus tropicalis. The sequence continues at coordinate 195,893,262 of NC_030677.2, read as the reverse complement.
AACATTTAACCACTACAAACAAATCCCCGATAATGTTGGGCAGGATCCAATGTGGGTGCCAGCTGCATGGTTGGCACTTTACAAGTGGATGTTGGCTGCCAAGAGCAGCTTTGTTCCTTGCTGGACCAATCTACATTTAACAGAACCACTGTGCAAATAGCTCTAACAGCAACTCTCTCCTTTCAACCACAAATGGGAGAAACAAACCCGTTTTCATGATTTAATACAATTTGAATGCAAAAGGCGTACAAGCATCTGGACTTACTTGAATCTGCGGTAGACAACCTTAAGATGCCTCATACGGCCTGTTCCAGTGGTGTTGCGCCTCTTGGCCTTGGCACTCCAGTTATCTAAGAATCAAAAGACCTGTGTAAATCCTTTGGCTTGCTTGCAATAATGCCAATAACATGAGATTAACAAAAATGCTCCCAAAACACATTACTGTAAGTGCTTAAACAGTTCACCTTTTAAAAGGACCAATAACATAAAAAATGTTAATTTTTAGTGTTTTTCCTTTAGGTGAACTTCAAGTCAAGTATGTTATATAATATCCTATTTTAATAACTTTCAGCTGGTCTTCATTTTTTTTTTTGCCTTCATTTAAACTTTCAAACGGGGTCACTGACGCTTGCAGCCAAAAAGTCTACTGCTCTATGAGGCTACAAGTTATTATGTGTCTATTCATACCCACTCTTCCAGTTGCTCAGCATTGGCCCTAGCAAACAAAGCTACTGAAATTCCAAAATGGAGAGATGCTGCCCAAAAAGCAGTATAATTCAAAACTTTAAATAAAAAAAAAGTGAAGACCAGCCGTAAATTCTCAGGATATCACAATATAAGGTAATTTGAAGGTGACTGCCCCATTAAAAGATGGGTAATAACTGTATTTGTGCCAATATTGGTGGTAAGTATTCAGGTATGGGATCCATTATTCAGAAAGCTCAGGGCCTGGGGTTTCCCGGATTAGAGGTCTTTCCGTAAAATGGATCTCCATAACTTAAGTCAACTAAAAAAAAAAAAAACACAAACCCAATAGGATTGTTTTGCCTCCAATATGGATTCATGCAGCTTAGTTACCATCAGGTACCAGCTAAAGTATTATTTTTATAGAGAAAAAGGGAATCTTTTAAAAATCTAAATTATTTGATTAAAATGGAGCCTATGGAGAAGGCTTTCCCATAATTCAGAGCTTTCATGGTAACAGTTTCCCCATATAGATCCCATACCCGTACACAGTGCTGAAAGCCAATTGTCCTACAGTAGGTGTTAGAGACAACGCGTCGCTCCATACTTACACTTTCTCTTGCGCTTAGCTGGGTACCCACACTTGCCACAGGTGGACTTCTGCAGATGGTAGGCCTTGGACCCACAGCGACGGCACAATGTGTGCGTCTTGTTGCGGCGCTTTCCGAATGACGAGGTTCCCTTCGTCTAAAGGAAATGAAAAAAGGAACAATATTAGAATGAAAAATAAATATCTTGCGTCCCAGTTGTTAGATGCACTGGCATTTATCTCAGTTAGAAAACTGAAATCACTAAGTGTCATATGTTCAGACATTTATTATAAGACATCACTGATAAATGCGAAAGCGACTTTACATTATCTGAGCAATGGATTAGTGGAAGAGTATATATGCTGAGGACTTCCCATACCAGTCAGTTGAACTGAAGAAGCTCCTCGGATGAGTAGTGAAACGTCTTCAATGATTACCAAACAAGTCCAGTTGCTTTAAATTTATTTATACTAGATATTATCTGAGTAAGATATCTGCCCCAGGTTTGGGTGCCCACCCTGCAACCCAATGCCTTCCCACTATGGACCCTTCATTAAAGGAACAGTAACACCAAAAAATTAAAGAGTTTTAAAGTAAATGAAATATAATGTACTGTTGCTCTGCACTGGTAAAAGTTGTGTGTTTGCTACAGTAACACTACTATAATTTATATAATAAGCTGCTGTGTTGCCACGGGGGCAGCCATTCAAGCTGGAAAAAAGGAGAAAAGGCACAGGTTACATAGCAGATAACTGATGAGCTCTGTAGAATACAATAGTGTTTTATCTGTTATCTGCTATGTGCCTGTGCCTTTTCTCCTTTGAATGGCTGCCCCCATGGCTACACAGCAGCTTACTTATATAAACCATAGTAGTGTTTGAGGCAAAACACCAGTTGTACCAGTGCAGGGCAGCAGTGCATTATATTGGAATTTCTTTCATACACTTTTTTGGTGTTACTGTTCCTTTAAGCAGTCCCAGCACTCATGCTTATTTAAAAAAATGTTTTCATAGTTTTAAAGTCAAATTTATATGCAATTGAAAACTGTTGATTCTCCAGTTGTGACTCTGGAACCAATGTAGCAGAAGTCATGGTACATGGTACAGTTTTCTCCAAGTCGGAAGCAGCAGTACAGAAAGCATTAGACTTTTCTATATACAAACACCCTTAAAGCTGATGATTACATTAACGTGCATTAGAAAGTTGCTAAGAATAGATTGAGACTAGTTCCCCTTTAATGTAAGTATTTGCGGACTAAGAGAGGCTAAACGCAATTCCTGCGCAGCGCTAGCGTACGAGCATCACCAATTAAATCGCTTGTTAAAATCTCTGCTCATCGCACGGTAAGCCCGGCAACCAGGCTCCATTTCCCACAGTCCCGAAGAATCCATCCCCTCACTCCAAATTACAGTCATAAATCGCTCAATATCCACCGCATCGGAACCATTTTTGGGTGGGTAGCCCTTCCAAGTCCCCCATTACTAATAACCGGTAAATCTAAGCACAACTCCGGTACAATTCGATAGATGACAACGGATTCCACAAGACGAAAATCGAACACACTCACCATCTTCCCCGGCGGCCCAGAGGCTAGAGACCGGAACTAGGTAAGAACTTCCGCTATATTAGCAGGCCTCACTTCCGGGTGTGCTCTGTACGTGCGAGAAGTGACATTCGCCATGTTTGTTAAGGGAATCGCCACCTTGCTAAAGGAAATGGAATATTATTACAATGAACAGACAATGTATTTAACACAGAATAAATATATTCGTAAAGTATCTATGTATGTATTCAAATTATACTTTTTCTATAAATAAATAGGTCAAGAAGAAAGGAAAATAACAACCAGGAAGAACTTAACATTTCCAGAAAAGAATGACAACAGAGAAGTGTAGTCAGTAACTATTATATAGTTGTACAGTGAGTAAAACACCATAAGTGCCTCACACAGATTAAAAAATGAGATGGGTGACTTTTATTTTAATTAATTGTGCTGGAATAAGTTACAAATTTCTATTATAAAGTGATAAAATCTGCACAGAGCGCTGTATTATAAAGCTGCCACTCATTTCATGCAAATTTAAATACCAAGTCTTACTGGCAGAAGCAGCACCAATTTTTATAAAATATTTATTCCTCAGGGCTATTTTGCTACTTTTAATGGAAATCAGTTCCTATAGTTTTATCTTTCTTTCTTATATTAATAACATCAGAGACATTAGCTTAGCACTGCAAGCTGCAGAATGGCAGTGGGATTGTGGGCGTGGCTTATTGTAAGGGCTCAGTGACATCACTGTGTATGCACAAGGCCCTTTTGATGTCACTGAACACCCACAATCCCTTCCATGGCACAAAATCCTCACTGTACATGCACAATTCTATACTCAACGGGAAATTCCTAAAACTGGGTGAACAGCATATAGTCCATGGAGGTCCTGGGGAGGGGGGGCTAAAACTGGGTAACTCCTGGGAAAGCCAGGGCGTTAACAGCAGTGTAATACTGGTATTGAGCATCACAATTAATGACCAGATGGCAACCCCAGGTTGTTTAGAGGAAGCCATGACATATCATGTGTCACCAGGCCCAGACTGACAATCTGTGGATTGTGGCTTTGATGTAAGATGCCATAGATATTGGGCTGGTAAGGCCTAGGTGTACTTGAAATGCTAGGGCCTATTATGAATCTTAGTCAGGGTTGGAGTGGGGGGTGCAGGGCTGCCGCCTCAGGGCCCCACACCCCCTAAGGTGCCCCCACTGTGCCCCCCTAACCCCCCCCACAGGGGCTCCCACCACCCTGCGCAATGAGCATGGCAATAAAACTGTTAAGCACGTCAGCACCTTCACTTACCGTCACCTCCGCCCATTCACACACAATTACCACAGTACGCGTGACTTTGGATCAAAAAAGGCCACAGCGTTTATTAAGCTGAACATGTTGGTAACAAATACATATTTAAATAAACTAACAGTGAACTTCTAAAACCTTCGTCCTTGGCAGATGGCCCATGTAAAACATCACCCCAATTTTCCTTGGCCTAACTCAGGCCTTCCCCCTTTTTCCAAATGTCTCTAAGCAACTCACCAGCCGCCACCACACCAGCTCGATGAGTGCTACCCCCAAAGCTCTCTCTCTCGACCCGAGCCCTACCCAGGACCCCATATCCCAGGAGGGACCTCCAAATATCCACTGAAATTCCCAACCCTATGGGAATTCCGCAAATAGTACCTGCTGTTCTCATGAGCCATTGCCACCCGCAGGAAAGTTGGACCCCTCAAACTTTTCTGCTCCCCCACCAAGACACTGCCAAATGAACACCTTCTCTCCAATTGAAATTAAGCATGTCATACCCAATATCGTTTGGATGCACCCCGTCGTGCCCAAACCATACTGCCTTATCAACCTCAAAATCCCGGTGTGTAATCACAAAACCCTCCTTCCGTACCACCAGCTTACCCACAGCCCGGTTCACTTTCACTCTCACCCTTTCGATTGCAGTTACCGATCTGGCATTTCTCCAACGCAGCCTGGAAAGCATATCTGACCATACTATTATCATGTTAGGAAAAACTCCCCACAAGCGGAGCAAATCGTACTTTATATCCCTTATCAAGACCTTCATGGGTATGCTACCTAGGTCATTGCCCCCTAGGTGTATGACCAAAATGTCTGGGCCCTCCCCTTCTGTTATCACTCTTTCTGTAAATTTCAACAAAAACCTTCCCCAGACAAGCCCCGGAAACCCCCACCATCTTACCACCGCCGTGGACTTATCAAGCCCCAGTTGCTTCCCATCGAAACGAACAGCCGCCCTTCTGGCTGCGTGGTGAACGTAGGAATGTCCCATTATCCAAACCAATGCCCGGGGGTTGCCTGTGGACAAAACATAACACACAGCCGGCTTCGGCATGTTAGCCTACCTCCTGAACCTTAACAATAACGAGTGAGTGATTCAACACTCCACCTTGTCCACCCTTACATACGCACGAAATCTGTTTGACGTCCATCTCCCAACCTGTTTGATTGCCTTGTCACCTAGTCCCCACCTAGCTGCCTCCGTGGCTGCCCCGATTCTAAACGAGTGGGACCCGTACATGTTTGCAGCCATGCCTAAATTAGCCAATAATTTCCTCAAAACTGAGCAGAACTGATACCTGGACAAAAACTTACCATCCTCATGAACCAAAAAGGGGCCATCTTGCTTTGGCCGCATGACCTTGTATTGTTCAAAAAGTGTAACTGGGCATAACTGGTGTCCTTCCAACTCCTGTAAAACTATATTCTTGCCCCTGCCCTCCTGGTCAGTTTTCGACCTGCGTAGAACAATATGTAACTGCCTGCTTGCCACTATCAGGTCCCCATATGCAAGGCCCCCCACTACTGCTTTAGAAGGTGCCACTAGTTCGCTGACCCGAAACGCCCCAAAAAATGCCAAACTATACGCCAAACGGAACAAGATAACTTCAAAAGCTGAAAAACATGTCCTCTCCAACTCCTTACTCAACTGTTGCAGCAGGTTAAATGTAACTGGCTTCCTCTGGTCCCTGACTAATTTCCCTCTGCGGTACCCTTTTAACGCCTGTCGGATAATCGTGTCCTTCGTGTGATCCTGCGAACCTCCTACCCTAAAATAGAAGGACAAGCCGGCCATCTTGGTGTCGAGTGAAGACGCGGTTATACCCCTTTTGCATAGCCTGCTGATCCACCATATCAGTATTTCCCTTTCTCCACCTACCCCTCCATACTCACCGTATTGCCTCTTAACTGACTCCCATTCATCCCAAACCCCGGAATACCTGGCCCAAGTCGATGGGCAACCGATTGTCTCACCAGTTCTGCCACCTCCCGGCCCCCAAATCCCATAACCAATCCGGACAATGGAGCCCCTCTCGGTCCGCTGACGGTGCAAGCTCGTAAAAACGGGTCCACTGAAACCGAGAGAGAGCATCCGCAATATTATTGTCTACCCCGGGAACATGTTTTGCCCTTACCCACATGTTGAGCTGAAGGCACCGCAAAACAAAATATCTCAGTAACCTAATGACTGCTGGGGAGGACGCCGATACATTGTTTATGGCCTGCACCACCCCCATGTTGTCTGACCGAAATATTACCCGCCTGTCTCTCAACCTGTCCTGCCATAATTCCACTGACACTAGCAAAGGGAAAAGCTCTAAAAATGTTAAATTCTTAGTGAGCCCCATCTCCTCCCACTCTGGAGGCCACTTCTCTGCACTCCACTGGCCCTGCAAGTATGCACCGTAGCCTGCCCCACCTGCGGCATCCGTAAAAAGTTGCAGTTCAAAATTGTCCGTCTGAACAAACTGCCAGAGTGACCTGCCATTGTATTGATTCAAGAAGGAATCCCACACTGCCAAGTCTTTCTTAACCTCCTTACCCAACCTTATAAAGTGGTGTGGCCGCCTGGCCCCCGCTGTCAAATGGGCCAATCTCCTTGAGAAAATCCTCCCCATTGGTAGCACCCGGCAGGCAAAATTTAACCTTCCTAAGAGTGATTGAATCTCTCTAAGGGTCAATTTTTTAACTGATCTAGCCTGCTGCAGCTGTGCCTTCAAGGCCCCAATTTTTTCCTGCGGTAACCTAAACTCCATCAATTCCGAGTCGAGCTCTATGCCCAAAAATGATATGACCGTGGTTGGGCCGACCGTTTTCTCCGGTGCTAACGGTATGCCAAATTTTTTAGCCACCCTTTGCATCGTACTTAACAATAATTGGCACTGGATTGACCCTCCCGGGCCAATAAATAAAAAATCGTCCAGGTAGTGTATAGAAGAATGAAACCCAGACTCTAAATTGACTACCCACTCTAAAAAAGTACTAAAAGATTCGAACAGGGCACAAGATAGTGAACAGCCCATGGGAAGGCATTTATCTACATAAATCTTTTCCCTCCATTGGCAACCTAACAGATGAAAACAAACTGGGTGGATCGGCAGGAGCCGAAACGCCGACTCAATATCGGTCTTAGCCATCAAAGCTCCCTGCTCCGCTACTCTCAACAACTCTGCTGCCATATCAAATGAGGCATACATTACCCTGCACAAATGTTGTCATTTACGGATCCCCCTTTTGGGTAAGACAGATGGTGAATGAGTCTATATTTTCCCTGTTCCTTTTTTGGAACAACCCCCAAGGGGGAGATCCGTAAAACCGGTAAGGGGGGTTCCGTAAAGGGACCCGCCATCCGACCTGCCTCAATTTCTTTAAGCAATTTGGTATCTACAACTTCCGGATGTTCGTATGCCGATTTCAAATTGTTGCACCACGAACTTTCGGATAGCTCTTTAAATGGAATATGAAAACCCTGTGAAAACCCCTCCTCCAACAACTTTGCTGTTTTTTGATCCTTATATTCCCTTAAGTAAGGTCCCATCGCGGCCACGTTCACTGGCGTCCTCCCCTTTTCCCCCAATGTCCCCTCCCTTCTGGCTTGCTTTTCCTTTTCTGAAGCATCTGGAAAAGGAGTGTGCCCCTCCACAACCCGAGCACTCATGCTTGAATCTGCAAGTTCCCCCATATTTACAGGACCCTTCGTTATAGCCCCAACAACAGCCCTTTTTGGCTTGCCCTGCCGGTGGGTTGGACTGTGAACTCCCACCGGTCCCCCCTGAAAAGGGAGGCTGTGGACGGCTCGGGCACATCAACTTTAACCATAAACCCACGTCCCTGTGGTCCCACTGTATAGATGGTCTTACAGCCTTCCTTTGGCGGAACTGCTCGTCGTAACGAAGCCAAGCAGTACCACCAAATGTCCTATAAGCCTCAAAAATGCTATCTAAATAGCAAAAAAGACCCGAACAATCCCCCGGTGATTTTTCGCCAATAGCACTAGCCAAAATTACAAAGGCTTGAAGCCAATTAAAAAAGGTTCTAGGGATAAGGCGATAACGCCGTTTTTCTTCCTCCTTTTTCTTACTCTCATCTAGCTTGCCCGACCTGTCCAAATTAAAACGTTCCAGAGGAAGGAGTGAAAATATTTCCACATATTCGCCTTTCCAAATCTTCTCCTTCACTTCTTTTTTAAGGTGCGCGCCTAACGGCCCCTCAAAACATACATAAGTGGACCCTTTTGCAAAATCTGAAATTTCATCCCCTTTCTTTTTCTCCTTGTTCCCTTCTTCCTCTGTTGCCCCTTTTTCTGGCCCTTTATTCTGACCAGCCCCCCCAGGCTCTTGTGCTTGACTTGCTTCACCTTCTTTCCCACTCCCACCTGAAACCACTGAAGCCTGAGGCCTCGTTGCTATTGGAGCCTGTTGCTCCGGACCAATTACCCCCTCGGGTTTCTCCCCACCCCACACCACTGCAGGATGAACCGTAACCTGCTTTGGCAGTGAAACTCCTACCCCTGTGTGGGCTTCCCACCCCTCAAGAAACTTTTTCATGCTACCCAAGAATTCCCCAATTAAATTTTGACTACTTGTCCCCCCTGGTAACTGTGATGTGTTTTGGACTTGTGTGCTGTTGCCTCTGCTTAAAAACTCACCCAAAAGCTGGCCAGTCTGGACACTGCTGGCTGCTGCTGTTGCCCCTCTATGCTGGGTCCCTTCCAAGCTCTCTTCACCAATCACTGTTGCCGCTGATATCATTGGCTCTTCTCCGGAGCTGCTGCTGCTGTCACAGCTAAGGATCCTTCTCCTGCTTCTGCCCCTGCTGCCGGCTGCTTCATTAGCCCCCTGCAGATCTCTGTGTGGAACCTGCATTCCGCTTGTGCCGGGAAGATCTTGCCCCACCGTCAGGGTACCTGTCTGCTCCCCGCGCTGTTCCAATGCGAGGTGCAGATCTGCAGCGTGAGGACGTGGCGCTTCCTTCCGCGCTCCCCGGACCGAGGCGCCATTTTGAGCTAAGGCGCTCGGGAGGCCTGGCCCTCCTCCTCTCGCGCTGTTGAGGTGCCGCTTCCATCAGGGCTCCAATCTGCTGGCGGAGCCAAACGTCACCCCTCGATTCAGCCTTGGCTCTGAGCTGCTCCATTAAACGCTCCACCGACTGCTCCATCAGGTAGAATCAGTTTTCTTTCCGTTTGAGTTTTCCTTCACCCCGTATATCCAGCTGTCTCCTCAGGGTGCCAGTTCCGTGGATCCTCTTCTTCCCGCCGCTTCCTTGGTTACCTTGGAAACCCCCGCCACACCGCAATCCACCAATGGGCTGTCTCCTAGCCGTTTTTTGCCAAGACTCCCTTTGTCTTAACCCTCCGGGAGTCACCTTCCAATAAGTCCAGACATGCCTATAAGAACACTGAAAAATGACCTATAAGCACCAATAATGTGAAGGAGAAAGGAATACAGAGAAGAATTTCCTCTATAAGGAGTAATACTCAGCAGCTTTAGTAGCCTCCCCTGTAATATGTTTTACTGTGTCACAGCCAGCACCGCTCCATTCCTGCATCCCCCTTCCTGTGCCTTTCAAACGCAGGGGTCAGTGACGGACTAGGGTAGCGTAGGCCATCTAGACAAGCTGATGTGAAGGGCCCATAAGCCAGCTACTTCATTTTTCCACAATTATCACGCGGCTCTGTTTCACAAGTACACGCACAGGCACACAATTCAGCAGCTGGAGGATGGCAGGTGTTATGGTTTATCTTTCCACTTTTATTCTCTACTTCTCCCTCACTCTCTCTACTCCTCTACCTTTATACCACCTTTATACCACCCATCACAATCACTGAAAATCTTTGTACTGCTTCATAAGGGCACCTTATTTTTCAAAGTGATGCACTTTGTCACTGTGTTTTTACACTGCGTAATAAATAGGCCCCTCAATGTTTTCTTGCTTCCACCTGGCTGTGTCATGTTGTATTGAATCTGCCTTTTTGGGGTAGACATAGATATTCTGAGACAATTTGCAACTGGTCTTCATGTATTTTATTTTTTATTTATTTAGGTTTCTGTTTTGCACTTCTACAGTTTGGTTTTCAACAGCTATCCGGTTGCTAGGGTCTTATTTACACTAGCAACCAGGCAGTGGCTTGAATGAGAGACTGGTATATATATATGTAATGAACAGAAATGAAAAGTTATGTAACAAAAATTAACTATAACAGTAAAATTGTAGCCTCGCAGAACAATCATTTTTTGGATGTTGGGGGACAGTGAGTGACTCCCATTTGAAAGCTGAGAATAGTCCAAAGAAGAAGACTTAGTTCAGAAACTATTAAAAAAGTTAAAAAAAATAGCAATAAAGCGCAATTGTAAAGTTGCAAGGAATAGGTCATTCTGTAACATAGCAAAAAATTGGTGTTTTAATAAAGTGTAGTTTGCCTTTTTTCTATATAGGCCCCTAGAGTTGTGAATAAAGAAAGATGGAGATCCCTTGTCTGTGGGGCAGCTGTAGCAGCTTGTATTTTGCAAAAGCGGCTGAATAGGATTGTGAAAAAAGTCAAGAATGCTGAAAGATTAAGAGTTTGCTTAATTTGGGGGGGGGGGTTGAGGGGGGCGGCCGGCATGTCTGAAGGGAGAGACCTTGAATTGCCCATCCTATTGGCCTTAGGGAGAGTAAACAAAAGGTTGCCATTTTCAGTGCACAGTGTTGTGCGTGTCGTCAATATTACCCCTGCGCGTTCCTCTGGTTTCTTAATCAAAGCATTAATGAACACATTTCTCTCTTTGTAATGGACTCTGCCACCATAACTGATATAAATGAGCTGCCAGTGGTTGCTAGGCATCGCCTTGCCCAGTAGGACAGACAGCTCTACTGCTGCTGTGGGAGAGGGAACTGTTATCTAATGGGGGGGGGGGGGCACAGCATCACTGCTGGCTGCAGGTTTAACTATATTGAATGTTTTACAAAAAGTTTTGAGCCCCAGCTTAGGGGCATTGCTCTATCTCTGACCCTCAGGGACTCCTAATGGCACAACCTGATTACACCTTACACAACTGCAGAGGGAACATTTGCTACACACCCCTGAGTGTCCCTGTCATTTAGCCAATTGTCATCTTATTTATTGCTTTGTGTTCAATTCCTGGGGTTTTATTATGTTGGGTTGAACCCGTCTTACTGTTCTTTGACTTCAGCTTATTCTTCCGCTTTTTCTTCTTCTTCTTAGCGCCCCCCATTTTCTAAATGCTACTCCTCCTACAGTTTTAGGGGTACAACACCCAAACTCCCCACACATCTTTGCCCTATAGCGGAGCAGGTTGCTTGTGCTTTTCTAAGGGATCCCGCCCCCCGTCTTTTTGTGGCGCCGCTCCGAACTCCCCAATTTTCCCATTGACTTTGACAGGGAAGATTTTCAAACTGCTGCCACACTTACAGCTTTGAGGTTTCACCCCCCAAACTTAAATCACATAGTCATGGGGTCAGCCTGAATGAAAATATGATGATTATTGGATGCCCAAAAGTGGGTGGAGCTGTGAACAGCCAATCAGATTTTACCTATTGACTTGGCAGAAATGCAACCTGCTGCCATTCTCACAGTAATAACACCGGGGTCCCCAAGCTTTGCAGAGTTAGGCACCAGGTAACTGTGGTTCAGTGTTAGAAAAAGTGGGTGGAGTCACCAACAGCCAATCACATTTCACCTATTTAGTTTCAATGGTGAAGTGTAAAATGCTGTCAGTCCCACAATTTTTAAACTTTGCAAAGTTGGTCACTGGGCGACTGCAGTTCCAGGTTACAAAAAGTGGGTGGAGCCACCAACTGCCAATCAGATGTCACTCGTTGACTTTCAATGGGGAAATTTAAATTGCTGCCATTCAGACACTATTAAAGCCAGGGTCCCCAGACTTTGCACAGTGGTTTTTACTATATAACTGTGGTCCACGGTTAGAAAAAGTGGGCGGAGCCAACAACAGGTCAGATTTCATTCAGTGACTTCACGTTTTTTAAACCAACATGAAGTTTGTTCTCAAACTTTCCTTTATGTTTTTTTTTTTGCTAATTTTTGCTCAGTGAAATATTATGCTGTTTTATAACTCAAAATATTCTTCTCTATTCATGCAATATTTCATTTTTCTCTCTCTGTGTATTTCTCTAATCTGTCTTTCTATTTGATTTTTGTATGTTACAAAATTTCAACCAGAAGGTGGCGCTGCTGTTTTTTTTACTATTGGTTGCTTAAAAAGTTTGTTGCAGTTTTATATTTACTGTAATGTATCAGCCACTGATTATTATTAAATTATATAAATGATATCAAGATATCCCGCAGCATTTTACAAAGATTATACATCATTCCCATCAGTCCCTGCCCCAGTGGTGCTCACTAAGGTCCCTATCACATTCACACATAATATGGTCAGTTTTATCAGAAATGAGGAAATGTAGAATTAAAGTTTTTTATACCACTAATATAATGAGTTTGAAACAACAGTGATGCTCGCTTTTTATTTTTGCTAATCGGACACAGTAAAAAATTAAGTGAGAGGAGGGAAGTTTTGTGATGTTGCTCTCCTTACAACTGAAATGCCAAGTGACATACACTAACTTGAATTTTTAAGCAGCGGCTGGGTTTATGCCCTTGCCCTGCCATGACAGTTTCCCAGTGGTGTCTGGATACTTTGTGTCTCCTGAAATGTTGCACCATGGCAGTAATATCGTCAATGTGTGTTGCTGGGAAGCAGGGCATCCTGCTGAGGTATTCTGAGGATTGCTGAGTGGCAGGAAGGACTGAAGTCTGGTTTAGGTGCACAGGGAGGAAGGTGCCCATACTATGCTTATGCAGAAAGAGAAGTCTAGAACCATCTAGGCACCATCCAAGATACAATAAGACTCGAAGGTCACCAGTGCTGGTGTTGAGGGTGCCACAGCCAGCCCCTGTGAGCACTCAGTGGGAAGCCATCATTGGGAGGATATTGGAAGGAGTTCCAACTGATTATTCTAGAGGAGTGCCTAAGGTAGTGGTCCTTAGTGAGTAACAACTACAAGCAGGGTTACAATATATGCCTAGTGGGGGGCAGGTCAGTGAGAGGGAGGGTCAGTGACATAAGGGGTGGGGTAATGATGCAGATGGGGGCATAACATCACATATACTTTACTTAAAATTCTGAAGTAACAGAGGAGGGCCTAAAGAGAAAGATAAGTACTAAAAAGTAACAATAAATAGAAAGGTAAGTAATAAAAAGTAACAATAACAATAAAATTGCAGGCTCACAAAGCAATAGTTTTTGGATGACGGGGTCAGTGACCCCCATTTGAAAGCTGAAAGAGTCTGAAGAGAAAGGCAAACAACTCAGAAACTATAAAAATGAAGACCAACTGAAAATTAGCTATGAATAGGCCATTTTTTAACCTGAAAGTGAACAACCCCTTTAAAAGTCTTATCAGCAGGCAATGCCAGTAAGATCATTTTTAGAAGCTCAGGACATTTCCCAGACCAGTTCCAGTAAGAAGACAGCAGTGCGGGAGGTTACAGGTCAAACAACAGAGCATATAGGAAGCTTACAGGGAACTGTATGTCAGCTAAGCCAAAAACAAGCTGTGTGAAAGATACAATGAGCCAGAAGCAACTGGAACCATTAATATTCCACTCTCAGATATGTCTGGCTCGGCCCAAATAAACAAGTAAAGGTCACACGCTCTCCTCATCTGCAGAATTATAACCCCTTGCAAAAACATTAAGCAATATATTGTATATATGGGGTTGTACAATATTTTTTTATTAGCCTTAAGGTATGAAGTTCCAAATGATGGGAACACCCTTTGTTGGGAAAACCCCAGGTCCCCAGCATTCCAGATAATAGATTGTATACTTGTAATGTGATATGAATGCATCATTTCTGCCCGGGGTGCTGGAGGGCAAATCCTGTCTCTGTCTCTATCCTGACCGTATTCATTAAAACATTTTAACTGTTTTAACCTTAATTTCTACACAGAAGCATTGTGTTGTACAGTGTATGTTACCATTCTGCTTCTTACCATGGGGCTTCTAGAGATATCCTTAAAGGGTAGTTTTTTAATTATTTCCGTTTTTGTTCAGCAATTCTCTAGCTTGGCGTTTCAGCAGCTATTTGGTTGCTAGGATCCAAATTACCTTAGCAACCAGGGTGTGGTTTGAACGAAAGACTGATACATAAATAGGAGAGGACCTGAATAGAAAAATAATAGTAAAAATAATTAAACTGTAGTCTGACAGAGCAATAGTCGTTTGGCTCAGGGGTCAGTGACCCCCATTTGAAAAATGTAAAGAGTTAGAAGTAGAAGGCAAATAATTAAAAAACTATTACAAACACATAACGAAATAGAAATAGAACTGGCCTTTTGACTAATAGAACTGGCCTTTTTTAATGCATCAAAATGAACCTCCCCTTTAATGAATTAAAAAATGAAATGTTTGGGTATTTTGCAGGCACCAACAGATCATGAAAGCCACATTTGGCTTCATTTGCACTATTATTCTGCACAACATAAGCAGCAGCAGGGGGTTAAGGGCTGATACCAAATGGTAGGGTGCTAATGAGGGTTCAGGGAGAAGAAGGAGGGGGGAGGAATAACAATAAACAGGATGCAGAGTTCACTCAAGGGACTCATCTGATTGGAGGGAAATAGAACCGCTGAGATGCTGAAGTGCAGCCAATCTTCTGCACAGCATTACAGTCTGCAGCAGAGCCTCCTTCCTACAGATCTTCCAGCTCCATCGGCAAACATGAGGGTAAGGGCAGATTATAAGGGGGGCACTTTTTGGGATATCATGTTGCTTAGGAATAGGGTTGCCACCTTTTCTGGAAAAAAATACCGGCCTTCCTATATTATTATGTATTTTCCTTATTAATAACATTGGCATCAAGCATCATTTTTACCAGCCAGGCTGGTGATATATCATGTACTTGGGAAGAGGTTTGTGCTGTTTAATATCCATTAAAATTCAATGAAGATAATCCACTTCAGACTGGATTAGTTTAGCTAGTCATACCTTCTTTTATTGTAAGTCTTATATTTCCTTAAGGTCTTTTTTGTACCAGTAATAGTACTTTCTTAAGCAAAAAAAAATTATATTATTTAGGGATATACAAGAAAATGCAATTCTAAGCAACCTCTCATTCTAAGCAACTTTCCAGCTTGTATTCATCACACATTTTCCGTGGTTTTAAACTTGTTTTTAAATGTAATTGCTATTAAAATGTCTGGATGTTTGTATTCTCTGCACAGCTGGTTCTCACGCTTGAAATGTGGCATCTGTATAACAGATTCGGGTACATTATTTCACGAGTCAAGAAAACTTTAAATTCTGCTGCCAGAAAATGCTTCCTTCCCAGACTGTGACAGTTTCCCAGATTTATGTGATTTCTTCTGTCATATCAACTTGCTCCCTTCTCTATTCTAAGCTGGTCTTTGCAATGTGCATTTTTGTCTTTTCCATGTACAGGTATCAGACCCCTTATCTGGAAACCCATTATCCAGAAAGTTCTGAATTAGGGAAAGCCCATTTTTCATAGACTCCATTTTAATCAAATAATTCACATTTTTTAAAAATGATTTCCTTTTTTTCTGTAATAATAAAACAGTACCTGTACTTGAACCAAACTAAGATATAATTACCCCTTATTGGGGCAGAACAGCCCTATTGGGTTTATTTCATGGTTAAATGATTCCCTTTTCTCTGTAATAATAAAACAGTACCTGTACTTGATCCCAACTAAGATATAATTACCCCTTATTGGGGGCAGAACATCCCTATTGGGTTTAATTAATGGTTAAATGATTCCCTTTTCTCTGTAATAATAAAACAGTATCTGTACTTGATCCCAACTAAGATATAATTACCTCTTATTGGGGGGAGAACAGCCCTATTGGGTTTAATTAATGGTTAAATGATTCCCTTTTCTCTGTAATAATAAAACAGTATCTGTACTTGATCCCAACTAAGACATAATTACCCCTTATTGGGGGCAGAACAGCCCTATTGGGTTTATTTAATGGTTAAATGATTCCCTTTTCTCTGTAATAATAAAACAGTACCTGTACTTGATCCCAACTAAGATATAATTACCCCTTATTGGGGGCAGAACAGTCCTATTGGGTTTATTTAATGGTTAAATGATTCCCTTTTCTCTGTAATAATAAAACAGTACCTGTACTTGATCCCAACTAAGATATAATTACCCCTTATTGGGGGCAGAACAGCCCTATTGGGTTTATTTAATGGTTAAATGATTCCCTTTTCTCTGTAATAATAAACCAGTACCTGTACTAGATCCCAACTAAGATATAATTAATCCTTATGGAAGGCAAAACAATCCTATTGGGTTTAATTACTGTTTAAATAATAAACAGTATAATAATAACAAGATCCGTTCTGAATTATGCCCTGCCGCTCCTATTGTCACAGGGGAACCCCGGAGCTACCGCCACCACATGACCAGGCAGTAGCTCCCTTTCTTACCAGCATCAGTAAGTCTAGTTAGTCTGTGCCTAAAGAATTGGTGTCACTCACACACTGGAAATAGCACCAATTGGACTTCCACACAATTGCGTCAGGTGTAGCAAAAAATTATATTCCCAAAAGCATTTTGGGCATGGGACCCTAAAAGAATTTTTGCTTTTAGACCCAATAAAGATGAGTTCTGTGGCAGTTTGGCCCCCACATGCCCAGGTGCTGCCCCTGCCTGCCCATATGGATACAGAACTGCTGAAGGCTTTCAATACTGTATTTGTGGAAGGCTCCCATTGGAGTGCAAAGAGCTGAATGTGTAAACTGAGGGCCAAAAACATGGTGCTTTGTAAATGAGACCGGCAGTCTCTGGGTTTTATTCCTCTGATATGTAACACTACCTTTATAATTCATTGTGTAGTTAAACATTCCATCAGGGTGAAAGGTTGAAGTAAGAAGGCCCCAGATCCCACCCCGGCTGTACTGTCAAACTGACACTTACCAGGCTAAATTGCTTTAATCTTGGTGTAAACTCTCAGAGATAAGGCGGTTTAGGATTGTATCAAGGTTATCTGCTTTTTTTTTACAAAAGGCTTCTTGACATTGGCAATATTGTCCTATAACTAGGTATTTCGATGGAGGGAAACGTAAATGTCTAACTGTAGATTATTTCAAAATTATTTAAAAGGAGGGTTCTTTGGTTTCTGAGGGAGGATTAATTCATCAACCAAGTTATTTTAGTTGAGTTATTGAAAAACTTGAAATTGCTGTATTTCAAGACACTACACTAAGCACCAGAGGTCTTTATACCCTATGGGTGGGGGGAATTCTGACTTCCAGTGCTTAGGGAAATGTCAGTGGCTGTGTTTTTGTGCTGCTAAAGCTCTGAAAATACAATAAATTGGTGAAACAAGTGCCAGCCCTCAGGCTATTGGGTCCTTCATTGAGTTAGAATCAATATGGTTTCAACATTGCTTTTAGTTAGATACTTTTTAACTGGGTTAAGCCAAGTTTTCCTGTAAGGCCAACAGAACAACACCAGAGACTCATGTATACATGCCATACGATATTGAGGTTTGCAATAAAACAACTGTTGAACAAAGCATCTCTCAAAAACACTTGACCCCTAATTTTATCATACAGGAGAGCTCTACAATATTACATATTTTTTTTGTTAGGCCATCTTTTGAGAGTCAGTGGCACTGCACATGCTCAGTGTACTCTGGGTCACTGATGAGAAGCCAGACTTATGGTAGAGTTGGGTACCCCACGAAATACCTGCAAAACGGTCTGGTTTTGGGCAGAGATCCCCCATTTTTCTGACCATGCAGGCAGTTCACGGGTAATCCACCTGGGTACCTGACTAAGGTTTGGGAATGATCCCTCGCACGCCCTTCTTTGAGGATACAGCAATTTTTTTCCCTTACCCTTCAGATCTGTCTCTAGAGTGATGTCACTTCTGGTATATGGTGACATCACTTCTGGTTTTGCCAGTCAGGGGTCAGTAGGTAAGTTACCTATTTGCTGTCTGGGTGGAGTAGTAGGTCTGGGTCGGGGGACATATTGGGGGGAACCTGTGCCTTACTCTAACTTACAGGTTGTTGGAAATGTTCAAAATATTAGCAGTAATGAGTGCTGAAGTAAAGAAGGATAGCTACCGGGGCACCTTCTGAGGCACAGAGCATTACAGCCAAATGGCCTCAAACATAATGTGTAGTGTTTAGTTCTCCTTTAAATGTGTCTGGTTTAAGTGGCAGAGCCTGTGTATTTTCCAGTTCATATTATTGACAATAATTGAAACATTCATAAGAATTTTGATTTTCATTGTAGGTGGAGGCGGTTATAGCACTTCTCCTGGTGGAAACATTCCATGTGTCTCCTGTGTTCTCCAGGTAAGATACTGAATGAGCACCACAAGCAAGGTCACTAGCGGAGATATATATATATATATATACATACTAGCGGGAAAATGTGTTTTTTCACACACAAAAAAAAAAAATTTCCAAATGACTTTGTTGCATTCGGCACAAGAATAAATGCCCATTGACTCTATGCATTTGCTGCAAGAAGAAATGCAAGAAAAAACGCTCATTGACTTTAATGTATTTGGTGAATATTTTCAGGGAAGTGAAACGCAACAGTTTTGCTTGTCACTAACTACAATATTATAACTGTCTACTAAACACTATTACATTGCAATATACACATTTTTGCTATTATTTATGTTAGGTTTTTTTCAGTTTGTGACTGCGAGTACATTAGACAGTTTAAAAAGTTGGATCCTCGCAGTAAGAAAATGTTAATGTTACCTATAAGGCTAATGGCACGCGGGGCCTTAATAATTCTCTGAATAATAATTTCCCTGAATAATTCTTCCTGTCTGTAAAAGCTGATAAGCTCCGCCCACAAGGAATGGACAAAATAACCCCCACCCATTAAATGATAGTTTATGGCCACGGATTAAGGTGGCCATACACTATAAGATCCAGTCAGTTGGCAAGATTGCCAAATGAGAGGATCTCTTCACCAATATGCTCAACCAAGGTGGCTGATATTGTAGTAATCCGATCAAATGGCAACGATGGGAATGAGACCCATCAGAGCGAGGACTGCATCAATGAGCCAACCAATGGGGAAATCAAACCTGCCTCATCGACATCTGGCCAATCTGACTAGGCCCGTTGGGGACCCCCATACACGGGCAGATAAGCAGGCGAAATGGTGTAAAGGATCCGAAGTAGTATAATGGGAAGCGCTTGTCACTGTGGGTAGAGGCAATTTTCACCCTGAACACACTGTAGTCTGCATTTTTAGGCCAAAAACTGCCAGGTAAGAGGTCTCCATTATACACAAAAGGAGGTGGGTTTCAGATATTTTGTATTTGGTGGAAT
The DNA here is from genome assembly GCF_000004195.4 of Xenopus tropicalis. Taxonomy (NCBI): domain Eukaryota; kingdom Metazoa; phylum Chordata; class Amphibia; order Anura; family Pipidae; genus Xenopus; species Xenopus tropicalis. The sequence continues at coordinate 195,873,779 of NC_030677.2, read as the reverse complement.
TACGTGATGAAAAAAATACCTTGTCTCTTTTCTTAGGAGAGAAGGAAAGCAACATTTATGTTTCATGGAATTTTATTCTAGTAAATATGATATCAGAATCAATATTTTTTACAGTGTGGCCCCTGTACATTGCAAATGGAGTGAGTTTGGTTCTTGGTCAGACTGTGATGGCTGTTCTAAAACTCAGGTAAGATCTCATTGTATTGAGTGGGATCCAGCCTCTGGATGTCAGGGGATGCTGGGAATTATAGCACAGCAACAGCTTGAAGGTGGAAATCCCTTATTGTATATGGATGCTGCTCTGCAGGTCAAAGTGTGTGGCCTGGAAGCAAAGCTATTTCGTGGGCTGGTGGGGGCCTACATCTCAATGCCAATTCCACCATTTACTTTCCAAATTGGTCTTCTCCATTCACCCAGGAGATGATGAGGAGTTCATCCTGCACAGGACGTATATGAGCAAAATAACTGTTTTCATTTATTTTTAATGTAATCCTAAAATTAATTTTTACTATGTATCGAGATGGTTTTGTTTCTATTGTATTCATCAAAAAACAGATTCATACTGGTGGTGTAACATATACCACTGGGGCCCCCTGCAAAGAATCTTTGAAGGGGCCCAGCAAGCACCAAAGCCTCTACCAGCCCCCCCACCCCCGCTGAGAACAGATGAAGTACACCCCGCAGTCCTCCCCTCGTTCCCAGGCTCCCCTCATTATAGTTATAACACTGTTCATACTGACCGTGGATTCATTTTTTATTACTCATTTTTTCTTGTCTTTCTCTTCTGGCCCTTTTCTCTTAAATAATAAATTTATTGGCTACAGGTTGCTAAGGCAAATAAAATGGGGGACATAGGGCGCCAAATGTTATTCCTTAGACAAACTTGCCTTTTACATTGTTTCTCCATTTCTGTTCTGATGCTTGCAGACCCGCAGACGGACCGTAGAGGTTTACGCCCAGTTTGGGGGCTTGGAATGTTCTGGAAGTGCCTATGAGACGCAGCCATGTGTTCCTACAAGAGGGTGCCCAATAGAAGATGGATGTGGTGACCGATTCAGATGCTCCTCAGGTAAATAAAGACCAAGAGGCGTGTAGATCAGTGTCTGTCAGCCCTTATAGAGTGATTGTTTGGTCTTGGAGATCACTCTTGGCTAAGATGATTTTCCTACTAAATACAATTTCCTACTAAATTAATTATAAAGGAACAAATGGATATATATATTCTGCTCATTGCTGTCATTGTGACTGTACAAGGAGTATAAAGAGTGCCAACATGGTGAAAAAGAATTAACTGAATCTGGTTTCAGCACTAGAAAGTTGTGATGGTTAGGTTCTGTGTTTTTGGGGCTTTTCTTGGTTAAAGCACCTCTTTCAGGTTCAACATTTGGTCCGACCCTCAAGCTCCAAACAAGGCTGCAATAACCATTCAATCCTGCTCTCAAGAATATCTAGGATGGCAATTTCTGGTTTTATTCTAATCCCACTCTAACTGGCCTTTGGGAATCACTGGTCTAAATAGTCATAAAAACATACATACATAAGATTATAAAGCTACAGGTCGGAAATAGGTAGAAAGAGGAGGACAAGGGGAGAAACAGGCATGGTTTGGAGTGGTTAAGAGAAGTTTGGGCTTGGCCAGGTAAACATATAAAGCCCCATAATTTCTAGGGTCAACTCTGCCAAGATCAGCTGGCAGTTTCCCATCAACCACTGTACCCCAATAATATTATCTTTGTAGATGCAAAGGATCATCTGCCCTGTGGCCATATTCCACATTCTATGCCGCTTTGCTAGAGGCTTTCCCACGATGCTAGTGCTTGGTTTAAAAAGGAAGCTTGATCTGCAGAATGAACAATCCTATAAACCATTAGATTTCCAATTATAATGAACATTTTTTTTACCTAATCATATGACAATCTAGCAATACTTCCTCCCAGAAAATGTCAGTTTTAGAATGGCAGCCTTAATCATTCTCACTACCGCTAGCTCTGTGTATGAGCAGCTATAGGTAGGGCTGGCTGCCAATCCAGAACCGCTGGAGAAAGGCTGGTAACCACTTCACAACAACTGTTTTCCCTTTGTACCACTAGGGCAATGCATCAGCACTTCACTTGTGTGCAACGGGGACCATGACTGTGAAGAGGACAGTCTTGATGAGCACCAGTGTACGGTTTTGCACAAAGTCTGTGATATAGACAAATATCCTCCTAACACGGAACTCACTGGATTAGGGTATGTAACAGGAATTCCATTGTGCCAGTGGATAAAACTAGCGTGGCACCCAGAGCATCTTATTTCTATTGAAAGCATATGGGAAGGTTCCTTCATGTTTCTTGACTGGTCTTCCATCCTGAATACCATATATTGAGGTTGTACATTGGAGGGGGTAGGGTTAATAGTAGTAATGTACAACATTTTTGATGCATCGTGAAGGTAGTTTGAGAAGGCATAGAAAATCCTCTGTGCTTGTGGTATAAATAAGAATTAATTTACTATACATGAAAAAACACAATTATTTTGTGGGAATATAAAATGTGCCTTATATCTTCACCACATCCAATAGAAACCTCACAATTTTATTTACGGCACAACATTTTTCAATCATTGGGTGCAAGTTACACCAAAAATGTAGGCAAACCATTTCCCTTTACCCCCCCACCCACCCATCAACCCATGTGACTCAAGTCTTAAGCTCCACCTTGTGGCCACAAGACATTATTTTAACAAAAGCATTTTTCCATAGAACTTTCATCTTCTTAAGGCATTATACATCAGCTCCAGCAAACAGTATTTTATTACTTGTGCAACCCTCCTTGGGTTTAGAAAGTCCATTGATCCATGAGGTTTGTCCCATGACACCTTCCTGCAGGGATATGTGAGGTCAAAGAGCCATAGACTAACCCGTCAGAATTAAAGCACTGGATCAAGTGCTGCCTAACTCGGGGGGTTCCTAATCCAAGAGAACTCTGTGCTCCCTATCTCCCCAAACAACTGTATTTTATTTGTTTATTTTATTCTAGTCCTTTTGTTCTTGTATGCACCTCTGATCACAGTCTTTTGTAGCCAATATCTTGTCATAGCTCAGCGCTGTTCTTTACACTGTATGACATATTCCTTTCCATAGATATGATATATTTTGACATTTAACTACAAATTCCTTTTCCAGTTACAATGCCATCACTAGGAAGTTTACCAGAAATGTCATTCACACAAGAAGCTTTGGTGGGAAGTGCCGAAAAGTATTTAGTGGGGACACCAGAGACTACTATAGACTGAGTGAGAATGTCCTGACTTACACTTTTAAGGTACAGTATAAGAAATAGCCTGGAACACTGCAAACCTGAATCGCTGGAAGGATGTTCCATTCTCTATTCAAACTGGGCACTTTAGTATTAGAAAATGTGTCAAAATTCTATATATGTACCATTGCATTTCAATTGCAAGCACCTTGTATGAGTTGCTCAGTTAGAGCTTATGGTATGAGGCCCCAGGGATGGTTTAGGAAAGTCAGATAGGACCTTTGCACTGGGCCTATTACATCAAAGAGGCCCTGGAGGTACTTACTGCTTCAGGTACTGCCAGTTTTACCAGTAATTCATGTGTGTGTGACTTAGTCTTCAGTTGTGGAACCTCATGTATGTTGGAGACAGGGTGTTGTAAAACCATATCTCTCAGGTGTAGATCAATAATTGGGTCAAAGTGGTTCTAAAAGAGATTCTGTCATGATTTTTATGGTCTACTTTTTATTTCTAGATTACACTGGTTACATAGCAAATAATTCACTCTACCATGTAAAATTTTATTCTTCAACCAACAAATGTATTTTTTTTAGTTGTAATATTGGTGTGTAGGCGCCATCTCAGTGCATTGTGCCTGAGTCTGAGCTTTCAGAAGGAGCCAGTGCTACACATTAGAACTGCTTTCAGCTAACCTATTGTCTCTCCTACTCCCATGTAACTGGAGAAGTCCCAAGCCGGACTTGGATTTCTTACTATTGAGTGCTATTCTCATATCTATTGGCAGCTGCTATCTTGCTACCTTCCCATTGTTCTGCTGATTGGCTGCTGGGAGGGGGGAGATATCACTCCAACTTGCAGCGCAGCAGTATAGTGTGACTGAAGTTTATCAGAGCACAGGTCACATGGCTGTGGCACCCTGGGAAATGAGGAATATGGCTAGGTCCCTACTCTAATCCTTAATAAGCTCCTTGATGGAGCTCAGGATGCTCACTAACTACCCTATTCCTATCACTCCTGCTGTGATCTATCCAGGATACATATAAGATACAGGATACATACAAGATACAGGATACATACAAGAAACACAAGCCAGTACACACTGGGAATTTCCAAACATGACTTTTATTCAATCAACATTTTATTCCTTACCTGGGACCTTTGTCAAGGTCCAATATGAGCGCAATTACAAGCAACATTTATAGACTTACCCCTGAGTAAACCACAATCAGTGCACACCCCTCACCTCCAACAGCGTTATGGGAAAGAGAGGCAGGAATACAGAAGTGATTAAGAAAAGAAATCTGAAAGACAAAAACCAAAAAGGACATTTTTGGAGTGTCGGCCTGAACCCTCCTGCAGGTTTTGGTCCTGCCCACACATCACTACTGTCAGATTATTATATCTATTATTTATATGATCACTTGCTCGTGTGATCTGGTATTGATTGAAAAGACCTCAAAATTGTCACCTTTGAGTTAACTTTTTGTATGTTGTAGAGCAGCGATCCCCAACCAGTGGCTCGGGGGCAACATGTTGCTCACCAACCCCTTGGATGTTGCTCTCAGTGCCCCCAAACCAGGTAGTTATTTTTGATTCCTGACTTGGGGGCAAGTTGAATAAAAACAAGATTTCCTACCAAATAAAGCCCCCTGTAAGCTGATAGTGTGCATAGAGGCTGCCTAATAGCCAATCACAGCCCTTATTTGGCTCCTCCATGAACTTTTAAGGTGCTTGTGTTGCTCTCCGAGTCTTTTTACATTTTACTGTGGCTCACGAGTAAGAAAGGTTGGGGACCCCTGTCGCAGAGAGTAATATTCTGAAACAATTTGCAACTGGTCTTCATTTTTTATTATTTGTGTTTTTTTAGTTATTTCACTTTTTGTTCAGCAGCGCTCCAGTTTGGAGTTTCAGCAGCTATCTGGTTGCTAGGATCAAAATTACCCTATCAACCAGGGAGCATTTCGAATGAGAGGCTGGTGTATGGATAGGAAATATACTGAATAGAAAAACAAATGATAAAAAGTAACAATAACAATATAATTGTAGCCTCACAGAGCAATAGTTTTTGGCTGCCGGGGTCAGTGACCCCTATTTGAAAACTGGAAAGAGTCAGAAGAAGAGGTCACATAGTTCAAAAACTATAAAAAAATAAATAATGAAGACCAACTGAAAAGTTGCTTAGAATTGTTCATTCTATAACATGACTAAAGGTTAATGCAAAGGTGAACCACCCCTTTAAAGTTCTTTGTCAATGTAATTACTGTTGCAAGTTTGCTTGTCCTTTCCTGCATTGCTGGTTCTGATTGCGACGTACATGTACAACTGAAATAATGCAGTAGAAAGTTCTTCTCAAGCCAAGACTCCAGTTGTACCCGTCATTATGCAGAATTTGTATTTTAGCTTTCAGATCCTTCAGGTTCATTGTTTCCCTTTCTTTGTAGGTGTCAGTAAAGAATGATTTTAGCTATGACTTCTATAGCAGCACCTGGTCTTACGTGAAGGAAACCGAATCAAGAACAACGTCCAACTACGGATACCATCACTATCACAAAAATACACAATCCAACACTAAGGAAAAGGTAAAAGCCTCTCAGAGATTACAGAATGGAGATTTTAGCAGCATTAAATATCTTACACTTTTTATAAGCAGTTTGCGTTCTCCCATTTATAGTTATTTGCTTATAATTTCCTGAGCAGTTGTACCAGTAAGTACAAGGGAATACCAGTGTTGTAGCCCTAATTTGGGGGTATCTCCCTGTGCCTGTCAAAGTTCTGCTTTTGCATCTGCTTGACTGGCCACACCCCCAATGACATCATGGAAGACACCTGGACTACACAATAGGAGGGCAATGGGTAGTGTTTTGGAAGGTTGTGTCCAGCCTGTGTGACTGATTATGAAGGCTAAAACAATAACCTACAAAGGTAACAACTTTGTAGTCCATATCAAAGAAGTATCCCAAACTCAATACAAAGTCTTGTCTTAAAAAAAAAATCAAATTTTTATTCAAATATCCATCTTAAAAGCATACAGACCCCACAGAATGCCACTTTTAAGATGGATATTTGAATAAAAATGTGATTTGTTAATAGAAGACTTTGTATTGAGTTTGTGATACTTCTTTAATATGGACTACAAAGTTGTTGTCCAACTGGTGGCCTGCGGCCCCCCATCTATCTGGCTGCTGTGACTGCTTACCTTTGTGTAACTGATCACACCTCAGACAGACTATAGGAACTGTGCCAGCATTGTGTCACTGTATATACTGCAGTACAAACTGTTTATCTTGGAGTGGTCATGATCAGTTACTTGTGGAGTCATGATATGTTTCCCTGTCTCATTCATTACTCTGCTTGTCCTGCCCTACTCTGCCTGTGCATGCCATACTCTGCCTGCCCTATGCTGCCTGTATGTGCCATACTTTGCCTGCCCTGCCTGTGTGTGCCATACTCTGCCTGCCCTGCCTGTGTGTGCCATACTCTGCCTGCCCTGCCTGTGTGTGCCATACTCTGCCTGCCCTGCCTGTGTGTGCCATACTCTGCCTGCCCTGTCTGTGTGCACCATAATCTGCCTGCCCTGCCTGTGTGTGCCATACTCTGCCTGCCCTATGCTGCCTGTATGTGCCATACTTTGCCTATCCTGTCTGTGTGTGCCATACTCTGCCAGTGTGTGCCATACTCTGCCTTCCCTGCCTGTGTGTGCCATACTCTGCCTGCCCTACCAGTGTGTGCCATACTCTGCCTGCCCTGCCAGTGTGTGCCATACTCTGCCTGCTCTGCCAGTGTGTGCCATACTCTTCCTGCCCTGCCTGTGCGTGCCATACTCTGCCTGCCCTATGCTGCCTGTGTGTGCCATACTCTGCCTGTCCTGCCTGTGTGTGCCATACTCTGCCTACCCTGCCTGTGTGTGCCATACTCTGCCTGTGTGTGCCATACTTTGCCTACCCTGCCTGTGTGTGCCATACTCTGCCTACCCTGCTGTGTGTGCCATACTCTGCCTGTGTGTGCCATACTTTGCCTACCCTGCCTGTGTGTGCCATACTCTGCCTACCCTGCTGTGTGTGCCATACTCTGCCTGTCCTGCCTGTGTGTGCCATACTCTGCCTCTGTGTGCCATACTTTGCCTACCCTGCCTGTGTGTGCCATACTCTGCCTACCCTGCTGTGTGTGCCATACTCTGCCTGCCCTGCCAGTGTGTGCCATACTCTGCCTGCCCTGCCTGTGTGTGCCATACTCTGCCTGTGTGTGCCATACTTTGCCTACCCTGCCTGTGTGTGCCATACTCTGCCTGCCCTGCCTGTGTGTGCCATACTCTGCCTGCCCTGCCTGTGTGTGCCATACTCTGCCTGCCCTGCCTGTGTGTGCCATACTCTGCCCGCCCTTTGCTGCCTGTGTGTGCCATACTCTGCCTGCCCTGCCTGTGTGTGCCATACTCTGCCTGCCCTTTGCTGCCTGTGTGTGCCATACTCTGCCTGCCCTGCCTGTGTGTGCCATACTCTGCCTGCCCTTCGCTGCCTGTGTGTGCCATACTTTGCCTACCCTGCCTGTGTGTGCCATACTCTGCCTGCCCTTCGCTGCCTGTGTGCCATACTCTGCCTGTGTGTGCCATACTTTGCCTACCCTGCCTGTGTGTGCCATACTCTGCCTGCCCTGCCTGTGTGTGCCATACTTTGCCTGCCCTTTGCTGCCTGTGTGTGCCATACTCTGCCTGCCAAACTGGGGAGCTGCTGAACAAACAGTTAAATACATCAAAAACCAACAAAGGAAAAATAAAATTAAGAGCACTTGCAGAAAATCACAGTCTACATTATACTCAAAGTTAATATAAAGGGGAACTACCCCTATCTGAAGGTTTGCATACATCATATAATAATAGTAATACTGTTTCTTTTACATTTTCAGAACTACCAGCTGATGGTTATAAAGAACTATGTAGAAGTCGCTCAGTTTATAAACCAAAAACCAGAGTTTCTCATTCTCTCCGAGCCCTTTTGGAAAGAACTGGCCAGTCTCCCCTCTGTCTATGAATACACCACCTACCGAAAATTTATAGAGAAATACGGCACTCACTTTCTCCAGTCGGGATCCTTGGGAGGAGAATACAAGTTTCTATTTTATCTTGAGTCAGAAAAAATTACTTCAAATGGTAACGTACTGATCCTGTTTTACATTCAGCTCATTGATACCATAGTTACATAGTTACATAGGGTTGAAAAAAGACCAGTGTCCATCAAGTTCAACCCATCCAAGTAAACCCAGCACACCTAACCCACACCTACCAATCTATATACTCACATACATAAACTATATATACAACCACTAGTACTAACTGTAGATATTAGTATCACAATAGCCTTGGATATTCTGATTGATCAAGAACTCATCCAGGCCCCTCTTAAAGGCATTAACAGAATCTGCCATTACCACATCACTAGGAAGGGCATTCCCCAACCTCACTGCCCTCACCGTGAAAAATCACCTACGCTGCTTCAAATGGAAGCTCCGTTCCTCTAATCTAAAGGGGGGGCCTCTGGTGCGCTGATTGTTTTTATGGGAAAAAAGAACATCCCCCAACTGCCTATAATCCCCTCTAATGTACTTGTACAGAGTAATCATGTCCCCTCGCAAGCGCCTCTTTTCCAGAGAAAACAACCTCAACCTCGACAGTCTCACCTCATAGCTTAAATCTTCCATCCCCTTTACCAGTTTAGTTGCGGTCTCTGCACTCTCTCCAGCTCATTAATATCCTTCTTAAGGACTGGAGCCCAAAACTGCCCCCCATACTCAAGGTGAGGCCTTACCAGGGACCTATAAAGGGGCAAAATTATGTTCTCATCCCTTGAGTCAATGCCCTTTTTTATACAAGACAGCACTTTATTTGCTTTAGTAGCCACAGAATGACACTGCCTGGAATTAGACAACTTGTGATCTACAAAAACCCCTAGATCCTTCTCCATTAAGGAAACCCCCAACACTCTACCATTCAGTAGATAGTTTGCGTTTATATTATTTCTACCAAAATGCATAACTTTGCACTTATCAACATTGAACCTCATTTTCCAGTTTGCTGCCCAGTTATCTAATTTTGTCAAATCGCTCTGCAAAGCGGCAGCATCCTGCATGGAACTTATAGTTTTGCACAATTTTGTGTCATCAGCAAAAATAGAAACAGTACTGTCTATGCCCACCTCCAGGTCATTAATAAACAAGTTAAAAAGCAAAGGCCCAAGGACTGACCCCTGCGGTACTCCACTAACCACACTGGTCCAATTAGAAAATGTTCCATTTACAACCACTCTTTGTACTCTATCCTTCAGCCAGTTTTCTATCCAATTACAAATATTATGTTCTAGGCCAATATTCCTTAATTTGATCATTAACCGTCTGTGAGGTACTGTATCAAACGCTTTAGCAAAGTCCAAGTAGATGACATCAACTGCCATTCCAGCATCAAGGTTCCTACTCACCTCCTCATAAAAGGCAACTAAATTAGTCTGGCAAGATCTGTTACGCATAAAACCATGCTGGCACAAACTAATAGTATTGTGAACTGCAATGTATTCAAGTACCCTATCCCTTATTACCCCTTCCAAAAGTTTTCCTACTACTGATGTCAGACTAACAGGCCTATAGTTTTCAGGCTGAGAACGGGATCCCTTTTTAAATAATGGCACCACATTAGCAATCCGCCAGTCTCTCGGCACCATGCCAAACCTCAATGAATCCTGAAAAATTAAGGGAAGAGGCTTGGCAATCACAGCGCTCAGCTCATTTAATACCCAGGGATGAATCCCATCCGGTCCTGGACCTTTGTTTACCTTTACATGTTCAAGTCTCTTTTGAATTTCCTCCCGAGTGACCCATGCGCCAGTAGCTAAATTACTAGAACTGGGCATATTACAAGGGAAGCCTTCATTATCTGGCTCCTCAGATGTATAGACAGATGAAAAATAAGAGTTCAAAATTTCAGCTTTTTCCCCGTTCTCATCAACCAACGTACCCCCCCCGTGATAATAAAGTTCCCACCCCTTCTTGCTTCATTTTTTTACTATTCACATAATTAAAAAATAATTTTGGATTCTTTTTACTCCTAGCTGCAATATCCCTTTCCATCTCTATTTTAGCTTGCCTGATAGCTTTTTTGCATGCTTTATTTGCTTCCTTGTACCTGATGAAAGTTTCCGCTGTCCCAGCTAACTTGAATGCCCTAAAAGCACGTTTTTTCTTACCAACCTCGACAATAACACTTTTATTCAGCCATAAAGGTTTTGCTTTGCGCTGCCTCTCCTTGCTTACAAGGGGGATATACTGTTGTGTATACCTACAAAGCAATGTTTTAAAGATGTTCCATTTTCCTTCTGTGTCTAACCCCATGAAAAGCCTTTCCCAGTTGACACATTGCAGAGATGCCCTTATACTGGCAAAGTCTGCACGTCTAAAATTGAGTGTTTTAGTTACTCCCTTATAGCGCTGTCTCTGCAGCATTATCTCAAAGGAGACCATGTTGTGATCACTGTTCCCCAAATGCTCACCCACACAAAGGCCAACAGCTTCCATCATCCCCTTTTACTAGTTGGTGGGGGAAGCAGGGAGTTGCTGAAGTTTGCCCATCACTGCTTCTGCCTCAGCCTGACCAAGGCATTGGGTGTATGCTGAGTCAATGTGGTCTATTAGAGTTTGGTAGAGTCGTTTGTGCTTTCTTAGAGAAGTATAATCAGATCAAGGCATCTCCTTCTATTACTAAAGCTGGCCATACACGCACCGATAATATCATACAAAACCTCATTTCGTACAATATTCGTGCAGGAGGCTGCTGATATCGCTCGACTCGCCGATCGGTTAAAAGATTTTGATCGGGCGCCATAGAAGGCGCCTGAGCAAAATCTGCTTTCAGAGCTGAATCGGCAGAAGGAGGTAGAAATCCTATTGTTTCTACCTCCTTATCTGCCGTTTCAGCCCTGATGAACGTTAGTGGTGGATTGGAACGATCTTTTGTGCGACCGATGGTCGCACGAAAGATCAAAAATCGCCACGTGTGTGGCCACCTTTAGGCAAGCTTTTGAACCCTTAACAGGATTAATTAGTGAAACACTAAAATAAGAAACCTAAGCAAAACAAAGGAAGCAACTGCACTACAATTTTAATGGCTAAATGCAATCACCAGTGTTTGTGGCAGCTATCCAAATGCCTGTAGCTAGGGTTGCCACCCATCCAGTATTGAATTGGCCTAGCCAGTGAAACACCAGTGAAACACTAGGGGCTAATATTACAAATTTACCAGTAATGTGCTTGTTGGAAAATCTGTAACTCCCTCTCATTTAGACCCTGACTTTCCCTCGTAAGCCATGATCCACTCCAGTTCCGGCTCCAGTTTAAGAATTGTACCTCTTCTTTGCCCTGATTCATGTAGGGTTGCCACCCGTCAGACCTGAGAAGCCTTTCTGAAAATTAGGAAAAATGGGCAGGCAGTTTCTGGTTTTGACCTGGACAGCCCAGTTTTCAGAAGGGCTTTCCTAGATTAGCCTCGCCCTGTTACCATCCCAGCCCCACCCTGTGACATCACTGTCTCCACTCTGTGACATCACTGTCTCCACCCTATGACATCACTGCCCTTCCCTGCCCGGCTTTCGGCAGGGAGAAAAGTGTCAACCCTAGATCTATGCACTGTGTCATCAACCTGCCCACCTGTACATCCAGGCTGGTATTATAGTTTTTTAAAAGTGGCAACCCTACTTGACAGGGTGGGACTGGGGGGCACGTCGGGAGAGGGAGATTGGTGGGCTGGGGGAGCGCTGGCGGGTATTGGGTCTGACATTGACACACACCAGTCAGTTAACCAGCTTGTGTGTTTTTGGAGCGTGGGAGGAAACCCATATACAGGGCTGTATTTAGGTATGGTGCAACCCTAGGCACCGGACTTAAACACACCCCCACTTCAGACACCGGAATTAACAACATATGGTAAAGATCAGGTGACTGTAATTCCAAAATTACATTATACTCCATGAAAAGACCTGAAAATATTTTTTAGTTCCAGCTTTTTGTCTCGAAACTCGAATCTCTCCCAGAATCTTTAAAAAAAATTTATTGTTGTGGTATTTCCAAATTGTGCTTTTTTTCTGTCTAGGTGTCACCATAACAGATATGCAGTCATGTACATCCAAAAGTACAGGTTTCCTCTTCTTTCATCACTCATCGACGGAATGCAAAAAATTAAATGAAGTCATTAAACAATCATCAGGTAAGGATGAGTGACATTTTAATGGTCAGTCTGCACTTATACTGCGCTTATACCCTGTGTAATCCGCCTCGTGGGGCTTTACAGCCTCTAACACACACCTCGTTGTTTGCCTTGTTGAATTGATTGTTTCATTTATAGATTCCTTAACTAAACCACACCCCAAGGAGTATTGATAACACCCCCAAAGAGTAGCGATAGCACCCTCCAAGGAGTAGTTATAGCACCCCCAAGGAGTAGCGATAACACCCCCAAGGAGTAGCGATAACACCCCCAAGGAGTAGTTATAGCCCCCCCAAGGAGTAGCAATAACACCCCCAAGGAGTAGCGATAACACCCCCAAGGAGTAGTGATAGCACCCCCAAGGAGTAGCGATAACACCCCCAAGGAGTAGTGATAGCACCCCCCAAGGAGTAGCGATAACACCCCCAAGGAGTAGCGATAGCACCCCCAAGGAGTAGCGATAGCACCCCCAAGGAGTAGTGATAACACCCCCAAGGAGTAGCGATAACACCCCTAAGGGCTCTGGCACACGGGGAGATTAGTCGCCTGCGACAAATCTCCCTGTTCGCGGGTGACTAATCTCCCTGAGTTGCCATCCGAGAGCCATCAGTTGCCATCCCACTGGCGAACATGTAAGTCGCCGGTGGGATGGCACACGCGGCGGCGCGATTTCGGCAAATCACCAAAAATGCCTCGAGAGGCAACTTCGGCGATTTGCCGAAATCGCCTGCGCAGTGTATACCATCCCACTGGCGACTTACATGATCGCCGGTGGGATGGTAGTTCGGGGAGATTAGTCGCCCGTGACAGAGCCCTAAGGAGTAGTGATAACACCCCCAAGGAGTAGCGATAACAATCCTAAGGAGTAGCGATAACACCCCTAAGGAGTAGTGATAACACCCCCAAGGAGTAGTGATAACACCCCTAAGGAGTAGTGATAACACCCCTAAGGAGTAGGGATAACACCCCATCTTACACAAGCCAAAATTTGGCTCAGTGGCAGCCAGGCCTTATTTAAGCCTGCAAATGAAATGAGTAAAGTGCAATTTCAAGCACAATCACCATGTTTTTTACCTATAATTTTAATAATTTGGTATTGTGGGTAAAAAACATGGCGATGGTATGTGCTCAGTACAGGGGCAAGCAACCACAACTACTAAAAACTATACATGGGGAGCGTTTAACAGCCCTCCCTCTCATGTCTCATGCTTCCACTACTCCCTTGTTTCCATGTGTTGTGTATTGTGCGTAGGATCCTCAGGCAGAGAGGTGCGAGGGGACGTGTTTGCGCAGGGAGGAGAAGCGAAATTCGTTGCTGGGCTCAGCTCTTTCTCTCTAGACAACCCACAGGCAAATGAGAACCGCTATGCCTCCTGGGCTGGGTCTGTGTCCAATCTGCCAAGTGTTATCAAACACAAGGTGCGTATTTGTATTGCTTCCCACACTGTACTGATCATTTCTAATGAATGAGAACCAAATTATCAGTTACAAATGCCCTTAGTGCTTGCATCTTGCTGCATCTGGCTGCAGTGCCTTGAGTGGTGCATCTGCTGAAAAGTGCAGAATACTGTGCTCTCCGGGGGGAAAAAAGCTGCCTTATGGTATAGTATGCACTGTTGCCATTGTGTGTGAGCAGGAGAGGGGAAGAAACTCTATATTCTGCCCCCTTGTCTGGGCACCATGCTTGCTGCCTCCATGGCTATGCTGGTACCACACCTACTGCATGTTAGTATTAATGTACAGACTGAACAGTAGATGTCTCCCTTGGGCAGAGGATCCTACACATCGGCTTCTATATTCAGTAATAAAGCAGCAATATAACCAAAGCTCTTGGTCTGCTGACTCCCCTACTGGAGTGAAAACCTATAATGAACCTATTTACTCTGTGGTGGGTGGGGGAACCCTACGTGCAGTTGAGGGTTGGAGGGTAAGAGGGAACCCCATGTCCCGGTCAGCCATCTGTCCACCACTCCCAAACTTTAAGGGTCTGGAGAGGGGGAATACAATGCAGCAGGCCCCCCCCAATAGCCGTGGGGTCTGCTGTATTTTAGTTACACCACTGTATTCACTGAAAGGTTAAGAGATTGTAAGGCTCATATGTGGGGGCAGGTGGAAGAATGCTCGGCAGTCAGCTGCAATTGGGGTGATTGTATGTGCACCCACAATTGGTGTTTAAATCAGTGGGGGGCACTTGGTTGCTTGCCTATGAAACTAATAATCCCTTGGATGATGCCATTAATGAGGGAAGACTTAGACAAGTTAGAGTTAAAGTTAACGTTAGGTTAAATTAATAATGAAGGGAAAAGGGGCAAAAATGCCCCTGAAAATATCATTACCCTCTTAAGACATTTTTGCCCTTTATTAACAGTTTTTGTTGAATTAAAGGGCTAGCTCACCCTAATGTTACCTTTAATACTCACTCCTATTCTTAGCAACTTTTCCACTGGTTTTATTTTTTATCCTTTTTGAATGAATGACCACATTCTACTTCTACTTCTTTCCAGCTTTCAAATATGGGGTCTCAGCCCCCGGCAGCCAAAAACTGCTGCTCTGCGAGGCTACAGTTTTATTATTACTTATTATTACTTATTATTACTTATCATTCATATTTAGGCCCTCTCTCATGCATATCCCAGTCCATTGTGCAACTTATTGCCTGGTTCCTGGGGTAAATTGCAACCAGATAGCTGCTGATTTAAAAATCTAAATCATTTAATGCCAGAAATAATAAATTAAGACTGATTGGCAATTGTCTCAGTTTGTCACTGTCTGCATCATACTAAAACTTAAGTTAAAGGGGAACTACCCCCTAAATAAAAGGATAAAAGAAAGAGTTAACACTGTGCCATGCATTCCCTGGCTGCCCTCTGGTTCCCTGTCCTTTGTAAGGGCTTCCAATTTGTCATCCACTACTTTGCCTGCCGTTTCTTCTTAAAAAGCCTTGGCGTCTGGGAAGATTGGACAGAAAAAGCAATTGAGGATGTGACTGATACAGGAATGACCTATCTGCATGATAAATGATTTCATGTGAAAATATGTTATCAGTGTGCTCGGCATTCTGCTCACGTCTGCTCACTCAAACCTGGCCCTGCCACAATGTATAGGTGACTGCCAGAACACCCCCGTCATTAATGTCACTTTCCTGTGACCAGTTTGGTGGGACACCTGCGCTGTGAAACTGAGCCCAATTATGTAGACGGACGCTAGCGAACCATGGAAGTCATGGACACGGCCAAAAATCTTTGTTTCCTCGTCTGCTGATTCCCCATCCACATGCTGAAAAGGCACATTGGCATATAGGTGCCTCACTGGACAATCATGAACTTAAAAATCTGCCCCTAAGGTGCCAGGAGGACCAAACGTTCAGCAGTGTGGTCAAAAGTGTCCAAAACGATTGGCCAAGTATGAACGGTGGAAAAGCTAAGAACTGAGATGCTCCTGATTAACCTGATTCTTATATTTTATTCAGGGCGGTTTTAGGGAGGGGAAGAATCATGGTGGTCCCATTGGGAAACATGTAGATTAAAAAGTACATATTAAAAGTATGGGATTCACTGTTCAGAAACCCATTATCCAGAAAACTCCACATTACAGAAGGGCCATCTCCCACAGACTCCATTTTAATCAAATAAAACTAATTTTAAAAATGATTCCCCTTGTAATGTAACTTGTTGCCCAGCCCCTTGGTTCTAATTATCTGATGTGTCTGCAGACAACCCCTCTATATGAACTGGTGAAAGAAGTGCCCTGCGCCTCGGTGAAAAAGCATTACCTGAAGAGAGCCATAGAGGAGTACATGAGTGAGGAGAGCCCCTGCCGCTGCAAGCCGTGCAAGAACAAAGGCGTGCCGGGCGTGGAAGGGACGCAGTGTGTGTGCTACTGTAAGCCCAGCACCTATGGGCCTGCCTGTCAGTATGGAGTTCTGGTCGAGGGAGATCCAGGTATGTTCTACAACATATTCTCTCTCACACACATTAACATGTATTTCCCAGCACATACAGCTATTATGTGTGCACAGAATGCATGCCATTAACTCCACCCAAACATAACTTTTTGAAAAATAAACATAATCTCAAGCAACTTTGCAATATATATCAGTTAAAAAATACGCAGTCTTTTCATGATGTTTAATGTAATAATATGGTTTGGAACAGTTCCCTAAGCCCCGCCCCCTGTTCCCCTGCTGATCTGACTGGCTACTTTGAGACTCAAATAAAACAGTAGTCGCCTGTCCTCAGCCTGCCTTCAGCCTGCATCCTCCCAATCCCACAATTCCCTGCTGCACACGTGATGTCAGTAAGGAAAGGAACATCTCAGTGCAATGCATTGTGGGTTATGTAGTTCCTGCATGCTGTCTGTAAGCTGTGGAGAAGTTGTTACAATTTGTAACATCTGTGTTTTAGTCCCTCCTCCCCTGCGAGAAAGAGAGGAACTGTTTTGCAGCTGTATTTCAGCCTATAAGAATGGTATTTATTCATGCTTTTTTGTAGGAACAGATTACAGTGATAGGTATATTAGGGTTTCGGTGCTGTGTGGGGCTCTTTAACAAATTTTGGTTCAGAAGCCAAAGTTCCCCTTTAAATGCAGACATCCATAATTATATGATACTTACAGTTATCTACTATATGTGCCATAACCACAGAACTTGCCATACACCTTTCATAGATTTATTTACATTCATTTCATGTACTGTACCCTGGGGGGCAAGTGCTAGTGCAGTAGTGCTCCTAATTGAACATTCTGATGCGGGCATTGCCTCCTGATACCTACGTTCCTTCCCTTACCCACCCCACTTGGATCGAGTTCTGCCTAACACAGCTGCAAGAAGGAGTGTAGAAGCCTGTCGCCATTCTTCAAATGCCCCAGATGTGCAAAGTGGGAAACAAATGGTGCATTGTGCATCCTGCATTGTGCTACCCTTTTCTGTGATTTCCAGCAGTATTCCTAAAGGTTTCCATACACGACCCGATGTAGGGGCAGCAACGACGGGCCTGCCCGACCGACATCTGGCCTCAAATCAGGCAGATATCGATCGGGCAAGTTAAAAAATTCAGTCGGATCGGGGACCACATCGGCTCGTTGATGCGGTCCCCAAACCGACTACGCCCATTACCGTCGTTATAACTCGATCATTTGGCCCTGTAGGTGGGGATATCGGCAGAAGATCCACTCGCTTGGCGACCTTGCCAAGCGAGCAGATCTTGACGTGTATGGCCACCTTAAGTGGGGGTCATTCACAATGCAAACCTGTGCTTGACCCAGTCCAATGCATCAATTTATATACCCGCACACATTTGAAGAATGGCAGCTGACCTCCTTGGGAGAGGCACATAGACAGGGCAGAGCTAGCTGCACCTCCTGATGGGGGGCTGTCTTGCTTAGTGCAGCTTTACTTAACGCTCTATTGACAAATGAGTGTATCTATTGACAAAACTGTGGATTCAATATGTTGAGGCTATGGACACTTAGGGGCACATTTATCAAAATGTGAGTTAAGAGCTTAATAAATAAAAACTCACCCATGTTCTGTTTATTACTATGGGATTTTTTGAAGCGTATTTATCAATGGGGGCAAGTTAGAACTCACCATTTGATAAATATGCTTCTAAAAATCCCATTGGAATGAATAGAACATGGGTGAGTTCTTATTTACACAATAAATGGGTGTATACAATGAACATACAGATTTACATACAAAACGACCAATAGGGTACAGTTTTACATGGCTGTGCTTACTTTTGCAGCGGTAGTCGATGGCAGTTGGAGTTGCTGGTCTGCTTGGAGCCTCTGCCTGAGTGGATCAAGGAGAAGAGTTAGGAACAGAGTCTGTAATAACCCAGCACCAAGTGGAGGCGGACTGAAGTGCATCGGAGATTCAATAGAAAGTCAGCAATGTGAGGACTCGGAACTGGAACATTTACGGTATGTTCTCCTGCAATAAAGGGATTTCGATATATCAGAGGTTTCTACACTGTGGAGCTCAGAGCAGTAGCAAGGGAAGCTAAACGGCTGGGTAGGGGTGTCATTAGGCAGAATGTATGTTTGGCCTTACACAGATACTCTTTAAAACAAACCCTGAGTATATTGGGTGCAATTAGAAGCTCTTTGGTATTCTAGGGGCTATGGCTGAATGACTACTACATCAGTGTATCATCAGTGGCTCCTGGGTTTGATTCCAACCAGGGCATCTGTTCTCCCAGTTTCCTCCAGGTACTCCACAAACATACAGACAGGCCCCTGAAATAATTAACCTTAATGTGTGAATGTGATAGGGACCTTAGACTGTAAGCTCCACTGGGACAGGGGATGATGTACAATCTCTGTAAAGTGCTGTGGGAATGTGTCTGCACTATTTAAATACCAGGGGAAAAAAGGCATGTAACCTCGTTAAGGTCACATTTACATTAAATTATAGTATGATGTAGACGTGAAATTCTGAGACAATATGCAATTGGTCTTCGTGTTATATATTTTGTGGTTTTTGCATTATTTAACTTTTTTTCCAGCAGCTCTCCAGTA
This sequence comes from Xenopus tropicalis, assembly GCF_000004195.4. Classification (NCBI taxonomy): domain Eukaryota; kingdom Metazoa; phylum Chordata; class Amphibia; order Anura; family Pipidae; genus Xenopus; species Xenopus tropicalis. Next base: position 195,854,783 of record NC_030677.2, on the reverse strand, counting down.
TAGTATTTCAGCACCTGTCTGGTTGCTATGGTCCAGAAAGTCTAGCTTACCCTAGCAACCTAGCAAAAGGTAAACCACCCCTTTCAACAGGGGTTTGAAAATGAAAGATCCAAAAACCATTATAAAACTTAGCATCAACAAGCAACCACAGCCAGATGATTATTCTATGGAGCTGTATGTTTGTTCCTATTTATATGTAACCGTAATGCTTTTTTCCTCGGTCTGTAGTACCGTCGAGCCCCACTGCTTTGATATCTCTATAGTACCTACAGAATTTTGCCCACCCGCTCCTCTTCTGGAAAATGGATTTATCCAGGTAATGCACAGCGGTTATATTCAGTATTCAGCATTTCCATTAACTGACCTGTGTATGTGTGAGTACATGAGGCTTTTCACAAAAAAAATAGTGTATCTATCCACTCACATACAGACCCATACTGACCTATCTATCCACTCTTATACAGACCCATACTGACCTATCTATCCACTCACATACAGACCCATACTGACCTATCTATACACTCACATACAGACCCACACTGACCTATCTATCCACTCACATACAGACCCACACTGACCTATCTATCCACTCACATACAGACCCATACTGTCCTATCTATCCACTCACATACAGACCCATACTGACCTATCTATCCACTCACATACAGACCCACACTGACCTATCTATCCCCTCACATACAGACCCACACTGACCCATCTATCCACTCACATACAGACCCACACTGACCTATCTATCCCCTCACATACAGACCCATACTGACCTATCTATACACTCACATACAGACCCACACTGACCCATCTATACACTCACATACAGACCCATACTGACCTATCTATACACTCACATACAGACCCACACTGACCCATCTATACACTCACATACAGACCCATACTGACCTATCTATACACTCACATACAGACCCATACTGACCTATCTATCCACTCACATACAGACCCATACTGACCTATCTATCCACTCACATACAGACCCATACTGACCTATCTATACACTCACATACAGACCCATACTGACCTATCTATCCACTCACATACAGACCCATACTGACCTATCCACTCACATACAGACCCATACTGACCTATCTATCCACTCACATACAGACCCACACTGACCTATCTATCCACTCACATACAGACCCACACTGACCTATCTATCCACTCACATACAGACCCACACTGACCTATCTATCCCCTCACATACAGACCCATACTGACCTATCTATCCACTCACATACAGACCCATACTGACCTATCTATACACTCACATACAGACCCACACTGACCTATCTATCCACTCACATACAGACCCATACTGACCTATCCACTCACATACAGACCCATACTGACCTATCTATCCACTCACATACAGACCCACACTGACCTATCTATCCACTCACATACAGACCCACACTGACCTATCTATCCACTCACATACAGACCCACACTGACCTATCTATCCACTCACATACAGACCCACACTGACCTATCTATCCACTCACATACAGACCCATACTGACCTATCTATCCACTCACATACAGACCCACACTGACCTATCTATCCACTCACATACAGACCCACACTGACCTATCTATCCACTCACATACAGACCCATACTGACCTATCTATACACTCACATACAGACCCATACTGACCTATCTATACACTCACATACAGACCCACACTGACCTATATATCCACTCACATACAGACCCACACTGACCTATCTATCCACTCACATACAGACCCATACTGACCTATCTATCCACTCACATACAGACCCACACTGACCTATCTATCCACTCACATACAGACCCATACTGACCTATCTATCCACTCACATACAGACCCATACTGACCTATCTATCCACTCACATACAGACCCATACTGACCTATCTATACACTCACATACAGACCCATACTGACCTATCTATCCACTCACATACAGACCCATACTGACCTATCCACTCACATACAGACCCATACTGACCTATCTATCCACTCACATACAGACCCACACTGACCTATCTATCCACTCACATACAGACCCACACTGACCTATCTATCCACTCACATACAGACCCACACTGACCTATCTATCCCCTCACATACAGACCCATACTGACCTATCTATACACTCACATACAGACCCATACTGACCTATCTATACACTCACATACAGACCCACACTGACCTATATATCCACTCACATACAGACCCACACTGACCTATCTATCCACTCACATACAGACCCATACTGACCTATCTATCCACTCACATACAGACCCACACTGACCTATCTATCCACTCACATACAGACCCATACTGACCTATCTATCCACTCACATACAGACCCATACTGACCTATCTATCCACTCACATACAGACCCATACTGACCTATCTATACACTCACATACAGACCCATACTGACCTATCTATACACTCACATACAGACCCACACTGACCTATCCACTCACATACAGACCCATACTGACCTATCTATCCACTCACATACAGACCCACACTGACCTATCTATCCACTCACATACAGACCCACACTGACCTATCTATCCACTCACATACAGACCCACACTGACCTATCTATCCCCTCACATACAGACCCATACTGACCTATCTATACACTCACATACAGACCCATACTGACCTATCTATACACTCACATACAGACCCACACTGACCTATATATCCACTCACATACAGACCCACACTGACCTATCTATCCACTCACATACAGACCCATACTGACCTATCTATCCACTCACATACAGACCCACACTGACCTATCTATCCACTCACATACAGACCCATACTGACCTATCTATCCACTCACATACAGACCCATACTGACCTATCTATCCACTCACATACAGACCCATACTGACCTATCTATACACTCACATACAGACCCATACTGACCTATCCACTCACATACAGACCCATACTGACCTATCTATACACTCACATACAGACCCATACTGACCTATCTATACACTCACATACAGACCCACACTGACCTATATATCCACTCACATACAGACCCACACTGACCTATCTATCCACTCACATACAGACCCATACTGACCTATCTATCCACTCACATACAGACCCACACTGACCTATCTATCCACTCACATACAGACCCATACTGACCTATCTATCCACTCACATACAGACCCATACTGACCTATCTATCCACTCACATACAGACCCATACTGACCTATCTATACACTCACATACAGACCCATACTGACCTATCCACTCACATACAGACCCACACTGACCTATCTATCCACTCACATACAGACCCACACTGACCTATCTATCCACTCACATACAGACCCACACTGACCTATCTATCCACTCACATACAGACCCACACTGACCTATCTATCCACTCACATACAGACCCATACTGACCTATCTATCCACTCACATACAGACCCACACTGACCTATCTATCCACTCACATACAGACCCACACTGACCTATCTATCCACTCACATACAGACCCATACTGACCTATCTATACACTCACATACAGACCCATACTGACCTATCTATACACTCACATACAGACCCACACTGACCTATATATCCACTCACATACAGACCCACACTGACCTATCTATCCACTCACATACAGACCCATACTGACCTATCTATCCACTCACATACAGACCCACACTGACCTATCTATCCACTCACATACAGACCCATACTGACCTATCTATCCACTCACATACAGACCCATACTGACCTATCTATCCACTCACATACAGACCCATACTGACCTATCTATACACTCACATACAGACCCATACTGACCTATCTATCCACTCACATACAGACCCATACTGACCTATCCACTCACATACAGACCCATACTGACCTATCTATCCACTCACATACAGACCCACACTGACCTATCTATCCACTCACATACAGACCCACACTGACCTATCTATCCACTCACATACAGACCCACACTGACCTATCTATCCCCTCACATACAGACCCATACTGACCTATCTATACACTCACATACAGACCCATACTGACCTATCTATACACTCACATACAGACCCACACTGACCTATATATCCACTCACATACAGACCCACACTGACCTATCTATCCACTCACATACAGACCCATACTGACCTATCTATCCACTCACATACAGACCCACACTGACCTATCTATCCACTCACATACAGACCCATACTGACCTATCTATCCACTCACATACAGACCCATACTGACCTATCTATCCACTCACATACAGACCCATACTGACCTATCTATCCACTCACATACAGACCCACACTGACCTATCTATCCACTCACATACAGACCCATACTGACCTATCTATCCACTCACATACAGACCCATACTGACCTATCTATACACTCACATACAGACCCATACTGACCTATCTATACACTCACATACAGACCCACACTGACCTATATATCCACTCACATACAGACCCACACTGACCTATCTATCCACTCACATACAGACCCATACTGACCTATCTATCCACTCACATACAGACCCACACTGACCTATCTATCCACTCACATACAGACCCATACTGACCTATCTATCCACTCACATACAGACCCACACTGACCTATCTATCCACTCACATACAGACCCATACTGACCTATCTATCCACTCACATACAGACCCACACTGACCTATCTATCCACTCACATACAGACCCACACTGACCTATCTATCCCCTCACATACAGACCCATACTGACCTATCTATACACTCACATACAGACCCATACTGACCTATCTATACACTCACATACAGACCCACACTGACCTATCTATCCACTCACATACAGACCCATACTGACCTATCTATCCACTCACATACAGACCCATACTGACCTATCTATCCACTCACATACAGACCCACACTGACCTATCTATCCACTCACATACAGACCCATACTGACCTATCTATCCACTCACATACAGACCCACACTGACCTATCTATCCACTCACATACAGACCCATACTGACCTATCTATCCACTCACATACAGACCCATACTGACCTATCTATCCACTCACATACAGACCCATACTGACCTATCTATACACTCACATACAGACCCACACTGACCTATCTATACACTCACATACAGACCCACACTGACCTATCTATCCACTCACATACAGACCCACACTGACCTATCTATACACTCACATACAGACCCATACTGACCTATCTATCCACTCACATACAGACCCACACTGACCTATCTATCCACTTACATACAGACCCATACTGACCTATCTATACACTCACATACAGACCCACACTGACCTATCTATCCACTCACATACAGACCCATACTGACCTATCTATCCACTCACATACAGACCCATACTGACCTATCTATCCACTCACATACAGACCCATACTGACCTATCCACTCACATACAGACCCATACTGACCTATCTATCCACTCACATACAGACCCACACTGACCTATCTATCCACTCACATACAGACCCACACTGACCTATCTATCCACTCACATACAGACCCACACTGACCTATCTATCCCCTCACATACAGACCCATACTGACCTATCTATCCACTCACATACAGACCCATACTGACCTATCTATACACTCACATACAGACCCACACTGACCTATCTATCCACTCACATACAGACCCATACTGACCTATCCACTCACATACAGACCCATACTGACCTATCTATCCACTCACATACAGACCCACACTGACCTATCTATCCACTCACATACAGACCCACACTGACCTATCTATCCACTCACATACAGACCCACACTGACCTATCTATCCACTCACATACAGACCCACACTGACCTATCTATCCACTCACATACAGACCCATACTGACCTATCTATCCACTCACATACAGACCCACACTGACCTATCTATCCACTCACATACAGACCCACACTGACCTATCTATCCACTCACATACAGACCCATACTGACCTATCTATACACTCACATACAGACCCATACTGACCTATCTATACACTCACATACAGACCCACACTGACCTATATATCCACTCACATACAGACCCACACTGACCTATCTATCCACTCACATACAGACCCATACTGACCTATCTATCCACTCACATACAGACCCACACTGACCTATCTATCCACTCACATACAGACCCATACTGACCTATCTATCCACTCACATACAGACCCATACTGACCTATCTATCCACTCACATACAGACCCATACTGACCTATCTATACACTCACATACAGACCCATACTGACCTATCTATCCACTCACATACAGACCCATACTGACCTATCCACTCACATACAGACCCATACTGACCTATCTATCCACTCACATACAGACCCACACTGACCTATCTATCCACTCACATACAGACCCACACTGACCTATCTATCCACTCACATACAGACCCACACTGACCTATCTATCCCCTCACATACAGACCCATACTGACCTATCTATACACTCACATACAGACCCATACTGACCTATCTATACACTCACATACAGACCCACACTGACCTATATATCCACTCACATACAGACCCACACTGACCTATCTATCCACTCACATACAGACCCATACTGACCTATCTATCCACTCACATACAGACCCACACTGACCTATCTATCCACTCACATACAGACCCATACTGACCTATCTATCCACTCACATACAGACCCATACTGACCTATCTATCCACTCACATACAGACCCATACTGACCTATCTATACACTCACATACAGACCCATACTGACCTATCTATACACTCACATACAGACCCACACTGACCTATCCACTCACATACAGACCCATACTGACCTATCTATCCACTCACATACAGACCCACACTGACCTATCTATCCACTCACATACAGACCCACACTGACCTATCTATCCACTCACATACAGACCCACACTGACCTATCTATCCCCTCACATACAGACCCATACTGACCTATCTATACACTCACATACAGACCCATACTGACCTATCTATACACTCACATACAGACCCACACTGACCTATATATCCACTCACATACAGACCCACACTGACCTATCTATCCACTCACATACAGACCCATACTGACCTATCTATCCACTCACATACAGACCCACACTGACCTATCTATCCACTCACATACAGACCCATACTGACCTATCTATCCACTCACATACAGACCCATACTGACCTATCTATCCACTCACATACAGACCCATACTGACCTATCTATACACTCACATACAGACCCATACTGACCTATCCACTCACATACAGACCCATACTGACCTATCTATCCACTCACATACAGACCCACACTGACCTATCTATCCACTCACATACAGACCCACACTGACCTATCTATCCACTCACATACAGACCCATACTGACCTATCTATACACTCACATACAGACCCATACTGACCTATCTATACACTCACATACAGACCCACACTGACCTATATATCCACTCACATACAGACCCACACTGACCTATCTATCCACTCACATACAGACCCATACTGACCTATCTATCCACTCACATACAGACCCACACTGACCTATCTATCCACTCACATACAGACCCATACTGACCTATCTATCCACTCACATACAGACCCATACTGACCTATCTATCCACTCACATACAGACCCATACTGACCTATCTATACACTCACATACAGACCCATACTGACCTATCTATCCACTCACATACAGACCCATACTGACCTATCCACTCACATACAGACCCATACTGACCTATCTATCCACTCACATACAGACCCACACTGACCTATCTATCCACTCACATACAGACCCACACTGACCTATCTATCCACTCACATACAGACCCACACTGACCTATCTATCCCCTCACATACAGACCCATACTGACCTATCTATACACTCACATACAGACCCATACTGACCTATCTATACACTCACATACAGACCCACACTGACCTATATATCCACTCACATACAGACCCACACTGACCTATCTATCCACTCACATACAGACCCATACTGACCTATCTATCCACTCACATACAGACCCACACTGACCTATCTATCCACTCACATACAGACCCATACTGACCTATCTATCCACTCACATACAGACCCATACTGACCTATCTATCCACTCACATACAGACCCATACTGACCTATCTATCCACTCACATACAGACCCACACTGACCTATCTATCCACTCACATACAGACCCATACTGACCTATCTATCCACTCACATACAGACCCATACTGACCTATCTATACACTCACATACAGACCCATACTGACCTATCTATACACTCACATACAGACCCACACTGACCTATATATCCACTCACATACAGACCCACACTGACCTATCTATCCACTCACATACAGACCCATACTGACCTATCTATCCACTCACATACAGACCCACACTGACCTATCTATCCACTCACATACAGACCCATACTGACCTATCTATCCACTCACATACAGACCCACACTGACCTATCTATCCACTCACATACAGACCCATACTGACCTATCTATCCACTCACATACAGACCCACACTGACCTATCTATCCACTCACATACAGACCCACACTGACCTATCTATCCCCTCACATACAGACCCATACTGACCTATCTATACACTCACATACAGACCCATACTGACCTATCTATACACTCACATACAGACCCACACTGACCTATCTATCCACTCACATACAGACCCATACTGACCTATCTATCCACTCACATACAGACCCATACTGACCTATCTATCCACTCACATACAGACCCACACTGACCTATCTATCCACTCACATACAGACCCATACTGACCTATCTATCCACTCACATACAGACCCACACTGACCTATCTATCCACTCACATACAGACCCATACTGACCTATCTATCCACTCACATACAGACCCATACTGACCTATCTATCCACTCACATACAGACCCATACTGACCTATCTATACACTCACATACAGACCCACACTGACCTATCTATACACTCACATACAGACCCACACTGACCTATCTATCCACTCACATACAGACCCACACTGACCTATCTATACACTCACATACAGACCCATACTGACCTATCTATCCACTCACATACAGACCCACACTGACCTATCTATCCACTTACATACAGACCCATACTGACCTATCTATACACTCACATACAGACCCACACTGACCTATCTATCCACTCACATACAGACCCATACTGACCTATCTATACACTCACATACAGACCCACACTGACCTATCTATCCACTCACATACAGACCCATACTGACCTATCTATACACTCCCATACAGACCCACACTGATCTATATATCCACTCACATACAGACCCACACTGACCTATCTATCCACTCACATACAGACCCATACTGACCTATCTATCCACTCACATACAGACCCACACTGACCTATCTATCCACTCACATACAGACCCATACTGACCTATCTATCCACTCACATACAGACCCACACTGACCTATCTATCCACTCACATACAGACCCATACTGACCTATCTATCCACTCACATACAGACCCACACTGACCTATCTATCCACTCACATACAGACCCACACTGACCTATCTATCCCCTCACATACAGACCCATACTGACCTATCTATACACTCACATACAGACTCATACTGACCTATCTATACACTCACATACAGACCCACACTGACCTATCTATCCACTCACATACAGACCCATACTGACCTATCTATCCACTCACATACAGACCCATACTGACCTATCTATCCACTCACATACAGACCCACACTGACCTATCTATCCACTCACATACAGACCCATACTGACCTATCTATCCACTCACATACAGACCCACACTGACCTATCTATCCACTCACATACAGACCCATACTGACCTATCTATCCACTCACATACAGACCCATACTGACCTATCTATCCACTCACATACAGACCCATACTGACCTATCTATACACTCACATACAGACCCACACTGACCTATCTATACACTCACATACAGACCCACACTGACCTATCTATCCACTCACATACAGACCCACACTGACCTATCTATACACTCACATACAGACCCATACTGACCTATCTATCCACTCACATACAGACCCACACTGACCTATCTATCCACTTACATACAGACCCATACTGACCTATCTATACACTCACATACAGACCCACACTGACCTATCTATCCACTCACATACAGACCCATACTGACCTATCTATACACTCACATACAGACCCACACTGACCTATCTATCCACTCACATACAGACCCATACTGACCTATCTATACACTCCCATACAGACCCACACTGATCTATCTATCCACTCCCATACAGACCCACACTGACCTATCTATCCACTCACATACAGACCCATACTGACCTATCTATACACTCACATACAGACCCACACTGACCTATCTATCCACTCACATACAGACCCATACTGACCTATCTATACACTCACATACAGACCCACACTGATCTATCTATCCACTCACATACAGACCCATACTGACCTATCTATACACTCACATACAGACCCATACTGACCTATCTATACACTCACATACAGACCCACACTGACCTATCCACTCACATACAGACCCACACTGACCTATCCACTCACATACAGACCCACACTGACCTATCTATCCACTCACATACAGACCCATACTGACCTATCTATCCACTCACATACAGACCCATACTGACCTATCTATACACTCACATTCATTAACCATATACACCAACATCAATACTAACTGTAGATTTTAGTTTCAATATGAATGTAACATAATATTGTAAATAAATAATCCATAAACTGTTCAATTTAAGGATTCTAACCCACCTTATCCTGCTGGAAGACGTATTGTATATACATGCAAGGAGGGATACGCTATGGTTGGGGACCCAATAGCACAATGTGGAGAAGACCTCAAGTGGCAGACAGGGCAGATGAGATGCCAGCGTGAGTTTAAGGGGGTTATAGTGATTTTCCAGCTTTGTTTCTTATTAAAAAATGTTGCTAAATTATTTAACAAAGGGATTGGGATTTCTTCATCTGTTATGAAGCTACTAATACAACCAGAGCCTCAGGCCCAGCCTATAGGTATGTGTGAAATTTCACTCTTCTCTCCAGTTAGAAAACACAGCAGATTCTTGTATAAAGTCTAATTCCTTTAATTTAGATACCGTATATTGGCAACCTCGCCAAATGAGCGGATCCTTCCCCCATATGCCCACCTAAGGTTTTGGCCCTAGGGCTAAATAATTAGATTACAATGATGGGGGATATAGGCCATTGGGATGAAGACTGCGTAAATAAGCCAATGTGATCCACAATCCAACAGGAACAGGATTTGATTGCCAAAAAAGAACCAGTTGGTCCATTTTGTCTGTCATGTTGAGCTCCTGAAGGCCAGGCTTAGGATACATGATATAAGATTCCTGTATTTGAGCTGAACATTATACTCTAACACTTTTTCCTGTGCTTTATCACACAGAAATTATGTGTTCACCCCCAGTCCTGCCGGGTATTGTAACATTTGTTCCTGAGAAAGATGCCTATGAGATTGGAGATAAAATAAGCCTTTCATGTTCTTTTGGGTTGGACTTAGAAGGGCCACACACCATTTCATGCACATCCAGTCTCACTTGGTTACCTAGCATCAACAATATCGACTGCTCGGCTAAAGGCAAGTATGCAGAATAAATGTTCTATATTATGTAGGGTCGTGGGGCTGTGGTATTAGGTTTTAGGCCCAAAAGCATATCTGGGGGAAATGTTGTTTTAGAATCTAAAACCATTTTTGGGTGTCTTAAAGTCTTGAGTAAATATTTCAAGCACAGCAGTTTAGTTGTACTCTACAGTGGCACCCCATGTTCAAGGGGAACTTTGACTTCCAAACCAAAATTTGTTAAAGGCCCCCACACAAGACAGATGCCGCTAATATACCTATCACTGTAATCTGTTTCTTCAAAGAGTATGAATAAATACCATTTTTATATGCTGAAATCCGGCTGCAAAACAGTTCTTCTCTTTCTGCATCATTTAAATTGTAGCAGGGGAGGAGGGACTAAACCATTGATCTTACAAATTGTAACAACTTCTCCAAGCTTACAGACAGCATGCAGGAACTACATAACCCACAATGCATTGCACTGTGATATTTCTTTCCTTATTGACATTATGTGTGCAGGGAATTGTGAGATTTGAAGGTTTACAACTGGTTTATCGTCACTTATGCTCCTAGGTTTGCCACCTTTTTTGCTATTAATACCAGCCTTTAGGTTGTGGGCAGGCAGTGATATCACTTGGGGGTGAGGAAATGGGTGGGGTAGGCAAGGGAATGTAACATAGTAACATAGTAACATAGTAAGTTGGGTTGAAAAAAGACATACGTCCATCAAGTTCAACCATAATGCCTATACCTAACCTGCCTAACTACAAGTTGATCCAGAGGAATGCAAAAAACCCCATCTGAAGCCTCTCTAATTTGCCTCAGAGGGGAAAAAATTCCTTCCTGACTCCAAGATGGCAATCGGACCAGTCCCTGTATCAACTTGTACTAAGAGCTATCTCCCATAACCCTGTATTCCCTCACTTGCTAAGAATCCATCCAGCCCCTTCTTAAAGCTATATAATGTATCAGCCAGTACGACTGATTCGGGGAGGGAATTCCACAACTTCACAGCTCTCACTGTAAAAAATCCTTTCCGAATATTTAAATGGAACCTCCCTTCTTCTAAACGGAGTGGGTGCCCTCGTGTCCGTTGGAAGGACCTACTGGTAAATAAAACATTAGAGAGGTTATTATATGATCCCCTTATATATTTATACATAGTTATCATGTCACCTCTTAAGCGCCTCTTCTCCAGTGTAAACAGACCCAACTTGGCCAGTCTTTCTTCATAACCGAGACTTTCCATACCCTTTACCAGCTTAGTTGCCCTTCTCTGGACCCTCTCTAGCTCAATAATGTCCCGTTTGAGCACTGGAGACCAAAACTGAACAGCATATTCTAGATGGGGCCTTACCAGTGCTCTGTAAAGGGGAAGAATAACCCCCTCCTCCCGTGAATCTATACCCCTTTTAATACAGCTCAGAACCTTGTTTGCCCTTGCAGCTGCTGCCTGGCATTGCTTGCTACAGCCAAGTTTATTATCTACAAGGACTCCAAGATCCTTCTCCATTATGGATTTGCCTAGTGCAGTCCCATTAAGGTTATACGGGGCTTGCATATTTTTACATCCCAGGTGCATGACCTTACATTTATCCACATTAAATCTCATCTGCCACTTAGCTGCCCAGATTGCCAGTTGGTCAAGATCCTGCTGCAGGGATGTCACATCCTGGATAGAATTGACTGGTCTGCAGAGTTTTGTGTCATCTGCAAACACTGATACATTACTCATAATACCCTCCCCTAAGTCATTTATGAACAAATTAAACAAAAGTGGACCCAGTACAGAACCCTGAGGGACCCCACTGAGAACCTTACTCCAAGTAGAGAATGTGCCATTAACAACCACCCTCTGTACCCGATCCTGTAGCCAGTTTTCTATCCATGTGCAAACGACTTCACTAAGACCAATAGACCTTAGCTTAGAAAGCAGTCGTTTGTGGGGAACGGTATCAAATGCTTTGGCAAAATCCAAATAGATTATATCTACTGCATCCCCACTGTCCAGCTTCTTACTTACCTCATCATAAAAAGCAATTAAATTGGTCTGACATGACCTGTCCTTCATAAAGCCATGCTGATTACTGCTCATAATGCCATTCTCCACTACATAATTTTGAATGTGATCCCTTAACAAGCCTTCAAATAACTTGCCCACCACGGATGTCAAACTTACAGGCCTATAATTGCCAGGCTGAGATCTTATTCCCTTTTTAAATATGGGAGTGACATTCGCCTTCTTCCAATCACTAGGTACCATACCTGATGAAAGAGAGTCTGATGAATGGATGAAGGAATTGGCGGATGGGGTGGGGAATTGGGGGGGGGGGGTCGGGATGGGGATAATAGGCAAGGCAGAGGCTAGCTTCTATATAAAAGGAGGTGATCTGCCATGGAAAGAGTCAGGGAAGGAAGAGATTGTAGGTAGGGTGGCCACCCATGCAAATCTACCGGCATTTATATTGCCCATAAATTTGTAATACTGGCACCGGCCCTAGCTGGTGATTTGCTATACCGACTGGCTGGCAACCCTATATGGTTCTAATTATATTAATGATCAATTTTCATTTGTAGGAAGAACTTTCACTCCATAAAAGTAAAATAAAAGTAGCATGAAGACCAATTTTTGTGCCCCAGCCCAGGTGAAGACTTCCCAGTCTATTGGCAGCTGAAAGTCACATAGAGATTAGTGCTGCTCGCTAGAGCAGTCAAAGAAAACATAGTTTCTGAAAAACTTGTTCAAAATTTGCCATTGCAAATAACCACATCAGAACGGCAGCAGCAAAGCAACAGAAGCTTGCCCAAGGTCATGGTGTTGGCTTTTATTGCAAGGTGTTTGCTAAACAGTGCACGGGCGGCATATTTAGTCCAAAATTATCTTTCACTTCAGCCTTATTAGCGTTAATGAGAAGCCTAGCAACGTAATCCATGCACAGTAGGGAGATAATTGAACGAAATGTCAGGCTGCTCCATCTTTATTGTCTCTATCAAGTTCATGTTAATGCAGCTGTAAACTCATTTTTATAGTTTGTGGCCTTTAGGATTGTAAGGTTTATTAGACATTATGGGATTAATAGGATTCTGAAAGCTCTTGACATTTTTGTTATTGTGTAGCCTAGTGAAAAGCAGCGGCATCAGGCGCTAGGGCTGCTCCGGCAATCAGCAGTTAATGCTAAGCAGTTGGATTACAGATTGATTTATAGCAGAGGCCCAGCCTACAGTCCTCCATCTGTTGTTGATTATAGTAGGAGATGTTGCTGGACCAAAAGACCTACGACATACAAGCAATATTGGAATTAACCTAAAAATAAGGAAGAGCTTTAACAAATGAATAATCTCCGTGCATTTGATTCACAGCTACGCCAACAACTGCCCAGTCAGTTAGAAGTCAATGTCAACCATGGGAAAAATTTGAGGATGGGAAGTGCTCCTGCAGAATGCCGTATGAGTGCGGGTATGGCCTGGCTTGTTGCATCATTTGAACAAATAACTAAACATTAACACTGTTTGGTAAAGATATATCTAATAAGGTCCCACATTTTAGATAGTTTTTTATGTTTAACTTCATGGCAAGAAGGGTAGGGTACTATTCTGCAGCTATTAAAATACACATACTAAACATTTGGAACTTTATTATTATCCCTATAATGTATTTTTATTGCTGATAATTGCTTGTAACCAGTCCATAAAAGCTCTACATTGCAGCCCTACCATAAGGCAACAGCCAATGTCTATCAGCTTTGTCAGGACACATTTTTCTGGCCAGTCCCTAACACTTGCCACAAGCCACATGGAACCAACTCTCCACCTCGCACTTTACGCTCAACTCTATCTTCCCATGTAACCCAGAGGCAACCCAACATACTGGAAGCCACTCGGGACTGGTCAGACTTCAAAACTACCTACAGTACATACTGACAAGCACATTTTCTGCATACATGTTTAGATATATTAATTATAACACAGAATATGAGAACAGGTCTCTTTAACACATTGTCATTGCTGCAATACTTGTTGTACACTTAGATTGTAAGCTCTACGGGGCAGGGACCTCCTTCCTACTGTGTCTCATACCACATGACACTTATATATATATATATTTATTGTATTTATTTATTATATCACTTGTCCTCCCTGTGTGTAATTTTGTATTCCGTAATATTGTACAGCGCTGCGTACCCTTGTGGCGCTTTATAAATAAAGTTATACATACATATACATACATACATACATAAAAAAATTGCTTTTTAGCAGTGCCAGCAATACCATGCATAACGCTTACTGTTGTGGGACTTTCCATTTATTCTCTAAAAGTTTTTCTGCATCTCCTCTAGATTCACAGAGTTGTTTTGGTAGATGGAGCATTCCTCCAGTGCAATTAGCACTGGTGGCAGGCCCGGACCATGGGGTCTGCTTCCTCTATAGCAATAGAAATCTCCCCTCCCCAACTGCTCAGAGACTGAGGGAAGCAGGGGGGCTAGGGACGCTGGTAGGGGGTGGGGAGTGGATCAGTGCAGAATTCTGGGTAGTAATCACTGTGTGTTGGCCCCCTCCAAAGATTTTTTGCAGGTGCCTCAGCACCATTGGCCAAGTTGTGCCACTGTATTAGCCCTGGAGCCTGCAGATTTTATAGTCAGCTTGTTTTTAAAAGGATGAGGGGGAAGCACTGGAAGCCAATCCTGCTATTCCAAGCATTTAAGAAATGTACTTGAGAATTTTTGGATATATTTTTGGGATAATCAATTACAAAGGCACATCCTATGTTGTTATGTGGAGAAGGAAGTAATAGTTCCCACAGGAAGTCTGCCTTCTCTTTTGTAGTTTGTATATAGAGTTATGAGGTAGTAAAAAAACATGTTTCATTCGCTGAATGTATTTGCCAATATTACAGGGCATCGCTTGATGTATGCGCAGTAGATGGGAGGAACAATAAAAACATCGCACTCACTCTCTGTAAAATGCATGCCCTGCTGTGCCTGGGCAGAAAATACACCCTGACAAGTGACGCAAAGTGCAAGTTCCCTGCGGCCGCTGAAAGATCATGTGACTCATGCTATCCGTGGGAACAATGTAAAGGTAATTAATCCATTATTAGCCTAACTAAAGAAATAGGGCAGAAATGTTGTACATAATGTTTTGTGCTTCTGTACCAGCCCAAGGCAACCCCAGCCCTTTAGCAGGGAAGATCTGTGCCCCCAAAGATGCCCCAGTAGCCCCCCATCTTCTTTTCTGCTGATTCCCTGCTCTGTGCTGCTGTCACTTACCTGAGCTTAGGGAGTGGCTAAAATATGTAGTATACATAGAATATAAATAACGTAATATAAGGCTAATAGTAATTGATTCAGATTCACAGTACGTGGCAGCTCTGAAACCAGTGCAATCTGCATCACACCAGAATTTAATATTCAGCCCTGTAACATCAACTTATATGACCAACCTCATTTCCTGCTTGATAACTTGCAAAGACCCCTAAGCTCAGCTTCTCAACAGCTGCCCAGAGCCCACTGAGCATGTGCAGTGCCACTGACACTTCTAACAAAATCCATAGACATCTGCATAGAGCACCATTGTTGGGAAAAAAGGAGGAGGCACAATTCTAGAAAATGTTTATTGCAGTTTCGTTGTCCATCTAATTATAAATAGTGGCACATGGCTTTATAAAATGTCTGTTAAAACATCTGTGGCCTTCAAAGCCTCTCCAGGTGTCCAAAATGGGACCCTTGCATCTGGAAACACTTTTCATAGCAATACTGCGTACTTTGGGCCTTATAACTTGACCATCAAGACACTCGGTGTCCACAGACTGCACGATTCCAGTCAGTCTGGCCAGACGATTTCAAATGCACGTGGATCTGTTTTGTTTGACCATTTTTTCACATGGCTTATTAGAAAATACAAAATAAGTAGATTTAAACCTGATTTTACTTACCCCTTACCATTTTAAAGGAGAAGGAAAGGCAGTTTGGCATTTTATTGCCAATAGATTAGCCACATTAGTGCTTGTACTGACATTTTAGCTTGGTCTTAGTAGCTTCCTGCTGCTGGTAGCATAGCTCACACATTCTAATGGGAGGGGGAGTGAATTATTATGAATTCTTATGGGAGGGGGAGTAGGAGAAGGGAGAGAGGAGAGAGATCATTAATTTTTCCTGAATTTTAGTTTCTTTTTTTAGACTCTTCATATTCAAATGCATTTTAATGGGAGCCTTTCCCATATTTTACATCATCATTTTGTTCCATTTCCCTAAGTAACTCCTGTTTATCCCCCTGTATTTTCAAGTTTTTTTTATGTTTATGCCATTTTTGCAGAAAAACCCTGATTTCAAGTACCCCCATTTTACCTTTTCCCAGTTTTCTTTTTTTTTTTTTTTTCCAGGTCCCCGGAAAAACATATAAAATCAGGGTTTGGCTGTATTCTTAAATTAGTCTGCTTATTAAACCTTCCTTCCCTTCTATTTGCAGCTCAGACAAAGAAATGTGTCTGCGGAGAAGCTGAGACTTGTGCCAACGAAGGAATCAGCATTTGTGTCAATGTCAATGGCAAACTGCAAACCATGAGCGAATGTGAAGCCGCGATCCGCAAGTGCCAAGGGGAGAATGCTATCATTGTCAGCATAAGCCCTTGTGATGTATAGGGGGATACGCGGAATTTCATGGTTCATTTATTGTGCTGCTATAAAGTATGTCAAAGCAGCTCAGCAGTGCTCCGCTCAGGAATCCATTTGTATGAAGTATTAGAGTTTTCTATGGAAGGAATCAGATTCTGATGCTGAAACATGCCATGTACTTTTTCTTTTTAGATTTTTTAATCACTTTATAAATAAAACTTGGTCCGTTAAACAGGCACCCAATTACCTAATGCTTAATTATTTCTTTTTACAAATTGGTTTTATTCTATTTCCCTTAGATATTTTTGAGCTTTACTTGTCTTATTACTGTGCTTTCTCAATCTCATATACCTAATGCAGTGTGCCGCGGGTGCATTGCCCATTGCTGCTTTGTACTGGAACCAGGTGAGGTCTGTCAGCGACTCCCAGCATCACTGTGTTGCTTGCAGCAAGATGGAAAATGTTAGGGTGAGGAACTCGCAATTAAATTGTTATGACAAGGCTATAGTTAAATGGAGGTACCCGTCACTCCGGGGACTATCAGCTTAAACCAATATCAGCTTAACCTGCAAATTTTTTGAGTTGTCACACAAAAAACAGGGTCAAAGTTTTGTGACTTCGAGGAAAGGGACCTCCGCCATTGACTTCTACATGAACTTTGCAGGTTTAACCTGTCAAATTGTCGAATTCAGCTTTGAGCCATTTAGATGCATAGTAAATCTTAAAAAAGTCACAGCGTTTTTCTCTTGCGAGTTTTAGCACTAAAAATCCAAATCGAGAAAAAAAAAAATCACATGGTAAGTAAATGGGCCCCTTAATCTACAGGTGTGGGCCCCTGTATATGGAGGCTGTACCGTATCTCTCAGGATAAGTCAATAAAATGGCACCAGTGGTTCTTTAACTTAAACAGTAAAGGCTTCATTACCAGGATGTTGCATAGATGTACTGGGGAACAGATAGGCACAAGAGATATGAGCACCCCTCACAAATACAGATTCAGGCTTCCAGTACTTTGCCCCTTAGACTTTTTTATTTTATGTGACCATGACTTTTTCCTCACTTGGCAAATTTTTGTCACTCAGAATGTTTGAAGCGAATCCATGCCTCGCGAAAAAATTCGCTCATCACTAACTTAACTTATCTAAAAGCATACAAAAGGTTTATACAGACTTTTTAATCATTTTCAGTATGCATATGATGACCATGACTATGTGACTATGTACTATGGATATCAGCTGCTTCATTGATGAGACAGGTTTGAAAATGGAGTCTGCTGATTGGCCAGCTGGTTGGATACTATAAGTGATTAGCCCATGTATGGCTGCCCTTAGGTAATTGAGTCACAACCACAATGATGCTGGACAAGTGGCAAACAACTGTGAAATTTTAAGTTAAATACATGATGAATTTCTTCTTAAATTGCACTTTGCATATGGCACATAAATAAGTAAATGACCCTTAATGAGTATTAATGACAAGCCCTACAAGTTTGTTTTTTTACCTAAGTCTGGAAGGTCATTGCTTCTGATTCACAAGGCCAGAACTAGGGTTAGGCAGAAAAGGCAGCTGTCTAGAGCACAACTATGCAGGGGTGCAGGGGTGTGATAACAACAAAATATTAAATGATATACTCAGTTCCTATTCCTATCCTGGGTTACTAGTCCCTGAGTTCCTGAAGGAGCAAGCGGGAGCAGGACTAGGGGAAGACTGGGGTGGTGTAGGACTGTAGGTGGTGTGCTGGGGAGGAGTCTGGGGTAGCAAGCAGAAGTGGGGTCTGCTAAGGCGAGTGTCAGATGGTGGTTGGCTGGGGTAATATATTAAATAAAAACTGGTGGTATTGGGGTTGGCTTGGGTGGCGTGGGGCTGGGGTGATATGTAGGGGAGGTGTTGGGGGTCAAGGGTCACAAGCCAAAGGTGGCTTGTGATGAGCATTGGACAGAAGGTGGCGGGAGGGTGGGGGCACAAGAGGTACCTGCACTGGCTCTGCCAATATACAGTGGTGTGAAAAACTATTTGCCCCCTTCCTGATTTCTTATTCTTTTGCATGTTTGTCACACTTAAATGTTTCTGCTCATCAAAAACCATTAACTATTAGTCAAAGATAACATAATTGAACACAAAATGCAGTTTTTAAATGAAGGTTTATGTTATTAAGGGAGAAAAAAAAACTCCAAATCTACATGGCCCTGTGTGAAAAAGTGATTGCCCCCCTTGTTTAAAAATAACTTAACTGTGGTTTATCAATTTCAATTTTCAATTTCAATATCAATTTCTGTAGTCACCCCCAGGCCTGATTACTGCCACACCTGTTTCAATCAAGAAATCACTTAAATAGGAGCTACCTGACACAGAGAAGTAGCCCAAAAGCACCTCAAAAGCTAGACATCATGCCAAGATCCAAAGAAATTCAGGAACAAATGAGAACAAAAGTAATTGAGATCTATCAGTCTGGTAAAGGTTATAAAGCCATTTCTAAAGCTTTGGGACTCCAGCGAACCACAGTGAGAGCCATTATCCACAAATGGCAAAAACATGGAACAGTGGTGAACCTTCCCAGGAGTGGCCGGCCGACCAAAATTACCCCAAGAGCGCAGAGACAACTCATCCGAGAGGCCACAAAAGACCCCAGGACAACATCTAAAGAACTGCAGGCCTCACTTGCCTCAATTAAGGTCAGTGTTCACGACTCTTTTTAACTGTTTAAACACAGAGGCGGCGCTCACATCAAATAAATGTGATAAATTAAACCAATGATTATTTATTAATTAATTGAAATAGAAAACATTCATATATAAGAATACATCTTGGCATTAAAAATAAAGTACATCAATACATAAATACATAAAAAATATAATCAGAGATATATTATACAATTTGAGAACCTAGAGTGAATATGGGTCTAAAAATTCATAAAAGGAGAAATATAGATAATCGAGGGATATAATCCTTACTAAAATTACAATAGTAAGTTCAATATAATAGGGTAACTACACCAATATCCTAATCCATAATAAAAGAATAAAAACAGACTGCTATAATATCTAGTCCCCGGATGCAGTAATTAAAAGGTGTAAATAACCCCCATAGGGAACTAACTCCCAAGAATACCACCCAATAGGTAGGGGAAGCCAGAAAAAATAATAGTAGTAGTAGTACTGAGGATAAGTGTTCTAATGAATAACCAGACTCCTGGTGTATGGAGTAATAAATAGCGTTACCAATTGCTATATGTTTTACACACAAACACCACTTGCGAGCTGGTATATATAATAGGTAAAGAGAAAATCCCCCACGCTTAGAAATAAACAAAGTGACACCCTCTGTCCCGGCCGGGAACTTACTCAGGTCACAGTGAGTTACAAGCCTTCCGGAGGATTGCGCTCCTACACGCGGCGCCGCCGTTGCGCTCCTAATGATGACGTCACTACAGTGAGCCAAGGATCGTCACTACAGTGAGCCAAGGATCGAGCTACGGGTCCTCCTGGGTTACAAAATCCGACGCGTTTCGCGCACCTGCGCTTAATCATGGATTAGTCAATCACAGGGATCACCTCTCATTTATATACCCCTCAGTATTACATAGACCTACCCCCCTCCCCTGCTGCAAATGTTAACCCTTGGGTGGTAATCCTAAAATCTAATAATCATAAACCCTACCAATTGACCTATAAGCTTATAAATACTAGCTAAATAAAATGAAATGATACAGCCCCACAAGGTTAAATGATCTACCTTCAAAAAAAATAATATCAACAGCAATATCAAAAGTAACTCATAATAATCATTGATTACAACAGATAAAACTACCAATCGTAACCATTAATGAAACTGCCTAAACAAAGGTGCCTGATAAATGTATTGCTATATCAACATATAGAAACATATACAATAATCTTTACGCCTAATATTAGAGTTTAAAGGCGATTCTCATAGCTATCCCCAGGGGTTACCTCACTAGTCCTCCAGTGATGCTGCCATCTAGTGGTTAACTTAAAAAAGATTTTACGTTCCAATTTTCATTAAAACCTATCGGTTCAAAAGTGTTCAATGAGAACATCCAAAAAGATTCCCTTCTATCTAGGGCCATAAGTCTATCTCCCCCTCGATAATCCACTTCTATATGTTCAATCGCCCAGGCCTTAAGGTGTCTAGCATCTGATGTATGTACATCTTTGAAGTGCCTATATAGTGGTATTTCTGTAGATCCTAATCTGATTTTCCGAATGTGTTCATACAGTCTAGTGCGAAAAGATCTTATAGTGCGTCCCACATATTTTCTGTTACAACTGCATTCTATTATATAGACTACATACTGAGACCAACAAGAAATATGGCCCTTAATAGAATATTTTTTCTCTGAATTATAGTAATTAATGCTTACAATCTTCTTCGGACAATAATTACATTGGGAACAGTTACCGCATCTATGCCATCCCCTAGAGGTCATGTTGTCTGTCCTATCTATTCCCTTCGAGATACTGGAAAAATAATTTAGAATAGATTCTCCTTCGAACGTAGAGTTTTTTCTATGTAGTTTTAATACAGTGGGCATTAGGATATCTCTTAAAGTCTTGTCGTGTTCACGACTCCACTATAAGAAAGAGACTGGGCAAAAACGGCCTGCATGGCAGATTTCCAAGGCGCAAACCACTTTTAAGCAAAAAGAACATTATGGCT
This sequence comes from Xenopus tropicalis, assembly GCF_000004195.4. Lineage (NCBI taxonomy): Eukaryota > Metazoa > Chordata > Amphibia > Anura > Pipidae > Xenopus > Xenopus tropicalis. Next base: position 195,831,605 of record NC_030677.2, on the reverse strand, counting down.
CATCTCAATTTTGCTAAAAAACATCTCAATGATTGCCAAGACTTTTGGGAAAATACCTTGTGGACCGACGAGGCAAAAGTTGAACTTTTTGGAAGGTGCGTGTCCCGTTACATCTGGCGTAAAAGTAACACAGCATTTCAGAAAAAGAACATCATACCAACAGTAAAATATGGTGGTGGTAGTGTGATGGTCTGGGGTTGTTTTGCTGCTTCAGGACCTGGAAGGCTTGCTGTGATAGATGGAACCATGAATTCTACTGTCTACCAAAAAATCCTGAAGGAGAATGTCCGGCCATCTGTTCGTCAACTCAAGCTGAAGCGATTTTGGGTGGCCTAGTCAAAGTCCTGACCTGAATCCTATTGAGATGTTGTGGCATGACCTTAAAAAGGCGGTTCATGCTAGAAAACCCTCAAATAAAGCTGAATTACAACAATTCTGCAAAGATGAGTGGGCCAAAATTCCTCCAGAGCGCTGTAAAAGACTCGTTGCAAGTTATCGCAAACGCTTGATTGCAGTTATTGCTGCTAAGGGTGGCCCAACCAGTTATTAGGTTCAGGGGGCAATTACTTTTTCACACAGGGCCATGTAGGTTTGGATTTTTTTCTCCCTAAATAATAAAAACCCTCATTTAAAAACTGCATTTTGTGTTTACTTGTGTTATCTTTGACTAATAGTTAAATGTGTTTGATGATCAGAAACATTTTGTGTGACAAACATGCAAAAGAATAAGAAATCAGGAAGGGGGCAAATAGTTTTTCACACCACTGTATCTCAATGGAAAAGATTCTGCTTATGGCAGACACTGCATGTCACCGGGGGACATTATTCTGATAGCTATAGAATTTCGAAGCAATACATAATTGTAGAGCGTTTGCTGCTGAGTATTGAATGGTTTTCTCATGTCTGATCAAAAGTTATTCCTACATGAACACCTGCCCTGCGGAGGTCATTATGTTTCCTTGCCTGAATAGCAATAACCTGCCAATTGCATTTATACAATAAACTGAGTGTAACGATAGCTTGTAAATAATGTATATTTTCAGATTTAAGGGTTTAATACAAGTTTGCACATTCCTGGTAATTTCTCTTTTAACTTAAACACCACTATAACACCGACTTGCTGGATCAGAATAAAGCACATGAACCTGAAATGAATTCCCAGGATTCCAGGGGAGCGAGCACTGACTAAGAATCCTCCTAACCGAGTGCAATTATACCCTTCAATGTGGTAATTTCATTCTTTATTCCTGCTATAAATGGAAGCCTACAGTACATTTGCATGTAAAGGTCACAGCAGCGTGGCGCTTGGAACAATGACGCCGATGGAATAAAATGATAAGATTCTAGTGATTATCACCTTTTTAACAATGCGCCGGTTTTGTTGAATTCGCATACATTTCCAGCTTTGTTTCCATAGCTCCGGTACTGCTATGATCACATGACTTGGCGCAGCACAACAGCCAAAATAACACTTAGCGACTTCATGAAATTTACTGAAAAAAGGAAAATGCCCTGTAATTCAAGTTTACTGCAGGTCAGTCCCAAAGAGCATTGGCTGAGTCTCTCTTATATTTGTATATAATTACACATGTGAAGCCTTTGCTAAAACATATCTCCACCCAAACACAAGTAAAGCTAAATAAACATAATTTCAATCAACTTTGTAATATACATTCATAAAAAAATCTGCAGGCTTTTGATGTTTAATGTAATAATATGGTTTGTAACAGTTCCCTAAGCCCCGCCCCCTGTTCCCCTGCTGATCTGGCTGACTACTTTGAGACTCAAATAAACTGTAACAGTAGTCACCTGTCCTCAGCCTGCCTTCAGCCTGCATCCTCCCAATCCCACAATTCCCTGCACACGTGATGTCAATAAGGAAAGGAACATCACAGTGCAATGCATTGTGGGTTATATAGTTCCTGCATGCTGTCTGTAAGTTGTGGAGAAGTTGTTACAATTTGTAACATCAATGTTTTAGTCCCTCCTCCCCTGCCAGGATTTCAAATGATGCAGAAAGAGAAGAACTGTTTTGCAGTATTTCAGCATATAAAAATGGTATTTATTCATACGTTTTGAAAGTACAGATTACAGTGATAGGTAGATTGTAAAGGGGGCCATACACGGGCAGGTTAAGCTGTCTGTTCAGGTCCTTCAGACCAATTCGTGAGCTTATCTGTTCTTAAATGGGGCTCTCTGACAGGTCTGCTCGACTGAAATCTGGCTTAAAATCAAGCAGATGACAATCATGGAAGCTTGATTTTGCCATCGGATCAAGGACTGCATCGGCATGTTGATGTGGTCCTCGGCCCCATGGCCATTATCCCTGTTGTTGTGATTTGATTGTTTGGCCAAAGGGTCATTTTCTGACAATATAGTGTATTTTGTATTTTCTTCTAAATAATGTAATTCAACTCAATATAAAAATATTACAGTATGTTTAATCCAGTTGCTCAGAAAAAAAAAAACATGGTCCCTGTCGTTGGATCAGTTTGTTGTTGAGCAGGCACCGTCATATAATACTTCAACCTTGATGCTGGCGCATTTGATGGCACCCAATGAACAGAGACTGATGGTCCTTTGTTTTCCTGCAGATCCAACCTTGGCACAGTATTGTACTTCAGAGTTAGGGGGACACTGGGGTGGAAGTAAGCAGAAGCACTCGGACCCTAGAATGAACAGAGAGAGTTAGTGTGAGTCTGCCTCAGCGTCATCTACAAATCTGGTTATTTTGTCAACTGCAGGCCAAGTCATGTGAGATATGTCTACCTGATTTCATTAAAGAGCAATGAAACCCAAAAATCACGAAATCATTAGTTTGGCACCTCCAGTGATAGCTTAATTAAGACACAGGGCCAACACTCCTCTTGTTTAAGAAGTACCCTGGTCCTGTGTAGGTCAGTCAGAGAGAACCAGGACATTTAAGTTGTTCTTCCCAATGATTCTCTGTGGCTCCCGGGCAATTTTCCCTTCTTTTGGTGCAGGGAATTTGTTGGAAGAACAATGGTAGTTGTGCTTTTTATGGAACCTTCCCCAGCCCAGTGCATTTTTTAAAGAAGAGAATTTAGAATGTTCTTGTGTACTGCCCATGGGCAGAGCTGAGCTCTCACAGACTGTTGTAATTACTTTCAGAACCCACTCTTGCCTGCTGCCTGCCAAGCAATGGCCCAGAATAAAACCCTTCTTTTGGGCACTGGCAGCATTGAAATAAGTGATCTCTAGGCAAAAGTGCCTGACCTGCATTCATCTAGATGCCCGGTGTGCTATGAGCCTTAGTTACATAGTTACATAGTAACATAGGGTTGAAAAAAGACCAGAGTCCATCAAGTTCAACCCTTCCAAGTAAACCCAGTACCCACAAACCTATACTTACCAATCTATACACTCACATACATAACTATAAATACAACCACTAGTACTAACTGTAGGTATTAGTATCACAATAGCCTTGGATATTCTGCTTGTTCAAGAACTCATCCAGGCCCCTCTTATAGGCATTAACAGAATCTGCCATTACCCCATCACTAGGAAGGGCATTCCCCAACCTCACTGCCCTCACCGTGAGGAACCCCCTACGCTGCTTCAAATGGAAGCTCCGTTCCTCTAATCTGAAGGGGGGGCCTCTGATGGGAAAAAGAACACCCCCAACTGCCTATAATCCCTCTAATGTACTTGTACAGAGTAATCATGTCCCCTCGCAAGCGCCTCTTTTCCAGAGAAAACAACCCCAACCTCAGGGATGTGTATTGATGGTAACGCTAGACCCAAAGGTAAAAGATATAGTTTTATTTACTTTTTAAACACCAACATTTCAAATATCTAAATTTAATGAACGTTTAGTTTTTCCAGTAGAAAGAAAGTATATTTAAATGTAATATATTTGTATAAACTGAAGCTTAAAACATTGTACCTGAGCACTGCTCCCAGTCATAGCAGAAATCATATCCGCAAGGCTCCTTCTTTGTGCTGCTCACAGCCAGAGACACCCGGGTACGGTACCAGTCCAATTGGTCTCTTTTGCAGGGACCGTTATCCAGAAATTGCAGCTTTTTATGGCCCAGGCAGTTTTCAGCCAAAAATTTGCAACGGGATATGGTAACTGGATTCTGAGTAACAGCATCCAAAATGCAGAGATCTTCAGTAAAATGCCTGAAATAACAAATAAAAGGGGAAAATGCTACATTAGGGGTTATTGTTACCTTTTTCCAGAAATTTTATTTTATTGATAGCTACAGTCAGGTCTGGAATTCAAAATGGGCCCTGGCATTTCAAGTACACAGAGGCCCAAACAACCCCCCACCAGCCCAATAAATAGTGACTGTCAATGGCACCTTACAGCAGCCCCTCTGGCATTTGCCAGAACCCACAGATTGCCAGTCTGGGCCTGGCTATAGCATGTGACTGGTCAGACAGATAAACAGAATGCATAAGGAGACTGATAATGTAAAGCAGTGGCCTCATCCTGGTACCCGCAGGCCCTGCACAAAATTTTATTGGTGGGCCCCCACTGCCTCAAGAAATGTGTGCTAGAATAACCCTCCAGCACTTGAGGTTCAATACAGTAAGGCAGGCAGTGAAATAAGAAATGGTCTGCGCTTACTGAAGTAGACATGATACCCAGGTGTGCCACCCTGGACCACTGGCGCTGGGAGCAGAAAAATGACAAAATATTCATGCAACAAGAAAATGGCAAAGAAAGTAAAATAATCACAGTGTAGAGCTCTTCCAGTTAAAATGAGGGGTCTGCCATCTCTGCAGGATACTTCTGCCAAATGCTACCCTATATGAAAGGTGGGCTAGTGGGCCCCCTATCCTGGTGGGCCCTGGGCAAATGCCCCTTTTGCCCAGTTATTAAAATGGCCCTGGCCTGATCCATAATGATAAAAGAGTCAGGTAGTAAGTTAGAAAAGAACTCGAAAGTTCATACATGCTCTGCAAATTGGTCCCAACAGGGGAACTGGTACCTGCCTCACAGGGGCAAAATAGATTTTATTCTTTTATAGTTTGTTGAATTTATTCTTAAACTGGCACTTAATAATGTATATTTGCTCATATGTACTTTATCTGTACTTTGGCATTTGTATGAGGATGGACAGCTATATAATAACCGGTAACAATCACAGTGCAAGGTCACCGTCAGATTTTGCATTGTGTTTTTGCTTCCCCCATGAATGAGATCTGTCTATAGGTGGGCGCACACTAGCTGTCACTTTACAGTATCTGACCCAGACCTACCTGTGGGTCAAACTGACTAATGTGTGACTGCCAATGACAGGGATGGCCAATTGCTTGGGTTCCACTCCTTTAGGGGATGGCTATTAAACCTATAGTATATTTATGATCACTAGGAGTTCTGTTCTGTTAAAGGGGACCCACTGTTCACTCTATGGGGGGAATTCACAAAAATGTCTGTAGGGACCCATAGGTATTAGAGTCCCTATGGCTTTAAATCCCTACTTCCTAGTTCCTAGTGCTGTTGCTGGGCAAAGCACCATGTATCTAGTTCATACTATATTGTGCCTTATTGGTTTACTAAGTGTAGGGACCCATAGGGTTAAGCTCCCTATGGTGTTATCCCTTATTCTTATCTAATCTGTATTGTTATAGGGCAGAGCCCTCTGATCTCAGGTTACTGTTATTAGGCTGCCCTCTATAGGTTTAGCCCAGGTTGACCACTCCCCTTGGCAGACTATATAGTGTCTTGCACAAGGAAGTGGCTTCCTCTTTTGGCTGCATGCTGTGTTCTGGACAGATCCCAACTGAGCCTGGACCAGAACATAGGCCCAGAAGCCATTTGTACCCTAGGGGACCACCTACCCTAGTGCTAAGTCGGGGACAGGGCCCCGTGAACGAGGTTAAGCCAGCACAGACAGATTTGTTATAGCACCCTCTAGGAGAGGTGATTGTAGTTAGATTATTTAGTAAGGGCAGAAATAGCCCCAACCAGGAGTTGTAACTAAAGGGTTTAGTCTACCCAGGCTTTGTGTGCCATTTCTGAGGACCGCGGTTAAGACGTAGTATTCAGGCAGTTCCTCACCCTGATCAATAGTCGGCCGGAGGGATCCATTCCAGATAAAGGGCATCCATTCCTGAATTCAGCTAATCCTATGTGCATTCTCCAAAGGGGTTATTCTGTGCCTAAAGTGTCACATCTGCTGTACAATCTGTGACCATCATACATTGCTGTGTCTGTGAGTATACCCTGCTGCACTATCACTTTGTGCCTTTCAATAAATTGTACTATAGTTGATCAGCAAGAATCCTCTGGCGTCCATCTTTTATCACCTGCACACCACACATCAGCTAGTTGTAGTTCCACTACACCCTCGCTCCATCCTGATTCTCCCATATAGCGGAGGCTCACCCCTTTGTATTAAGTGTCGCAAATGTAACCCATGCTCTCTATTTACCACTAGCCTGGGTTTATTTCAAATTGGGTCAGAAAAGCGTTACATTTTTGGCGCCCAACGTGGGGCTCGAAGGGTTAAATTCATTTTGAAATTATCGGAGCCATTACCTGAGGGGCTGAGTAAATGTGTGTGTGTTGCTTTAAAACTTGCTGACAGGCACTGCCGGACGCGTTAGGCAAAAGGCACCTGCAGTCCTGATCGTAATTGCACAGTACTAATTGGCCGTGGGTTCGGGCTTGAGGATTCCCCCCGTGAAATCCCATTGGTCGGCGGCGTTGTCAATCACCGCCCCTGAAACTTTGGCGCCCTTTCTGCGAAATCCCGCGAGAGGCGGGTTGTTTGTGAGATTTTGGCGGCCATTTCCCGAGATCGTGACCTCACGGCGGCCATCTTGTGACTCGCATCTGAGCTGAGAGGACGCATGTCAGTGAGCTCCTGCATAGAGCTGTTAGACAAAGTGTTGTGCGGCTGCCAACACCATTCATAAATTACCTGCGCACCTTCTAACAGCATTACCTACCACTGCGGCTGCAGTGGGACGGATATCTGCGCATACCAGGACCAGCGGCTGCGGCCTGGGCAATATTGCACCGAAGTGCACAAGACACAGTGAGTACCCCACGGCTGTGGGTTACCCAATATCTGCATAGCAAGGCGGACCGCGGCTGCGACCGACCTGTAAAGCAGAGACTCTCTAGATAACGGCGATACAGCCTGAACTACTAGCCACAGTAGAGACTGTACATTACGCCTGCCCCGGGATCGCGGCTGCGACCGGGTGAACTGTTACTTCCCAAATAATTGAGCCCCAGGTGCGGCTTCAAGAGGCCATCGCAGTGTGGGACATATTACAGCAAGGAGCTGTGTTACATTGCTGCGGCTGCAGCCATAGTTTTATTTACACTAACATGGCGACCCGCGCTGATAGCCCACCGCCACAGAAGAGATACATGTGGCTGGGTAATTTTGGAGTGGAGTATGGAGATGAAGGGGAGGAAGTGGTAGTGCCATACTGTGGGTGCTGTGGACAGGAGGTCTGTAATGCGTTGCAGGATGTGAGAGCCAGCTGCCCTGCCTGCACCAACAAATGCTGGACCGACCCCATAGTGAGGGTGGAGACCCCCCTCAGAGTCAGTACAAGCCCCATGAGGCCTACTACCCCAATTCCTATCCTAGAACCGAAGGAAATTGTGTCACCACCCCAGGCTGAATCATCTGGGGATATCTTACTGTCCTCTTCTGACCAATCAGGGGAGGTTCTGGACAGTGTCTCAGAAGCGATATGGCCATATAACAGGAAGGCCAAGTCTACAGCCAGTTCTATGGGGGCTGGCATTACCCCTGTGGAAAAACAGCTACAAATGCTGGGGCTCTCTGCCAGGCTGGGCAGAGGCCGTTCTACCGCATCAGAGGGGGCCAGTAGAGGATTATCACCAGGTGGTATACCAATACCTGGACAATCCAGGCGCAAAAACCCCAAACCCAATTGGAGTGCCATGGAGTTCGGGCGCCCCATAGAGAGAGATCCTCAGGGAGAGGAAGCCACTTCTCCACCGTTGCCTCCACAGGAACCGGAGGCTGCCATTGGGATGCCAGATACCCCGCCACCACCTTACAGCTTCAGTAAGGATGAGACCTGCTGGGTGGCTCCGGGCCGTGCAGACCCTGAAAAGTACCGGGCTGTTTCCCGGGTGCAGAGACTGATAAACTCTAAAGTTTATGAACTCTGGCAATTTTATATGCCCTATGCCCCCGAGTGGGTATACGATGAGGTGGACAAGCACCTTGATGAGTGGATCTACGGGGAACTGACCCGTAGAGAGAAGATTGGTTTTGGGGGCTTGCTAACCACCAACCAACAGCGACGCCACCTGGATGTGGACTACCTTGCAAACATCGCCCGAGAGTGGTGGTTTGGCCGGACCGTCCTCAAACACCGGGTTCGTTCTTGTGGCAAGTATCAGGAGGACCGGAACTTCTCCTTGCTGTCTGACCTCCCCAGTGGAGGCAAGATTGATAAGCCCCATCCGGGCTACTACATCTCTTACGAGGCTACGAAAGCAAAGTTTGACCGCAACCTCCATTAGGTGGGTGGAAAACCCCATGCGGTTCTGGATACCCCTCCCTGATGGGATTTTCCCCCGGGTGGGAGGTGGGTAGAATTTCCCTAGCTGTTAAAGGGATTACCCACCATATTTGGGCACCCCTAAAGAGACTGCCGTATTTTTGCCGCCATAGGGTGACCCAGTTCGTTCAGTTATGTCCACAGTGGTGGATTTGTTTCCTATAAGTTGGAACTCTCTCAAGGAGAGACTGTAAAGTTACCAGTTGGGTGAACAAACAAAGACTGCTGCGCCCCATCCCACTTCAACTTCTATTTTCATCTACCTCATCTAAGGGTAGAACCCTCTGCTTGATCCACACCTACGGAGTGCATGTTGGGAGATTCATGAACACTGGGTTAGGGTGGAAGGCCTGGACTTAATAAAGTTGATGGGTGGGGATGTATTACAGTTTAAATTGTGCCCAATAATCGTTTCTTTACAGCCAAGCATGTGCCTGGGGACCCCTGAGTGAAGGCAGGATCGTCCTCATGTGTAAGTGTATCTGTTATATCCCTGTTGCAGGTTACAGGTGGTATATCAAGGATACCTAAGTGTGTACCTGAGCACCACTGTTTAGGGGCAGGAAGGTGACTCAAGAATTCTAAGTATTGTGCCTGTTATACCTCTATTGCAGAGCCAGAAGGTATTTCATGGATCTATATAAGTAAGTGCCTGAGTGATCCATAGTGACACTCATGTATTGTAAACGGTTTACAGAAACGTAACTAGTAACGAAACAGTTAAAATTTTCTGTGCCTTAAAATTTTCCTTTTCAGCTATCCAATGTACCGGATACTCCTCAGGAGAGGGTATCAGAAACGGATGTATGGGTACTGTATTTTTGCACTAAATCAATGCACTACTGTTATTGCTTGAAATGTGTAGTTAATATTATTTGCCATTGCCGGGTCGGAATGGAATTTTCCCCCGGGTGAATGTAGGGACCCATAGGGTTAAGCTCCCTATGGTGTTATCCCTTATTCTTATCTAATCTGTATTGTTATAGGGCAGAGCCCTCTGATCTCAGGTTACTGTTATTAGGCTGCCCTCTATAGGTTTAGCCCAGGTTGACCACTCCCCTTGGCAGACTATATAGTGTCTTGCACAAGGAAGTGGCTTCCTCTTTTGGCTGCATGCTGTGTTCTGGACAGATCCCAACTGAGCCTGGACCAGAACATAGGCCCAGAAGCCATTTGTACCCTAGGGGACCACCTACCCTAGTGCTAAGTCGGGGACAGGGCCCCGTGAACGAGGTTAAGCCAGCACAGACAGATTTGTTATAGCACCCTCTAGGAGAGGTGATTGTAGTTAGATTATTTAGTAAGGGCAGAAATAGCCCCAACCAGGAGTTGTAACTAAAGGGTTTAGTCTACCCAGGCTTTGTGTGCCATTTCTGAGGACCGCGGTTAAGACGTAGTATTCAGGCAGTTCCTCACCCTGATCAATAGTCGGCCGGAGGGATCCATTCCAGATAAAGGGCATCCATTCCTGAATTCAGCTAATCCTATGTGCATTCTCCAAAGGGGTTATTCTGTGCCTAAAGTGTCACATCTGCTGTACAATCTGTGACCATCATACATTGCTGTGTCTGTGAGTATACCCTGCTGCACTATCACTTTGTGCCTTTCAATAAATTGTACTATAGTTGATCAGCAAGAATCCTCTGGCGTCCATCTTTTATCACCTGCACACCACACATCAGCTAGTTGTAGTTCCACTACACCCTCGCTCCATCCTGATTCTCCCATATAGCGGAGGCTCACCCCTTTGTATTAAGTGTCGCAAATGTAACCCATGCTCTCTATTTACCACTAGCCTGGGTTTATTTCAAATTGGGTCAGAAAAGCGTTACATAAGGATGACCACTCCCCTTGCAGACTGATAAAGTGTCTTGCAAGGAGGAGGGCTTCCTCTTTGGCTGCCTTCTGACTCTCAGGTGACATCTCCATCGAGCCTGGGATCAGACTTGGCCCCAGTAAAAGCCATTTGCCCTAGAGTAGCCCCTTGGTACTCTAGTGAAAGTCGGGGACAGGGCCCCGTGAATGAGGTGAAGTTAGCAGAGGGATAGATCCTGTAATAGCACACTCTATATAGTGTGAGACAGGCAGGGCTATCTAGCATGAGCAGAAATCGCTCCACCATAGGAGATCTAAAAAGGGTTTAGCAATACCCAGGCTCTGTTTGCCTTACTGAAGGGACCGCAGTCAGACATAGGTATTAGGCAGTTTCTTCCCCTGATCCACCGTTGCTGTAGGGATCCGGCCCAGTACCAGGTGATCATCCTTAGGATTGCCTATATCTCCTTAGCTACCTCCAACGTGGTGTTACTCTGCATTGCATAACTACAACTGTATTATCTGCTTCACCATCTACCTCAAGATTTGTGAGTATCACCCTGCATCATTCTGTGTGTAACAATAAATGTTAATAGTTGATCAGCAAAGAACCTTCTGGCGTCCTAATTACTAGCACTACTCTATACAGCATCAGGGAGATGTAGTTCAACACCATCCTCATCTCTAAAAACGCTCCTAAAAGTCATCTCCCACTTAGCGGAGGCCCATCCTGGGAAAGGGGGATCGCATGTAACACATGCTCTACCTAATACTAGTCTGGATTGACCCTTTACTGGCCCAACAGGTGTTACATGTCTAAATTGTAGAAAAATGTCTAATTTGCGCCAACTTATTTACAGACCAATTTTCTGTGATTTTTCTATCTCTACCAACATTAACAACATTTTTTAAAATGTGGCAGCATTACAACAAATCAATAAAACTATAAGATACTTTCTGTGAACAGAGCATGGAACTGTGGTGACTTATAATATCTTTATTTATTTAGTACTTATTATAATTATATTATAACTATAATACACACATTTCAGTGTCACGTGATGAAAATTACATCACTAAGAACCAATTATAACTGATGAAATCTCTATATAAGGATACAATTTACAGGATATTTATGGCTCTTGTGTATCATATACATTTATAGTAATATGATGGACAGTTGCCAATGTCAAATATATAAGTGCCTTCCGTTGCTACTCTACTTACCCGCAGTCAGTCTCAGGAGACATACATATACAATCGGAGCCCATCTGCTTCTGTCCTGGTTTGCAGTTCCCTTGTATTACCTTCTGCGTCTCTGCGCAATAAGCAGGAGAATGCAGCGATTAAGACAAATGAATGGTTTTCTTTATTATTTATTAAGCACAAAGTGTTGCTGAGGTTGGCCAGAAGCAGATGTGGATATTCAATGTCATTGTGAGTAACAAATCAGCTATTATTTTAGACCCTGTCTCCTCTTTATGTCCAGCTATGCCCCTGATCTGCCATCTATTCTGCTTATTTTCAAGCAAACCCATTACTTGAACTGCTACTTGCCAAATATGCCCAGACTAATCCAGGAGGGTTAGCTAGTATTCTTTTTCTATTGGTTCAAATAGTGTCTATGTAAGAAGTACTGTGTGAGAGCTTTTGAAAGATTCGCGAAATGGCAAAAATGACGCACGTAAAAAAAATTTGTCGCCCGCGACTATTCTTTTGACGCACGACTATTCTTTTGTCACGGGACTATTCTTTTGACGCGTAACTATTTATTTTGATGCAGCGACTATTTATTTTGACGCCACAACTATTGTTTTGACGCACGACTATTACTGCCCGCAAAATTTTTGGACACAAGGCAAATTTTTTGGCGGCAAATTTTTTATCCGTTTCGCAAAACAATCCGCCAATGGCAAAACGCAGAAATTCGCCGCAAATCAATGCCTGGCGAAACATCACTACTCATGTACTATTAAACCATTACGTGCCATATGAACATAGAACCAAAAGATTCGTGAAACGGCTATTCTTTTGACGCCGCAACTATTCTTTTGACGCTCGACTATTTATTTTGATGCGCGACTATTCGTTTGCCGCCCGCGACTATTTTTTTTGATGCGCGACTATTCTTTTGACATGTGACTATTCTTTTGATGCCCACGACAATTTTGGGACACACAGCGAATTTTGCCTGGCGAAACATTTTGCCCACCACTACTCATGTACTATTAAACCATTGCGTGCCATATGAACGTAGAACCTATGACACAGGCCATAGTGCCTGACAGCTCTTTGATCCCTGCTAGTCTCCCATTTAGAGTTCTCTAAAACAATATAAAGCAATGAACCTTTTCCACAGGTAAGCTGTCTGAGAATGGGTGGGTTCCATTCAAGGTCCCTGCCGCAGGTGTAGCGGGCTGAACCAACAACGACAAAGTCACGGGGACAGCTCACATGGATGCTTTCTCCAACTTTGTAATCAGTTTTATAGTGGTATATTGTTATATCTTCCGATGCTTTTGGCCTGGGACATGTTGTTTCTGAAAGTGAACACACACGTTAGTAATACTGACAGTCTGATAAACAACAAACACGCACAGCAAAGCCCAATGAAACAGGCAATGGAAACAGAGGAGGTAGGAGACTTTTCTGATTGGCTCTTTCACTTTTACTTTTTGAGTCCCCTGATGACTTTGGGCATGCAATGATGGAGGTTTCTTTAAAATGCTGTCCCAGTCCCCAGTGGTCCATATGTGAGATAAAAGGATTTGCTTATGTGTAATTGTGAATGAGGGGGGTGAAGGGGTGGAGGATGGGCATTGCAGTTAAGGGGGGATTTATCAACAATCAAATTGCATTTTTCCCCAATTCAAGTCCTTTTGCAGGAAATCTCCCAAAATTCGAATTATGGTTCAAAAACTCAAATGTCCAATATTTATTAAGGGCAGAAAATCCAAAAAATGAACTTTGGCATTTAAAAGCTTGCAAGTTTAAGTAGAAGTCAATGGAAGTTGTCTTAAGGAAAGTCAAGGCTCCCCAAATCACAAACCCAAAATTTGATAAATAAGCCAATAGAAAGTACCTCTTCAAACACAAATAAAGCCACAAGATCAGTAAGTGCAATAAGCAACTCACCACTCTGTTTTGAATTCCATAGTCAAACTGCTATGTAACATTTTAATGGAAATCATTTAATTTAAGCAAAGACCAAGGCACTTACTAACACACTCTACATCTTCTTGCTTCCATGTTCCATCAGGCAGACACCTTAGGAATGGATATCCAGATAGTTCATATCCTGATACACAAGCGATTTCAATCTGTTCCGCCACATCGTACCAGTTCTTTTCATTCTGTACAGAAGGTGAAGTCTCATTAAAGGGTAGATCAATATTACTAATACACGCCGCCTTTAATTCAAATCACGTAGCTGTTTCTTTAGTCTCCCCAAAAGGCAGAACTTGAGGTCGGCAGAAGGAAGGAGGCCACTAGATAAATCTGTCAGACAGTACTGTGCAAAACTATAAGTTCCATGCAGGATGCTGCCGCTTTGCAGAGCGATTTGACAAAATTAGATAACTGGGCAGCAAACTGGAAAATGAGGTTCAATGTTGATAAGTGCAAAGTTATGCACTTTGGTAGAAATAATATAAACGCGAACTATCTACTGAATGGTAGTGTGTTGGGGGTTTCCTTAATGGAGAAGGATCTAGGGGTTTTTGTAGATCACAAGTTGTCTAATTCCAGGCAGTGTCATTCTGTGGCTACTAAAGCAAATAAAGTGCTGTCTTGTATAAAAAAGGGCATTGACTCAAGGGATGAGAACATATTTTTGCCCCTTTATAGGTCCCTGGTAAGGCCTCACCTTGAGTATGCAGTGCAGTTTTGGGCTCCAGCCCTTAAGAAGGATATTAATGAGCTGGAGAGAGTGCAGAGACTGCAACTAAACTGGTAAAGGGGATGGAAGGGTTAAACTATGAGGTTAGACTGTCAGGGTTGGGGTTGTTTTCTCTGGAAAAGAGGCGCTTGCGAGGGGACATGATTACTCTGTACAAGTACATTAGAGGGGATTATAGGCAGTTGGGGGATGTTCTTTTTTCCCATAAAAACAATCAGCGCACCAGAGGTCACCCCTTTAGATTAGAGGAACGGAGCTTCCATTTGAAGGTGGTTTTTTCACGGTGAGGGCAGTGAGGTTGAGGAATACTACTGTTAGTATTAGTGGTTGTATTTATAGTTTATGTATGTGAGTGTATAGATTGGTAAGTATAGGTTGTGGGTGCTGGGTTTACTTGGATGGGTTGAACTTGATGGACTCTGGTCTTTTTTTAACCCTATGTAACTATGTAAGTTACTGCTTAGCCTGTTATTGTCTCAGCCATTTTGCTGGCTAGATCCTATTATTCACTGCAACTAAAGAGGCTGATGGAATATTCCAACATTTTGCTGGAAAAAGATTTTAGAGACTAACACTGCACCCCACGTCATGGAGACCGGAGGTTTGATGGAGGGCCCTCTGGGGATCGGGCCTGGGCTGCTGGGGCCCACCAGACGGGTTTTTGCCCGGTGCCCCGGCTGCCCAGTCCAACCCTGGGTGGAAACACTGGACTAATAAACTGGATGCCCACTGGGGACACCAGAACAGTTTCATAATAGGAATTAGAAGGGAAATCTTACTGTAAGAAAGGCAATCCCGAGCAGATCAGGTTTAGGGCATCCAGTGTCATGCTCAGG
Organism: Xenopus tropicalis; assembly: GCF_000004195.4. NCBI lineage: Eukaryota > Metazoa > Chordata > Amphibia > Anura > Pipidae > Xenopus > Xenopus tropicalis. The sequence continues at coordinate 195,816,521 of NC_030677.2, read as the reverse complement.
TTGTACCCGATCAGTTTCCTTTTTATCTCCTTCATTAATACACAGGGCTCCTCTGAAAAATAGCAGTAATTGAGAAAGTTATTTAAATTAGGATGATGCTTCACAAACTCACATTAAATGCTTTTAAGTATCCAAGGGTTTTTAGAACAATGGTGGGAAAATCAGTGGAAAAAGCTCAGGGACACTATACAGTGCGTCTAATTGGCGCCATTTCTTAGATTTCTTATAAAGTACGAGGCTGAACAACACCCTTGTTTCATCCCTTTCTGCCAGATGGATCCTTGATGCCCTCCATGCAGATAACTCACCTTTATGAATTAGTACATCCCTGAATAGTAAACGAATAGAACAAAGGCACTTGTATGTATATGTTATATGGGTTTCAGCCATGTTTATCTGTTTCAGCCATGTTTAAATGCAGTGATCCCCAACCAGTGGCTCGTAAGCACCATGTTGCTCCCCATCCCTCTTTGATATTACTCCCAGTGCCCTCAAAGCAGGTGCCCATTTTAACATTTCTGGTTTGGAGACAAATTTTGAAAGCACCAAGACACAGTTTTACTCCAAGCAGAGCCTCCTGCAGTCCACACGGGGCTACCAAATAGCCAATCACAGGCTTTATTTGGCATCTCCAAAGAACTTTTTTCATGCGGGTCCAGCAACACTTTTTACATCTGTGTGTGGCTCATGAGTAAAGAAGTTTGGGGATCCCTGGCTAAATGAGTACATGTTTGTACCCAGTGCACTTGCAAAAGTAAACCAATATTTTATCTGAAGCATTTCATTACAAATAGTATTTTCTACAAAAAACATTACAAAGTGAGCATTTAACTCTCACTTACGTATCTTCAAACAGTGAGATATTACAGTCTTCTTCCTGCGTTGCCTCGCCCTCACAAGGCTTTCCTCCATTACGCGGGTAGGGGTTGTTACATTCCCTTGTCCTTCTTCTGGTAAAGGCTCCATCACATGAGCTCCATGCTTTCCAGCAGCCCCAGGCACCATCAACTACAACTGAATGGAACAAACAAAAATATGTTCAGTTATACAGTTCCCCACAATTAACCACATATTTAGCTCTTGGACCATGTCCCTGTAATGTGTCATTAAGGCATGTGCTTCCATCAGAATGCTAGAAAACTTCCGAATCCTCAAAATGTTGATAAAAGTGGATTATGATGGGATTTTGGTTGATCGTTGGTTGATGTTTTTGTGTCCTCCACCAGTATTTTGCAGAATTCACAAAATACACTTTTATCCACCGTGGTGCAGACAGAGTGGGCACAAATAAATAAATTTAGATGAAAAACAATTTTCACATGCACATTTTGGAGGTATTTTATCAGTTTGGAATAAAATATCCAAACATAACTCTACATATTGTCCAACATACCTGATGTGTAGTCTGGAGTCCTCTTTTCACAGTTATCTCCATATGTCCCAGGCTGACAGATACACAGACACTCAGTGCCTGATAGGACAACCCTGGCGTTATTTGGGCAGGGTGCGCAGATGCATGGGTCAAAGGTCTCCAAATATTTGGCAAATGCTTTCTGGAGATTGCGTTTCTTTGTCACGGCACATGGGATACCAGTAATTAAATCCAGAATTGGTGCTAGCTTTAAGATAAGGGAAGGAGGATCAACATACAGCTGTACTGCTACCATCAAACATTATACTCTGCTCGGTTGGCCTACAGCTGTATAGCTAATAATAATCCCCCACTACCCCATCCTGGCTAAATCATACCACTATGTTAATGTTTCATTATTATGGAACCTATGTAAACTGGACAGTCTGATTTGTGGGTTGCAAAAGAGGCAGGGCTTGCATTGAGAGAGCGTAGGGTTTGAGGGGAACGTCTGTGCTATAGGTGAGCATTATTTTTTTAACTAGATCCCAGTCATCTTCGTTGGCAGGACTTACAACCCAGGGGGCTCAAATAGGCAGCAGGATAATTGTCAGAGGACCTAAGGGGGGGGTTATGGGGCCCCATTATTTCTAATAACAGCCCTGCTGACCCTTAGTACTGTGGGATGCAAGAGCCTAACTCACCTTATGGCAGGATTGACCATGGATCTAACTGCAGGTGTGTCAGCCATAGAAACTGCCATTTGTACGTTTGATGCATAGACCCATCAATTATCATTGCAGCTGCCACTTTATAAGAATTATTAGTAAAAATAGTAATTGCCAATAATATCCATCTAAATGTCATATTGCTTACCTCAAAATCTACAACAACTGGATTGTCAATGGTTGATTTTACCCACTCTTCAAACACAGTGTTTTCTGGAAGTGTTTCTTGCCTCTGCCATGCTAATTTTGCAGCATACTCTGCCCTCCCGCCTTTTATTAGAGAAATAGATTTTTCTGATGCCTGCACAAATGAACCTGCAAAAAATATAGTATGAAGAGTCTCACTATATAATAATTGTCTTTGCTTAGCCAGGATAGACCAAGCACATGGATGAGTAGATCTGAACTGTGGGAAGTACTGTAACTATTCAACCGGACTTGAAAACCGGCCACTGGCTCGTGAGCAACATGTTGCTCACCAATCCCATTAATGTTGCTCTCAGTGACCTTAAAGTTGAAGTTCCTGTAGAAGTTCCAAGCAGTCCTCAGACCTTATTTCGTATCCCCAAAGAACTTTGTTAGGCTTGTGTGGCTCCCCAACAGTTTTTACACTTGCATGGGTAAAAAAGGTTGCGAACTGCTGGTTTAGAGGATCTTAATTTAACATTTTGCCTACCTGGTCCACAAATAAAATAGCAGCCTTGAGCTACTTTATAATATCTCCGAAGTGGACAACACAAAGTGCAATTAAAGCAGGCCACACATCTCCAACCACCAAGGCTAACAACTAGTCTCCTATTGCGATGATCTCTAGACAATATGGTACCTGTGTAAATAGCCTTATTTTTCAAGACCAAGACAAGACTATGTGCAGCAATATATAAGATAAATAAAAACCAAGACCATCAAAATCTGAACCTGACCCAAGACCAAAGAATGGAAGAAGAAAGTCTGACCATTTCATTGTGCCTACGGTATATGGATTTTTGCCTGATTACTACGAGCATAGGAAAGTAGGCTTTCATTATTCATGCTCAGTGTATCTTCGGGCTGCCCAAACATTTGTAATCTTATGAATCTTTTTTTCCAACCCCCTACATAAAACTTTGTAATCTATGTTGATGGCAGATATAAAGTGGCAGATATAAATTTCAACCATTTAAGCACAGTCTGCTTGTGGATTAAGCATACCCAACACAAATATGACTGATGATCAGTCTAATCTCCCTGGTTACAGTCGTAAACTGGTCCCCATGGACCAAAAGATGGAGAAGACCTTATTCATAAATCTAGCACACACGGCAAACTACTTCATCTATCCTAGAAAATATTAACTGTAATATGGCAATCCCAGTAAATGTATTTATCATTAAAAGTAAGTGTTATTAGAAGTAAGTTAATAGCACACAGTTTGTTACTTTTTCCTCTCTCTTTTTTAAATTGGATAAATGGTAGTTGCACCATGTGGTTTATAGGGAACAGTATACAGGGAGTGTGTTGGCCCGTGTGCTTTGTTCTGTACCTTCATAGCGCTCAGACATCTTGTTCCTTGTACACGACTCTCGGACTTTTCTTTTCTTTCTAAAAAACACTCGGTAAGTAATTTCAGTCCTGACACATTCAAGTGACTCTTGATTGGTTAAACCTAATAAAAGAAAAAGGATATTCACTAAAGTTGTCAAGATGGAAAATGTCATTGATATCACATATAACACAGACCAGCGGTTTTCTGAGTTTTTATGTTCAAGTCCCCTTTGTAGCACAAATGTTATAACTGTATAGAAATAGTCCCCAAGTATTCAGGACAACAAATGTCTGCCCCAAGTCTTGGAGATCTGTTTGGTCATCAAACCGGCCACCTTATTCATTGACTTAAACTCCACCTCAAGGAGGACCAGCCTTACAGTTTAGAAGCCTCTGCCCTAGAAGGATGCTGTGCATAATCATTGTCTGGCTAATTTAAATGGGTCTTCATTTATGGAAACGTGTTTCTCCATTGCAATGTTCAGTCTTAAATTATAAGAAGTCTATGAGGAATTCTGGGACCATAGGCTGAAGGTATTATATACCCACAGTGTGACACCTTGTTCAGAAAGTAGCAGCCTGAGTTATAGAACATGATAACAGCTTGCTGTTGGGGATTTTGGGGTGGCTCTTACTGCTAAGCGTATCTAATGCTGCTTTTCTGGAGGTGACCATATATATGATAAGGGATAACTGGTGAGTACTTGGCTATGATGAATGAACAGTAATACAGGTATGGGATCCCTTATCCAGAAACCCATTATCCAGAAAGCTCCAAATTACGGAAATCCCGTCTCCCATAGACTCCTTTTTAATCAAATAATTCAGAATTTTAAAACAGATTTCCCTTTTCTCTGTAATAATAACACAGTATCATGTACTTGATCCCAACTAAGATATAATTACCCCTTATTGGGGGCACAACAGCCCTATTGGGTTTATTTAATGGTTAAATGATTCCCTTTTCTCTGTAATAATAAAACAGTACCTGTACTTGATCCCAACTAAGATATAATTACCCCTTATTGGGGGCAGAACAGCCCTATTGGGTTTATTTCATGGTTAAATGATTCCCTTTTCTCTGTAATAATAAAACAGTACCTGTACTTGATCCCAACTAAGATATAATTACCCCTTATTGGGGGCATAACAGCCCTATTGGGTTTATTTAATGGTTAAATGATTCCCTTTTCTCTGTAATAATAAAACAGTACCTGTACTTGATCCCAACTAAGATATAATTACCCCTTATTGGGGGCAGAACAGCCCTATTGGGTTTATTTCATGGTTAAATGATTCCCCTTTCTCTGTAATAATAAAACAGTACCTGTACTTGATCCCAACTAAGATATATATAATCCTTATTGGATGGAAAACAATCCTATTGGGTTTAATTAATGGTTTATTGATTTTTAAGTAGACTTAAGGTATGGAGACCCAGATTACGAAAAGACCCCTTATCCAGAATACCCTTGGTCCCGAGCAATCTGGATAATGGGTCCTATACCTATACAATTGTTTCCTGCAGTAAGAAGCCTTGGAACAATAATCCCACCAAATAAGTTTTGATGCCATATTTGGTTAATTCGAGTGTTTTTGCAGTAAGATTGTAATTTACCTGAACTTTTCAAATTTTCAGAACTATACTGAAAGAGAAGGTCATAGGAACCACCCATTGAGCCAGCCATGATGTAATGAGTCCCAAAATCATCAAATATCCTGCTATAAAGAGGATAGTTATATTCCAGAGGTAGGTTATTAAGTGCCTTTAGGAAGACATCCGATAGCCAGAGATTGTTCTTCTTCATTGTGAAGTCTGACACCGAGATCACTTTATTGATTCTTATAAATTTAGAACTCTAAAAGGAGAAAAAAGGACAATGTCAATTAATTAGTTAATTGCTCCCTTACTAAATAATGCATAAAGGCTGAATGTGTAAAATAAAGAGTTTATTTTAAAGGGAACTCAGGTAGCAATACAACTGGGATACTTGATGAAGTTCTTAGGGAGTGGTTTAGTTAAATATGCTTCTGCTCCAGGCTACTGCGGTATAATATATAAATCTGTAGCGCTTGATTTATATAGGTATTTGTTTGCAGATGATTTGTCTGTGTATTTGTGTATTGATATCAGCAAACTCAAAAGAAGAAATGAGCATTTTGATAGAGGGCATGCTGGAGAAAAGAAGGAGAAGGCTGGTCTCATTTGTCGTATGCAGAAGAGAACCTTCTAGTCCCTCAGTATCAACCTATACCCTCCATATCAACCCATTGTGCCAGTTTCTGGTGGGGGGAAACCAGTTTAAGGTTGGTGATATCAATATTTATTATGATTTAACCTGTTCTTTCCACTGCCCAATGGTCTCTCTTCTTCTTTCCACCCAGCCTTCATCTCACAGGCCAGCTCCCTCTTTACTATTCACTCTTTATTCTTTCTGCCTCAGGAAAGATTCTCTGCCATTTATTTGTGGATGCCCCAGTTTTGTCCAGGTTAAAGCTCTATAATCTACTAGAGTCATGAATTTATCCTTATAAACTGTGTTTAGTGATGTCATTTCTGTCACAATTCATTGGGACTTGTGTATTATAATAAATAATGCACCCCCTGTTGTAAAATATGAGGATAATAGAAGTCACTTTTAAGTGCCATGACCTGTTATAATGGTTGTGGAACCCCTTGGGGACTTATAAAATCCATATATTTTACAATAGAAATAAAAATTCACCTTACTGATTCACTCACAGCAATTCAACAACAGCCCCTTACTTTAATGGAGAAGGAAAGGTAAAAACTAAGTAAGCTTTATCAGAAAGGTCTATGTAAATACAGCCATAAGCACTCACAGTAATGCTGCACTGAGTCCTCTATTAAAAGAAACACATGATTTCTTGTCTCCTTTTTTGTAAACCTGATATTCCAGTGTCTGACTTCCTCTCTCAGAAACATCCTTAATTCCCGCGGCCAGAGTCTGCGCAGTTCTCTTCTCTCTCCCCTCTCCTGCTCACCCCTCCCAGCAGAATGCTAAGAACTCCCTTCCCCCTCCCTTAGGAATGTGTGATCTGAGCTATAATGGCTAGACTGCCGGCAGGAAGCTACTTATAATGGGCACTAATGTGGCAAATTTATTGGCAGTAAAATGCCAAAATGACTTTCCTTCTCCTTTAAGAGGCCCATTAATCAACATCCTTATTTTCATGGGGTTTTAGAAACCACAAAAAAAACAAATTTTCTCTAAAACCACAAATGCCACGTGATTTATTAAAAACAGCATCATTTATTTTGTTTTTCAACTAATGGATAGTCCAAAAAAAAACCTCCGCTAATACCACGAAGCAAAGAAAGTTCCTTCAGTTGGAATCAAGGGCAGCCGCCTTGGCTTCTCCATGACCTCAACAGCTTTTAGATGGGGTATTTCTACTTTCGGGTTTGTCTCTGTTTTGAAGCATAATAAACACTGAAAAAGTCCCTGTATTGTTTAAAAATGTAATCCCCTGTGTTGTTCACACCTTTTAATCCCTGCATTGTTCACCCCCTGCAGTGTTCACACCTCAGGCTCAGGCTGTAATCACCCACATTGTTCCCCTGTTCACACCTCAGAGTATAGGAGCAGTAGAAACCCACAAATAAACCCTACACACTATAAAAAGAACATATACTGTGGTGGTACTGCAATTAAAAAGTTTTTTAATATATAGTTATTGTGCAGACTGTAGGAGCAGTGCCAGCATTGTGTCACTGTAGGCTGCCTGTGTGCCATACTCTGCCTGCTGTATGCTGCCTGTGTGTGCCATACACACAGGCAGCATAGGACAGGCAGAGTATGGCACACACAGGCAGGGTAGGGAAGGCAGAGTATGACACACGCAGGCAGGGTAGGGCAGGCAGAGTATGGTACACACAGGCAGGGTAGGGCAGGCAGAGTATGGCACACACAGGCAGGGTAGGGCAGGCAGAGTATGGCACACACAGGCAGGGTAGGGCAGGAAGAGTATGGCACACACAGGCAGGGTAGGGCAGGCAGAGTATGGCACACACAGGCAAGGTAGGGCAGGCAGACTATGGCACACACAGGCAGGGTAAGGAAGGCAGAGTATGGCACACACAGGCAGGGTAAGGAAGGCAGAGTATGGCAGGTTTTTGCTGTACTACCACCATTAATATGGCTTTGGTCATGCGATAACATGGGTGTGGTTTTAAAAAGGGGAGTGGTCAAAACTAGCTTCCATTATCGGCCCTCCACCACGGAGGCCAGAAAAATTCCGGCCCTCGGTACCACAGAAGTTGGACAGCACTGATCTAGATAGATGTTTACTCCGTAATTGTATAATCCCCTTTACCTGTTTACGGGAGGCTTGTGCGGCTTCTCTGAAGGATGACGATGAAGTAATTCTTGTGTTGCTCTTTCTGTGGAATAACAAGGGAATCCCAGCAGAGCCCCGTCTTGATGACTGAGATGACCCCGTCCTGCTGTTTTCCTTATCAAAGTCAATCAGGCTGTTGTAAAAAGTGGGCACGGCATCATCCTCTTCATTTCTCAGCTTGTTTGATAAGAAATGGCAGTGCCGTTAAATATACAGTATCAGTAGGTTTCTGGTTCAGGTCTGTGGTCTGTTTGCTGTCACTTAAACTAAATATCAACTATCAAAGGCACTTGCCCTTACCAACCCTTTAAACTTACTGATGTGCATTTGGTTAGTGGACTGTTAAAAAGAATTAAGCTAAAGGATCAAATGATTCACATACACTTGGGTATGATGGCATTGTACTGAGGCTACCTCTTCCCCTGCAATGATTCACATATACTCGGGTATAATGGCACTGTACTGAGGCTACCTCTTCCCCTGCAATGATTCACATATACTTGGGTATGATGCCACTGTATTGAGGCTACCTCTTCCCCTGCAATGATTCACATATACTTGGGTATGATGCCACTGTACTGAGGCTACCTCTTCCCTTGCAATGATTCACATATACTCGGGTATGATGGCATTGTACAGAGGCTACCTCTTCCCTTGTAATGATTCACATACACTTGGGTATGATGGCATTGCATTGAGGCTACCTCTTCCCCTGCAATGATTCACATACACTTGGGTATGATGGCATTGTACTGAGGCTACCTCTTCCCTTGTAATGATTCACATACACTTGGGTATGATGGCATTGTACTGAGGCTACCTCTTCCCCTGCAATGATTCACATATACTCGGGTATAATGGCACTGTATTGAGGCTACCTCTTCCCCTGCAATGATTCACATATACTCGGGTATGATGCCACTGTATTGAGGCTACCTCTTCCCCTGCAATGATTCACATATACTTGGGTATGATGGCATTGTACAGAGGCTACCTCTTCCCTTGTAATGATTCACATACACTTGGGTATGATGGCATTGCATTGAGGCTACCTCTTCCCCTGCAATGATTCACATACACTTGGGTATGATGGCATTGTACTGAGGCTACCTCTTCCCTTGTAATGATTCACATACACTTGGGTATGATGGCATTGTATTGAGTCTACTTCTTCCTTTGTTCAAGACAGAGCCTAACACCCCAAACCTTCTTTTCCCTTTAGACTGCTCTAGCTCATCTAGCCAAATGGACCTTTATCATTGCCCAGTCTAGAAACTGCGACTGTGACCTCATGTTAGCATAAACCAACTGATAAGCTGACTGATCTGTATTCAGTTTGCATATTTGCAAAGTTCAGCTTCAGCAAGTTAGCACATAAATAATGACATTCTGAGTGTATAGTAAGTGACAGTCCCTTGGAAGCGTAATGACAAGTAAATCCATAACAGCACTTGTTAATACAATATGCAGACGCTCGTATTGCTGACTGTGCCAAATGCAAACACTGGGCATGGCGAGCCTTCAGATATGTTCTGTATGTATCATTATCTTGCTGCTTTCAGTACTGGGAAGGTGGCCAAGGAACGTTCAATATGAAACGTGTATATCCGCACTAAAGGCTAAACGCTTACCTCAAATTTAAAGGTATCAAGGTTGGCAGAAAGGCGATATAACTTCCTATTCTGTCCAGTGCCGTTCCCATAAACTTTATCCATTTTTCCACCAAAAAAAGAGTTATCCAGGACTTCTCCCCTGCTTTCCCCAGATAAGTAATTAAATCTGAAAAAGGAGGATTCTGGTTAAAGCCTGTGCATCACATTATTTTTCCATAAGCAATTTATTCATGGTTGTAAAAAGGTTGCAAACTTCGCATATAACACTTTCACAATAACAGAAACATTTCAGTAAATATTGAATAAATGTGATTAAATGTAATTGTTATTAACAGCAGTAACACTTCTATCCCGCACTATTCCCTGTACTGCTGGTCCTGACTATATGTACAACTGAAATACTGAGCCCTTTTTTGCCTCTTTGTTGCCCTTTACAAATGAACCTGATTTACTTTACCCAGGCCAGGATTTGTGGAGAGGCCACAAAGGCCCAGGCCTAGGGCGGCAGAAATTTAGGGGCGGCATGTTGCCCCGCCGCAACAAAATTTTGAAATTTTGCCCCCATACGGAGCAATGGGGACCTCTTCCCACATCTCCGTATGGGAGTTTAAATGTTTGTGCATGTGCGCTCGCGTGCCGTGGGGGGTGTGCAACGGAGGAGGGGGGGCGGATTTGGGGCGCCTGGAACGCAAATCCGGCACTGACTTTACCCATATATAAACTAAAGGCAAAAGGATTTTACCCATTTCCCATTAACTGGATGCCAGGAATGGGCTCAAAGCTTCTCTGTGGTTCTCTTTTTCGACACACTCTTTCATCTGAATTGTCCCCGCAGTCATTATCTCCATTACACTTAAGGTTGAAGGGGATACATCGACCTGTGAACAGAGGAAATCATCATTTATTTTGTATACTGTATATACATATTAACATGTCAGGGCATACTGTATTGGCATCCTTTCAAAAGTTACCAGCAGCAAATGGCAGGGTGCTCTTTCTTTGGTTAACAAAATGAATATTCCCTAGCATTCAGCCTGAATATGAATCCATACAGGTGGAGATTCTGTTCTTTTTTTGTATAATTAAATATTAGGCCCCTAAATGGTCAAAGCTATATTACAGAGTTCCCTTGCTTATAGATGCTAATCGGTACTGTGAATAGGGCTTGTGCCCAACATGATTTTTGCCTATTGTCTTAATCATTAAAAGATATGATTTTTGTTATTAGATTTATAATTTTGGAAAATTCGATTAGCAGTACATAGATAAACCCCCGGCATAAAGGATTTCTATGTTGGTCAGAACCTGTCAAGGCATACTTCCAGGCATGAATGGGCTTAACGGTACATTTGGAGGTCAATGAATGGCGATTTGGGGAGTCTTTATACCTTTTGGTTGAGTTAAAAAAAAATGCATCAGACAGAACATCTTAAATCTCCCCATGCACCATTGCCCTTGTGGAACTTGTAATGTTTATTATGTGATGAATGAAACCGTGCCCTCTTATTATATTATGGCCTTATAATAACATAATACCGTATATACTCGAGTATAAGCCGATCCGAATATAAGCTGAGGTACCTAATTTTACCTAAAAAAACTGGAAAAACCAATTGACTCGAATATAAGCCTAGGGTGGGAAATGCAGCCGCTACTGCTAAGTTTCAATAATCAAAATAAAATACCAATATAGAGAGAAGGCAGTCAGTTATAAGTGAGTTATAACTATGTACCAGTTTTGCCCCCCCATACACAGTACCCCCCATACACAGTATCCCACCCCATACACAGTAGCCCCCCATACACAGTAGCCCCCCATACACAGTACCCCCCATACACAGTAGCCCCCCATACACAGTACCCCCCATACACAGTAGCCCCCCATACACAGTACCCCCCATACACAGTAGCCCCCCATACACAGTACCCCCCATACACAGTAGCCCCCCATACACAGTAGCCCCCCATACACAGTAGCCCCCATACACAGTAGCCCCCCATACACAGTACCCCCCATACACAGTAGCCCCCCCATACACAGTACCCCCCATACACAGTAGCCCCCCCATACACAGTACCCCCCATACACAGTACCCCCATACACAGTAGCCCCCCAATACACAGTAGCCCCATACACAGTAGCCCCCCAATACACAGTAGCCCCCTATACACAGTACCCCCCCATAGGGCTCCACCTTCGTCTTATCACCTTATGTGGCTCCTTGTGTGGCAGCGACAGGCCCTTTTATAAGGTTGCGCCCCGTGCGTAATGACGTCACACGTACCCAGGGGCGCAACCTTATATGGGGGGTACTGTGTGTGGAGGGCACTGTGTATGGGGGGGCTACTGTGTATGGGGGGGCTACTGTGTATGGGGGGCTACTGTGTATGGGGGGCTACAGTGTATGGGGGCTACTGTGTATGGGGGGCTACTGTGCAGGGGGGCACTGTGTATGGGGGGCTACTGTGTATGGGGGGCTCATGTGTATGGGGGCACTGTGTATGGGGGGTACTGTGTATGGGGGGCTCATGTGTATGGGGGCACTGTGTATGGGGGTACTGTGTATGGGGGGGCAAATCTGGTACATAGTTATAACTCACTTATAACTGACTGCCTTCTCTCTATATTGGTATTTTAATGTAGGAGTTGCTATATTGTTTTCCTTAGGTCTTTCAGTATGAGGGTATAGCACATTTGTGTCTGATCCCACCATTTCATCTATATAAAAGGAGTATTTAGTTTTTTAATGGGGTGTGGTAATTGGGGCGTGGCCACAAAAGTGGGCGTGGTAAAAAATAAAATAATAATGCACTGAGATGGCGCCTACACACCAATATTACAGCTACAAATCCATTTGTTGGTTCAAGAATAGCATTTTAAATGGTAGTGTGAATTATTTGCTATGTAACCAGTGTAATTTAGATATAAAACCATAAAAATCATGTCAGAATCCCTTTAATATACCCCAAAATGCATAAATAACTGAGAAGTGACAACTCTCTCATACATTTATGGCCCCCTCAGTAACGACCTTGGAGAATTAGGAAAGACATGTATCCTACAGGGAAACAAATAATCCCAAGCAGTAACAGGTTGGCCAGATGCCCCCTAGCCCTGCAGGAACATTCCCAGGCACAATGATTGTAAATGATTTGGCACAGACAGGACATTTCTGTAACAGTGAATAAACACGGCCAGTCCCCTCTCCTTGCAGGAGAATTAAACACTATTTCTCCATAAAAACTAATTGTTTATAGATTAAAATAAAAATAGTTGCTGTTTGTCACATTGGTAGACAGGTGACATCTCAGCGTTGGCGTTAGGAGCCAGGACAAAATTATTCAGTTGAGTGGAACGGGTTACTTTGTAGAATATTGTTATTAAAAATATTTTTAGCATCAGTATTTTGGCAGAATGTTATGTCCTTAAAGGGCCCATTGCATTTCAGTTCATGTTAAAACAAATACACAAAAATCTTGCATTTGTTTTGCTAAAATCATAGTAAGGGAACTCCTCGATTCTGCCTGTGACAGAGGTCAATACTATATGCATAGAGCTGGCTTTGGGCAGCCAAATCTGGTTAATCTATCCACATCCAGACTGTCAGGGTTGGGGTTGTTTTCTCTGGGAAAAAGGCGCTTGCGAGGGGACATGATTACTCTGTACAAGTACATTAGAGGGGATAATAGGCAGTTGGGGGATGTTCTTTTTTCCCATAAAAACGCCAGCGCACCAGAGGCCCCCCCTTTAGATTAGAGGAAAGGAGCTTCCATTTGAAGCAGCGTAGGGGGTTCCTCACGGTGAGGGCAGTGAGGTTGGGGAATGCCCTTCCTAGTGATGGGGTAATGGCAGATTCTGTTAATGCCTTTAAGGGGGGCCTGGATGAGTTCTTGAACAATCAGAATATCCAAGGCTATTGTGATACTAATATCTACACTTAGTTTTGATGTTTGTATATAGGGTTTATATATGTGAGTGTATAGATAGGTCAGTATGGGTCTGTATGTGAGTATATAGATAGGTCAGTATGGGTCTGTATGTGAGTGGATAGATAGGTCAGTGTGGGTCTGTATGTGAGTGGATAGATAGGTCAGTGTGGGTCTGTATGTGAGTGTATAGATAGGTCAGTGTGGGTCTGTATGTGAGTGTATAGATAGGTCAGTGTGGGTCTGTATGTGAGTGTATAGATAGGTCAGTATGGGTCTGTATGTGAGTGGATAGATAGGTCAGTATGGGTCTGTATGTGAGTGGATAGATAGGTCAGTGTGGGTCTGTATGTGAGTGTATAGATAGGTCAGTATGGGTCTGTATGTGAGTGGATAGATAGGTCAGTATGGGTCTGTATGTGAGTGGATAGATAGGTCAGTGTGGGTCTGTATGTGAGTGTATAGATAGGTCAGTATGGGTCTGTATGTGAGTGGATAGGTCAGTATGGGTCTGTATGTGAGTGTATAGATAGGTCAGTGTGGGTCTGTATGTGAGTGGATAGATAGGTCAGTATGGGTCTGTATGTGAGTGGATAGATAGGTCAGTGTGGGTCTGTATGTGAGTGTATAGATAGGTCAGTATGGGTCTGTATGTGAGTGGATAGATAGGTCAGTGTGGGTCTGTATGTGAGTGGATAGATAGGTCAGTGTGGGTCTGTATGTGAGTGTATAGATAGGTCAGTGTGGGTCTGTATGTGAGTGGATAGATAGGTCAGTGTGGGTCTGTATGTGAGTGTATAGATAGGTCAGTGTGGGTCTGTATGTGAGTGTATAGATAGGTCAGTATGGGTCTGTATGTGAGTGGATAGATAGGTCAGTGTGGGTCTGTATGTGAGTGTATAGATAGGTCAGTGTGGGTCTGTATGTGAGTGTATAGATAGGTCAGTGTGGGTCTGTATGTGAGTGGATAGATAGGTCAGTGTGGGTCTGTATGTGAGTGTATAGATAGGTCAGTATGGGTCTGTATGTGAGTGGATAGATAGGTCAGTGTGGGTCTGTATGTGAGTGTATAGATAGGTCAGTGTGGGTCTGTATGTGAGTGGATAGATAGGTCAGTGTGGGTCTGTATGTGAGTGTATAGATAGGTCAGTGTGGGTCTGTATGTGAGTGTATAGATAGGTCAGTATGGGTCTGTATGTGAGTGGATAGATAGGTCAGTGTGGGTCTGTATGTGAGTGTATAGATAGGTCAGTGTGGGTCTGTATGTGAGTGTATAGATAGGTCAGTGTGGGTCTGTATGTGAGTGGATAGATAGGTCAGTGTGGGTCTGTATGTGAGTGTATAGATAGGTCAGTATGGGTCTGTATGTGAGTGGATAGATAGGTCAGTGTGGGTCTGTATGTGAGTGTATAGATAGGTCAGTATGGGTCTGTATGTGAGTGGATAGATGGGTCAGTGTGGGTCTGTATGTGAGTGGATAGATAGGTCAGTGTGGGTCTGTATGTGAGTGGATAGATAGGTCAGTGTGGGTCTGTATGTGAGTGGATAGATAGGTCAGTAGGGGTCTGTATGTGAGTGTATAGATAGGTCAGTATGGGTCTGTATGTGAGTGGATAGATAGGTCAGTATGGGTCTGTATGTGAGTGGATAGATGGGTCAGTGTGGGTCTGTATGTGAGTGGATAGATAGGTCAGTGTGGGTCTGTATGTGAGTGGATAGATAGGTCAGTATGGGTCTGTATGTGAGTGTATAGATAGGTCAGTATGGGTCTGTATGTGAGTGGATAGATAGGTCAGTATGGGTCTGTATGTGAGTGTATAGATAGGTCAGTATGGGTCTGTATGTGAGTGTATAGATAGGTCAGTATGGGTCTGTATGTGAGTGGATAGATAGGTCAGTGTGGGTCTGTATGTGAGTGGATAGATAGGTCAGTATGGGTCTGTATGTGAGTGGATAGATAGGTCAGTATGGGTCTGTATGTGAGTGTATAGATAGGTCAGTATGGGTCTGTATGTGAGTGGATAGATAGGTCAGTATGGGTCTGTATGTGAGTGTATAGATAGGTCAGTATGGGTCTGTATGTGAGTGGATAGATAGGTCAGTATGGGTCTGTATGTGAGTGTATAGATAGGTCAGTATGGGTCTGTATGTGAGTGGATAGATAGGTCAGTGTGGGTCTGTATGTGAGTGGATAGATAGGTCAGTGTGGGTCTGTATGTGAGTGGATAGATAGGTCAGTATGGGTCTGTATGTGAGTGGATAGATAGGTCTGTATGTGAGTGGATAGATAGGTCAGTATGGGTCTGTATGTGAATGTATAGATAGGTCAGTATGGGTCTGTATGTGAGTGTATAGATAGGTCAGTATGGGTCTGTATGTGAGTGGATAGATAGGTCAGTGTGGGTCTGTATGTGAGTGGATAGATAGGTCAGTATGGGTCTGTATGTGAGTGGATAGATAGGTCAGTATGGGTCTGTATGTGAGTGGATAGATAGGTCAGTGTGGGTCTGTATGTGAGTGGATAGATAGGTCAGTATGGGTCTGTATGTGAGTGGATAGATAGGTCAGTGTGGGTCTGTATGTGAGTGGATAGATAGGTCAGTATGGGTCTGTATGTGAGTGGATAGATAGGTCAGTATGGGTCTGTATGTGAGTGGATAGATAGGTCAGTATGGGTCTGTATGTGAGTGGATAGATAGGTCAGTATGGGTCTGTATGTGAGTGGATAGATAGGTCAGTATGGATCTGTATGTGAGTGGATAGATAGGTCAGTATGGGTCTGTATGTGAGTGGATAGATAGGTCAGTATGGGTCTGTATGTGAGTGGATAGATAGGTCAGTATGGGTCTGTATGTGAGTGTATATATAGGCCAGTATGGGTCTGTATGTGAGTGGATAGATAGGTCAGTATGGGTCTGTATGTGAGTGGATAGATAGGTCAGTATGGGTCTGTATGTGAGTGGATAGATAGGTCAGTGTGGGTCTGTATGTGAGTGGATAGATAGGTCAGTATGGGTCTGTATGTGAGTGGATAGATAGGTCAGTATGGGTCTGTATGTGAGTGGATAGATAGGTCAGTATGGGTCTGTATGTGAGTGGATAGATAGGTCAGTATGGGTCTGTATGTGAGTGGATAGATAGGTCAGTATGGGTCTGTATGTGAGTGGATAGATAGGTCAGTGTGGGTCTGTATGTGAGTGTATAGATAGGTCAGTGTGGGTCTGTATGTGAGTGGATAGATAGGTCAGTGTGGGTCTGTATGTGAGTGGATAGATAGGTCAGTGTGGGTCTGTATGTGAGTGGATAGATAGGTCAGTGTGGGTCTGTATGTGAGTGGATAGATAGGTCAGTATGGGTCTGTATGTGAGTGGATAGATAGGTCAGTGTGGGTCTGTATGTGAGTGTATAGATAGGTCAGTATGGGTCTGTATGTGAGTGGATAGATAGGTCAGTGTGGGTCTGTATGTGAGTGGATAGATAGGTCAGTGTGGGTCTGTATGTGAGTGTATAGATAGGTCAGTGTGGGTCTGTATGTGAGTGGATAGATAGGTCAGTGTGGGTCTGTATGTGAGTGTATAGATAGGTCAGTGTGGGTCTGTATGTGAGTGTATAGATAGGTCAGTATGGGTCTGTATGTGAGTGGATAGATAGGTCAGTGTGGGTCTGTATGTGAGTGTATAGATAGGTCAGTGTGGGTCTGTATGTGAGTGTATAGATAGGTCAGTGTGGGTCTGTATGTGAGTGGATAGATAGGTCAGTGTGGGTCTGTATGTGAGTGTATAGATAGGTCAGTATGGGTCTGTATGTGAGTGGATAGATAGGTCAGTGTGGGTCTGTATGTGAGTGTATAGATAGGTCAGTGTGGGTCTGTATGTGAGTGGATAGATAGGTCAGTGTGGGTCTGTATGTGAGTGTATAGATAGGTCAGTGTGGGTCTGTATGTGAGTGGATAGATAGGTCAGTGTGGGTCTGTATGTGAGTGGATAGATAGGTCAGTGTGGGTCTGTATGTGAGTGGATAGATAGGTCAGTGTGGGTCTGTATGTGAGTGTAGATAGGTCAGTGTGGGTCTGTATGGAGTGTATAGATAGGTCAGTATGGGTCTGTATGTGAGTGGATAGATAGGTCAGTGTGGGTCTGTATGTGAGTGTATAGATAGGTCAGTGTGGGGTCTGTATGTGAGTGTATAGATAGGTCAGTGTGGGTCTGTATGTGAGTGGAATAGATAGGTCAGTGTGGGTCTGTATGTGAGTGTATAGATACGGTCAGTATGGGTCTGTATGTGAGTGGATAGATAGGTCAGTGTGGGTCTGTATGTGAGTGTATAGATAGGTCAGTATGGGTCTGTATGTGAGTGGATGATGGGTTCAGTGTGGGTCTGTATGTGAGGGATAGATAGGTCAGTGTGGGTCTGTATGTGAGTGGATAGATAGGTCAGTGGGGTCTGTATGTGAGTGGATATATAGGTCAGTAGGGGTCTGTATGTGAGTGTATAGATAGGGTCAGTATGGGTCTGTATGTGAGTGGATAGATAGGTCAGTATGGGTCTGTATGTGAGTGGATAGATGGGTCAGTGTGGGTCTGTATGTGAGTGGATAGATAGGTCAGTGTGGGTCTGTATGTGAGTGGATAGATAGGTCAGTATGGGTCTGTATGTGAGTGTATAGATAGGTCAGTATGGGTCTGTATGTGAGTGGATAGATAGGTCAGTATGGGTCTGTATGTGAGTGTATAGATAGGTCAGTATGGGTCTGTATGTGAGTGTATAGATAGGTCAGTATGGGTCTGTATGTGAGTGGATAGATAGGTCAGTGTGGGTCTGTATGTGAGTGGATAGATAGGTCAGTATGGGTCTGTATGTGAGTGGATAGATAGGTCAGTATGGGTCTGTATGTGAGTGTATAGATAGGTCAGTATGGGTCTGTATGTGAGTGGATAGATAGGTCAGTATGGGTCTGTATGTGAGTGTATAGATAGGTCAGTATGGGTCTGTATGTGAGTGGATAGATAGGTCAGTATGGGTCTGTATGTGAGTGTATAGATAGGTCAGTATGGGTCTGTATGTGAGTGGATAGATAGGTCAGTGTGGGTCTGTATGTGAGTGGATAGATAGGTCAGTGTGGGTCTGTATGTGAGTGGATAGATAGGTCAGTATGGGTCTGTATGTGAGTGGATAGATAGGTCTGTATGTGAGTGGATAGATAGGTCAGTATGGGTCTGTATGTGAATGTATAGATAGGTCAGTATGGGTCTGTATGTGAGTGTATAGATAGGTCAGTATGGGTCTGTATGTGAGTGGATAGATAGGTCAGTGTGGGTCTGTATGTGAGTGGATAGATAGGTCAGTATGGGTCTGTATGTGAGTGGATAGATGGGTCAGTGTGGGTCTGTATGTGAGTGGATAGATAGGTCAGTGTGGGTCTGTATGTGAGTGGATAGATAGGTCAGTGTGGGTCTGTATGTGAGTGGATAGATAGGTCAGTAGGGGTCTGTATGTGAGTGTATAGATAGGTCAGTATGGGTCTGTATGTGAGTGGATAGATAGGTCAGTATGGGTCTGTATGTGAGTGGATAGATGGGTCAGTGTGGGTCTGTATGTGAGTGGATAGATAGGTCAGTGTGGGTCTGTATGTGAGTGGATAGATAGGTCAGTATGGGTCTGTATGTGAGTGTATAGATAGGTCAGTATGGGTCTGTATGTGAGTGGATAGATAGGTCAGTATGGGTCTGTATGTGAGTGTATAGATAGGTCAGTATGGGTCTGTATGTGAGTGTATAGATAGGTCAGTATGGGTCTGTATGTGAGTGGATAGATAGGTCAGTGTGGGTCTGTATGTGAGTGGATAGATAGGTCAGTATGGGTCTGTATGTGAGTGGATAGATAGGTCAGTATGGGTCTGTATGTGAGTGTATAGATAGGTCAGTATGGGTCTGTATGTGAGTGGATAGATAGGTCAGTATGGGTCTGTATGTGAGTGTATAGATAGGTCAGTATGGGTCTGTATGTGAGTGGATAGATAGGTCAGTATGGGTCTGTATGTGAGTGTATAGATAGGTCAGTATGGGTCTGTATGTGAGTGGATAGATAGGTCAGTGTGGGTCTGTATGTGAGTGGATAGATAGGTCAGTGTGGGTCTGTATGTGAGTGGATAGATAGGTCAGTATGGGTCTGTATGTGAGTGGATAGATAGGTCTGTATGTGAGTGGATAGATAGGTCAGTATGGGTCTGTATGTGAATGTATATATAGGTCAGTATGGGTCTGTATGTGAGTGTATAGATAGGTCAGTATGGGTCTGTATGTGAGTGGATAGATAGGTCAGTGTGGGTCTGTATGTGAGTGGATAGATAGGTCAGTATGGGTCTGTATGTGAGTGGATAGATAGGTCAGTATGGGTCTGTATGTGAGTGGATAGATAGGTCAGTGTGGGTCTGTATGTGAGTGGATAGATAGGTCAGTATGGGTCTGTATGTGAGTGGATAGATAGGTCAGTGTGGGTCTGTATGTGAGTGGATAGATAGGTCAGTATGGGTCTGTATGTGAGTGGATAGATAGGTCAGTATGGGTCTGTATGTGAGTGGATAGATAGGTCAGTATGGGTCTGTATGTGAGTGGATAGATAGGTCAGTATGGGTCTGTATGTGAGTGGATAGATAGGTCAGTATGGATCTGTATGTGAGTGGATAGATAGGTCAGTATGGGTCTGTATGTGAGTGGATAGATAGGTCAGTATGGGTCTGTATGTGAGTGGATAGATAGGTCAGTATGGGTCTGTATGTGAGTGTATATATAGGCCAGTATGGGTCTGTATGTGAGTGGATAGATAGGTCAGTATGGGTCTGTATGTGAGTGGATAGATAGGTCAGTATGGGTCTGTATGTGAGTGGATAGATAGGTCAGTGTGGGTCTGTATGTGAGTGGATAGATAGGTCAGTATGGGTCTGTATGTGAGTGGATAGATAGGTCAGTATGGGTCTGTATGTGAGTGGATAGATAGGTCAGTATGGGTCTGTATGTGAGTGGATAGATAGGTCAGTATGGGTCTGTATGTGAGTGGATAGATAGGTCAGTATGGGTCTGTATGTGAGTGGATAGATAGGTCAGTGTGGGTCTGTATGTGAGTGTATAGATAGGTCAGTGTGGGTCTGTATGTGAGTGGATAGATAGGTCAGTGTGGGTCTGTATGTGAGTGGATAGATAGGTCAGTGTGGGTCTGTATGTGAGTGGATAGATAGGTCAGTGTGGGTCTGTATGTGAGTGGATAGATAGGTCAGTATGGGTCTGTATGTGAGTGGATAGATAGGTCAGTGTGGGTCTGTATGTGAGTGTATAGATAGGTCAGTATGGGTCTGTATGTGAGTGGATAGATAGGTCAGTGTGGGTCTGTATGTGAGTGGATAGATAGGTCAGTGTGGGTCTGTATGTGAGTGTATAGATAGGTCAGTGTGGGTCTGTATGTGAGTGGATAGATAGGTCAGTGTGGGTCTGTATGTGAGTGTATAGATAGGTCAGTGTGGGTCTGTATGTGAGTGTATAGATAGGTCAGTATGGGTCTGTATGTGAGTGGATAGATAGGTCAGTGTGGGTCTGTATGTGAGTGTATAGATAGGTCAGTGTGGGTCTGTATGTGAGTGTATAGATAGGTC